>NC_086120.1:24013143-24613143 GCF_963921235.1 Mobula hypostoma | reverse complement strand
GAACAAATCAAAAGGCACAGGACAGATACATCCCAAAGAAGAAATATTGTGAAGGCAGGATGACACAGCCATAACTGGTAAGGGAAATCAAAGCCTACATAAGGAAAAGAGGGGTTATTTAATAGAGCAAAAATTAGTGGGAAGTTAGAGGATAAGGAAACTTTTAAAATCCAATAGAGGCAACCATAAAGCCATAAGGGGGGAATCGATGAAATATGAAGGTAAGCTAGTGAATAAGATCAAAGAGGGTATCAAAATTTGTGCCCTCTCGATCTTCATGGGTAGAGTTTTGATTTATCAAAGTGTTTCAGTGGAAG
The DNA here is from genome assembly GCF_963921235.1 of Mobula hypostoma. Classification (NCBI taxonomy): domain Eukaryota; kingdom Metazoa; phylum Chordata; class Chondrichthyes; order Myliobatiformes; family Myliobatidae; genus Mobula; species Mobula hypostoma. The sequence goes on along the minus strand of NC_086120.1, from coordinate 24,612,826 downwards.
GTATGGGTTCTATCAGATTGTTAAAGTTGGGGCTGATAGCTACATTGGAGTTTTGCAAGGTGGGATCAAGAGTATCAGAATATATGGGTGAGAGACGTGGTATGCAGTGAGTTGTGACTAGTATGGGTTATATGAGCCCTTTGCTGCAAAACATGAAAAATACATTGTACGTACATCAGGTTCTGTGGAGTATGTCATAAAGAGTTACATGTGCAGAATGGATGAGTTTGTTACAATGAATGATGTGGACACATTCAGATCTTTTATTTTGAGCAATGCAGCACACATGAAGGCTTTGGCCCAACTAGTTCATGACACCCATAGTGCCCACCCATCTAGTCCCAATTTCCTGCATTCAGCCTATAGCATGGATCTATTCAAGTGCTCCTTAAATGGCACTATTGTACTTGCCTCAACCACTTCCAATAGACTCACTACTCTCAGCATGAAAAAAATTGCCCCTCAAGACACTTTTAAATCTGTCCTCTCTCACCCTTAGTTTGGGACTCCCCTGTCCTGGGGAAAAGACTGCTACCAACCATCCACTTTATCCATGCCTTTCATGATTTTATAAATCTCTTAAGGTCACAACCCACCCCCTATAGTCCTAAACTCCAAGGAATAAAGAGTGGCGTGGATTGGATCTTAAACTGTGGCAAATGGATTTTAATACAGTTAGGTGTGTGGCGATGCATTTTCGAATGACAAACCAGAATAGGACTTGTATATCTATTGGTAGAGCACTAGGGAGTGTAATGGAATAGAGGGACTGAGGAGTACAATTACATTGTTCCCTGAAAATGGCAGCATAGGTAGACAAGATGATGAAGAATTCTTTTGGCACACTGGTCTTCCTCGTTGGTTCCTCAACATTGTTATAGCTGGGGGTGGTAATGGGAACAAGCTCCCACTACCTATTAAATGCTCCCAACGGCGTGCACCACAAACAGCCTCTGACAACCAAGTCCAGGTCCTGGCCTTCACGTGTGGCTGAGCTACTAAGCCCGGTGGAGCCACTTCTATGAGAGGAGAAGGGGCGAGGGCAGGTTACTGGCACTTTGAAACCAATCACTTAGGGCAGATGGAGCTCGTCAGTAGTGGTTGGCAGCTCATCTAGGAGAAGGAAAACTGATCTCAAACCTCTGCTGCCTTGCAGCTAAACCCACTCATGTGGAAGGCTTCGGGAGTAAACCGAGAGCGAAAAATCCCGAGCTGGAGTCCCTAAGGCAGTCCTACATAGAGTTCAATGCTATGGCAACTCCTGCGACACTGCTGGTATCAAACTGTATCAGACTTTGCCATTCCTTTGGGTTGATCATTTGCGTGGAGAGGGGGAGCTTGCTACATGGGCAACAGCTTGCTCTGCGTATCGTACTGCCCAGGCTTGCATATCTAGACAGCTAAGTTGCAATATCCATGGTCGACCTCACTTACTCACTTCCTCATTCAGGGCACTGAGTATAGATGTTCACATATTATTTTGCAACTGTACAAGACATTGATGAAGCTGCACTTGGAATACATAATTAAGCTGGAAATTGTTCAAAGAACCAGAATGTGAATCAGGTTTAATATTACTGGCATATGTTGTGAAACTTTTTATATTGCGGCAGCAGTACAGTATAATACATATGACTACAAGACCATAGGAACATAACTAGGCCATCTGACCCATTGAATCTGCTTTGCCATTTCATCATGGCTAATCCAATTTTCCTCTCCATCCCCTGTCTCTCCTTCACCCTGTATCCCTTCATGTCCTGACCAATCGAGAATCTTTCGTCCTCTGCCTTAAATATACAAATAAAGACTTAGCCTTCACAGCTGCCAGTGGCAACAAATTCTATAAATTCACCTCTGTCTGGCTAAAGAAATTTATCCCCTCTATTCTGAGGCTGTGTTCCCTGTTCTTGACTCTCCAACCATAGGAAACATCCTCTTCTCCACATCCACTCTACTTGCCCTTCCACCTATCTTCATATCATCTTCAAACTTTACAATTTAACCATTAATTCTCTCATCCAAATCATTGACATATAATGTAAAAAGCAGTCACAACACAGACCCCTGTAGAATACCACTAGTCACCAGCAGCCAACCATTAAAAGCTCCCTTTATTCCCACTCTTTGCCTCCTGCCAGTCAGCTACTGCTTTATCCATGCTAGAATCTTTCCTGTGGGCTATGATACCATGGGCTCATAGCTCGTTAAGCAGCCTCATGTGTGGCACCTTGTCAAAGGCCTTCTGAAAATCCAAGTTCACAACATCAACCAATTCTCCTTTGTCTATCTTGCTTGATATTTCTTCGAAGAATTCCAACTGATATGTCAGGCAAAATTTTCCTAATAACAAAAAACGGATTTTCATAGTAATAAAAGAGCTATAAATTAAAGTAAGTATATAAAAAATTAAATAATTCCAAAAATATAGTGTGGTAGTGTTCCTGGGTTCAACATCCATTCAGAAATCTGATGGCAGAAGGGACGAAGCTGTTCCTGAAATGTTGAGTGTCTCTCTTCAGGTTCCTGATAATGGATGCCACCTTTTTGAGGCATTGCTCCCTGTTCCTTTCCAGGATGCTGTGGAGGCTAGTGCCCATGATGGATCTGCCCGAATTTACAACTTTCTGCAGCTTATTTTGATCCTGTGCAATGCCCCCCCCAACTGCTTACTAGATGGTGATGCAGCCAGTTAGAATACTCTCCAAGGTACATCTGTGGAAACTTCGAGTGTCTTTCGTGACATACCAAATCTCCTCAAACTCCTAATGAAATATAGCTGCTGTCATGCCTTCTTTGTAACTACATCGGTATGTTGGGCCCAGGGTAAATCCTCAGAGATATTGACACCCAGGAACTTAAAATTGCTCACTCTTTTTACTTCTGATCCCTCTGTGAGGACTGGTGTGTTTTCCCTCATCTTGTCCTTCATTAAATCCACAATCAGTTCTTTGGTCTTACTGACATTGAGTGCAATGTTGTTGCTGTGGCACCACTCAACCAGCTGATCGATCTCACTGGTCACCATCTAAAATTCTGCCAACAATGGTTCTGTAATCAGCTTATAGATTGCATTTGAGCTGTGCCTAGCCACCCAGTCATGGGCATAGAGAGGGAAGAGGAATGGATGATAGCAATGAGAAGGCGGCATGAATGAGAAGACCTGTGCGAATGGTGCCATGGCTCGAAGGCCTGAGTTACAGGGAGAGCTTGGGCAGGCTGGGTCTTTATTCCTTGGAATGTAGGGGTCTGAAGTGTATAAAATCACAGGTAGCAAAGATGAGTGCATGCAGTTATTCTTAGGGAATCGGAATCAAGGACTGGAGGGGAGGAGGGTGTGAGGTGGGACACCAGAGGGTGAAGGTGAGAGTGGAAAGTTTTAAAAGAGACACAAGATGCAACTTGAGTATGGAGAGGGCGCTGCAGCTGTTGTGTCTATGGAACAAGCTGCCACAGGAAGTAGTCGGGGCAGGTATAATAACAACAATTAAAAGATATTTGGACAGATATACGGAAAGATTTAATGGGATACGAACTGAAAGCTAACCGGCTGACCTAGGCATCCTTGTCAGCCTGGACAAGTTGGGTCAAAGGGCTTCCTCCAGGCTACATTACTCTATGAATCTATCAGAGAGTTACAATGGGAAACATAGGAAAATCTGAATTTTACAGTGAAGGGTTTTGGGTGTATCAGAGCGTTTTACAGAGACGTGAAGAACACTGGCATGTTAACGACACACACATTCGTTTATGGGATTGTGACGATGAGGGTTACAGTTTATATCATGGTGCTACGACGAGTCATGTATTGTCTCGGAGTGTGACACTGAGGGGTAGGGGAGTATAGATGGTGGGTCTGGCTTTTAACAGTGTGACTGACATTGAAGGGTGTAGCGAGTATCAGAATGTTATAGTGAGCGGTGCAAGGGAACAATAAATTTATAAGCAACACACACAAAATGCTGGAGGAACTCAGCAGCATCTATGGAAAAGAGTATATTTGACGTTTCTGGCCGAAACCCTTAAGATCTCATTCGGATCTGCAAGTAGAAATGGATGTTTCAAACCTAGATGGAGCTGATCTTCCTCTTTCTCTGTCCCTCTCTCTCGGCCTTATCCTCTCCTTCACATGTGTGGTGGGAAGTGTGCTGACTGGCTGAATTAAGGCCCTGAATGGGAACACCGATGCCTTTGAGCAGCAAATCCTACAAAAGGTAGTGGATTCAGCCCAGTACATCACTGGTAAAGCCCTCCCAACCATTGAGCACATCTACGTGAAACATCGCTGTAGAAAAGCAACATCCATCATCAAAAATCCTCACCACCCAGTCCATGCTCTTTCCTCGCTGCTGCCATCAGGACTCACACCACCAGGTTCAAGAACGTTTACCACTCCTCAACCACCAGGCTCTTGAACAAAAGGGATAAGTACATTCATTCTATTTCTGGTGTTTCCACAATCGATGGTCTCACTTTAAGGACTCTGTCTTGTTATTTCATGCTGTCATTATATATTACTATTTATTTATATTTGCATTTACATAGCTTGTTGTTCATTGATCCTGTTTACAGTTACTGTTCTATAGATTTGCTAAGTATGCTGCAGGAAAAGAAACTCAGGGTTGTATGTAGTGACATGAATGTTCTCTGATAATAAATTTTAATTTGAACTTTGTATGCTTGTGTTCTCTGTCTCTTCCTATCTCTATTTCTATCTCTGATTCTATCTGTTTTTCTTTCTCTCGCCAGTTTATTGTGATTACATTTTACGTTTTCATTTTTCTTTCTCTTGATGTTAATTTGAAACTCATTTTGAAAATTGCCACCCCTAGTAAATGTTTCTAACCATCTGCCTTTATCATCTGAGGTAATTGATTTACAAATAAGTACCATGGGGTTGACCTGTCCTATGCTGCCACCTACTGTCCATGATCACATTTGAGTGTTTACCCTGCTCAATTAAAAAAGGCAGGAGAAGGGGGAGTGGGAATGTAATTCAGGCTGTCGATTTGAGGATGGGTGGATTAGAGTGAGGCAGAGAAGGACAAATATTAATGGAATGCTGTGCTCTTGATGATTTTTCAGGACAAGACATTGAATGAGATACATACAATGAATGCTAGAGATACAGCAGATGCTGGAAATCTTGAGCAACATAAGCAAAATGCAGGAGGAACTCGGCAAGTCAGTCAACATCTACGGATGGGAATGTACAATCAATGTTTCAGGTTGAGATGATTCATCGACTGGGAAGGAAAGGGGCAGAAGCCAGAATAAGATACGGGGGGTGGGGAGGGGGGGAGAAAGGAGAATGAGTGCTTATGGTTCCCATCCTGCCCATGGCCTCCAACCTGATGGCAATAACATCGATTTCTCTGAACGTCCCTCAGTCCGTCCTTTCTTCATCACCCATTCTGGTTATCCTCTCAAACTTCCTCTTCTCCTCACCTGTCCATCGCTTCTCTCTGGTTCCCCTTCTCCCATGGGCTACAGTCATCTATTAGATTACTTCTTCTTCAGCTATTAACTCTTCCACCTTTCACTTCCCAGCTTCTTACTTTATCCTCCTCCACCACCCACCCACCTACCCCTCACCTATCACCTGTCAGTTTGTACTCCTTCCCCTACCCTTACTTTTTTATTCTGGCTTTAGCTCCCTTCCTTCCCAGTACCTGTGAAGTGTCTTGGCCCGAAATGTTAATTACTTATTACCCTCCACAGATGCTGCCTGACTTGCTGAGTTCCTCCAGCATTCAGTGTGTGTTAAACAAGATACACTGCTACACCAATGAAAGGGGCCAAGGTTGTTCAACTTGGGCAATGTTCCCTTCAAGCAGCATCACCAAAACATACCAACAGAAGCAGGGGCAGGCTTTGAGCCTCCTCTACAGTTTGACAACATCATGGTTGATCCTTTATCTCAAAAATGTTCCTGCCTGAGAGCCCTTGATTCCTTTTATGTCCAGAAATCAGTCCCTGACACAGACTCTGCTTGTCATTCACTCCTGTCTGGCAACCATCGAAAGCTCACTCATGCCATTCAAGCAGGCCAGGTAGCGAGAAAAAGTTAATGTTTCAGGCGCATTTCGATCAGTGTTTACCTGATTCGTTAACCGGGTTTCTCTCTGCAGCTATGCTGCCTAATCCGATAAGAACATATTTCCAGCATTTCTACCCCCTCCCTAATGGTAGCAATGAGAAGAGGGCATGTCCTAATTTATGGGGGTCCTTAATGATGGATGCCCCTTTTTTGAAGCATCACTCCTTCAAGATGTCCAGGATGCTGGGGAGGCTAGTGTCCATAAATAGAGCTGGCAGAGTTTACAACTTTTTGCAGCTGTGCAGTGGACACCCCACTCCCATACCATACAGTGATGCAGCCAGTTAGAATGCTCTCTGGGGCATATCTGTAGAAATTTGCAAGTGTCTTTGGTGACATGCCAAATGTCCTCAAACTCCTGATGAAATATAGCCGCCGTTGTGTCTTCTTTGTAACTGCATCAATATGTTGGGTCCAGGATAGATCCTAAGAGATGTTGACACCCAGGAACTTGAAATTGCTTACTCTTTCCACTTCTGATCCCTCAATGAAGACTGGTGTGTGTTTCCTCTTCTTACCCTTTCTGAGGTCTACAGTCAGTTCTTTGGTCTTACTGACACTGAGTGCAAGGCTGTTGCTGCTACACCACTCAACCAGCAGATCTATATTGCGCCTTACGCCTTCTGGTCACCGTCTCAAATTCTGCCAACAATAGTGTTGTCAGCAAATTTATAGAAGCTGTTTGAGCTGTACATAGCCGTGGTCATTGGCGTAGAAAGCCTATAGCAGTGGACTAAGCACACTTTGCTGAGGTGCACCAGTGTTAATTATCAGTGACGCCCTGATGTTATTTCCCATCCGCACAGACTGTGGTCCTCCGGTGAGTAAGTCAAGAATTCAGTTGCACAGGGAGGTAGAGGCCCGGGTTTAAGATGCAGGCCGACAGGAATGATTGTATTAAACGCTGAGCTGTATTGGATACATGGCAGCCTGACACAAGTATTGTCCAGGTGCTCAAAAGGCCACATAAAGAGCCAATGGGATCGCATCTGCTGTAGACCTACATTGGTGATAGGCAAATTGCTGTGTATTCAGGTTCTTGCTGAGGCAGGAGTTGATTCTAGCCACAGCCAACCTCTCAATGCACTTCATCACAGAAGATACGAATGCTACAGGACAGCAGTCAGTAAGGCAGCTCCCCACGCTCCTGTTGGGCTGTGGTATGACTGGTGTGATTCCCTGTGTATCAGTAGACTGTCCTGCTGAAGGGTCTCAGCCCGAAACGTCGACTGTACTCTTTTCCATAGATGCTGCCTAGCCTGCTGAGTTCCTCCAGCAGTTTGAGTGTGTTCCAGTAGATTTATTTTGTTTTTCGCCAAAATCAACCACTTCATTCATCAAATTAATGAATAATAATGTTCTATAACTTTTAAGCATATGACTGCCTTAAATTTTAGTCGGTGACGTATCCGGGCAGAGGGATGACACCCTTCCAGCAGGTATTTAAATATTAAATTACGTAGAACAGCCTGTACGTAACAAAGCCACGCTCCTCTGTCTGCTTTAATAGTCATTGGTATCATTGGTGAAGAAAGCCGGTAAAACATGGCAGTACCGCCTATTTACTGGCTAATCTTGGCATCAATCAAGGCAATGCTGTGATTGTATTGGTCGGAGGGTGATGTCCTTCCGGCATTGAAGCCATGTGATTCGAGATTCCGATGGAAGAGGGAGCGAGAGAATTGGGAGGACGCTGTTAAATGGAAATGACAGGCGGAGAATAGAGAAAGTGACAATCGAGGAGTTGGAGGAAGGCGAGAGCGAGGGTTAGTGACGGGGGAGTGAGCAGGACCGAGGTGGGTACACAGAGCAAGCGATCGAGGATAAAGTGAAAGAAGTCAAAGTCGAAGGCGACGGACATCTGTCGGGACCGGAATAGGAATTCATGCGTTTATAAGATTTGCGGGGAAAATGGTGATCTTTGTTTGGAATAGGGCGACGCAAAGAAAGAAAATCTGGAGCTAGGAAGTGTATTACATTGGAGAGAGAAGGAAGACAGGAAGTAAAAAAATAGGAGGGTGGTAACGTGTGTGAATTGAGGCAAGGGTAAAGAGAGGAAGGAAAACAAGCAGGTGAACAGTGAAGTCTGAACTTGTGATGGCACATTGAGGCTCAGAAAGAGTGTGTAAAGCATCTTTGCAACTGCCCAGGAACGTCTTAAGACTTGCGGTCTCTTTCACTGAGGCCCAGGATTAATTCCAAATCCGCATTGTTTGAATCTCGGTGTGGGGGTTTCACGGGATCATGTGTTGAAAGTGTTTGCCAAACGAGGAAAGCATTATCAGCAAGAAAGAAATTTAATTGTACGTTCCTAGAACATAACCGTTAGTAATAAGGATTAAATATTTAATCCTTATTAAACCGTTTGCAGTTGATGCTGTGAACGGTATTTGGCCAGATTGTGGGCATAAAGTTCCAGGGTGACATTGAGAAACTCAGAATGGAGGTTGGAAGGTACTATCAACAGTAAAACATTGTTTTGAGAGAAGTAACGACTGCTAACAGGCAGGGTCTTGAAGCAGTCTTCAGTGTCTGAGCATTTAGCTTTGATCTTCACCCCCCCCCACAACTCCCCTTGGTACCCAGGATGGCGGTGCCCCCAAATCGAAGACTGTTTGTGCGCTTGCTTGGCTACTGGAAGCCCCTATTCAGTGGCAGATTTCTGCTTTTAACAAACACCGTTAGCTGCGGGAGTCTGATGGCAATGGGCGACATTATCCAGCAAACCCGGGAAATCCGGCGGAATGCTACCTACCAGCGGGATTGGTCTCGGACAGGTAAGGAATGAACTTCTGAAATTTAGCTAGTGGTGTAATATATGAACTGGGGCGGCCAGCTTGTGAACAGCAATATAATACTAGCAACACACACAAAATGCAGGAGGAATTCAGCAAGTCAGGCAGCATCTGTGGGGGGAAAAATACAGTCGACGTTTCGGGCCAAGACCCTTTGGTCTTTTTTGTAGATGCTGCCCGACCTGCTGAGTTCCTCCAGCAGTTTGTGTGTTGTGTTACTTGGATTTCCAGCATCTGCAGATTTTCTCTTGTTAGCAGTGTAGTACTGTCCATTTGGATCACAAGACCATAATCTAGTTTTCTGATGAAATCACTGTTGTGGGCCATATCAAAGGTGGTGATAAATCAGCAGACGGGGCAGATTGAAAATTTGGCTGAGTAGTGTCATAACAACAACCTCTCACTCAATGTCAGCGAGACCAAGGCTAATTGTAGACCTCTGAAGAGGTCAACCCGAGGTTCATGAGCCAGGCCTCATCGGAAGATCTGAGGTGGAGAGGATCAGTAACTTTAAATTCCTGCATGTCACTATATTAGTGGACCTGTCCTGGACTCATCTTATAAATGTAATTGTAAAGAAAGCACGACAGCGCCTCTACATCCTCAGAGTCTGCAGAGATTCGGCATGTCATCAAACTTCTATAGATGTGTAGTGGAGAGCGTGCTGACTGGCTGCATTATGGTCTGGTATGAGAGCACCAATGCTTTTGAGCGGAAAATCCTACAAAAGGTTGTGGATTTGGTCCAGTATGCCACGGGTAAATCCCTCCCAACCATTGAACTCATCTACATGAAATGCTGTCGTAGGAAAGAAGCATCTAACATTGAAGATCCTCACCACCCAGTCCATGCTATTTTCTCAGTGCTGCCATCAGGTAGAAGGTACAAATGCCTCAGGACTCGCATTAGGAACAGTTAATACCCCTCAACCATCAGGCCCCTGAATAAAAGGCGATAACTACACTCACCTATTGTTCCCACAACCACTGATCTTGTTATTTCATGCTCTTGTTGTTTATTGCTATTTATTTATATTTGCACTTGCACAGGTTGTTGCCTTTTATGTTCTACTTGCTCTTTCATTGAAACAACACACACAAAATGCTGGAGGAACTTGGCAGGCCAGGCTGCATCTATGGAGGAAAAAAATACTGTTGACACTTCGGGCCGAGACCCTTCCTCCCCCACTTATTTCAGCAAAAAAGCTGCAGCACCCACCAAACAAGCAAAGGCCCCAAAGAGAGGCCATGATCTACAGTCCAACATAAACTAACTGTTTACCTGCTAGATCTTTCTGTCTCTTTCTCTGGAGACAGCTTATCCACTGATGCCTACTATAAGCCTACCGACTCTCACAGCTATCTGGACTATTCCTCTTCTCACCCTGTCTCTTGCAAAAATGCCATCCCCTTCTCGCAATTCCTCCGTCTCCGCCGCATCTGCTCTCAGGATGAGGCTTTTCATTCTGGGACGAGGGAGATGTCTTCCTTTTTTAAAGAAAGGGGCTTTCCTTCCTCCACTATCAACTCTGCTCTTAAATGCATCTCCCCCATTTCACGTACATCTGCTCTCACTCCATCCTCCCGCCACCCCACCAGGAATAGGGTTCCCCTGGTCCTCACCTACCACCCCACCAGCCTCTGGGTCCAACATATTCTCTGTAACTTCCGCCACCTCCAACGGGATCCCACCACTAAGCACATCTTTCCCTCCCCCCCCCCCCCGCTTTCGGCAGGGATTGCTCCCTACGCGACTCCCTTGTCCATTTGTCCACCCCATCCCTCCCCACTGATCTCCCTCCTGGCACTTATCCTTGTAAGCAGAACAAGTGCTACACATGCCCTTACACTTCCTCCCTTACCACCATTACCACCAGACAGTCCTTCCAGGTGAGGCGACACTTCACCTGTGAGTCGGCTGGGGTGATGTACTGTGTCCAGTGCTCCCGATGTGGCCTTCTATATATTGGCGAGACCCGACACAGACTGGGAGATCGTTTTGCTGAACACCTATGCTCTGTCCGCCAGAGAAAGCAGGATCTCCCAGTGGCCACGCATTTTAATTCCACATCCCATTTCCATTCTGATATGTCTATCCACGGCCTCCTCTACTGTAAAGATGAAGCCACACTCAGGTTGGAGGAACAACACCTTGTATTCCGTTTGGGTAGCCTCCAACCTGATGGCATGAACATTGACTTCTCTAACTTCCGCTAATGCCCCACCTCCCCCTCGTACCCCATCCGTTATTTATTTATATACACACATTCTCTCTCTCTCTCTCTCTCCTTTTTCTCCCTCTGTCCCTCTGACTATACCCCTTGCCCATCCTCTGGGATTTTCCCCCCCTCCCCCTTTTCCTTCTCCCTGGGCCTCCTGTCCCATGATCCTCTCATATCCCTTTTGCCAAACACCTGTCCAGCTCTTGGCTCCATCCCTCCCCCTCCTGTCTTCTCCTATCATTTTGGATCTCCCGCTCCCCCTCCCACTTTCAAATCCCTTACTAGCTCTTCCTTCAGTTGGTCCTGACGAAGGATCTCGGCCCGAAACGTCGTCTGTACCTCTTCCTAGAGATGCTGCCTGGCCTGCTGTGTTCACCAGCAACTTTGATGTGTGTTGCTTGAATTTCCAGCATCTGCAGAATTCCTCGTGTTTGTGTTTATCTGCCAATTCAACATCCCACAGGCTTTCTCTCTCCCTAATAAAGGGGCAGAGAGGTGTCACACAGCGATAGGGGAGACTAACAAGTAAAATAAAACTTGCTGATTGTGATGTTTAAGGCTGTCCTCCCTGCCCCCCCCCCCCAAGTTCAGCGATTTGAGAATTAACAGCAAACTCTTTCCCTGCTATATGTGTGTGGCTTCCGTTGGTGATAGTCAATCATGGGTACTGTGCCTCTGGTAGTCAGTGGTTCGTCGAGCAGCGTCGACTGTGGCTATTGAGGCCGATCCTGGTGTTAAACCTTACTTCCAATTATTACCCGTTACCCAATGCAACAACACACAGTACTACGGAAGATAAAGCAACAGCTTTTTTATTAGTAGCTCGCTACTCGAGAGAACCCTCCTTCAGCACCCTCTTGGAGTCTGCATCGGGGTCTCCGATTATTTGTACAAGCATGGCTCTTTTATACACACGTAGTCGCATACACTTGTTAAGCAATTGCCCAATTTCTTCTTTACTTGCCCAGCAACGGTAACATAAGGTACTTGTAACGTAATTGATCATTAGCGAGTCATTGTTCTGAGAACCTGCTTATCATGGATAGTTCCTGGTTACTTCTGCCTCAAGCCATTGTCTCATCAGGTGATCTTTATTTAAACCTTGGTCTAGCATTTTTAGGGAACGATGTCTAGTATGCTCAGAAAACAGTGTATAATTAGTCCACTGCATCCTCTGGTGTGTCAGCAACATCGAAATTGCTCTTTAACCCCTTTAATTTCTTCACTGGAACGGCAGGCTGTGCCACAGTTGCTGCATGTGTAGGGCATTGTGGAATTGTTGTCCACTGTTCAGTGTGCTCTCCGCACCTCAAACTGACTCAGGATCACTCTTTCGCCTTGCTGTAGGTGTTGCTGAAGAGTACCTCGCCCTGTGTTGCGGTCATCTGCTGTATCCTCCCAGCACTCTGTGTTGATTTTTAAGGCTTTCATATCACGCTTGCAGAGGTCCTTGAAGCGAAGCTGGGGTCTACCAACAGTCCTCCTGCCTGTTGCTAGTTCTCTGTAGAGGATGTCCTTTGGCAGTCTACCGTCCTTTATACGACGGACGTGGCCCAGCCAGCGCAGTCTGCGTTGTCTTAAAAACCTGAACATTGTGGGAAGTCCAGCGTGGGAGAGGACCTGAGAGTTTGGGACTTTGTCTCTCCAGGCGATGCCGAGGATGCGGCGAAGGCTGTGCAGGTGAACACTATTGAGTTTCCTCTCCTGTTTGGAGTGGATGGTCCAGGTCTCGCTACCATACAGGAGGGTGCTGATAATGCATGCATTGCACACAGCAGTCTTGGTCTTTGTAGCGAGGGTTGGATTCTCCCAGACCTGTGAGGAGAGTCGAGCAAGGATCGATGCTGCTTTGCCAATACGCCTATTGATTTCAGCATCAAGGGAGAGAGTGTCGCTAATGGTTAACCCCAAGTATGTGGACTCATGGACCACTTCTAGATTGTAATTGTCGATGGTAGTGATTGGTGTCTCCACTACGTTCTGGGCAAGGTCATTTGGACATTTCTTTAGGCTGATGGTAAGCCCGAAGTCCTTGCATGCCTTAGAGAAGAGGTCCATGGGAGTTTGTAGTTGCTGTTTGGTGTGCGAGGTTATAGCAGCGTCATCGGCAAAGAGCATGTCATGTATTAAGATCTTTCGCACCTTTGTTCTTGCTCTCAGGCACGCAGGGTTGAACAGCCGCCCATCAGACCTGGTGTGCACGTAGATGCCTTCTGTCAATGTCCCAAATGTGTGCTTCAATAGCAGAGAGAAGAAGATGCCGGATAATGTTGGGGCCAACACACATCCTTGTTTGACTCCACCACAAATAGCAAAGGGTTCTGATGAGCTGCCATCGTACTGAACAGTAGCCCTCATGTCGTCATGGAACGACTCGATTATACTTTGGAGTTTTGGGGGACAGCCGATCTTGAGGAGAATCTGAAAGAGCCCATCCCTGCTGACAAGGTTGAATGTCTTGGTCAAGTCGATGAAAGCAACATAGAGGGGTTTCTGTTGTTCCCAGCACTTCTCCTGGAGTTGACGTAGTGAGAAAATCATGCTGACAGTTGACCTCCTTGTGCGAAAACCACATTGGGACTCAGGGTAGACCCATTCTGCCAGCGTTTGTAGACGTGCCGGAGTTACACAAGCAAAGACTTTGCCGACAATACTCAGGAGGGAGATCCCCCTGTAGTTGTTGCAGTTGCTCCTATCACCCCTGTTCTTGTACAAAGTGATGATTTTGGAGTTGTGCATATCCTATGGTACAGCTCCTTCCTTCCAGCACTGACGGAGGATCTCGTGTAAAGGTTGGAGGAGTGAGCTCTTGCAGTGTTTGATCAGGTCTGGAGGAATCCCATCATTGCCAGGAGCTTCCCTGGGGTCAATTGCCTTGCTGAGGTCCTCAATGGTTAGTTCAGAGTCGAGTTCTTCCATGACTAGTAGACAATCGATGGCATTAATGGCCGAGCTAACAACAACATTTTCCCTCGAGTAGAGCTCAGGGTAGTGTTCTACCAGCGTTCTATCTGCTTGCTTTTATCAGTGATTATTTCACCGCTGGGTGACTTCAGGGGTGCTGTCTTGCTCTGTGATGGGCCAAGGGCCTTCTTGGTACCATCATACATTGATCTGATGTTGCCTGTCACAGCTGCTGTCTGAATGCCCTCACTGAGCTGGAGCCAGTACTCATTTGCGCACTGCATTGCAGTCTGTTGCACTTTGATTCTAGCAGCTCGAAGTGCCTGGAGTGTTTGGTCAGATGGTGAGCACTTGTACTCTGTGAGAGCTGCACGCTTGGCTTCGATGACAGGAGTCAAGATGTTGGACTTTGCCTCAAACCAGTCACTATGTAGTGCCTATAAAAAGTATTCACCCTCCCCTCCCCCAGATGTTTTCATATTTTATTGTGTTACAGCATTGGATCACAGTAGATTTAATTTGACTTTTTTGACACTGATCCACAGAAAAGACTATTTAGTGTCAAAGTGCAAACAAATTTTGACAAATTGGTCTAAATTATTAACAATTATTAAACAAAATATTTGATTATTAGCCACCCCCTTCAAGTCAATATTTAGTAGATGTACGCAAACATGAGGAAATCTGCAGATACTGGAAATTCAAGCAACACACACAAAAAATGCTGAACACAGCAGGCCAGGCAACATCTATAGGAAGAGGTACAGTCGACATTTAGTAATGTACCTTTGGCAGCAATTACAGCCTTGACTCTGTGTGGATAGTTCTCTATCAGCTTTGCACATCTAGACCCTGCTATTTTTCCCGATTCTTTACAAAACTGCTCAAGCTCTATCAGATTGCATAGAGTTCACAAGTGAGCAGCCCCTTTCAAGTCCAGCCACAAATTCTCAGTTAGATTGATGTCTGGACTCTGACTTGGCCACTCCAGGACATTAACTTCATTTTTAAGCCATTTCTGTGTAGCTTTGACTTTATGCTTGGGGTCATTGTCTTGCTGGAAAACAAATCCAAGCTGCAGTTCTCTTGCAGACTGCATTAGGTTTTCCTCTTGGATTTCCCTGTAATTTGCTGCATTCATTTTACCCTCTACTTTCACAGGCCTTCCAGGGCCTGCTGCAGTGACGCATCCCCACAGCATGATGCAGCCACCACCATGCTTCATGGTAGGGTCAATGTGTTTTTGATGATGTGCAGTGTTTGGCTTACACCAAACAGTGTTTAGTCCAATGGCCAAAGAACACAATTTTGGTTTCATCAGACCATAGAACCTTCCAGCTGACTTCAGAGTCTCCCATATGCTCTCTGGCAAACTTTAGCTGAGAGTTCATGTGGGTGTTTTTATTTCCAACAGTGGCTTTCTCTTTGCCACCCTCCCATAAAACTGTGACTGGTGAAGCACACGGACAGCAGTTGTTGTATGTGTAGTCTCTCCCATCTCAGTCACGGAGGCTTGTAACTCCTCCAGAGGTGTCATAGGTCTCTTGGTGGCTTCCCTCCCCTTCTTACACACACTCAGTTTTTGAGGTAGGCCTGCTCTAGGCAGAGTTACAACTTCCATTTCTTGAAGATTGACTTAACTGTATTCCAAGGGATATTTTCAGTGACTTTGAAATTTTCTTGTGTCCATCTCCTGACTTATGCTTTTCTATAACCTTTCCGCAGAGTTGCTTGGAGTGTTTTTTTGTCTTCATGGTGTAGTGTTTGCCAGGGTACTGATTCACCAGCAGTTGGACTTTCCAGATACAGGTGTATTTTTACTACAATCAATTGAAACACCTTAACTGCATGTGATGATCTCTATTTAACTAATTATGTGACTTCTAAAACCAATTGGCTGCACCAGTGATGATTTGGTCATATTAATGTGGGTGAATAGTTATGCAATCAATTATTTTGTGTTTTATATTTTTAATTAATTTAGATCCCTTTGTAGAGATCTGTTTTCACTTTGACACAGAAGAGTCTTTTTCTGTTGTTCAGTGCCAAAAAAAGCCAAATTAAATCCACTGTGATTCAATGTTCATCCGCAGTTTGAGTGCAGCTGTAGGCCAGGGACTTTGACAGAAACCCATCCACCTTAAAAAGAGAGATATTAAAAATAGATGTTTCCACAGCTGAGCTTGAAGAAGCTGCTGTCTAGAGCCAGCGTAGCTCCGCTGGGACCCCTAACTGAACTTAACAATATTCCAAGTGTGTTTGATGGGAGTACGAGAGGAACAAAATAGCTTAAGTGTGGGGTTGGCACTTGATGCTCAATGTGGGCTTGGTGGGCTGAAGCATTTGTTTCTGTGCTTGTGACTCTATGTCAAAGCCAGCCCGTCCAGGGAAACACCACCCCCTTAAGTCCCAGACCTTATTGGACATGCATCATTTTCCAATGGTATCCCAGCCAGTAGACCTACTCTCTCCCAGCCCTAGTGACCTGGGTTCAATGCTGACGTCAGGTGATATTTATATGGAGTTTGCTCATTTCCCCCAGATGTTTCACTTTCCTTCTAAATTCCAATGACATGGGGGTAGGCAGGTTATCTGGCCACCCCAAATTGTGCCTAGTGTTCTCTGTCTGGTGTTCGAAACCCTGTGGAACTGATGGGAATGTGGGTGAAAGATTGATCTGAAATGGGTGCTTCATGTCATTGTGGACTTGGGGAGCAGAAGGGCTCTGCGGCTCTATGACAAAGGTGTTCTGTCCTTGTTGAAGCAGGTTCACAGGTCTGGCAAGTGAAGCAGAAAACACAGACTGCAAATAAGTACATTAATTACTTATTTGCAAACAGTAAAAATTCGACCAAACATTCAGTTCCCCAAGTTACAGAAACTACAGGTTGAAAACGCAGCAGGTGGGTACTTCGTTAAAAGTGCGCAAAGAGGGTACCTTCCCAACGGTTTTGTGCAGCGCACCTTAGACATGGGAAGAGAGAGAAAAATCCTCGCAGATGTGCTCTCTATACCCAGGATATTTGAAACATGACATTAGGTATCTAACCAATGGGAAGAGCAGCTGCAGTTTCTAAACTAACCAATCACGACGGAAGCGACTTTCGACAATCAGAATAAGCCACACCTCCCACAAGACAGTATTCTGATACTAGGCTCAGAAGATCTGTAAAGCCAAAGATCTGGAAATCTGAAATTAAAATTAAAAGCTGAAAATGCTGTTGGGAAAGGAATGAAACAGGTCAGGAGGCATCTGTGGAAAGACAAAGGTGGCTGGTATGGCAAACAGGAAGACACGCCAGTGATCCAGCCACTCCCCACGGTCTTGGGCAGAGCAGTTGCCATATCAAGCTGTGGTGCATCCTGATAGGATGCTTTCTATGGTGCATCTGTAAAATTGTGTGAGGCTCATCAGGGGTCATGCTGAATGTCCTTGGCCTTCTGAGGTCTTGGTGTGCTTTGGCCACAGCATCTTCATGGTTGGACTGGGACAAGCTAATGGAAAATGGCCGTCAGTGTACGTGAGCACATGATTTTAGCCATGCTCATTGTGGTGTGCTTCTTTCCTCTTTTCCCAGGGCGCATGTTTGCCACGGGTTGTTTAATCGGCCCCATTGGGCACTTCTGGTACAAGGCACTGGATGGGCGGTTCCCGGGACGGACCGTGACCGTGGTGTTGAAAAAGGTGCTGCTGGACCAGCTCATCGCTTCACCCATCTTCGGCTTCATCTATTTCTTTGGTAAGCGTAACAATGTCTTGTGTCCAGAGAACTTGTATCGTTATCCCAGACATTGCTGTCTGTCCGTGCTAACTATTTGAAACTTGACATTGGGTAGCTAACCAATGGGAGGAGCAGCTGCAGTTTCTAAACTAACAAATCACGACGAAGATTGTGGGGATAGAGGCTGCAGTGGTACCAACCTTCTGCACCCTACAACACGTAAAACAAACCTAGCCACATCGAGTGTACCCTTCAGCCCATCTTGTCCATTCACACTCAGATGTCCTTCTAAGCCAATCCCATTTGCCTGTGTTTTGCTCACCGGCACCAGATGAGATATATGCCAGGCTACTGTGGGAAGCGAGGGAGGAGATGATCTTTGCATCATCAATAGGGATTGGAGAAGTACCAGAGGATTGGAGGGTTACAAGTATTATTCCCTTGTTCAAGAAAGGGAGTAGAGATAACCCAGGAAATTATAGATCAGTGAGTCTGACTTCAGTGGTTGGTAAATTGTTGGAGAAGATCATGAGTGGCAGGATTTATGAGTATTTGGGGAGACATAATCTGATTAGGGATAGTCAGCATGGCTTTGTCAAAGGCAGGTTGTGCCATTGTCAAAGGCAGGTTGTGCCATACAAGCCTGATTGAATTCTTTGAGGATGTAACAAAACACATTGATGAAGGTAAAGCAGTGGATGTAGTGTATAAGGATATCAGCAAGACATTTGATAAGGTTCCCCATGCAAGGCTCCTTCAGAAAGTAATGGAGACCTTGATTTGTGGATCTGGAATTGACTTGCCCACAGAAGGCAAAAGGTGGTTGTAGATGGTTCGCATTCTGCATGGAGGTCGGTGACCAGTGGTATTCTGCAGGATCTGTTCTGGGACCCTTCCTCTTTGTAATTTTTATAAATGACCTGGATGAGGAAGTAGAAGGGTGGGTTAGTAAGTTTGCTGATGACTCAAAGGTTGGGGTGTTGTGGATAGTCTGGAGAGTTGTCAAAGGTTACAGCGGATCATCAGTAGGATGCAGAACTGGGCTGAGAAGTGGCAGATGGAGTTCAACCCAGGTAAGTTTGAAGTGGTTCATTTTGGTAAGTCAAGTTTGAAGACCGAATATAATATTACAGCTTTCCCCCACCATCTGAAGGTAGAGTGTTCCTATGAAATGGTTCGTAAGCCAAAATGTCATAAAGCGAAGAAGCAATTACCATTTATTGATATGGGAAAAATTTGTGAGCGTTCGCAGACCCAAAATTAACCTACCAAATCATGCCAAATAACACACAAAACCTAAAATAACAGTAACATATAGTAAAAGCAGGAATGATATGATAAATACACAGCCTATATAAAGTAGAAATACTTTTCCACAATCATTACTGCACTGTTCTCCGTAGCGAAAATCTCGCGCAAGCGTTCTCGGCAGAAAATCTCATGCAAGCGCTGTTGGCAAAAACACGGCGCACACGCTCTCCAGTAACCTTTAAACTATGAAGCTGCCAAATCATACCAAATAACACGTAAAAATACACAGCCGATATAAACTAGAAATAATGTACGTACAGTGTAGTATCACTTACCGGAATTGGTTCAGCGCTGAGCACACTGACGATGGTGTGTTAGACTGAGTCATCGTGGGTTGGGTGGTGCAGTGGCCCCACCCTCCAGGCCGCCGACAGATACCGAACCGTGAAGCATGCAGGGGTCCAGCGGTAGCCGGCAGGCATCCAGCACATCTTTAAGAAAAAAGCCGAAATAAACATGCTAATTAATTACGTGTCAGGCGGCACCTAATTAATTAGCATGTTTATTTCGGCTTTTTTCTTAAATGTGTGCCTCCCACCTACTGCTGCATTCTCCACGAATCGGTACAGTATCTGTCCGCGGCCTGGGGGTTGGGGTGGTGGGACACTGGGGTGTCATCTCGTCGTCGATCAGGGCAGGCAGCTCATCTTCTCCTATGACTGCCAGCCTCGATGTCGAAAGTCGAGGTTCGTCGTCTGCTGTGGCTGATGCAGAAGGCTTGCTTGACTGCTGAGCCTCACGCATTTTTCTATCATACAGTTCTTTATAAGGACTCAAACCATCCTGTAAATATCCCCTAAACCTATGTACCCTTTCAAAATTAAAATCGTACTTTATCACTGCAGCGAAAATCTCACGCAGTCACTTTCGGTCCGTTCGCTACTGCGTTTGGTTTTGATTGTTATCCTTTCTTCTTCCAATTGCATCAGCTCTTCATCTATCAGTTCTTGGTCATGCAATGCCAAAACCTCTTCAACATCATGTTCGTCAGCTTCCACAAGCCAAATTCACTTAGTCTTTACTTCGTTCACCGCGATCAAAATGCTTAATTATGTCTAGTTTTACGCCAAGTGTAACACCCTTATGAGCTCTTTTAGGCTTTTCCAATACCTTAGAACTCATCTTGCAAACGGCTGCTCACAGGCATGTGTCTAAGCAATGCCGGCGAGAATGCAGTTCCGAATCTGGGGAGAGCGGCTACGCGGGGCGTGCAGCGCGCTGCCTTTTATCGCGCGCTGATTTTCGTAACAGTGAAAACACCTTCTGAAAGCGAAAACAGGGTACTAATGTAGGTCTTTCGTAACAGTGAGGTTTCGTAAAGCGAACGTTCGAAAAGCGGGGGACACCTGTAATGGTAAAACTCTTGGCAGTGTGGAGGATCTAAGAGATCTTGGGGTCCATAGACCATTCAAAGCTGCTGTGCAGCTTGACACTGTTGATAAGAAGGCGTGTGGTGTGTTGGCATTCATCAACCATGGGATTGAGTTCAAGAGCCGAGAGGTAATATTACAGCTATATAAGACCTTGGTCAGACCCCACTTGGAGTACTGTGTTTAGGTCTGGTCACCTCACTACAGGAAGGATGTGGATATTATAGAGAGAGTGCAGAGGAGTTTTACAAGGATGTTGCCTGGACTGGAGGGTGTACCTTATGAGAATAGGTTGAATAAACTTGGCCTTTTCTCTTTGGAGCGATGGAGAATAATAGGTGACCTGATAAAGGTGTATAAGATGAGAGGCATTGATCATGTGAATAGCCAGAGGCTTTTTCCCAGGGCTGAAGTGGCTAACATGAGGGGGCATAGTTTTAAGGTGCTTGGAAATAAGTACCGAGGGGATGTCAGGGGTAAGTTTTTCACACAGAAGGTGGTGGGTGGGAGGAATGCACTGCCGATGGCGGTGATGGAAGCGGATACAATAGGGTCTTCCAAGAGCCTCTTGGGTACATGGAGCTTAGAAAAATAGAGGACAATGCACTAGGGAAATTCTAGGCAGTTTCTAGAGAAAATTACCTGGTTGGCACAACATTTTGGGCCGAAGGGCCTGTAGTGTTCTGTGTTCATACCTGCTTCCCCCTTCTATTTGAAGAAACTGTCCCTTGCTTTACTTTTATACCATTCTGTTCTCACCCTAACCCTAATTTTTTGATTCCTTTTCCCTGGGGAAAGAACTGTGCATTCGCTTGATCTATGCCCCTGATGATTATATACACACCTGTAAGGTGTGTCTATATATAATCAGTCTTCTACACTCCAAGCAATAGTCCTAGTCTGCCTAACCCTTCCCTATAACTCAGACCTGGCAAGATTCTCATAAATTTTTTTTGTACCTAATGATGTCTTTCCTATAACGAGGTAACTAAGCTGTTCACAAAATTCCAGGTCTGCTCTCAGCAACACCTTGTACATTTAACAAGCAGAATTGATTACAACATGCCTGACACTGAGTAAATGTACTGGTGGGAAGCGTGTGAAAAAATAATTAGTCCACGAGGGTCAAGGATTATTTGGTAGATGACATCCTTCAGGCGCTATGGCGATAGCAGCCAGTTAATACAAACAGGAACCAGTCTCCAATGTTAGGTCAGGATAGCTGTGTGGATAAGTACTGTTGTCTCTAGTAAGAGCCATCTTACAATACGGTCTGTTTGGATGTCCACATTAGCAATAAAAGTGCCCAAATACACACATGTTCTTGTCAGTTGAGATACTCTAAATGTATAATTCAACAGACCCATTTCTTAACACCCAAAATGTTGAAGAAAACTATTGGAGCTGTATTAAATCTTCTGCTGGTAGCCTTGATGCTTAGGGAATGAAAATCCTCCTTGTAGTTTGAGTTCAGTGAAATTCTATTGAGGATTCTCCCAGAAGTGAGTTTGTCTTTAGCTCTCCTCCTCAATATCTGCTTTTGCTGAATACAGACTTTTTTCCATCATCTGCAGTGCAGTCTCTGTGTGGCTCAATCAGTTATGACAGTGTCACAAAAAGGCCCTTTGGCCCACCGAGTCTGTGTCGACCGTCAAGCATCCATTTACACTGATCCCATACTTATCCCATTTTATTTCCCCTGTCACCATATCTCCCCTATTTGCATCTCCTCCAAACATACTATGCCGCCCTTAGAATTCATGGTTGTGGTAGAATCTTGGAGGAGATACAATGGGCGGTGGGGGAGAGATATGGTGTAGAGGGAAAATAAAATGTAAAGCTTTACAGACCCAGTGATCTGAAGATCAGGGTTCAAATCCCACTGCTGTCTGTAAGGAGTTTGTATGTTCTCCCTGTGACCATATGTTTTCTCAGGATGCTGTGGTTTCCTTCCACATTGCACAAAAGTTAATAAGTTGTGGGAATGCTACGTTAGCACTAGAAGCTTGTCGATGCATGTGGGCTGTCCCCAGTGCGACCGCGAACTGTGTTCATCTTTGACGCAGATAACGCATTTCACTGTATATTTCAAAGTACATGTGACAAATAACGCT
The DNA here is from genome assembly GCF_963921235.1 of Mobula hypostoma. Taxonomy (NCBI): domain Eukaryota; kingdom Metazoa; phylum Chordata; class Chondrichthyes; order Myliobatiformes; family Myliobatidae; genus Mobula; species Mobula hypostoma. Next base: position 24,590,289 of record NC_086120.1, on the reverse strand, counting down.
AATCTTTATCATTTATCTTCAATGGCAATTTACAGCTGCCAATTAACTTTCCAACACATGTCTTTGGAATGTGGGAGGAAGCAGGAACTCTTGGAGAAAACCAGTGCAATCACAGAGAGAACATGCAAAGTCTGTATGGTCCACATCCCAAGTGATATGGTTTTAAAAATGTTAGTTACAGGCTAGTTCAGACTTGAACAGATCTATTACTGTTTATGTATCACACGTAGGGAAACTGGGATTTGCAGGAGGTGGTGTATAATAAACTTTTCATAATAAATAATACTGGGGCTTGTATTTGCTAGAATTTGGTGGACTACATTTGGATTTCCTAGAATAGTCAAGACTGAGGGATGAATCTTTTGATGTGCTCACGAAGTTTAATGGCGTTTATACCAGAACAAGAGGGACGAGCCATGAAGTGGAGCAGAATGCTTCGGGGATGATTTTAAAGCTGTTCATCAACGGAGGACAGCAGGAAACCGGAGGACACTTCCTCCTCAGCATGTGGCCGGTGTTGAGGGGTTCTTGTGGGGGAATGATGGTATTGATTAGCTCAAATGACTTGAATATTAAATTCTGTTCTGGCAGGAATGGGAGCATTGGAAGGTCACAGTGCCATGGAATGCGTGAGAGAATTCAGGAGCAAGTTCTGGGAATTTTACAAGGTACAGTCATGAAATCAAAGATCCATGTCTTGTGAAGGAAGTGTTCTCTGTTCACGTGATACGGTTTGAAGCATTTCTCTCTCTTCCCCCACTTTCTGTGCTTTGGAACAAGGCAAGGGTGAATAACATATTTACAGTACTTTGCAGAAGTCTTGGGCGCATATATATAGTTGGGGTGCCTAAGACTTTTGCACAGTACTGAATTTGTCAATGTGGAGCAGAGAGCGAGTTTGTAAATTTGGCAGGAGCAAAACCTGTTGGCAATGGCGAGGGTGGAGCGCCACAGGAGGGTTGCGGGACAGGTGGCAGAGAAGGAGAGCTGGGACAGGGGTGACGCACCTAGCCTTGAGACACCAGACAAGGTCATTTGATTCCATACAATTGGTTTATTGATCATTACAGAATGTCTCTCTGGTGCTTCCCACTCCCTCCCCTCTCCCTTCCCTTTTTCCCAACCATGATTTCCCTCTCCCTGCCCCCTTCCCACTCTCAGTCAACAATAAACCCAGATCAGGATCAGGTTTATCATCACTCACAAATGTAATGAAATTTGTTTCTTTTTCTTTGTGGCAGCAGTACAGTGCAATACGTAAAATTATTACAGTACTGTGCGAAAGTCCTAGGCACATGTGTAGATCTAGGGTTCCTAATACTCTGCACAGTTCTGTAAATTGTAATTGTGTTGCAGCCACTGTCTCCAAAACAGAGTAGCCAGGTCTCTGTCACATAGCTCTGGGGTCTTGTGTGTTTTTGTTCGTGACCATGCTCTTCTTTCTGGGGTGTGAGGTGCTTTGAAACATCTCGTGTTTGGGGGAGAAACGCAGTGGCACTGCAAGTTGCTCGATGTCAGAGGTTAACCTGGTCTTTTATCCTTCCACGGCTGCTTGTTTCTCAAGTCTGCAGTTCAAAGTTCGAAAACTTCAAAGTCAACTTTATGTATGTCACCACATACAACCCTGAGATTATTTTTCCTGCAGGCATACGCAGAAAATCTATAGAATAGTAGCCGTAATAAGATTCAATGAAAGATCAACTAGAGTGCAGAAAATAACAAACTCTGCAAATGCAAATATAAATAGCAAAACATAATTGGAACATGAAATAACAGGGTAGAGTCTTTAAAGTGTTATCATTGGTTGTGGAAACATCTCAATGGATGGGCAGGTGAGTGTAGTTATCCCCTTTTGTTCAAGAGCCTGATAGTTGAGCGGTAGTAACTGTTCCTGGACCTGGTAGTGCAAGTCCTGAGGCTCTTGTACCTTCTACCCGATTGCAGCAGCGAGCGGGAAAAGAACACGGCTTGTGTGGTGAGGACCTCTGATGAGGGAGCTGCTTTGCTTCAAAAACCTTTCATGTAGATGTGCTCAATGGTTGGGATGGTTGGGAGGGTCTCATTCGTGATGCACTGGGCCGAATCCACTACCTTTTGTAGGATTTTCCTTTCAGAAGCATTGGTATTCCCATACCCGGTCATGATGCAGCCAGTCAGTACACTTTCCACCACACATCTACAGGTTTGTCAAAGTTTTTGATGTCATGTCAAATCCCTGCAAACTCCTAAGGAAGAAGAGGTTCTGTTGTGTTTTCTTTGTGTTTTCTTTGCGTTTACACTTGCATGCTGATTCTAGGACAGATCTTCCTAAATAGTAACACCCAGGAATTTAAAGTAACTGATCCTCCCCACCTCTGATTCTCCAGTGAGAACTGGCTAATGGACCTCTGGTTTCCCTCTCCTGAAGGCCTAAGGTGCTCGCTATCTCCTTGGGAGAGTGCAGCATCATAAATATACCACCTACAAGACACAGTCACATGTCAGCTCACTGCAGCTAGCAATGTACCCCATTTGCACCCTGCAGTGGGGGTGAGTGCTGAGTTTATTGACCTCCAATCTGTCACGTTCACCTTCGGACCCCTCCTTTGGCTTGGGAAGCAGCAAAAGATCCTGCTCCTGTCCCTCCCCGGAGAGCCATCTTTGACCGTGAGTTGGGTGTGGCTGCTGCAGCCAAAGAAACATAGGAAGCCATTCAGCCAGCTGAGACTGTTCCGTGTTCGGTGAGATGAAAGCTGATCCCTATCTGTTTTTTTTTTGCTTCACGTGCCGCTTTAATTACCCTTTGATAATGTTATCTCTGAACTGTCTTTTAGTTATGAAAGCTGATGGATAAACAAGTATGTGAAATGTGACTGGGGTCTGGGCAGGAAGGTAAAGTTGAGGTTAGTCAGTTCAGTCATGATCATTACCCTGAAGGAACGTGTTCAGGGGGCCAAGAAGTCTGCTCCTATTTGTTGGCATATTCATAATTGTTCCGCAGACCCAGTGCAGAAGATAAGAGAATAGACCACTCAGCCCCTCGAGTCTGTCCTGCCTCTTGATGTGATCATGGCTGATCATTGCTAAATGTAATGCCTTTTCCTCAGTTCCTCCACCACCTTTCCAATGATTATCAATTCCACCTTAAATTTATCTAATAATCCAGCCTCCACACCCAACCCCTGGGTAGAGAATTCCAAAGATCCCCCACCTTCTGAGAGAGGTTTCCAAACACGTCAGTTTTAAACGATGGCCCCTCCTGGTTTGTAGTGATGTTGCTTTGTTCACATTGAAACTACTGGAGAGGTTCCCTGCTCCCTCTGCCCTTGCATGACTCCACCCTTGCCAATTCTTCTCTCCGTTGCTACAGGGTTCTGCCTCCACACTTCATCAGCATCTTTCAGCGCAGTGAGATCTCCCCCACCGGAGGGAACACGAGTCTACTCGGCACAACCACACCTTGCAATTGAATCCTTTGGAGTATCAGGTTGTTTTTTTTTACACAGCAAAAGTCTTCTCCCCCTTTTCCCAGGGAAATTGAATCTGACTGAGATATGCTATCCCAGAGTGAATGCAGGCCACGCACTGGCCAGTGCTTTGTACAGCCAAGCACAAGAAATTCTGCAGATGCTATAAATCTTGAGCAACACGTATAAAATGGTGGAGGAACTCACTAAATTAGGTGGCATCTATGGAGGGGAATAAACAGTTGTTTTGCAGAGTTCCTCTGTGTGTTTCTACAGCCAAGGATTGTTTCCTGCCTTTTCTTTGCACTCTGGGCCTGAAGCCATGACACTGTTTCCCCAAGGTCAAGGGATGGCTCCAGACTCCCGATAGGTATTGACAGCTCTGGCCATCACTAGGAGGGAATGTATCATAAGAAAGCAATAGAAAGAGAGAGGCAGCTGCCCTGGTTGGTCTTGTCCATGTCCACCAGTGCAAAGTGGGGTCACTGCTACAAAACTAACATTTCACTGAACTCGTTGTTTCTAGGCTGACTGGATGGTGTGGCCTGCCGCACAGATAATCAACTTCTACTTCCTGTCCCCGAAGTACCGTGTCCTATACGTGAATTTTCTAACCGTCGGATGGGACACTTACCTCTCTTACCTTAAGCACGAGGTAGGTGAGTTTGTGTTGAACTCCTGCATCAGGGAATAATGTCCTTCTATACTGACCAGTCACAAACCCCCAGTCCATGGACAGTATGGGTTAGATACCAGACTATAGCTCCTTCTGCACCAAAAAAGGTTGGATATGGAGCGAAGTTCCATCTGCATTGTTCTGTCGTACACTCCCAGGGCAGGGACGATGCAACATAAAGGTCACTCTGCTATCCTAACCATCCTCCTAGCCCTGCCTTAAGTACTTGCGTTGCGGGTGAGTTGTACCATGGAGTGAGTGTGTGCAATTATTTTTCAGCAGGTGGCATGCAAAACTGCGATCCATGACCACACAACTTGGTAAAGATCAACTCAAAAATCACCATAATTCAGGATGGGTTCATCTCCAAGTCAGATTGAACTCTGCTCACAGAGGTGAAAATCCATTGCTTAACTTTTGAAGAAATGCATATTGGCACCACCTATTGTGTTTTAATGTGCTGTACGTCAATTTGGATCAGTCATCTAATACCACACAATTTTCACCACCATTTGTGATTTTTAAACTGAAACTACACTTGCATATTTTTTTAAAAGTTGCCGTCATTTTCATCATGTATTTTTGCCCAAAGCTTTAAATGAATGTCCTCGAACGATGAGCCAACTGCTAAGGAGAGCACCTTCCGCCGTGTATCCTGTCGAAACTTGCTGTGATCATGTTCACTTCTGTCAAATCTCCTTTCAAATGATTTTGCTGAAAGGGGAAAAACTTCTCTAACCTAACCCTGCAGCATTTAATCCCTCATTCCTCAATCTGCTGATTAGCATCACTTAATTCAATGCTATTCCCTCAAGCAATTTCATTTCAAAATAAAAAGCAGATTACATTGAACAACAAAGATTTTGTTTCCTGAATACTTTTGGGTGTACCTTATGGATTTTGGGCTGTTGAGCATGAAAATTGCCATGAAGTTTCCCTATCACACACCATTTTTTTGAAATTGCCTAAATTTGTTATTTCAATTCATAATTCAACTCAATTAAAATGTTGGCTACAATTTAAGCTGAAAAGTTTTCTATCTTGTCCAGGCATGCGTAGGTGGGGTGGATGGTGCATGGTAGGACGGGTTTTAGAAAGACTATAAAAGCATCACGTACACACTGTTCATTTGCATGCATATTGGTTTGTGCTCACAATGCACATCCTCTACGAGCATAGCATATTGTGTGTACTCATTATAATAAAGTAATTGTATTTTCAGCAGTGTTTGTGTTTGTCTTGCCAATGTTGTCTTAACAATGTACCTTGTTATATTCGTGGCGAGTATACACTTTAATCTCAAAGACAGAGCTTGATTCCTCTTATTAAAAAACCTCTGAGCCAAGCTCGAAGATCGACAGAACACGTTGCACAACAAATGCGAGGAGCTCAGGCTTTGACTTGGTTGCTAGTTTTATACCCAAAGTAGGGTAATTCTAGACAGTTTCTAAAGTAGGTTACATGGTTGGCACAACATTGTGGGCTGAAGGGCCTGTAATATGCCATAGATTTCTATGTTCTAATAACTGATGCCAAGATTGAGGAAGGCATTTTTGTTGGTCCACAAATCAGTCATCAATGATAAAGAATTCAAAGATCTAGTGAGACCGGAGAAAATCGCATGGAATGTATTCAAGGATGTTGTTGAAAATTTTCTTAGCAATGATAGAGCAATGAAAATCATCAACAAAACATTTTAGCTTAGTTAAACTATTAATTTCTTGTTTCCCCAAATTCCTATGTGACACAGGTAGCCTGAAATTATATTTGTGTTCAGCTTTAAGTGATCTATCGTAACAGAAAAATACTTCTGAGGAAGCAACACTTCATTTCCAAAAAAATTTGCTGTCCGGTGTTATCATATTGCTGTTTATATGAACTAATTAGCTGTTATATGTGCTTCATTAAGAATGTGGAATGTGGTCAATGGCTGCAAGGTGTTTTAGGATGTGGGAATTGCCAAGTAAATGCAAATTCTTTCTTCTTCCTCAGATCCCGCCTGAGCAAGTGGCCTTGTTGGAGGAGACCAATGTTTCAGAGGGTCAGGGGACAGGACTGGCATCTGTAGAAGCTGAGCAGTAGCGCTGCCTCAGGACCTTAGCTGGTGGACGAGGCCTGGAGCCTCTCCGGTGTCAGTCGGCCAATGTAAACCAGTCGTACTTTCCCTATTGCCCCACCTCGGGAAGAATTATATTATTTCTGGTTGTAGTTATTTTTCAGAGCTATTTTTAACATTCTGAATTATTTGACAAATTAAATTATATTTTAAGTATGCAGCAAATTTGCATTTTGATGGCTCTTTCACTGCCTCAGCTGTCTGATCTAGTGAGGTACATTTTGTAGTAACTGCTGTAATAGGACTCACAGAAGCCAATTTGCATACAGCAAAATCTCTCAACTTGAAGATGTTTAATCGATCCATTTGTAGCTCTAGATAGGGTCCATTATCTTTTATATTTACCATTTGAGGGCAGATGAGTCCTTTAGTTAGGGAATTTTGGAATTTTGTACTGAATTCAGACAAAGGCACAACTTTCCGGTCTCGGGGAGAGGATGCAACATATTGGGCTGCCACTAGACGGAGCAGATGGGTCTGCCTCTCCTCCTGCTACCCTCTGTCCAGTGAAGATTTGGATTCATCATCTGATTCCAGGTAAGTCTGACAGGAAGTGGAGGGAGGAGAGTGGGCGAGGATTCTCTGGGCAGATAGTAGGCTCACCAGCTGCTTTCCCCCCACATCCCTATAAATACTGAATATATTGACTGTCTAGATACATCCATCCGCCAACTCCAGATTGAAAGACCCCGTACACCTTCAGACTGTGTATTACATGGTCTCTAGCTCCGACTCCAGCCCGGACCACAGCTGCCACCACCTCCAGGCCAAGACCTACTTTGCTGCCACTGGATCCTGGGCTCCCTTTCCCCCAAAACTCCAACACTGCGGTCTCCAGGCTCCCACATCACCTCTGGGTCCTCAGAGCTTCTATTTTCCTCCTACCCTACTTTCTCTGTGCAGTCCAATCATCACATCTCCTCTGAGGCCAGTAACTTTCTTTTCCCCCCTCCCCCAACTGATCCCAGCTCTAATCCCTGCTCTGTCTTCACCACTCCTTCCGACCTTCTCTCCTCTGAGGTGGAATGTTCTGTCCTCAGCAAAGACTTTACCTTTATCCTCCTTTGCCTGCACCTTAGTGAGTTCTGTGCCCGCCATGACGCCAAGCTCTTCTTCTGTAACCTCCATCTCAGAGTCCACTTCCTTGGTGAGAATTCCCCACCCCGCACCAGTGACTCCTTCTCCTTTTTAAACCCTGCTCTGGTTCTCTACAGGCTCTGGATCTTTTAATTTCTAATTGGCAATGAGACATCAACTGGATGTCTCTGACAGTGGTGTCTGAAAAGAGGGTGCTGTCCAAGTTGCAAGCCATCTTGGACAATGTTTCCCATCCACTACATAATGTACTGGGTGGGCACAGGAGTACATTCAGCCAAAGACTCATTCCGCTGAGATGCAACACAGAGCGTCGTAGGAAGTCATCCCTGCCTGTGGCCATCAAACTTTACAACTCCTCCCTTGGAGGGTCAGATACCCTGAGCCAATAGGCTGGTCCTGGACTTATTTCCTGGCATAATTTACATTTTGCTATTTAACTATTTATGGTTTTATTACTATTTATTATTTATGGTGCAACTGTAACGAAAACCAGTTTCCCCTGGGATCAATAAAGTATGACTATGACTATCAACTTCATCCCTTCTCCCTCCTCCTCCAACCTTGCCCCCTCTGAACGCACTGCTCTCCACTCTTTCCAGACCAGTTCCAGCCTTGCCACCAAATTGCAATCCGAAATGAAAGTGAGCAATGACAAAACTGCAACGTCAAAACAAAAACATGTCTGGCTGAAATAATTGTGATACCATTGTGGCAGGAGTTCACGTACACCAGACCAATGCAGGTTTAGTGGTGAAACTTGGAAAAAATGCTACAAAGTAAGACATATACAAAAAGCATCTTGGGCAGCCAAAAATAATGGACTGCACAGGATAAAAATTCAAGTTGCAGTTTCAAAAAGAGCACTAATTTACATGCTGTTGATGAAAAATCTTATTAATGGTAAGATTTAAATGTGAAAACTAACAGGAGACAATTATGGCTACAGCAGATTAATTAAAATGGAATTGGACACTGGCTCAGCTGTTTCAGTCATTACACAAAATGGGTTTGAATGGCCTTTCAAAGATACCAAACTGAAGCCTGCAGATATCCAACTAAGAATTTACACTGGAGAAACTATAACTCCTGTGGGAGTGACATTGGTAACAGTGAAATACAACAGCCACAAGCCACACTGGGCTTCTATGTGGGTTAAAAACAGGACCAGTATTGTAGGGATGTGAGTGGGTGAGACAACTACAACTTGATTGGAGATCCATCTGCTATTTGCATGGCACATTCCCTGCAATAGAGACAACTGAAAGCTTATTAAGAGAGAGATTAATGCCACAGCAGTGTTCAAGGATGCATTGGAAAACTTAAATCTATCAAGGGTAAAAATAGTGTTAAATGAAACTACCACACTCATTTTACAAAAGTTAGTCCAGTTCCTTATACCATCCGTGATAAAGTAACCAGTGAGTTATATCACACGGAGACTGGAGCCCTTGTTTCCAAGGTTGAGTGGAGCCCATGGGCAACACCAATGGTCGCAGTAGCCAAGAAAGATGGGTCTGTCAGGATCTGTGGTGATTCTGGCATCTGTACCTGCACTCTGGTAGAAAGCTATGCGAGACTGCCTCAGCACCTAGTGTTAATTGGATGACATCACCTTACTGGTGAGCATGACAAGGAGCAGCTGCAAAATATCAAGACAGTGTTAAAAAGATTATGGGTTCAGAGCAGAACACACCAAGTTTGAATTCTTTAGGTCAAGCATCACTTGTGGTTACACCATTGACGCATAAGGATTTCGCAAGTGTGCTGAGAAAATTCAAGTAGTGGTAGATGGATGCACCAAGGCTAAAGGATGTTACAGTTGTTGTTATTACCAAACCTGCTACTGTGCTCCACCCCTTGAACCCATTGCTACAGATCGGGAAGAAATAGCAATGGACAAAGTAGTGTGAGGGGACTTCCCAAAAGATAAAGGAAAAGCTGATGTCACACATTGTACTGACATATTATGACCATGTCAAACAGTGAAGCTTGCCTGTGATGCCCCAAGTAATGGTATAGGTGCCGTCGTGTCACACGTTATGAGTGATGGAAGTGAATGCTCCATTACCTTTGCATCAAGTTTCCTTCGTGTTGCAGAGAAAAATTATGCACAGATTGACAGAGAAACTTTGAGTCAGGTTTGGGGTGCGAAACATTTCAACTAATACATGTATGGGAGAGAATTTACCCTCATTACTGATCATCAACCACTAGTGTCCATTTTCAATCCACAGAAGAGTAATTCACAAACAGCAGCAGCACAAATGCAGAGATGGGCTCCGTTTCTTGGAGGATGCCCTTACAAGATTGAATTCAAGAGGACGACTTTTAGGGGGTGTGTTCGTGCCCAGGTAAATATTGAGAAGGACATGCACAGTCTACAGCGACCTTACAGGCGTTCTGGGACCATTGGGCTCTGCGGGGGGGGGGGGGGGTTAGTGCCATCATTGATAGAGATAGAAACATTTTGGTTTAATGTGTATTGTCTATTTGTAGTGAAGTAATTGTGTTGGTCACTGTTTTGTATATATAGCACCAAATTTGTAATAAAGATATTATGTAAAAAAAAAAGGACAACTAATCATAGAAATGCTGATGGAATGACTTATTTACCCCTGGAAAAAGAAATCGATGAAAAATTTACAAAGGAGGACACTCCTCAACGCATTCTCCTGAATGCAAATCAGACGTCTCCCTTTTCTGGCTGACATGGTGCAAGGGGAAGACAGTATAGACACCACACTGTCTCAGGTCTAGGTGGCCGTCCAAAATGGCTGGAACATGCAGCGAAAATTCCAGTTCCCCCATTTTTACCAGCGCTGGGATGAGCTTGTCCTTGCCGAGGGTTGCCTTACGTAGGGACTGAGTTGTACCATGTAAGCTGAGAGCTCGCATGTTGGAGGAACTACTGTATATGCTGGTTATCTAGGTGTGGAAAAAATGAAGGTGTTGGCTCAAAGCGTTGGTGGCCTGGGATAGATCAGCAGATCGAGCAGCTTGCTGTGCCCCATTCATGATGCCAACATGTCCAGAAGATGACAAGAGCAGTGCCTCTGTATCCCTTGGAATGGCCTGTATTTTCCTGACAGAGGATCCACGTGGATTTTGCCAGACCATTCATGGGCACAAATTTCTTGGTAGTGGATGCAGCTGCAAACTGGCCAGAAGTATTCCCATCAGCTTCCACTACAGCCACGCACACTGATGTATTGAGAAGGCACTTCTCAAAGACTGGTGTTCCAGAACACCTAGTCAGTGACAATGGACCACAGTTTGTTGTGGAGCAGTTTCAGTCATTCCTGAAAATGAATGGAATAAGACATATTACATCTGCCCCATACCATCCAGCTTCAAATGGCTTGGTGGAATGGTTTATCAGCAGAACACACACTACATCAGAGATTCCCAACCTGGGGTCCATTGACGCCTTATCTAATGGTAGGGGTCCATGACATAAAAAATGTTGGGAACAACTGCACTGCTTAACACTGAATCAGAAGCTCACAAATTTCCTCCTCTCATATTGCAGTGCAGCTCACTCCACAACCAGCAACTCACAGCTATGTTGTTCCTGGGTCGTTCACATTTCTCAAATCCAATCTCAGAAGGAGTATGCAGGATAAATAGCTGAGACAAATTGAGACCTCCTCAAACATGGCGGTTTGATGTTTCGTGCCTAGACGAACAGTCCTGGCAGGGGATTACAGAGCTGATCAAAAGTGGGTACTTGGAAAGATTAAGGACAGAACAGGACAACTCTCCCACAGAGTGGAGATTGCATATGATGTCATCTGGAGCCAACACATCCATCAGGAAAGTAGAGTCAATTGTTAGAGAAGAAAGGTGCCCAGAGCTGTCAGAACCACTTCCTGTAGTCCCAGAGTCAACTCCTACAGCCACTATGGAGCAGCCCCCAAAATCTGAGATTGTTTCACAGCCACAAGTATCACACACCAAGTAGAGTGATCCCCCTTTTCAGAGAAGACCTCATCCCATAAGAGTAAGAAACCTCCACAACTAAATCTTCAAAGGTCGAATTTAATGTCAGAGAAATGTATACAATATATATCCTGAAATGCTTTCTCTTCAGAAACATCCACGAAAACAAAGAAGCGTCCCAAAGAATGAACGACAGTTAAACGTGAGAACTCCAAAGTCCCTCTCAAGCCTCCCCCTCCCGCGCGTAAGCGGGAGCGAGCAACGATCCCCCCCCCACCAGCAAAAAAAAAGCACATCGGTACCGTCACCGAACCCAACCGTCTGCTAAGCAATAGCAAAGACACACCAAAGTTACCCCAAAGGCCTTGTATTTCATCTGACATTCGACAAACCACAGGTTCTCTCTCTCCCTGGCAAGGGAAAGGGAGATAGCCCCCATTTTCACAGCGAGCGGGAGACAGAACAACAACCCGCTGGTTTACAATGTTAAAAGTCCGTTTTGTCGCTTTTTACGAGCTCGGGTCTTCTGGCCCACAGCGAAAGATTTTCCGGCCTCCCTCCCCGACGACACACGAGTCTCCTGCTGTGACATCCACCCGTCTCCAGAGCCCTGAGATCTTAGACTTCCAAACACGATCGAACCTCTCAGGCCAAACCCTTGGCATAACGAATAACGGCCAGTCGTGGAACCCTGAGAACTGGTCCCATTCCTGCAAAGAACTGAAGCCTGCGTCTTCAAAAGAACCCTGAAAGGGAAAAATAAGGCTATTAAAGGTGGAAATAGAGGTGTTTGCGAAGATATCCCTCCCAAGCTCCGGCTTTTGGCCTGAATGTCACAATTTAAAATTTACTATGCTGTGGATGTCTGTATAATTGTTGTGTTATATAATATATTGTGTGTGTGTATAATGATTAGAGTAATATGTTATATATTCAAGTTGAGATGCATTCCATGTTGAGTTGAGTTTATAGCTAAGCTGGGAGGAGTGTTATGTATTTAATATTTAAGTGATGTTTGAGTAATCTTGTAAATATCTTGTTGCATTTTTTGCTTAAATAATTTAATTTGCGTTATGTGTATGAAATACGTGAATGGCAGATGTCTTTACACCACCATGCATATGTGAGTGCCTCACTTAAAAATATAAAAATAAACTATTTTCTGGAGTTACAAAACATAACAGACACTATTGCTAACCTCATCAACTCCAGAGAATTCCCATCCACTGCCACCTAGCTCATAGTTCACTTACCCCATACTGCTCCTATCCAAGATCCACAAACCTGACTGTCTGGGTAGGCCCATCGTCTCTGACTGTTCCTGCCCCACTGAATACCTGTCCTCATAGCTTGACTCCATTCTATCCTCCTTGGTTCAGTCCCTTCACACCTATGTCCGTGAAACTTCTTGATCTCGATCTCATCAACAATTTTCAGTTCCCTGGCCTTGACCGCCTCATTTTCACCATGGATGTCCAGTCCCTGTACACTTCTATCCCCCATTAAGAAGGCCTTAAAGCTCTCTATTTCTTTCTCAACAAAAGACCCAACCAGTTCTCTCCACCACCAACCTCTTCTGTCTGGCAGAGCTGGTCCTCATCCACAGCAATTTCTCCTTCAGCTCCTCCCATTTTTCCAGATTCAAGGGGTAGCCATGGGCACCCACATGAGCCCCAGCCCGGCCTGCTTTTTTTTGTCGGCTACGTAGAACAGTTCAAGTTCTAAGCCTTCACTGATAATGCTCCGGAACTCTTCCTGCGCTGCATTGACAACTGCATTGGTGCTGCTTCATGCACCCGTGCTGAGTTCAGCAATTTCATCAACTTTGCCTCCAAATTCCACCCTGCCCTTAAGTTCACTCGCTCCATTTCTAATGTTTCCCTCCCCTTTCTTGATCTCTCTGTCTCCGTCTCCGGAGACAAACTCTCAACTGACATCTTTTATAAAGCTGATTCCAATGGTTATCTTGACTATACCTCTTCCCACTCTGTCTCCTTTATAAACGTGATTCCTTTTCTCAGTTCCTTCGTCTCCTCCACATTCGTTGCCGGGATGAGGCTTTCCTTTCCAGAACATTAGAGATGGCCTCCTTCTTCAAAGAGTTGGTCCCCCTTCCTCCACCATTGATACTGCCCTCACCCATATCTCCGCCATTTCCCAGACGTCCGTGCTTACTCCACCTTTCCACCGCCTTAACAGGATAGAGTTCCTCTTGTCCCCACCTACCACCTCACGAGCCTCCACATCCAACATATCATTCTCTACAACTTATGCAATCTTCAACGGGATCGCACCAGCAAACATATCCTTAATTCCCCTCTAACTCACCACTTTCCGTGGTGATTGCCTTGCCCAGTTTTCCCTCCCCACTGATTTTGCTCCTGGTTCAGATCCCGGCAAATGACAGTAATACTACACCTGTCCATTTATCTTCTCCCTTACCTCCAAACAGTTCTTCCAGGTGAGACAACACTTCACCTGCGAACCTGTTGGGGTTGTCTATTGTATCCGGTATACTGATACGGCTTCCTCTATATCGATGAGACCCGACGTAAATTGGGAGTCTGCTTTCTTGAGCACCTCCACTCCATCTGCCAGAAGTGGAATTTCCTGGTGGCCAGTCATTTTAATTCTTATCCTGTTCATGACATCATCTTTTGTCAGAATGAAGCCCCTCTCAGGTGGAGGAACAACACCTCATATTACTTCAAGGTAGCCTTCAACCTGATGGCATGAGCATTGATTTCTCCATCCTGAAATTGTTTTTCCTTTCCCCTTCTCTCTTCTATTCATCACTGTCCTCTTGCCTCTTTTCCTTACCTGCCTATCACCTTCGCCCTGGTGGCCCCTCCTCCTTCCCTTTCTTCTGAACCTGCTGAAGGGTCTCAGCGCAAAACATCGATAGTTTATTCCCCTACATGGAGGCCACCTGGCCTGCCGAGTTCCACCAGCCTTTTGTGTGTTTCTCTGGATTTCCAGCATCTGCAGAATCTCTGGTGTCTACATTCTCCAGTCCGGTTTTGGTACAATGAGTCTTTTGCACTTATCTGCATTAAAATTCACTTACTACTTCTTTGCCTGTTCCTTACCCTGTTTGCATCTATTCTCAGCACTGTTTACAGCACTCACAAGGTTCCTGAATTTTTACCCCCCGCCCCCCACACTCGAGCCTGAGATTGAATTGGTTTATCATTATATTGCGCACTGCGATGCTGTGGAAAATCTTTTTGTTTGCACGCCAACCAGGCAGCTCATGCAATGCACGGGTGCATCAAGATAATGAAAAGCAAATCGAATACTGAATATAGTGCAGCAGCTACATTAAAGTGCAGGTAAGCAAAGTGCAAGGGCCATGATGAGATAGATTTGGAGATAAGGAATTGACCTACAGTCATTAATCTCTGTCAGTAACATCAATGGTCCCAACGCCAACTTCTGGGAAGCACCACTTTTTATCAACGTCCCGTTTAAGCAAGAACAGTCTGCCATTGTAACATCCAAAATTCTTACAGTTTCACAGGGTACATGTGAAATTAATGTTTCCTGTAGAGGGTGTATCTAGTGCCAGGGGTCATGGTTATAGAATAAGAACTGGGCTATTCAGTATACACTCAGTGGTCACGTTATTAGATACCTCCCGTACCTAATAAAGTGGCCACTGAGTGTATGTTTGTGGTCTTTTGCTGCTGCAGACTAATCCTCTTTGAGATTCAACATGTTTGTGTGTTCAGAGATGCTCTACTGCACACTGCTGTTGTACCGCGTGGTTATTTGAGTTACTGTCACCTTCATGTCAGTTTGAACCAGTCTGTCCTCTAACCTCTCTCATTAACAAAGTAGTTTTGCCCCCAGAACTGCTGCTGGCTGGATGTTCTTTATTTCTTTGTCTAACACACCATTTCTCTGTAAACTGTAGTGTGCGAAAATCCACGGAGATCAGCTGTTTCTGAGATACTCGAACCACCCCGTCTGGCACCAATAATCATTCCACAGTCAAAATCACTTACATAACATTTCTTCCCCATTCTGGTGTTTGATCTGAACAACAACTGAACCTCGACCATGTCTGCACGTTTTTCTGCGTTGAGTGGCTGCCATCATTGGCATTAATGAGCAGGTCTGTAAGTATACCCAATGAGTGTAGTTCAGCCATGGACTTCATTACAGACTGAATTGATAGTTTATTACATATGAAGGGACTTGGGATCCAGTGTAGGAAAGTGGCACCAAGGTACAGGACTAGCCATGATACTGAATGACAGAGTTGGCATGAAGGCCCAGATTATCTACACCTTCTGTTTCTGATGTTCTAGTGTGTAAATGTCCTTGCTAATTTTTAATCCATTTGCCATAAATCCTTTTATGGTTCAGCAGCATTTCACTTTATTAACTAACTTTTTTATTGCCAAACACGTTTTAAAAATTGACATCTACTACGTTACTTTCATCAATCCTCTCTATTAACTCATTCAAAAATATTCAATTAGAATTCTGCAAGTGACTTGATATTTTTTCCCCATTGATCATTTCAGAGAGCTTCTCCATTGCCAAGTTTATACTGAGAACCTGTGAAGGCAGGGTTGTTCTTGCGTTCTTAACAACAGGTAGATGGGAAGACAGATAAGAAACGAATACAAGTGGCTTCTAATTTGCTTTATAGGTGCGTGACAACTGAGCCTGTATGGCAATGATAATACATTATGGATCATAAAGCTGTTAATGTCTAACCTGGGAATGTTGATGGGAAAGTATTAAGGCAACCTTCTTCTACATTTAACACATGTAGAATGTGTTCTTTACTGGAGGTGTTTGCTAGGACAATGTAGTGAACTGTACTCTACTCTAACCTGTGATTTTTGGCCTTTATATCTCAACTTCCAGTTTCTATATTTTTGTTTTAAAAACAGAAGAAAACTACATTAAAATCTTGCCCCGTATTCATTACCTGCATCCCACCCCCCCCCCCCCCACCACGTTGCACAAAAGCCTCGTGAGCCAGCTGGTGACATGTTCTCTGTGTCCAAGTGCACCTTGGTACAAATGTGTCCACAACATCACAGATAAAGCCCTCCCAAACACTGAGCACATCTATGTGAAACATTGCCGTAGAAAAGCAGCATCCATCATCAAAGATCCTCACCAGCCAGGCCATGCTCTTTCCTCACTGCTGCCATCAGGTAGAAGGTACAGGAGCCTCAGGACTCGTACCACCAGGTTCAAGAACAGTTACTACCCTTCAACCATCAGGCTCTTGAACAAAAGGGGATAACTACACTCACTCTATTTCTGGTGTTCCCACAACTGGTGGTCTCACGTTAAGTACTCTTTATCTTCTAATTTCATGCCCTTCCATTTCGTGTTATTTCATACTATTTATTTATTGCTGTATATTTAGATTTGCATTTGCATAGTTTGTTGTTCATTGATCCTGTTTATGGTTACTGTTCTATAGATTTGTTCAGTATGCACACAGAAAAGGAATCTCAGGGTTGTATGTGGTGACATGTATGTACTCAGATAATAAATTTGACTTTGACTTTTGACAGTGGAAGAGGATGAGGCTGTAGAATGGACAAATCCTCTGGCGGTCTGTCACCTGGCCTGTGATAGGTTACCTTGTGCCAGGCCCAGGAGCAATCCAATGAAAGATCAATCAAAGATCAGAGGTGTGTCAGTGAAATGAAGTCAGACATGAGGAGCTGACCCTTTATATATTCAGATCAATCTGCTATCCCTCTCTTTCCTTGTTGCTTGAGTTCATCCAAACTATAGAGGGAAGCAAAGCCTGGGAGACTGTGATCTACTATGGGAAAGTTCCGTGCAAGTTACCCAAAGTAAAAGGGCAGAGGAGGGTGCTTGCATTAAGTGACCTCCACTTGTGATGGTACTGACTGTACCTGCTCTAGAGTCCTAAACTTAAAACCTTAAAACCTTACAGTTATAGGTCTATCAGTATCCTCACTTTATTATACTGTAACAATGAACAGTTAAAAGATTAATTTACCTAATTACTTTAGTCTCTTTTCTGACGGGGGTATAGCTGTCAATACTCACTATTCTGAGTGATAAGACCTCCTCCCAATCAAGGAGGAGATACTTCCAGCTAACGATGCATGTTAAATGCAGTTACTTTATTTATCTCCAGTAAATGGTAATAGAGGTTATAATTCTGAGAAGGAGAACACCCGGAGCAGTACTGTCCAGAGTCCTAGCTGAGGGGGCATGTTCATTGCCAAGGCTTGCTGGCATATCAGCCAAGTGTCCTCAGCAGGGCTCGGGAGTCTCCCAAGTCATCGAGGATGTGTAAGGAGGCACCTACCTGACACATTGCCTCAGATGTGGATTTTTCATGAGGCACGGTTCCTGCTTTTGCTGTTATTTTGGAGACAGTTTATGGAGACAGGAGCGGATCAGGCAGTAATCTGGCCAGCAGTCAGCAGCGCCTGACGTGGCGAAAGTGATTCAGAGATCGTTCTGATAAAGGTGAGCTTTATTGTCACATGTATGTCGAAACATACGGTAAAATGCTTCATTTGTGTTGAAGATGTGGTGGGGGCAGCCCACTCGTGTCGCCATGATTGCGGCACCAAAATAGCATGCCCACAACTTACCAGCCCCATCCCTTACGTCTTTGGAATGTGGGCATACAACTGGAGGGCTCAGGGGAAACCCATGTGGTCACGGGGAGAACGTATAAACTCATTACAGACAGCAGTGAGAACTGAACCCTGATCTTACAGCCGGTGCTGTGTGGTGTCACACTAACCACTACAAATGAGTCAAGAGTCACACAAAAGGATGGGCCCTTTCAGTCAACACCTGAAATGCAAAGATCTCCACCCACCTTCCGTTTGCCGCAGAAGAGTCCTGGAAGTTTGTTCCCACGAGGGGCTGGTAAGTTCTGCCAACATTCCCAAGTCCATTAGGTTGCTGCCCTCGGAGCCAATCTTTCATCAGATCCTTCAACAAATCTCTGCATCTTTCATTTCTTCCGTGCATTACTCCTCCTTGGTAGTTTACCCTTTCCCCGCCCTATAGCTCCAGATTTATGCAGGGGAGAAAGGGGGTGCATCAGTATCACCCTGAGCCGCACACGTGGAATTGGTGACCTAGGGATTGGGGCAATCCTTTGGAATGTGTGCCACCTCCTTGCAGAGATGGACTGCCATCCCTTTATAAACCAGAAGACATTGTGGGCCATCCCCTGTCTCAGTCTCAGGCCTACGAAGTCTGCCAGTGGTAGATGATGACATGGCAGGGCTGCTCCCCCCCGAAGACTGAGTGGCCATGTGAGGAAGCTCACTTCCTCCAGGTAGTGCAGCTGAATTTGGAGGAGTTCAGCGGGAATGAAAGGCCGGACATTTGATAAAATTGCCCACTCTATGGTGATCTCCAGAGGGCCATCCCAAAGGGAGATCCCATCTGCAGTCAGCCCTTGCCCAAGGCCAGGGACAACACCTGCTTGGTCTTCAGAAAATCTTAGCCTCTCCAAAAGTTTGTGAAGCTGTAGTAAAGACCAAATGGCCAAAATGTTTCATTTGTTCCAACCATGCTTTCAGTACTCTTAGTCTTGTTCTACCCACTTACTTGTCCTGTTGGTATTTGTCAATACTTTTTGAACTTTTTCCATACTTTTCAATGCTACCTTCCCATGGACAACCCTCACCTCACCAAATTAGTTTAAACATGAGGAAGCTTGTCTCAGTTCCATTAATTGCAATCTGTCCAGTCTGTACAGGTAGCACCTCCCCCAGAACAGGTCCCAAAGCTCCAGAAATCTAAATCCCTTCATTTTAGAAACATAGAAACATAGAAAATAGGTGCAGGAGTAGGCCATTCGGCCCTTCGAGCCTGCACCGCCATTTATTATGATCATGGCTGATCATCCAACTCAGAACCCAGCCTTCCCTCCATACCCCCTGACCCCTGTAGCCACAAGGGCCATATCTAACTCCCTCTTAAACATAGCCAATGAACTGGCCTCAACAGTTTGCTGTGGCAGAGAATTCCACAGATTCACCACTCTGTGTGTGAGGAAGTTTTTCCTAATCTCGGTCCTAAAAGGCTTCCCCTCTATCCTCAAACTGTGACCCCTCGTTCTGGACCTCCCCAACATCGGGAACAATCTTCCCGCATCTAGCCTGTCCAATCCCTTTAGGATCTTATACGTTTCAATCAGATCCCCCCTCAATCTTCTAAATTCCAACGAGTACAAGCCCAGTTCATCCAGTCTTTCTTCATATGAAAGACCTGCCATCCCAGGAATCAATCTGGTGAACCTTCTTTGTACTCCCTCTATGGCAAAGATGTCTTTCCTCAGATTAGGAGACCAAAACTGCACACAATACTCCAGGTGTGGTCTCACCAAGGCCTTGTACAACTGCAGTAGTATCTCCCTGCTCCTGTACTTGAATCCTCTCGCTATAAATGCCAGCATACCGTTCGCCTTTTTCACGGCCTGCTGTACCTGCATGCCCACTTTCAATGACTGGTGTATAATGACACCCAGGTCTCGTTGCACCTCCCCTTTTCCTAATCGGCCACCATTCAGATAATAATCTGTTTTCCTATTTTTGCCACCAAAGTGGATAACTTCACATTTATCCACATTAAATTGCATCTGCCATGAGTTTGCCCACTCACCCAACCTATCCAAGTCACCCTGCATCCTCTTAGCATCCTCCTCACTGCTAACACTGCCACCCAGCTTCGTGTCATCCGCAAACTTGGAGATGCTGCATTTAATTCCCTCATCCAATTAATGCTCCCAATTCAACCCACTCTGGCACAGGATCTAATCCACGGATTGCTTTATTTTAAGTTCTATTTCTTATTCTTTCTCCTAACTTCTTAAAATTTGCTTGCAGAACCTCATCCTTGTGTGTAACCTCAACTAGCTGTTTCCTTGGATGCCATCATGAGCCATGTCTTCTGATGATCTACCCTCTTCCTCCAGGATTTTCTGCTGTTGTCAGCAGCGTCCTTTTCCTTGGCACCAAGGAGATGTGCACCATTCTGGAATGACTGCAGCAAAGGAAGCATCTGCCCTGAGTAGAATCCCCAATAATATTGTTCTCTTGACTTATCGCATCCCTTCTATGTTGCTTGGCCACTCATGGTGCTATGCTATTAGCTCTGGCTGCACTCCCCATGGCTACAGTCTTTCCATTAATATTCAGCAATCTGGTTAGAGAATAAGCTGCTCTTTCAGGGGTGGGAGTGTCCCTGCACTACCCTGCTTGATGCATTTTGTTTGTCTGACTGTCCCTCATTCACACTTTCTCTGGACTCCCCTGAGCTATGGGGTGATCCTGTCCCGAAACGTACTGGACATGAAACACTCACCTTTGTGGGTAGACTGTAGTGACATCAGCTGTTGCTCAAGTTCCACAACTCAGAGCTCGTGCTCTTGCATGTGATGACTCTTCCTACTCCTCCGGTTGTCCAGGGTAAGGGGAGTTTCCTGGAGATACCGCAAAGCAATGGATGTGCATTCCATAGATCTGAAACATGCTTCTTTGTACCTACTTATTGGATTAACTCAACTAACAAAAGAATGTAGTTAAATAAAACACACACAAAATGCTGGAGGAACTGAGTGGGCCAGGCAGCATCTATGGAGAGGAATAAACAGTCTGTAGCGATGTGCTACACACAGAGCTAGAAATAACGACATGCAGTCTGTAAGTTGCACTCGAGACCAATTTATTCAAACTTCGCAGCACTGGCTTTTACGCAGTTCCGATCCTGCCCTCTCCGGGTGGAAATGACGTCAGAGGTGCATTACAAAAGTCTCTTCCCGCGCGCAGGCTTTCTCCCCTTGCTGGTGAAGAAGGCGGCCCAGTGCCATTTTGGGGCTGGCCTCTCTGCCGACGCACGCACCATTTTGTGAGCCGGTTCGCCTGCGTAGAAAGTGGGTCGCCACATAACCCCACCCCCCAGAGCCGGCGATACACCCCCCAATGTCCACAGTCTGGATCAGTCTCTGTTTGGGCGGTCTGCCTCTGCGCCGCAGTGCCTGAACCTCAACTGGCTGCGTCAAGTCCACATGGGCCAGTTTGAGTCGGTCCACCGTGAAAACCTCCTCTCTCCCCCCAATGTCCAGAACGTACGTGGACCCGTTGTTACTGATCAGCTTGAACGGCCCCTCATATGGCCACTGTAGCGGTGCCTGGTGTGCGGCCCTTCGTACAAATACCAACCTACAGCTCTGCAGGTCTTTGGGTACGCAGGTCGGGATCTGTCCGTGCTGTGAAGTCGGTACGGGGGCCAGGTTGCCGAGCCTCTCCCGTAGTCTGTCCAGGACTGCTGCGGGTTCTTCCTCTTGCCCCCTTGGGGCTGGTTTGAACTCTCCTGGGACGACCAGGGGTGCGCCGTACACCAGCTCGGCCGACGAGGTGTGCAGATCCTCTTTGGGCACTGTGCGGATTCCAAGCAGGACCCAGGGAAGCTCGTTCACCCAGTTAGGCCCTCCAGGCGGGCCATGAGAGCCGACCAAGTGACGGTGGAAGCGCTCCACTAGTCCGTTCGACTATGGGTGGTAGGCAGTTGTGTGGTGTAGCTGTGTTCCCAACAGGTTGGCCATAGCTGACCACAGGCTGGAGGTGAACTGGGCGCCCCTGTCGGAGGTAATGTGGGCCGGTACCCCAAAGCGTGCTACCCAGGTTGCGATCAGTGCTCGGGCGCAGGATTCAGAGGTGGTGTCGCTGAGCGGAACTGCCTCTGGCCATCTGGTGAACCGGTCTACCATAGTTAGGAGGTACCGCGCTCCTCGTGACACTGGCAGGGGCCCCACGATATCCACATGGATGTGGTCGAACCTCCGGCGGGTGGGTTCGAACCGCTGCGGCGGAGCCTTGGTGTGCCGCTGCACCTTGGCTGTTTGGCACTGCATACACGTTTTGGCCCATTCACTGACCTGTTTGCGAAGTCCGTGCCACACGAACTTGCTGGAGACCATCCGGGCGGTTGTCCCCATAGATGGGTGCGCCAAGCCGCGTATGGAGTTGCCGGGACGATGGGGCGAGGTTGGCCAGTAGCCACGTCACACAGGAGGGTCCTCTCACCTGGGCCTACGAGGAAGTCTTGCAGC
This sequence comes from Mobula hypostoma, assembly GCF_963921235.1. NCBI lineage: Eukaryota > Metazoa > Chordata > Chondrichthyes > Myliobatiformes > Myliobatidae > Mobula > Mobula hypostoma. Next base: position 24,567,922 of record NC_086120.1, on the reverse strand, counting down.
TGCAAACCCGAGACTGCGGTCCTTTAGCTGGGCACCTCGTCGTCTGCCTGCTGTGCCTCTGCCAGCGCTGCATAGTCCACCCCCTGGGACAGGGCCTGGATGGCTGGTCTAGAGAGTGCGTCCGCCACGACGTTGTCCTTTCCTGAGACATGCTGGATGTCTGTCGTGTACTTGGAGATGTAGGACAGATGTCGTTGCTGGCGGGCCGACCAGGGATCGGACACCTTCGTGAATGCGAAGGTCAACGGTTTGTGGTCCGTGAATGCGGTGAATGGCCTGCCTTCTAAGAAGTACCTGAAATGCCGGATTGCCAGATACAGTGCCAACAGCTCCCAGTCGAAGGCACTGTACTTGAGTTTGGGTGGCCGTAGGTGCCTGTTGAAGAACGCCAGGGGTTGCCAGCGCCCCTTGATGAGTTGCTCCAGCACCCCACCGACTGCTGTGTTGGATGCATCCACCGTGAGGGCAGTAGGAACGTCCGTTCTGGGGTGCACTAGCATTGCGGCGTTTGCCAAGGCTTCCTTGGCTTTAGCAAAAGCGGCCGCGGTCTCTTCGTCCCAGGTAATGTCCTTGCCTTTACCCGACATCAGAGTGAACAGGGGGCGCATGATACGGGCTGCTGAGGGGAGGAAGCGGTGGTAGAAGTTCACCATACCCACGAACTCCTGCAGGCCTTTGGTTGTGTTGGGTCGGGGGAAGTGGCGGATCGCGTCTACCTTGGCGGGCAGAGGGGTTGCCCCGTCTTTGGTAATCCTGTGGCCCAGGAAGTCGATGGTGTCGAGTCTGAACTGGCATTTGGCCGGGTTGATCGTGAGGCTGAAATCACTCAGGCGGGAGTAGAGCTGGTGGAGGTGGGACAGATGCTCCTGATGACTACTGCTGGCTATGAGGATGTCGTCCAAATAGATGAACACAAAGTCCAGGTCACATCCCACTGCATCCATTAGCCGCAGGAACGTCTGTGCAGCATTCTTTAGGCCGAACGGCATTCGGAGGAATTCGAACAGGCCGGACGGGGTGATGAGTGCTGTTTTGGGGATGTCTTCAGGGTGTACCGGGATTTGATGGTAGCCCCAGACGAGGTCTACTTCGGAAAAAATGCTTGCCCCGTGCAGGTTTGCTGCAAAGTCCTGTATGTGTGGCACGGGGTAGCAGTCTGGTGTTGTAGCCTCATTCAGTCTGTGGTAGTCACCACATGGTCTCCAGCCCCCGGCTGCTTTGGGCACCACGTGCAGGGGGGAGGCCCATGGGCTGTCGGACCGCCATACGAACCCCAATTCCTCCATCCTCTTGAACTCCTCCTTCACCAGGCGGAGCTTGTCCGGGGGGAGCCTTCGTGCATGGGCGTGGAGGGGTGGTCCCTGGGTCGGAATGTGGTGCTGTACTCCGTGTCTGGGCATGGCTGCCATGAACTGCGGTGCCAGAATCGATGGAAAGTCTGCCAGGATTCTGGTGAATTCGTTGTCAGACAGCATGATGGAGTCCAGGTGTGGGGCTGGCAACTTGGCTTCACCCAGGGAGGACGTCTGGAAAGTCTTGGCATGGACCAGTCTTTTCCCTTGCAAGTCGACCAGCAGGCTGTGAGCTCGCAAGAAGTCTGCCCCCAGCAGTGGTTGGGCCACGGCGGCTAGTGTGAAGTCCCATGTGAACCGGCTGGTGCTGAACTGCAGCTGCACTGTGCGGGTGCCTTAGGTCCGAATCGTGCTGCCGTTTGTGGCCCTCAGGGTGGGTCCCGGCTCCCTGTTGTGGGTGCCGTACCCCATCGGGGGTAAGACACTGATTTCCGCTCCGGTGTCGACCAAGAAGCGGCGTCCCGACTGTTTGTCCCAGACGTACAAGAGGCTGTTCTGGTGGCCAGCCGCCATAGCCATTAGCGGCGGCTGGCCCTGGCGTTTTCCAGGAACTTGCTGGGCGGGCGACAACGGCGGGCTTCTGTGCCGCACCGCTGGTAGTAGAAGCACCACTGTTCATTGGCCTCCTCACTCCTGCCTCTGGGTTGTGTGCACTCCGTTGCCAGGCCTGGTCTGGCCTGCTGTTGGGCGCGTGGCTTGGTAATCTGTCTGACGGACACCCGGCTCTCCCTCTTGGCTTTCCACAGCACGTCTGCCCAGGCCGCCGCCTTCCGGGGGTCACTGAAATCTGCATCGGCCAGCAGCAGATGTATATCCTCGGGCAATTGCTCTAGGAACGCCTGCTCAAACATGAGGCAGGGCTTGTGTCCTTCAGCCTGGGCCAGCATCTCATTCATTAATGCTGACAGCGGCCTGTCTCCCAAACCGTCCAGGTGCAGCAAGCGGGCACCTCGCTCACGCCATGAGAGATCAAAGGTCCCTATGAGCAGTGCTTTGAATGCTGCATATTTGCCTTCTTCTGGGGGGGACTGTATGAAATCCTCAACCTGAGCGGCTGTCTCCTGGTTAAGGGAGCTCACCACGTAATAGTAATGCGTGGAATCAAAAGATACCTGCCGAATCTGGAACTGGGCTTCTGCTTGGTCAAACCACACGCGTGGTCACAGCGTCCAGAAAGTTGGCAGTTTTCTCCCCTTGCTGGTGAAGAAGGCGGCCCAGCGCCATTTTGGGGCCGGCCTCTCTGCTGATGCACACGTCATTTTGTGAGCCTGTGTAGAACGTGAGTTGCCACAAGTCGACATTTTTGGCTGAAACCCTTAATGAGAACTCAATAAACTCCATTTAGAACTTGTGGTTTTACTAACCCCAGAGAATTATTTTATTCCTTAGCTCTTCGTTTGAGCTATTTACATGTTTAAATTCACCAGGGTCCTGTTTCACATGCTACTTTTAAACTCTTCATTATTTACAAGATTCCAGTCTCTGTCTTCATTTTCCCACCAGTGAAAGTATTTGGAAGACGATCCGCCTTTCAACATTATCTCCCAGTATCAGCCTCCAGTTTACTATAGTACAATTAGCTTGTCCTGATCGGAGATTTACAGTCAACTAACCCATCATATCCCCATTCTGCGAGTGTTCAATGTGACATTGTGGTGAAGACTGAAGTCTATTCAGCAGTTTCTACTTCGATCCTGATTAGAAATGTTAAGCGTGAGAATATCTGAATTTAGAAAGCAGAGCTGAGACTGAAAACAAAGTAGGATGTAATCTTAGTGTTGGGAGATCAAACCAGGATACGACTTACATGGTGAATGGTAGGGTGCTGGGAAAAGCCATGGGACCTAAGAGTGCATGTGCACAGTTCACTCCAATCACACCCCCGCTTTATGTCGACGGCACTGCAGTGAAAACTGCAAGCAGTTTCAAACTCCCAGGAGCGGACGTCACACACAACCTCTCATGGTCCCAGAACGCGTCCTACACAGTCAAGAAAGCTCATCAATGCCCTACTTTCCAAGAGGCTGAAGAGAGCTGGACTTTGACACATCTATACTCACATCATTCTACAGAAGCGCAGTAGAGAGCATGCTGACCAGCTGAGTCACTGCTTGGTGCAGAAACTGCACCACAGTGGACAGGTGGGCTCTACAACAGACAGTCAAAACTGCCCAATGCATCACAAGCAGCAACCTACCCACCATCAAGGACATATATACAGAAAGGTGCTGGAAAAGGGCCAGTAACATCATGAAAGATCCCACTCACCCTGCTCATGGACTGTTTGTCCCACTCCCATCTGGGAGCATCCACACCAGGACCAGCAGCTCAAAAACAGTTACAGTTCTTTCCACAAGTAGCAAAGCTGATCCAACACCTGCACCCACTATTCCCATCACTTCGGTATTATTTCCTGTCAGTCACCTTATGTACAACCTAGGGTCACTTTATGGATTTGCAATCAATCTACATATGTATATAAGCTATCATATGTATTTTTATTTATTGTGCTTTTTAAAAAAAATTGATTGTGTTCTTTATCTTTTGTGGGTTTTTTTGTGCAGCACCAGATCCGGAGTAGCTGTTATTTCATTCTCCTTCACATTTATGTACAGGAAAAGACATTAAATCAACTTGAACCTTGAACAGGGTGGTGATGAAGGTCTCTGGCATGCTGGTCTTCATCAGTCAGGGTACTGAGTGCAGGAGTTGTGAAGTTAAGTTGCAGTGAGACTGCACTTGGAATATTGTGTACACTTGTGAATGCCATGCTATAGGAAAGATGGTATTGTATTTGAAAGAGTGCAGAAAAGACTTAGCAGGATATTGCCTGAACCAGAAGCCAGAGTCACAAAGAAAGGTTGCATAGACCAGGACTTTAATCCCTAGAACGTAAGAAATTGAAGGGGAACCTGATAAAGGTATGTGTGATCCTGAAGAGCATAGACAGGTGAAGGCACTTAACCCTTTTCCCAGGGGTGGGGTGCTAAAACCAAGAGGGCATAGATTTAAGATCACATGGGCAAGATTTTAAATGGATGTCAAGGGCAGCTTCTTTGTACAAAGGGTGATGCATATTTGGGAAGAGCTGTCGGGAATTGTTAGGCAGGCATATTAGCAATGTTGAGAAACTATAAGTACAGTACATGGATAGGAGAGGTTTAGAGGGCTAGGGGCCAAACACAGACAGATGGGACTAGCTTGTTGACCAACACAGTTGGTATGGGTCAATTGGGCATTAGGGACTACCACCTTGCTGTTTGACTCAGTAATGCAGGAGGCTGGGCAGCTAGTCTGTGGACAATAGGAGCTCAGGAGGAAGATCTCAGTTGTCTCAGCCAGTCTGTGGACAGTAGGAGCTCAGGAGGAAGATCTTAGCTGTGGTTTTGGTCAGTTCAATGTTTGGTGCTGTTGTGTTTTGGGATAAATGTTGCCCCAGGCAGGTGGGGAGAAATAATGGATGAGGAATCATGTACAGGTATTGCAATTGTTCAATTGTTAGCGGTTAGCGCTACACCTTTACGGTTCGGGGCGTTCTGGAGCTCAGAGTTGACACTATCTGTAAGGAATTTGGTACGTTCTCCCCGTGACCATGTGGGTTTCCTCTCGGTGCTCCCGTTTCCTCCCACAGTCCAAAGATGTACTGGTTATTAGGCTAATTGGTTATTATAAATTGTCCTGTGACTAGGCGAGGGTTGGGAGGCTCCAGTGTGACTCGTTGGGCTGGAAGGGCCTGTTCCACGCCATATCTCCAAATAAAATAAAATAAATAAAGTATAACTTTCTAAACATGTGAGAATGATCTACAGATAAGGCAACACTTAGTGTGTAATGAAATTGACCATGTATGCCAACTCATTACATTTGGGGCTTTGTCTGTTTTCCTGACCTGCAGGGTCAATTCATTTCCAACTTTATTTGGATATCACTATTGGCTTCACGGGAAAATCCTTGCCGCCCATTCCTAACTGCCTGTGAAGATGGTGCTGTGAGCCACTTCCTGAACTGCTGTGACGCATGGTGAAGGTGGTCCGACTGCACCGTTGGGGTAGGGAGTTCCAAAGGCCAGCAAAGGATGAAGATAAATGATCTGCTGGAGGACGTTAGTGGGTTGGACAGCATCCGTCAGAGAAATGGACAGTCAAGACCCTTCATCTGGACTGGAAGAGTAGTGGGGTGATGACAGCAGCGGAAAGAAGTGAAGAGCGGAGCACGAACTGTGGACCCAGGTGAGCAGGGGTGATTGGCCAATGGATTTGGGTTCCTTTCACTAAACCCTATTTTTCCAACCCGACACCCAGTTTCTTTCTTCTCCCCCACTTGCTGCTCTGCCTGATCTGACCTGACGAGCTCCTCCTGCAGCTCACTGGTTGCTGCAGATTCCCGCACCTGCAGCCCCTGGTGGCCCCAAGGAACGGCGTTCCAATGGTGTGTGACTTTGAGGAGAACCCAATAGGGGTGGCGTCTCTATGTGTCTGCTGTCTTTGTCCTCATCAGTACTTAGTGGCTGTAGGAGTGGGAAGTGTTGAGTAACCGTGGTCTGTAGTGGTAGTAAAGGGAATGAATATTTAAAATGGGTGGACCATCAATGAAACAGGCAACTTTGTCCTTAATCACGTCAAGTGGAGTTAGAGCTACCTTCGTCTAGGTGGGTGGAGAGCACCCGATCGTGCTTCACTATGTGCCTTGTAGATAGTGGATAGATCAAGGAGTGGAGCATCACATACAAAACGCTGGAGGAACTCAGCAGGCCAGGCAGCATTAATGGAAAAGAGTAAACAGTGGGCGTTTCGGGCTGAGACCCTTCCTCAGGGCTTAGCAGTCCAGGATCATAGATCATAGAACCGGAGTGGGATATTCTATGTTTCAGTTTCGTCTGCCATTTTAATATCGCTGGTCCGGTTATATTTCCAGTGACCATCTGTATGACAGTAAAGTCTCTGAACTTCGAGGAGAGCTGGTTACACTTTTCTGTGTAGGAGATGGTTCTTCACCTGCCACATGCTTTGGAATGAATCTTACTTTCCACAGAAGCGGCCTGACATGCTGAGTGATTCCAGCGTGTTCTGGTTTTATTAGCTTTCACTTCTCAGTTGTCCAGTTTTTGCAGTCTACAGCAAAGCCTGCATTACTCTGAGGCATTGCATAAGGTTGGATTTAAGTTGTTCTATATGCGTCATCCTCTAAACCAAGTGATGGCAACTGGATCCATATCAAGTCTGAGAGGAAAAACATGTTTCATTTAACGGCCGTTAACTCATCTGTGTATCATTGACACAATAATAGGAAGGAATTTAAGTTACTGGAAGATCTGAAGTAGCAAATGTTTCCTGTTTAATCAATAGGATACGGGTTGCCGATTAAAATGGAAATGAGAATCTATTTTTGTGTAAATCTTATGAAATTCTCTACTCCAGAAAGCTGAAGAAGTTCAGTTGTTGAGTAAGTTAAAATGGATTTCTGCTCCATGAAGGTAGTAAGTGTTACAGGAAGTGGACAGGAAAGTGGAGCTGAAACTGTGCTCACACAGGCCTTGAGTTTATCAAATGTTGGAGTAGCCTCAAGAGACTGATTGGTATCAGTTTATTGTCATCTGGTGTACCACCATACAGTGAAGAGCTGATTCTTGGCCCTGTTTCTTATGCACATGTTTTCAACAACTTAAACCACAGCAACGAAAACTCCGAATGATTAATGTTGCCTTTTATTAACTGAGGCTTTATTTAATCTGGATGTTAAGTTTTGGACCTGGATTGGGATTGGACACAGAAACACAAGGCTAGGATGCCCTGCACACAGGTTTTTCCCAAGGCTGTCAGCACAGAGTTTTAGGCTTCCAATGTTATCAGAGTCACAAGTGCAAGGTATTCCTCAGATGCTGGAAAACCAAAGCAACGAACACAAAATGCTGGAGGATCTCAGCAGGTCAGACAGCAACTATGGATCAACGTTTCAGGCCTAGATCCTTCATCAGGGTCACCTGACTTGGTGCTATCAGAATGATGCAGAGACTGGCCAACTAGAAGTTGCAGTACACCTTCCTTATCCTGATAATATTGCCATCCAAATATTCTCCCGTTTTCCTTGTACTAAACATTTGTACAGTGCCCTATGAGCCACCCCCATCCTCATTCTCTCTTTTAAACCCAACTTTGACCTTTCTTCTGAAGATTTTGGAAAAGTAATACTTTTTGTTGAAAATATTTTGCAATTCCAGTTTGAGAGATGACATTTCAGAAAACCCATTACGAGTCTCCAGTGAATTGAGATGTGGGAAAACAGTGAGTTTAACATTTTGACTGGGAAGGGTTTCTCAGTCAAAATTTGGTTTGCATCATATTTTAGCAGTTGAGTGTTTGTAATAGACTCTGTCAATGATAATTAATCGGATCATCTATTGAATTCTGGAAACACAATTTAATGATTTACATCTTCAATTACCTGTATTTGACATTTAACAAAAAGGGGATAATTGCTACTGAAGCATTGGCTCCTGGAATTCCGTCACAGTTCCTCCTTACCTTGTGAGGAACCATTAATCTCTAGTGTGTGCTGGACAAACAGACCAGCTCCAGACCAGCTCAAGGATTCCAAGCGATTCTCAAGGACATGGAGACCACTTATTCTCTTTGGGTCTGTAATGTGACCTCCAAGCCCCATCACTTGTTCAGTCCTACTACTGGCTCACAAGAATGAAAGAGAATAAAGACCATTTACTTCGGGTGAGCCAAAGCCAAGACCCTAGTGAGCATTATGTCCCAGGGCTGGATGATTCTAGAAGTGCATCCAGTGCAAGGATTGGCCAGCTTTGTCTCATATTAGATTAATTTCAGGAATAACATAGCCACCAGTTTAAAAGTTTAGCAAACATCCCTCTAATTTCATTATCTTCTGTCCCACTGCAGCCTGCTTGTTCCATTGTGATGATGTATGGTATTGTTAGTCTCTTCAGAAAGATTAATGTGAGCTGACATAAATTGGAGACATTTCAATATAACTTATAAACTTTCATGAAAACCTTCTATTCACCCATACTTATAAGACAATAAACTAACTTTTTTTTAGAGATCCGAGCACATAATCCAAGCCTTCAATCACTGCGGTACTGGGTAAATTCTGCATACCAAAGGTTTTGCCTGAAGTGTTGAACCAAAGTTCTATATGCCAAAAAGATAAAAATAAAAGATCCAATAGTCATGGTTTGATGAGCAGCCAAATAAACCAGTGTCAGTAAAGGACAATCTCTCATTTTTCTTGGTGCTATTCCTGGAACTGGCTATGAAAAGTGATCCCAATTAAAGAGGAATGAAGTAACTGGAAAACTAGTCATGAGTCAGGAGAGGCTCATAGACACAGAAGTCTCTGTTTAAGTGAGAGAGATGCTATTGGAGCTTACTAGAGACTCTGAGGTCTAAGTGCAGTGTTTGTGCAGATCAGCAAACCATGGTTCACACACAGCTTTTTTAAAAATAGCACCCAGGGTACATTTTTTCCATGTTTCATGCCGCCTGCAGATAGAACACAACATTCCAAATCTAGCACAAAAGGCTCAATGCTTTCTTGCTTTATTATTATTTACTATAATTTAAAACTTGCCATTCATATGAAGCTCTGGTCGCTTACTATTTGCAGGTTGGTTTTATAAGACTTGCATGAAGTGCCTTGGAATGTATCACTGAGATGAAAGTTAAAAGCCATTTGGAAACACCTTGATGTAGACATTGGGTCAATACACCTCAATGTCAGCAAAGCCCAGTCATAAACAGACCGATTGCCACCTTCCATCGATGGATCTTACCCCATCCTTCATGACTGTCCTCACATTTGCCTCTAATTCCAGGTTCTTCAGGTTTATCCAGGCACATCCTACTCCTGGGAATTTCATGCACACATGCCTGATCCCTGTAGTTCAACTGGAAATCTCAGGTCAGGATAAATGTCACATTGAAAAGCAGAGCAAACCTGCAGTTGCTGGAAATAGGAAGCAAAGCCAAAAAGTGCTGGAAGCACTAAACACTCATCAAGTCATAAAACTATAACACACAGGGGCAGAATTAGGCCATTCAGCCCACCAAGCATGATCTGTCATTCCATTGTTACACACAAAATGCTGGAGGTACTCAATAGGCCAGGCAGCATCAATGAAAAAAAATACAGTTGATGCTTCGTGCTGAGACCTTTCGGCAGGTCTGAAGGAAAAAAAAAGATGAGGAGTAGATTTAAAAAGTAGGGGAGGAGAGAGAGAAAGACAAGGTGATAGATGAAACTGGGAGGGGGAGGGATGAGGTAAAGAGCTGGTAAGTTGATTGGTGAAAGAGATGCAGGGCTGGAGAAGGAGGAGTCCAAAGGAGAGAACAGAAGGCCATGGAAGAAAGAAAAGGGGGGAGGAACACCAAAGGGAGGCGATGGGCAGGCAAGGAGATAAGGTGAGAGAGGGAAAAGGGAACGGGGAATGGTGAAGGTTGGGGGCGGGGGGGGGGAACCATTACCAGAAGTTCAAGGAATTGATGTTCATATCATTAGGTTAGAGGCTACCCAGACGAATATAATGTGTTGTTCCTCTAACCTGAGTGTAGCCTCATTGCAACAGTGGAGGAGGCCATGGATTGGCATATTGGAATGGGAATAGGAAGTGGAATTAAAATGGCTGGCCACTCGGAGATCCCGTTTCTTCTGGTGGACGGAGCGTAGGTGCTGGGCGAAACAGTCTCCCAATCTACGTCGGGTCTCACCGATATAGAAGAGGCCACACCAGGAGCACCGGACACAGTATATGACCCCAACAGGCCCACAGATGAAGTGTTGCCTCACCTTTTATTCTAACCTGATGACATGAACATCGATTTTTCGAACTTCTGGCAATGGACCCACCCCCACCACTTCACCATTCCTCATCCGCTTTCCCTCTGTCACCTTATCTCCTTGCCTGCCTATTGCCTCCCTCTGGTGCTCCTCCCCCTTTTTCTTTTTTTCATGGCTTTCTGTCATCTCCTATTAGATTCCCCCTTCTCCAGTCCTGTATCTCTTTCACCAATCAACTTCCCGGCTCTTTACTTCACCCCTCCCCCTCCCCGTTTCACCTATCACCTTGTGTTTCTCCACCCCCCCCACCTTTTAAATCTACTCCTCATCTTTTTTCCTCCATTCCTTTTGCAGGTCTCGGCCGGAAACGTCAACTGTATTTTTTATCCACAGATGCTTCCTATCCTGCTGAGATCCTTCAGCATTTTGTGGGTTTTTTGCTAGGATTTCCAGCATCTTCAGATTTTCTCTTGTTTGCCATTCAATTATGGTTGATTTAATATCCCTCTCATCCACCTTCTCCTGCCTTCTCCTCATAACCTTTGATGCCCTGATTTATCAACCTCCGGTTTAAATATAGGCAATGACTTGGCCTTTGCGGCTATCTGTGACAATGAATACCACAAATTCCGGCTAAAGAAATTCCTCCTGATCTCTTTTCAAAATGGACTTTCCTCTATTGTAATGCTGTGCCCTCTGGTGCTAAATGCCCCCACAAAAGGAAACATCCTATCCACATCCACTCAATCTAGGTCTTTCAATATTCAATAGTTTTCAGTGAGATCTGCCCCCCACCATTCTACTAAACTCCAACGAGTACAGGCTCAGAGCCATCAATCACTCCTCATACTTTACCCTTACATTCCTGGAATCATTCTCAATCCTCTCCAATACCAGCACATCTTTTAATAGATAAGGGACCCATAATGGTTTACAGTACTCCAAGTGAGATCTGACCAGTGCCTTATAAAGCCCCAGCATTAGATCCTTGCTTTTATATTCTAATCTGCTCAAAATGAATGCCAACACTGCAATTATCTTCCTTCACCAACTTAACTCCCAAATCCCTTTGCACCTCTAAGTTTTGAATTTTCTCCCTGTTTAGAAAATAGTCTATGCCCTTAATCCTTCTACCAAAGTGTATGACTATCTGCCACTTCTTTGCCCATTCTCCCAATCTGTCTAAGTCCTTCTGTAGACTCCCTGCTTCCTCAACACAGCCTGACCCACCACCTGTCTTTGTATCATACAAAAACCAGGCCATAAAGCCATCAATTCTATCATCCAAATCAATGACATATAATGTGAAAATAGGCAATCCCAACAACGATCCCTGCGGAACACCATTAGTCACGGGCAGCCAACCAGAAAAGGCTCCCTTTATTCCCACTCTTTACATCCTGCCAGTCCAGTCAGCCAATCTTCTATCCATGCTAATCTCTTTCCATGGGCTCTGATATTTTTAAACAGCTTCATGTGTGGCACCTTTTCAAAGGCCTTCTAAAAATCCAAGTTACCACCATCCACTGACTCTCCTTTGTCTATCCTGCTTGTTATTTCCTCAAAAGAATTCTAACAGATTTGTCAGGCAAGATTTCACCTTAAGGAAACCATGCTGACTTTGGACTTTTTTTGTCATGTGCCTCCAAGTACCCCGAAATCTCATTCTTAATAATGGATTCCAACATCTTCTCAACCACTGAGGTCATTCTTAGTAGTCAATAATTTATTTTCTTCAGCCCCCCTCCCTTCATAAAGAGTAGAATGACATTTACAATTTTCCAGTCCTCCAGAACCATTCCAGAATCTAGTGATTCTTCAAAGATCCAAAACACATTTATTATCAAAATATCTATGCAGTATTCCACCCTGAGATTTATCCTTCCACAGGCAGCAACAAAACAAAGAGAGACTATGGAGCCCGTTCAAAAACATCAAACGTCCAACATGCAAAAAAAAAGAACAAATCATGTAAATAGCAAAAAATGAGTGGAAAAAAAATTAAATGTCAAATGGACGAGTCTTTGCAACAGTCCAAGAATGTAACGTAATATTCTGTTCAGTTCAGTTTAGCGCCGAGTCATTCATTGACTGCAGGCCGCAGAACCAGTCCGCGTCAAAGTGGCCCAATCAAATGGCGCAAAATATCAATAAAGAAAGGAGTAACCAGAAAGCAAAAGCACATAACATGAACTGCAGAGTCCTCTAAAAATGAGTACGATCCACGACGTGTGCCAGTCAAACCTTGCCCAAGACCCAAGACTCCTGCACCTTCCTCCGGCAGCAACGAGCGAGAGGGGGAGGGTGTCTGGTCAAAGACAGGCAGACACCGCTGAAAGGTAGACACCTTCCAGCTCTCAGCCTCATTGATTTCAACCTTGCTTGACACTTTAATCGCTGAGATTGATGAGTATTGGAGCCAATCATGGGTTTTCACTCTGCCATTAGGCCACACACTATGTTCTCAGCCGTGCTGAATTCCCTCAGAGACAGCAAAGGTGCCAGGTCACTCAGTCAGCCCAAAAATACATTATCAAAATGTAAGTTACAGGCTCCAGTCACACACAGGTTAGTAGAAGAAGTATATTTAAAAGAAGGAGAAGAACGAGTTTTGTGAACTGTCTGCAGGACGTCACTGTTAGTCACAATGGTTACTGGTGTCATCTTGCAAGATCAAGATGGCCTTGAAAGCTGATTACTAATGCCTCCACAATGTCTTCAGCTACCTCTTTCATAATCCTGGGGTGTAGTCCATCTGGGCCAAGTGACTTATCTACCTTCAGGCTTTTCAGTTTCCCAAGCATCTTCTCCCTAGGAATAGCAACTACAATCACTTCTTCCCCATGACATTCTCCAATTTCTGGCATACTGCTAGTGTTCTCCACAGTGAAGACTAATGCAACATACTTAAGTTTTTCTGGCATTTCTTTGTTCCCCTTTACTTACTCTTCAGTGGCATTTTCCAGAGGTCCGATATCCATTCTGGCCTTGCTTTTACTCAATAGGTTCAATAGGAACATTTAATGTCAGAGAAATGTATACAATATACATTCTGAAACTCTTCATATGAGGGGTGATTGATAAGTTCGTGGCCTTGGGTAGAAGGAGATGAGTTATACAGTTCTTGTTACATACACATGCAGTTCAACTCTTTAAGTAAAAATGCAGAAAGTTTGAAGATAATAACTCATCTCTTTCTACATTAGGCCATGAACTTATCAATCACCCTTGCTGTGGACCACTGTCTGGAGGCCCAAGACGCCGACTTCTACAAAGAAGGGATCCATATGCTCCACGACCACTGGACTAAGTGTGTAAATGAAGGAAAAATAAATATGCCAGGTTTTCTAAAATTGACTCCTTCTACCTTAAGCCACGAACTTATCAATCACCCCTCATATATCTGAAAAATCTTCTGGTATCTTCTTATATTACTGGCTAGTTTACCTTCCTGTTTCATCTTGTTTCTCCTTATTGCTTTTTAATTGCCCTCTGCCAATTTTTAAAAGCTTTCCAGTCCTCTAATTTCCCCTTCTAGTTTTTGCTATATCATATGTTCTCTCTTTTGCTTTGATGCTGTCTTTGACTTCTCTTGTCTGCAATGGTTGCGTAATCCTCTGTAGAATACTTCTTCGTCTTTGGGATGTATCAATCGTATGCCTCTTGAATTGCAACCAGAAACTCCAGCCATTGCTGATCTGCCATCATCCCTGCTGGTGGGCTCTTTCAATCAACTTTGGCCAGCTTCTCTCTCGTGACTATAATTCCCTTTACTCCACTATAATATTGATACATCTGACTTTAGCTTCTCCATCCCAAATGGCAGGATGAATTCTATCATATTATGATCACTGCTTCCTTAGGGTTCCTTTACCTTAAGCTCTCTAATCAAATCCAGTTCATTACATGAACTGCCTTTTCCCTATTGAGCTCAACCACAAGCTGCTTTAAAAAGGCATCTTGTTGGCATTCTACAAAATTCCCTCTCTTGGGATCCAGCACCAACCTGATTTTCTCAATCTACCTGCAGATTGAAATCCCCCATGACTATTGTAGCATTGCCCTTTTTACATGACTTTGCTATCTCCCATTGTAATTCGCATCCCACATGCTGGCTATTGTATGGAGGCCTGTGTACAACTCCGATCAGGGTCCATTCATCCTTTCAGTTTCTTCACTCTACCAACAAGTATTCTACGTTCTCCGATTCCATGTCACCTCTTTCTAAGGATAAAAAACATAGAAACATAGAAATCTACAGCATATTACAGGTCCTTCGGCCCACAATGTTGTGCTGACCATATAACCTACTCTAGAAATTGCCTAGAATTTCCCTACCACATAGCCCTCTATTTTTCTAAGCTCAAGATTTGATTTCATTTTTTACCAACAGAGCCACCCCATTCCCTCTGCCTACTTGCCTGTCCTTTTGATACGATATGTATCCTTGGATGTTAAGCTCCCAACTATGATTTTTCAGCCACAACTCAGTGATGTCTGCGAGACCAAACCTGCTAATCTGCCTTATTCCGTATACTGTGTTCATTCAAGTATACTGTAACACCTTCACCCTTTTTGATTTTGCCCTCATGTTACGCCTCAACTTATCTCATTGATTGCAATTTTGCCCGTCGTCATCTGCCAGTCCTTCCTCAAAGTCTCACTACCAACTGCCCCATCCTTAGCACTATTGCTCCAGTTTCCATCTCCCTGCCAAGTTAGTCTAAACCGTCCTCAACATCTCTAGCCATCCTGCCCGCAAGGATATTGGACCATCTTGGGTTAAGATGTAACCCATCGTTCTTGCACAGGTCACACCTACCCCAGAAGTGATCCCAGTGATGCAGAAATATGAAACCCTGCCCCTCCCCCCACACCAGTTCCTGAGTCACACATTCATCTGCCAAATCATCCTATTCTTAGCCTCACTGGCACGTGGCACAGGCAGCAATCCAGAGATTATTACCCTGGAGGTCTTGCATTTCAGCTTTCTACCTAACTCCCTATATTCTAGCTTCAGGACTGCTTCCCTTTTCCTACCTACGTCACTGGTCACCCTCCCCTTTATAATGCTATAGACCTGATCAGAGACATCGTGACCCTCACACGTGGGTGGCAACATACTAGCTGGGTGTCTCCACAGAAGCTGTTTTCTGCTCCTCTGATTATGAGATCCCCCGTCACCACTGCATGCCTCTTCACTGCTCTTCCCTTCTGAGCCACAGAGCCACATCAGTGTCAGAGGTCCAGTCACTGCAGCTTCCCCACCCACCCCACATCAGTATTATAAACAGTGTGCTTATTATTAGAAACATAGAAACATAGAAAATAGGTGCAGGAGTAGGCCATTCGGCCCTTCGAGCCTGCACCGCCATTTATTATGATCATGGCTGATCATCCAACTCAGAACCCTGTACCTGCCTTCTCTCCATACCCACTGAACCCTTTAGCCACAAGGGCCATATCTAACTCCCTCTTAAACATAGCCAATGAACTGGCCTCAACAGTTTGCTGTGGCAGAGAATTCCACAGATTCACCACTCTCTGTGTGAAGAAGTTTTTCCTAATCTCGGTCCTAAAAGGCTTCCCCTCTATCCTCAAACTGTGACCCCTTGTTCTGGACCTCCCCAACATCGGGAACAATCTTCCCGCATCTAGCCTGTCCAATCCCTTTAGGATCTTATATGTTTCAATCAGATCCTCCCTCAATCTTCTAAATTCCAATGAGTACAAGCCCAGTTCATCCAGTCTTTCTTCATATGAAAGACCTGCCATCCCAGGAATCAATCTGGTGAACCTTCTTTGTACTCCCTCTATGGCAAAGATGTCTTTCCTCAGATTAGGGGACCAAAACTGCACACAATACTCCAGGTGTGGTCTCACCAAGGCCTTGTACAACTGCAGTAGTACCTCCCTGCTCCTGTACTCGAATCCTCTCGCTATAAATGCCAGCATACCATTCGCCTTTTTCACCGCCTGCTGTACCTGCATGCCCACTTTCAATGACTGGTGTATAATGACACCCAGGTCTCGTTGCACCTCCCCTTTTCCTAATTGGCCACCATTCAGATAATAATCTGTTTTCCTATTTTTGCCACCAAAGTGGATAACTTCACATTTATCCACATTAAATTGCATCTGCCATGAGTTTGCCCACTCACCCAACCTATCCAAGTCACCCTGCATCCTCTTAGCATCCTCCTCACTGCTAACACTGCCACCCAGCTTCGTGTCATCCGCAAACTTGGAGATGCTGCATTTAATTCCCTCATATTGAGGGGAACGGTCACAGGGGTACTCACACTGGCTGCCTATTCCATTTTCTTCTCTTGACAGTCACTCGTGTACCTGCCTCCTGCAACCTAGGGGTGACTATCTCTCTGTGGCTCCTGTCTATCACCTCCTCAGTCTCCCGTATGCAGCTCCAGTTTGTTAACAGTCTCTAAAGAGCTGCAGCTCGATGCCTTCATGCAGATGCGGTTATCATGGATGCTTGAGTTCCCACATCTCACACGGTGCATACTACTAACCCAGGCCCCATTCTCACTGCACTAGCCATATACTAATAGAGAAAGGAAGAGGAAAAAACTTACTAGAGACTTACTTAGAACCTCTGCCCGTTCTTGCCTAAGCCTGTTCTCACCTCAGCCTGTTGAGCCAAGTTCAGGCAGCACCATGAAAAGAGAAACAGGTTAATGTTTCAGATTGATGACCCTTTGTCATTTATGAATCTTTCCACCATTTGCTGTTTTCTATAACATAAAACCAAGTTCATGGTTTGGTAGTCTTGACCTCTTCCATCTCCTATCCCAAGGTCAGTAATGGAATTTTTATCAGTGTCCCACTATGCTCCCAACTTTGTAATTTTCTTAAAGAATTGAATAAAGTGACACACAGCTGTATCTTCCCCATCCAAAAGACAATGGGAAACTGAAATCACACTGACACCAATTCAACAAGCAAGTACACCCTCACCAATAGATTGTACACTCTCTGGCCACTGTTTTCTGCTGCTGTAACGCATCCACTTCAAGATTCAATGTGTTGTGTGTTCAGAGATGCTCTTCTGCACACTGCTGTTGTAATGTGTGGGTATTTGAGTTACTGTCACCTTCCTGTCAGCTTGAACCAGACTGGGGATTCTCCTCTGACCTTTTTCATTAAAAAGGCATTTCTGCCAGCAGAACTGCTGTTCACTGGACTTACTCTGATTCTTGCACCATTCTCAGTAAACTCTAAAGACTGTTGTGTGTGAAAATTCTGAGAAGATCAACAATTTTAAGATACTCAAACAATTCCATCTGGCACCAACAATCATTCCATGGTCAAATTTCTTTCCTACCTGATGTTTGGTCTGAACAACAACTGAACCTCTTGACCACGTCTGCATGCTTTTATGTATTGAGTCACTGCCACATGATTGGCTGATTAGATATTTACATTATCAAGCAGGTTACCTAGTAAAATGGACACTGGGTGTATACTCTATATCCTAAAGACCTGCTTCCAGTTGAAGGACATACAAGTGTTTTGTATCTTTCTATGCCATCTGAATATGTTGAAAGTTCCTCCTTGTCAGTTAAAAAAAATCTCAATAGAGCAAGGGACATTATTGGAAGAAATTATTAGGGAGTAAAAGCTGTTTAAATTAAAGTTTTATTATACCACTCAAGTAGGTTTGAGCAGCAAGTTGATTTTCTGGATGGTAATCCAAGATTAATGAATGAAAATCAACCGACCTTTCAAATTCAGGTTTAAGCATGCAGACTCAGTGAGATTACGTAACAGTCAGTTGAAGAGGAGAAATATAAGAATAGCTGATCAGATATCATGCTAATCATTCTCTGTTCCCGTTGTCGTATACCTTCTGTTAACTGGCTGATAAAGAGACATGATTTACAGCAGGATTGGGAGAAATCTGCAAGGCTACAGACATCAGAAGTCTTGGGCAGAAAACACTGAGAGATGTTCAGCAGGTTAAGCAGCAATGGCTGAGTAAATACAAGATGGTTAATCTCAACACAGAAGTTTCTCCTCGTAGCAAATCACCAAGAGATGAAAATACGGTGCAAATTAAACACTGGACTTTGCAGCTCTTAAAATTCATGGCAATAAAAGTTACATTCCACTATATAGTGACGGAGAAAGAAAGGTATGTTTTAAACAGAAAATAATCTGCAGATGCTGGGGTCAAAGCAACACTCACAACACGCTGGAGGAACTCAGCAGGTCGGGCAGCATCAGTGGAAAAGATCGGTCAACGTTTTAGGCCGGAACCCTTCATCAGGTATGTTTTAAGCATTTTGATAATCCAGTTTCCATTTCCTGACACATTAGTTGGTTTACAGATTCACTGAGAAACTCTTTCCGAGCACGTGGATCACACTGGAGCTGTCGGAGGCCGCTTAGCTGACGGAGGTGCTGTCATATACAAGTAGTGGAAGGAAAGAAACAGCCGAGGCCGTGAATGGATTATTAGTCATGTAAAGTTATAGACCAGCCGTGATCTAATTTTGTTACAGAAGAGACTTGAGATGGATGTCCCGCTCCTTTCTCCATGCTGCCTTGGGATAATTATCCACAGCTCAAAGGGTCTGGGTACGTTTACTATCCCTTAGTTAATTAATGCTGGATACAGCTACTGTGTTTATTAACCAGCCAACAGGGAAACCCACTTATGGAACAAATCATGCCTGTTTTCAGATAAATCAAATTTACTTGGAATAGTTCTCAATGAAATTGAGAACTTCGCAAAATTGGACCGGAGAGAATCTACATCAGCAAGCTGATCTCTGTATTATAGTTACATAACGGCGCAGTGTGTCACAAGCTCTGCCCCACGTACTGATCAATACTGGATCTCTCGTATTTAAAGAATTACCAACAAAGGAACGTTCCACTGTCAGAAAGAAGGATGTGTCATATCATCAAGAGGTAGAAATGAGGGAGTGTGGCACTACCGAAGGAACAGCAGTAAGGGTGAGCCACATTGTCAGAACATTTTCCCATGGTTCTGACCATCATTACCTCACTGAGTTTACCTCTGACAGTTCAGAGCTTCCTCACAACTGCTCCTCTGACTTTGACGTGTTCCTTTGATAAAGTTCCTCGTTAATGCCCCCTTTAGAGTGCAGCATTCCCTCAGGACCACCCCGGAGGCATCGGCCTGGTTTTTACACAGAAGTGAGCGGATTAAGGGCTGAGCACACTCCAATGTGAGCCGGAGGTGAGAGAGATAAGCCTTCCACAGTCAGGAGCTGCTGGGAGAGATAAACAGCAAGTGTCAGCACTTGCAAGTTTTGCAGTCAGACCTCTTTAACATTGTGATGTGTAGTAGAGATTATCAGTTGACAATTTGATACGAGAGGAAGTGGTGAAGATATGATCTGTTCCACTTGTGTTTGAATTTCCCACTCCCCCCCCAAGTTCTGAATCTCAAAAAAATAAACCTAAAAATAGCCAGAGAAAGTCTCACAACTCTTTCATGTTTCTTATGACATTAGAATGCCTCCAACTGCTTTAGAACTCAAATTGATAAATTCGCTTATTATTGTCACTTGCACGATGATACGGTGAAAAACTTCGTTTTACAGAGCGATCATTCTAGCACATCAGTACCTTGAGATAGTAAAAGGGAAACATAGTATAGAAACATATGGTGGTACTTTTACAAAGAAAATGCAGAGCAGGCAGACAATAAAGTGCAAGGACATAATGAGTAAATCATAAAGTAGATTGGGTTCGATATAACAGTACAATAGAAGCTGGTGTTGTGCCTGCTGGTATGTGCATTCAGACTTTTGTATTGATTGGGGAGGGGGAGAAGAGAGAATGCTTGGGTTGGGTAGAGTTCTCTGATTATGCTTTGTGCTTTACCCAGACAGCGAGAAATGTAGACAAAATCCATGGAGGGGAGGCTGGTTTCCGTGATGTGCTGAGCTGTGTCCACAACTCAGAGCAGTTCCTTACAGTCTCATCAAAGCATTTGCCGTGATGCGTCCAGGTAGAATGCTTTCTATGGCACATCTATAAAAATTGGCAAGGGTCACTGGGGACATGCCAGATTTTTTTAGCCTCCTGGGGAAGAAGAGGTGCTGGTGAGCTTTCATGGCCATGCCGGACTAGGACAAGCTTTTGGTGATGTCTTACTCCTAGGAACTTGAAACTCTCAACCATATTGATCTCATCGCCCATCTGATAAACAGGAGCATGTGTACTGTCCCTCTTCCTGAAGTCAATGATCTTGAAGAAAAGGTTGTTGATGTGACACCATGTAATTGGGTTCTCTGTCTCCTTTCTATACCTCCCCTCATCGTTATCTGTGATTCAGCCCACAAAGCCGGTGTCATTTGCAAACTTGTAGATGGAGTCCTGAGATGAGTGTAGAATCAGGGAGAAGGCATCCAGCTTGGACTTGTTTTCAACAGTAGCACATTGCAGAGGGCAAAGGTTGTCTGGTTGACAAGAGCTGATGTGAGCCATGATCAGTTTCCTGAAGAACTTCATAATGATGGATGTCAAAGCCACTGAACAGTAGTCATTAACATAAATTACCTTATTTTTCTTTAGTTTTGAGATGATAATGGTCTTGTTAAAGCAGATAAGAATCTCAGGTTGAATTAGGGAGGGGTTAAAGAAACCTGAAAATATCTCTGCCAGCTTATCTGTGCAAGATCTAAAGACACAGCCAGGGATACCATCTGGGCCAGATACTTTTCACGGGTTCACACGCCAGAAGACCTGTTGAATATTTGACTGCCTCCATTGTTGTAGTGTACAAAAAGCAGCAATTGAGTAAGATCCCACAGCAATATGATAATTACCCATTAATCTCCTTTATTAATAATATCTGAAGGATGAATAATGAGCTCAGGTCACAGGGGAGAACTCCCATCCTCATCTTCAGAATCGGAATTAGGATTATTATCACTGACATGGGCCGTGAAATTTGTTGTTTTGGGGCAGCAGTACAGTGTAAGACACAAAAATTACTATAACTTACAAAAAATAGTGCCAAAGAGGAAGAGAGAGGTAACATTCATGGATTCTCCATCCCTCCCCCTCCTGTCTTCTCCTATCATTTTGGATCTCCCCATCCTCCTCCCCCTCCCACTTTCAAATCTCCGACTAGCTCTTCTTTCGGTTAGTCCTGACGAAGGGTCTTGGCCCGAAACGTCGACTGTACCTCTTCCTAGAGATGCTGCCTGGCCTGCTGCGTTCACCAGCAACTTTGATGTGTGTTGCCTAAAATATTAGTGTGGGTCTTCAGGCTTCTCAACCTCCTCCCTGATGGTTATCGGATATTTTTATATTTTCTTGAGACTGAACAGCGTAATAGACAGTTGGACAAGTACATGGATTAGAAAGGTTTATAAGGTTATGGGCTAAACACTGGCAAATGAGACTGGTTGAGCCAAAGGACCTGTTTCTGCTCTATAAGACTCTAAGGATTAGTTTAGTGTCAAATCTAAATGAACGTCCTTCTGACAGGGTACCACTCCATCATTACTGCCATTTGAATGGAGCATTTCTCCAGCATTGCTGCTTTTCTGATAATGCAGCACTTTGTCAACACTGCCCTTCCAACAGTACGGTCCTCCTTTGTTGCTCCTCCTCAATGCTGTCCCCTGAAGAGTGAAGCACATTCTTCTTACCACCTTTCTGAGAGTGCAATGTTCTTTTTTAGTGCCCCCTTCAAAGTGGGACATTCCCTTGTTACTACCGTCTGGTGTTAGCAATGTTTCTAGGAATGGGATATGACCCCTCAGTTATTTGACTTGAGCAGAAATCCTACCATTGAACTTTGCTGACACTAAAAAAAATGTAGTCACTTCAAAAAGTAATGTTTCAACTTTATGAGTCTGTTCTCAAGAACATTTAGGCCTTGCATTTCTGTTTTCTCAGCCTGAGAAGTCCCTTCATTTTCCTAAATTGATGCATTGATGAGAACAGCAAACATTGTCCCACAGCCTTCCTGCTCCCTTCCTGCAGCCTTATCACCTTTCCTGCTTCAACTCTCTGTTCCTCCAGTCCCTGTCTCTGAAGCCTCCAACTCTGCTCCTCACTCCACCATGCGCCCTGACTGTCTGGAACATCATCCCCGGAACCAATCTTCTGCATCTGCTGCTCTTTCTTAAAAACATTCCATAATTTGGATTATGGAATTTTTTTGGATTAATGTGGATAAACGTGAGGTTATCCACTTTGGTGGCAAGAACAGGAAAACAGATTATTATCTGAATGGTGGCCGATTAGGAAAAGGGGAGGTGCAACGAGACCTGGGTGTCATTGTACACCAGTCATTGAAAGTGGGCATGCAGGTACAGCAGGCGGTGAAAAAGGCGAATGGTATGCTGGCATTCATGGCAAGAGGATTCGAGTACAGGAGCAGGGAGGTACTACTGCAGTTGTACAAGGCCTTGGTGAGACCACACCTGGAGTATTGTGTGCAGTTTCGGTCCTCTAATCTGAGGAAAGACATTCTTGCCATAGAGGGAGTACAAAGAAGGTTCACCAGATTGATTCCTGGGATGGCAGGACTTTCATATGATGAAAGACTGGATCGACTAGGCTTATACTCGCTGGAATTTAGAAGATTGAGGGGGGATCTTATTGAAATGTATAAAATTCTAAAGGGATTGGACAGGCTAGATGCAGGAAGATTGTTCCCGATGTTGGGGAAGTCCAGAACAAGGGGTCACAGTTTAATGATAAAGGGGAAGCCTTTTAGGACCAAGATGAGGAAAAACTTCTTCACACAGAGAGTGGTGAATCTGTGGAATTCTCTGCCACAGGAAACAGTTGAGGCCAGTTCATTGGCTATATTTAAGAGGGAGTTAGATATGGCCCTTGTGGCTAAAGGGTTCAGTGGGTATGGAGAGAAGGCAGGTACAGGGTTCTGAGTTGGATGATCAGCCATGATCATACTGAATGGCGGTGCAGGCTCAAAGGGCTGAATGGCCTACTCCTGCACCTATTTTCTATGTTTCTATGTTTTTATTTGGATTCCCTATCCTTTCAGTCAAACATTGGATCGCTGCTCTTCCTCCGCCATGATACATGGTTGCCTCTGTTTACCTTGGATGTGCCATAGAGCAGCTCTTCACTTCAAGGACAGTGCTCTTGTTGTTTCTACAGAGGAATGGGGTACAGGGATAAGGGAGAAAGTATACCAGTAGGTTAAAGGATATGGGGAAGAGGGTGGGTTAATGGAGTTGGGAAATACCTGGAGAAGGTGTGGGCTGGTGGATTTGAGGGACATGGGGAGAAGGGGAGATGGGGATTTGGGAGGAATCGTTGGTGCTGGGATTTGGGATGAATTTCCTTGTAAGGCCAATGTGGATCTTTCTTGGTAAAGCAACTAGATGATGTGTGTTTACACAGTGACACATTTAGTCCTCAAGGGAATCTTGTTATTTCTTGACTTGCAAGCTTGAAGTGGCTGAGGCAGAGAGTCCAATAAACAGACTGAAGCGTGTTACAACAGGATGAAAAAGCACAGAGAGTCTGCACAGCTGCTGATCAAAGGGAACCACTAAACCTCTCAAATATAAACCAGTGTATGGCCCATGCTGGTGTTATGACCCCTGTTAGATAAACGCCGGGATATAATCAGTTCCTTATACAAGCATAATGAGGATTGAACTGCAGTGATAATATCGACCCCACAAACAGCATGTAGCACTTGTGTACTAGGAAGAAGACAGGCTTTCTCTGGCAGCTTTCACCTAACCACCACTTCTTGGCATACCAATCAGAATCAGGTTTAATGTCACTGGCATATGTTGTGAAATGTGTTGTTTTGTGGCAGCAGTACAGTGCAATACATTATAATTAGATTATGAGAACACTCAGTCCTCTTTTATTGTCATTTAGAAATGCATACATGCATTAAGAAATGATACAAAGATTCTCCGGAGTGATATCACAGAAAACAGGACAGACCAAAGACTAACACTGACAGAACCACATAATTATAACATATAGTTACAGTAGTGCAAAGCAATACCATAATTTGATAAAGAACAGACCATAGGCACAGTAAAAAAAAATAGTCGTCAACTTGCCGATACCTTGGAAGCAGCCGACCCCAACCGACCCTGAGTCCATCCGTCCGAAAACGCCGAGCTTCCGAGCAGCCTCTCCAATACAGCCTCCCGAGCGCCATCCTCTGCCGAGCGCCTTCGACCTCTCCCCGGCCGCTGAAGCAAGCAAAGCTGAGGATTTCGGGGCCTTCAGCTCCGGAGATTCCGGTTACCACACAGTAGCAGCGGTAGCAAAGCAGACATTTTAGAAGTTTTCCAGATGTTCCGCTGTGCTCTCACGTCTGTCTCCATCAAATCAGAATTGTGCACGGTCTCCTACTTGACAGATAACAGATACTCATCACCGAAGTGACTGTGCTCGCTGTTGTCGCGCCGCCATCTTCTTCCCCCTCCCTGGAGGATTTTTATAATATAAACTGCAAATTACAATAAGAAGTATATATATCAAAAAGAAAATTAAATTCAATAAGTAGTGCAAAACAAGAGGGAAAAAACACTGAGGTAGTGATCATGAGTTCATTGTCCATTCAGAAATCTCTTAGCAGAGGGGAAGAAGCTGTTCCCGAAACATTGAGTATGTGTTTTCATACTCCTGTACTGTATCTCCTCCTAGATGGTAGCAATGAGAAGAGGGCATGTCCTGGCTGATGGGAAATCCTTAATGATGGACGCCACTTTTTTGAGACATTGCCTTTTGAAGGTGCCATCGATACTGGGGAGGCTGGTGCCCATGATGGAGGTGACTGAGTTTACAAATTTCTGCAGCTTTTTCTGATCCTGTGTGGTAGCCCCTCCATAACAGACGGTGATGCAACCAGTCAAAATGCTCTCCACAGTACATCTGTAGAAATTTGCATGTGTCTTTGGTGACATACTAAATCTCCTCAAACTCCTAATGAAATATACTGTAGAGCTGCTGCTGTGCTTTCTTTATAATTGTATCAACATGTTGGGACCAGGATAATCCTCAGAGATGTTGACACATAGGAATTTGAAACTGCTTACTCTTTCCACTCCTGATCCCTCAATGAGGACTGGTATGTGTTCCCTCAACTTCTCCTTCCTGAGTTCTACAATCAATTCCCTTGTTTTATTGACGCTGAGTGCTAGGGTGTTGCTGCAACACCATTCAATCAGCTGATCTATCTCACTCATCTACACCTTCTCATCGGTTGGCAAATTTATAGAAGGCGTTTGAGCTGTGCCTAGCTGTGCCTACACCCAGTTGAGGGTGTAGAGGGAGTAGAGCAGTGGGCTAAGCATGCATCCTTGAGTTGTGCCAGTGTTGATTGTCAGTGAGGAGGAGACTGTGGTCTACTGGTGAGGAAGTCAAGGCTCCCATTGCAGAGGAAGGTACAGAGACCCATGTTTTGAAGCTTGTTTATTAGAAATGAGTGTATGATTGTGTTGAATGCTGAATGGTAATCAATAAACATCAGCCTAATATGGGATTGCTATTTCCCAGGTGATCCAAAGCCGAGTGGGGAGCCAATGAGATTACATCTGCTGTAGACTTAATGTGGCTATAAGCAAATTGTAGTGAGTCCTGGCCCTTGCTTTGGCAGGAGTTGATTCCAGCCATGACCAACCTCTTAAAGCACTTCATCACAGTAGATGTGAGTGCCTCTGAACGACAGTCACTAAGGCTGCTCTTTTTGGGCACTGGTATGATTGTTGCCCTCTTGAAGTAGATGGAAACCTCCAACATGAGAGATTGAAGATGACCACGTTGAAAGTTTGGCAGTCAATTTGGAAACAGCAAGATCCCACAAACAATAATATTATCTAAGCAGAACATCTTTTAATGATGTGATTTAAAGGTACATACTTGTCCCAGGATGGCAGATGGATTTCATCTGTTCTTCTTCAAAATATTGGTTGTGGTCTTATTTATAAACATCGTGGGTGGTGGTGGGAGGTTGTGGAGGCGTGCAGATACAGCCTATACCTCCGACATCACTTCTCTCAGTACTGTACTGAAGATGACGGCTTTGCACTCCCTGCATTCTTTTCTTTCTGTTCCCTCTTTCTTTCTCTCTCCATTTCCGCCTCACATGCTCCTACTCTCACTCCCTCGCTTTCTTATATTGTCTCTCTCCTTCTCTCACTCACTTACGCTCCTCTTCTTTTTCATCACTTGATTCCAACTCCCCCACCCCCTAAACTCTCATTCTCTTTCACACCCGTCCCACGCGCATAATCCTTTCTGAACCATCAGCAACTGTGGAACACGTTTTGTATATTGGCTGTGGCACTGGAGATTATTTCAGTCACTAAATGAACTGAAGAACCTCGCTCTTACCTGAGCAAGATTTGGTGATATGAAGCACGACTTTTATGTCACAAGATAGGAAGACAAGTGACATATTGGCCTTTGTTGTAATGGAGTTTGAATTAGGAAATAGGGAAGTGTTATTACAATTGTATAGAGCACCCAGAGCTTTAGACAATTATTACACCATTAAGAAAGGATAAGTGGAAGCGGTGGTGGAAACAATCCTGGCTTAAAAGGAGTTGTCCCATCGAAGTAGCTAAAGAAATAAGATCTCTATTCTTTGAAATTTAGAAGAATAAGACCATAAGACATTGGAGCAGAATTAGGCCATTTGGCCCATCAAGTCTGCTCTGCCATTCCATCATGGCTGACTTACTAACACTCTCAGTCCCTTCTCCCTGTAACCTTTGGTCCCCTTACTTATCAAGAACCTATCAATCTCCCAATGGTATGACCTCCACAGCCATCTGTGGCAATGAATTCCACAGATTCTGGCTAAAGAAGTTCTTCCTCATCTCTGTTCTAAAGTAATGTCCTTCGATTCTGAGGCTGTGCCTTCTGGCTCTAGATTCACACACGTTAGGAAACATAGAAAGAATGAGGGATGATCTCAATAAAACATACAATATCTAGTCACATGTAATGAGTGTGACAGGGTAGGCAGTGTGATGGTTCCACTTATGGGAGAATCTCAAACAAGGAATATAGTTAGATTAGATTAGATTATGAGAACACTCAGTCCTCTTTTATTGTCATTTAGAAATGCATATATGCGTTAAGAAATGATACAATGTTTCTCTGGAGTGATATCACAGAAAACGGGACAAACCAAAGACTAACACTGACAGAACCACATAATTATAACATATAGTTACAGCAGTGCAAAGCAATACCATAACTTGATGAAGAACAAACCATGGGCACAGTAAAAAAAGTCTCAAAGTCCCAAGTCGATCGACTCCCGAGTCCCCAACAGCAGGCTGCAAAAGGGAGAAACTCCCTGCCATAAACCTCCAGGCACCGTCAACTTGCCGATGCCTTGGAAGCAGCCGACCACAGCCGACACTGAGTCCGTCCATCCGAAAACTTCGAGCCTCTGACCAGCCCCTCCAATACAGCCTCCCGAGCGCCATCCTGTACCGAGTGCCTTTGACTTAGCACGGCCGCTGAAACAAGCAAAGCCGAGGATTCGGGGCCTTCTGCTCCGGAGATTCCGGTTACCACACAGTAGCAGTGGCAGCGAAGTGGGCATTTCAGTAGTTTTCCAGATGTTCCTCCGTACTCTCACGTCCATCTCCATCAAATCAGAATTGTGCACGGTCCCCTTCTTGACAGATTACAGATATCAATCACTGGAGAGGCTGCGTGCACTGCCGTCGCATCACTATCTTCTCCTCCTTGCAAGATTAGGAAGTAGTATGTAAAACTAAGATGCATATGAACTTCTTCCAGCGGATGGAGAGCCTGGAGAATTGTGGAGTCTAAATCACAAGAGTAATTAAAGATTTTTAAATGATCCAGGAATTTGCCAACATGCAGAGAAGAGATGACATAACGTTGCAGTTGTATAAGTAACTGGTGAGGCTGCACTTGGACTTCCTGTTATAGGAAAAGCTCAGTTAAACTGGAAAGAGTGCAGAGAAGATTTACAATGATGTGGCCAGGTGTTATACGGAGAGGTTGGCCAGGCTATATATTGCAGTGCAGAACAATGAGGGCTGACCTTCTCAAAATGTTTAAAGTTATGAAAGGTATAGATAAGTAACAACCTTCTCCCCAGGTGGGGGAGGCCAAAACCGGGGGTCATAGGTTTAACATGAGAGAGGAAAGTTTATAAGGGACCTGAGTGGCAACTTTTTCTTATAGAGGATGGTGAGTATATGGAATGAACTGCCAGAAGAAGTGGTTGAGGCAGGTCCAGTGACATCATTTAAGAGGCTCTTAGATAGGTACATCAAAGGGTGGAACACAGAGGGAAATACACAAAACACAGGAAACTGGACTAGCTGGATGGGCACCATGGTTGTGATTGACTGATTGGGCCAAAGGACCTGTATCTTTGCTGTATTGCTCTATGTCTTTATATCACTCCATAATGTCTTTACAGATCAGATGTAGGCAGGACAGAATTGAAGAAACCAGGTGGCCTACTCGTTCTCAGTTTTTTATGGCCATTCAAGCCTGCTCCACTATTCAATATAATCATGGCCAATCATTCATTCAGTATCTGCTTCCTGTCAGTTAAGGACATCACTACTGCACACAATACTTAAAGTACACATGTAGTAAGAAATACCTGCCCCTGTACTCAATTCCTCTTTAGGTTTGGTTTGTCAACTGAAACCTCTACAAATGTATTGTGGAGAGCATTCTGACTGGCTGCATCACTGTCTGGTCTTTGGGGGGGGGTGGAGGTGGTGGCTACTGCATAAGTTTCTGCGTAAGTTGCAGAAACTTGTAACATTACTCTGCTTCATTATTTATACTAGCCAAGACATCTTCAAGGAGTGGTGCCTTAGGAAGCTGGCGTTTACCATTTAGCACCCCCATCACCCAGGGCATGCCCTCTTCTCATGGTTACCATTGGGTAGGAGGTACAGAAGCCTGAAGGCACACACTCAGTGATCCAGGAACAGCTTCTTCTCCTCTGCCATCCGATTTCTAAATGGACATTGAACCCATGAACACAACCTTAACACTTCTTTACTTCTGCTTTTTTGCACTACTAATTTTAACTTTATATATATTTATTTATTTATTTACTGCAGTTCAGTTTTTCTCTATATTTATTTATAATGTATTTCATTATACTGCTGCTGTAAAGTTAACAAATTTCACAGCATGTGCCAGTGATATTAAACCTGATTCTGGTTCACCAGGAAGGCCAATATATATTTTCCCTTCCTAACTATCTGGTGCAGTTGCATGCTTACTTTCGTGGACTGATGCAGGCCACTCAAGTCTTGCTACACCTCCCCCTTTCCTAATATAACACCAATCAGATAATCAGCCTTCTTGGTTTTGCCACCAAATTGGAAAACACTGTACTGCATGTGTCATGCATCTTTCAACATATCCAAATGATGTTGGCATCCTCCACACAGCTCTCACTCCCACTCGAGAATGAAAGATTTTGATCATGTAAGTATAGCGAAGCTGGTAACCAGGGGACAAAATAAACCAGTGAACAGGAGGCATACAGGGGTGAGATAGATCAGCTGGTTAAGTGGAGTTGCGACAACAACCTTGCTCCAACATCAGTAAGAACAAGGAATTGATTATGGACTGAAGGAAGGGGAAATCAAGGGTCACAGTCCTCATGGAGGAGTCAGCAGTAGAAAGGGAGCAGTTTCAAGTTCATGGGTGTCAACATTTCTGAAGATCTATCCTGGGCCCGACATATTGATGCAATTACAAAGAGGGCATGCTGACAGATATATTTCAAAAGGAGTTTGAGGAGATTTGGCGTGTCACCGAAGACTACTACATTTCTACAGATGTACCGTGGAGAGCATTCCAACTGGTTTCATCACCGTCTAATGTGGAGAGGCCAGAACACGGAATGCTGGAGATGGCTATAAAGTCAGCCAGCTCCATGGGCACCAGCCTCCCTGCCATCTTTTGGGGCATGTTCAAAAGGCGACGACTCAGAAAGGCGGCATCCATCATTAAAGACCCCCACCAACCTCTTTTCATCAGGGAGGTGGTACAGGAGCCTGAAGACACACACTTAACGTTTTACGATTGGATTTCTGAACGGTCTAGGAATCCATGAACACTACTTCACTACTTCTGCTCACGTTTTCCCCACTTATTTACAGTATGCATATCTGGAGGTGAAGAAATGTTCGTTAGCAAACTTTTTTTTCAGACCTGTGTGGCAACGCTCTGCCTCTACCACGTGTGTTCTCAGCTGCCCCCGAAATGGTGAAGTGAACGGGAATGTGTGCGGGAGGGGAAATCTCTCATCTTTCGGGGGTCGGGGGTTGAAGGAATCCTGGGTGACAGGGGACTTAAAGGAGGTGCAATCACACACTCTCCCCCGCCCCCCCCAACACACACAAACATGCCCTCACCTCTCTAGATCCACAAACCTTCGAGACCTCCGCGCCTCCCTGGTCTTGGCTTCTTGCCCACCTCCGATCCACATCGGAGGCTGTGCCTGAGACCGGGCTCTGACACTCCCTTCCGCCTCTCTTTCCTCAGGCTGGTTCCCTAAACCCTGCCGCCGACGGAACCTTCATTCAGTTCAGCTCGCATTTCCTGACGTGGTTGGGAGTGAAATTGCGCCTCACAGCACTCGCGTGGATCACCTTGGAACTTGTGTTTTTAAAGGTACTTTCTAGTTGACAACTGCTACCTTGATCTGTAAAACTTCGACTTGCCTGCCGGTAATCTACTATTCTTAAATCAGTGCTACTTTGTGCGCCGAAATAGTTAATCCGGTGCTGCCCTGAATGTTTAATTTGTCGATAAACATCAGGGTTTGAGGAATATTTACAGACTCCGATATGTTGTGCACACACATTAGGATCTAGTAGCCGGGAGAAAGCTGTTAGCCCTGAACGTCAGCGGGTGACAGCGCCGAGCGGAGGCAGGAAGCAGTCATCCTCTTCGAAGTGAATTCAGCTCTAGTCCCCGTCCCGGTGAGCAGGAGAGCGAAGGCAGGCATAAAAGGCAATATACCCCGCAACAGCAGATTAGACCGGTAAGAAAATACCATCAAAGTTATTTGTTAAATTTTAAAATTTGAGTCACCAGACGCTGGGGCTGCCTCCAACTAACGGCCCGAAGTTCACCCAGCCACGGGATAGTCTGCCGTTCGAACCCCCGTTACACGGCGAAGGAGCAAGGGTTGCTGCGGGGAGTGCGCTGAAGCAGGCTGGCCGATTTTTAAAGGACACATTTGACGGGGTGGACGTCGACCTGGAATTGTAGACTGTCAACCAACCATACGTTAATCTAGTCAGAAATTCTGAGGTAATTACTTTCCCCTGAGGGTGAAGTCAGAAACTCTGGAGAAACTTCTTGGCCCTGAGCGCACAGTGAACTCTTACCTAGGGGAAGGGGTGGGTGACAAGCAAGGAGAGGTTGGGGGCAAGCTGGATGACATAAGGAAGGGTGAGGAAAGGGGTTGTTATCAGGACCAGGCTGATGTAGAGGGGTCCAATAGCCTGTGGAGTAGATTCGGTGTTAGATTGTTAGTCTTTTCAGATTGAACCTGATCCTGACTTCTGTTCAATTTTGAAAGTCTTTGTCTACCTGTCTGTCAGCTGCTTAAGAAACAAACCCAGGAAGAACTCTCTGTACTGTTACCTTTTGATGGAGGAGTCATGGGGAGAGATGCTCCCACTTTTATTGTGCTATGTTAGCCCTGTATAACTGCTAGAATTGGAATTGGCCTCCCCGCCCCCCCCCCCACCCCCATCACTGGCCAAATATATCCATTTAAAGGGATGATGGGCAGGGTTGTGTTTCACTTCCAGGGAGGCGGCTGGACACAGGGAAGGGAGGGTGAAAGCTGTGAGTCCCAGCTTCTGCACTGGGTCTCTGAAACTCGATCCTGTTGGAGGCAATCCCCAAGCATTTTCTAGCTGTGTAATGAAGAGAGCAGATCATCTACACAGCAGATAATGACAGTTGAAAAGATCAGGGCATTAGCAAAATATCCATATTCCACAAACATTCTCTCTTCCCCTCCCGAGGGGCATCACCCCATGCCCTCAGCTTCCCCTCTATCTCTGAAACCCTTGACAGATTCACAGTCCTCTCAGATCTCCTGAGACCTCTACGACCTCAACCCTATTTCATTTGTTACCATCCTCCAATTTCCATCTTTCTGCCATTCAAGACAGCGCCCCAAATGTCTTCGCTCTGTGCTCCCTCACTAAACTTCCCTCCTTCAGTACTTTAAATTTCGCTCTTTTACCCAGTGTAAGCTCATGTCATGGATGTGCCTCATGAAATTGCCTTTGATATTGTGCCTGTGAGATGCCTTGAGATGGTTTGATAAGTTAAGGTGCTTTTGCAACGCTGGTTTTTGTGTGGTGTTGAACAGAGTGAGCCAGTGACAAGAGATGTATAAGAGATAAGAAAAGTATCTGAGCTCCATGCCACTGGTTGGGGAACAATCAGCTAAGGCAACTCCTCTGGGCATCCCTGTTCTCAGCCTAAGCTACTGACTTAAGGAATTTTGGCCCTGAATATAAACAGAAAGCAAGGAGCACAAACATGAGGAAATTTGCAGATGCTGGAAATCCAAGCAACACACAGAAAATGCTGGTGGAATGCAGCAGGCCAGACAGCATCCATAGGAAGAAGCACCGTTGACATTTCGGGCCGAGACCCTTCGTCAGGACTAACTGAAAGAAGAAATAGTAAGAGATTTGAAGGTAGGAGGGGGAGGGGGAGATCCAAAATGATAGGAGAAGACAGGAGGGGGAGGGATGGAGCCAAGAGCTGGAAAGTTGATTGGCAAAAGGGATACAAGGCTGGAGAAGGGAGTGGATCATGGGGCAGGAAGCCTAGGGAGAAAGAAAGAGGGAGGGGAGCCCAGAGGAAGATGGAGAGCAGGCAAGGAGTTATTGTGAGAGGGACAGAGAGAAAAGGGGGGGGGGGAGGAGGGAGAGGGAAATAAATAAATAAACAAATAAATAAAGGGTGGGATACGAAGGGGAGAGGGGCATTAATGGAAGTTAGATAAGTCAATGTTCATGCCATCAGGCTGGAGGCCACCCAGATGGAATATAAGGTGTTGTTCCTCCAACCTGAGTGTGGCTTCATCTTGACAGTAGAGCAGGCCGTGGATAGACATATCAGAATGGAAATGGGACATGGAATTAAATGGGTGGCCACTGAGAGATCCTGCTTTCTCTGGTGGACAGAACGATCTGAAAGTAAAGAAAACTTAATGAATTGCATAGGGCCTTTAATGATACAACATCTAGGCTACTGTATAAAATTTTAAATCTTTACATAAGAAAGAATGTAATTTCCATAGAAAGAGGGCATGAAGATTCACTGTTCTGGTTGCAGCAATGGCGATTTTG
The DNA here is from genome assembly GCF_963921235.1 of Mobula hypostoma. Taxonomy (NCBI): domain Eukaryota; kingdom Metazoa; phylum Chordata; class Chondrichthyes; order Myliobatiformes; family Myliobatidae; genus Mobula; species Mobula hypostoma. The sequence continues at coordinate 24,534,399 of NC_086120.1, read as the reverse complement.
CTACATGACAAAAACTGATTAGACTGGGATGGTATCATCAAGCCCATCATTCCCTCCCCCTCTCCCCCCCCCCCGGCTTCCTGCTTTCCGCAGGGACCGCACCCTACACGACTCCCTTGTCCATTCGTCCCTCCCCTCTGATCTCCCTCCAGGCACTTAACCTTGCAAGCGGAACATGTGCTACGCCTGCCCCTATACCTCCTCCCTCCCTACTATTCAGGGCCCTAAACAGTCCTTCCAGGTGAGGTGACACTTCACCTGTGAATCTGTTGGGGTCATAAACTGTGTCCAGTGCTCTCGATGTAGCCTCTTGTATATCAGTGAGACCTGATGTAGATTGGGAGACTGCTTCACTGAGCACCTACGCTCTGTCCACCCAAGGAAGCAGGATCTCCCAGTGGCCACCCATTTTAATTCCACTTTCCATTCCCATTCCAATATGTCCATCCATGGCCTCCTCTACTGTCATGATGAGGCCACAATCAAGTTGGAGGAACAACACCTGATATTCCGTCTGGGGAGCCTCCAACCTGATGGCATGAACATCGATATCTTGAACTTCCGGTAATGCTTCACCATTCCCCATCCCCCTTTCCCTTGCTCACCTTATCTCCCAGCCCGCCCATCGCCTACCACTGGTGCTCCTCATCCTTTTTTCTTTCTTCCATGGCCTTCTACCCTCTCCTATTAGATTCCCCCTTCACAGCCCTGTAGTTCTTTCACCAATCAACTACCAGCTCTTTACTTCACCCCTCCCTCTCCCGGTTTCACCTTTCACCTTGTGTTTTTCTCTCTCTTTCCCCCACCTTTTAAATCTACTCCTCATCATTCTTCCCCAGTCCTGCCCAAGGGTCTCAGCCCAAAACATTGACCGTACCCTTTTCCATAGAAGTTGCCCAGCTTGCTGAGTTCCTCCAGCACTTTGTGTGTGTTGCTTTGGATTTCCAGCATCTGCAGATTTTCTCTTGCCTGGGATAGTATTCTCCAATTTTTAAAAGAATGATTGAAGATCTCAGTACACAACTCTTACAGGGATTAACAGGCTGGTTGCAGTGACAATGTTTCCCTTGGCTGAGGAGTCCAGAACCAAAGGCCACCATCCAAGAACACAGAGTAGGTTATTCAGAATTCAAATCAGCAGACATTTTTTCACCTACAGGCTGATGAATCCTTGAATTCAGGATCATATATGAAGGCTCAGTGGTTAAGTGAATTCAAAGCTGAGATTGATAGGTTTTTAGATGTTAATGTAATCAAGGGCAATGTGCATAGGGCATGAAAATAGAGTTGAAGTAGAACATCAGATATGGTTTGATGAAAAGCTCGGTAGACTCAAAGGACCAGATGACTGTAAGACCATAAGACATAGGAACAGAACTAAACCATTCAGCCCATGGAGTCTGCTCCACCATTTGACCATTTATTTCCCTTCTCAAACGATTTTCCTGCCTTCTCCCTGTCATCTTTGACACCGTGACTACTCCAGAACCTATCAACCTCTGCTTTAAATATACCCAACGACTTCACCTCCACATCCATTCTCCATCATCTGGCTGAAGAAATTCATATTCATCTTTGTTGTAAAGAGATGTCATTCTACTCTGAGGCCGTGCCCTCTGATCCTAGACTCTCCCACTATTAGAAACATCCTCCACACGCTCACTCTGTCTAGGACTTTTAATATACTGTAGGTTTCAATGAGATCCCCCCTCATTCTTCTAAACTCCATTGAGCACAGGCCCAGAGTCATTAAACTCTCCTTCTTAGTCTTAGTTCAGGTGAGTGCTTAGGACAGCTAACTCCCTTGCCCGTGTTTTATGTTCTTGCATTGTATATTTAGGTAGCGCAATGTAAGATTATAGGAGATTAAGTATTTATCTAATTATGTAATTAACGACTTAAAATATTGCTTGAGGGGAGGGAGGGAGGGAGAGAGAGAGAGATAATTGATTGATATAATTGATTGATTTCTGGGGGTTTGAGAAAAGTAAGCACAAACTTAAGCCCAGAGCCTCACACAGAAGCTGATACGTTTCTGGAATCCACTCACTCAAAAGAGCTACTGGACTTGGGTATTAATTGGAAATCTTAAAACTGAGCTGGTTAGATATTTTTGTTCGGCAAGCGTGATATAACCAAGGTTGGGAGATGCGTAAAGTATCAGATTGTAATGAAGTAGATTGTGAAGTTAAGAGTTCATCTTATCATATTAGGAAACCATTCAATAGTCTTATAATAGCTGGGTCGAAGCTATCCTTGAACTTGGTGGTGTCTGCTTTCACGTTTTGTATCTTCTGCCCAATGGACGTGGGGAAGAGAGTGTGTCAGGGTGGGTGGGGTCTTTGATTATGCTGGCTGCTTTACTGGAGTAGCGAGAGGTGTAGACAGAGTCAATAGAAGCAAGGCTGGTTTCCATGATATGCTGAACTGTGTCTTTATCTCCCTTCAGTTTTTTGTTATGTGCTCGGCAGCTGCCATACCAAGTTGTTATGTACTCGGATAGGCTACCTCTATGATGCATTGATAAAAGGTGGTAATGGTTGATGGGGACATGCTAAATTTCTTTAGCCTCCTGACAAAACAAAAGTATTGGTGAACTTTCTTGGCCATGGTATCTACACGATTGGACCAGGACAGGCCACAGGTGATACTCACTCCTAGCAGCATACGCCCTGCCCCCTTCCTGAAGTCAATGAGCAACCCTACTGTTTCGCTGACATTGAGGGAATGGCTGTTGTCATGGCACCATGCCTCTGAGCTTGCTATCTCCTTCCTGTACTGAAGCTCATCATTATTTGAGATAGGGCCTACGGCGGTGGTTTTATTTGCAAAAAGTGAAGGAGTTGGAGCAGAATCTGGCCATGCAGTCATGAGTGTACAGGAAGCAGAGCAGAGGGCTGAGGAAGCAACCTTGTACAACACCAGTCTTTAGAATAATCATGGAGGAGGTGTTCCTGCCCATCTTTACTGATTGTAGAGTGTTGGTTAGGAAGTTAAGGATCCATTTGCAGAGGTAAGTGTTAACTCCCAGGATCTGGTGTTTGGTGAAGAGTTTCCTTGGAATTACAGTACTGAAGGTATAGTCGATAAACAGCTTGAATGAAACTTTAGACTCTTATGAGTGAATGACCTCCATTTTCTTTATATTTGCCCAATAGTAGCATCCTCTGATAGTTTTCCAGAACTTTCTTCCATCAAGAGTCACAGGAAGCATTCCTGCAAGCAATAGTTCGGATAAGTGGTGTTCTTTTGAAGGGTTAAATCCCTCTCAGTATAGAGAGCAAGATGATGGATTATTGAAAAATAAATACAAGATGGGACATCGCTGCGCTGTGTGGTATTGTGTTAGTTACAAACAATGACTGTCCAGGGGAGAATGGAAAACGGATGTGGTACATTGGGCTCCAATTTAACAAATTATGATGAATTGCTTCAAAAAAAAACTTCAGCCCATATTTTCTAGTTTGATGATAGCTATAAATGAGGAAAAGAATAGATCTTGTGGGGAAAGTACTAAACTGGGTGAGGGTATGGAGAGGAGCGAGGGAGAGTTATTGGGAAAGCTCGGTTTGGGCAGGTCCACATCTAATGCGTAGGTGTTACTCAAAAAAACAATGGCACAGAGTAGAGGACTGGTATGTTCCACTAAGAAAATAAAAGGCACAGTTGGAGGGTAAAATTGAATGGGGGCTAGAGGAACATACAAAGCCAAAAAAGAACTCAAGAAAGGAATTAGAAGAGCAAGAAGGGGCCATGAGAATTTTATTTTTTTTAGAGATACACTGTGGAATAGAAACAGTGAGGAATAGATACAATGTGGAATAGGTACAGTGTGGAATAGATACAGTGTGGAATAGGTACAGTGTGGAATAGATACAGTGAGGAATAGGTACAGTGAGGAATAGGTACAGTGTGGAATAGATACAATGTGGAATAGGTACAGTGTGGAATAGGTACAGTGAGGAATAGGTACAGTGTGGAATAGATACAATGTGGAATAGGTACAGTGTGGAATAGATACAATGTGGAATAGGTACAGTGTGGAATAGGTACAGTGAGGAATAGATACAATGTGGAATAGGTACACTGTGGAATAGGTACAGTGAGGAATAGGTACAGTGTGGAATAGGTACAGTGAGGAATAGATACAATGTGGAATAGGTACAGTGTGGAATAGGTACAGTGAGGAATAGGTACAGTGTGGAACAGGTACAGTGTGGAATAGGTACAGTGAGGAACAGTGTGGAATAGGTACAGTGAGGAACAGTGTGGAATAGGTACAGTGAGGAATAGATACAGTGTGGAATAGGTACAGTGAGGAATAGGTACAGTGTGGAATAGGTACAGTGTGGAATAGATACAGTGAGGAACAGATACAATGTGGAATAGGTACAGTGAGGAAGAGATACAATGTGGAATAGGTACAGTGAGGAATAGATACAGTGAGGAATAGATACAGTGTGGAATAGGTACAGTGTGGAATAGGTACAGTGAGGAACAGTGTGGAATAGGTACAGTGAGGAATAGATACAGTGTGGAATAGGTACAGTGAGGAATAGGTACAGTGTGGAATAGGTACAGTGTGGAATAGATACAGTGAGGAACAGATACAATGTGGAATAGGTACAGTGAGGAAGAGATACAATGTGGAATAGGTACAGTGAGGAATAGATACAGTGAGGAATAGATACAGTGTGGAATAGGTACAGTGAGGAATAGATACAATGTGGAATAGGTACACTGTGGAATAGGTACAGTGAGGAATAGGTACAGTGTGGAATAGGTACAGTGAGGAATAGATACAGTGTGGAATAGGTACAGTGAGGAATAGATACAATGTGGAATAGGTACACTGTGGAATAGGTACAGTGAGGAATAGGTACAGTGTGGAATAGGTACAGTGAGGAATAGATACAGTGTGGAATAGGTACAGTGAGGAATAGATACAATGTGGAATAGGTACACTGTGGAATAGGTACAGTGAGGAATAGATACAGTGTGGAATAGGTACAGTGAGGAATAGATACAGTGAGGAATAGGTACAGTGTGGAAGAGATACAATGTGGAATAGGTACAGTGAGGAATAGATTCAGTGAGGAATGGATATAGTATGGAATAGGTACAGTGAGGAATAGGTACAATGTGGAATAGGTACAGTGTGGAACAGGTACAGTGTGGAATAGGTACAGTGAGGAATAGATACAGTGTGGAATAGGTACAGTGAGGAATAGATACAGTGAGGAATAGGTACACTGTGGAATAGGTACAGTGAGGAATAGATACAGTGAGGAATAGGTACAGTGTGGAATAGGTACAGTGAGGAATAAATACAGTGAGGAATAGGTACAGTGAGGAATAGATACAGTGAGGAATAGGTACAGTGAGGAATAGGTACAGTGTGGAATAGGTACAGTGTGGAATAGATACAGTGAGGAATAGATACAGTGAGGAATAGGTACAGTGAGGAATAGATACAGTGTGGAATAGGTACAGTGAGGAATAGATACAGTGAGGAATAGATACAGTATGGAATAGATACAGTGAGGAATAGATACAGCGAGGAATAGATAGAGTTTGGAATAAGTACAGTGTGGAATAGATACAGTGAGGAATAGATACAGCGAGGAATAGATAGAGTTTGGAATAGGTACAGTAGGAATAGATACCGTGAGGAATAGATAGAATTTGGAATAGGTACAGTGTGGAATAGATAGAGTGAGGAATAGATACCGTGAGGAATAGATAGAGTTTGGAATAGGTACAGTGTGGGATAGATACCGTGAGGAATAGGCCTTCCTGACCTGACAAGTCAGCCCACCCAGCAAGCAACCTATTTAACACTTGGCTAAGCACAGACAATTTACGACTGCTGACTGGTACAGTTTTGGACTGTGGGGAAGAACGCCATGCAGTCACGGGGAAAACGGACAAATTCCTTGCAGGCAGCACTGGAACTACACTGCAAACACACTGCAAACACTGGAATGCCCTGAGGTGTAATGACATTGTCATAACCACCATGCTACTGTGGCACCTTCCTGAACTCCAACTACCCTACTTTCCCGCTGTACTCTGACTCCGTAGAACTGAAGAGAATCCTAAGGCATTCTTCGCGTACCTCAAGTGCAGGAGGATAGCTAGGTAGAGGTAGAACCCCTCAAAGATCGTGAGTTTGGAGGCAGAGCTGTAGGTGAGGTCCAAAATGATTATTTTGTGTCAGTATTCACAAAGGCCTGTGCGGAAGGATCCACGGTGGCTTGGCCATTTGGATTCGGAATTTGCATGCCTATGGAAGACAGAGGGTAGTGGTCAATGGGTGTTATCCTAGGAGGAAGCCTGTGGCTAGTGAAGTTCTGTACTGGTCCATACTGAGATACACCCTCACTGGCCACTTTATTGGGTACCTCCTGTACCTAATGAAGTGGCCACTGAGTGTCTGTCGTGACATTCTCTGCTTTAACCTATCCACTTTGAGGTTCGACATGTGTGTTCCAAGATTCTCTTCTGCACACCACTGTTGTAACACATGGCACTTTGAGTTACTGTCGCCTTCCTATGAACTTGACCCAGACTGGCCATTTTCCTCTGGCCTCTCATCAATAGCGTGTTTCACTGGATGTTTTCTTTGTTTTTTTTTGTATCATTCTCTATAAACTCTAAAGACAGTTGTGAGTGAAAATCCCAGGAGATAAGTAGCATCTGAGATGCTCAAAGCACCATGTCTGTCACCAACAATCATCCCACAGTCAAAGTCTCTCAGATCACAATTTTCCTCGTTCTGATGTTTGGTCTGAGCAAAAATCGAACCTCTTAACCATGTCTGCATAGTTTCTACATTGAGTTGCTGCCACATGATTGACTAGTTAGGTAGTCGTATCGTCGAGCAGGTGTACAGGTGTACATATTAGCCTCTGAGTGTACATAACTGACTTCTTTAGATTTAGATTATGGGGACACTCAGTCCTCGTTTATTGTCATTTAGAAATGCATGCATTAAAAAATGATACAATGTTCCTCCAGTATGATATCACAGAAACACACGACAGACCAAGACTAAAACTGACAAAAACCACATAATTATAACATATAGTTACAACAGTTTAAAGCAATACCGTAATTTGATAAGAGCAGACCATGGGCACGGTAAAGTCTCAAAGTCCTGATAGCCCCAACATCTCACGCAGGCGGTAGAAGGGAGAAACTCTCCCTGCCATGAGCTTCCAAGCGCCGCAAACTTGCCGATGCAGCATCTTGGAAGCACCCGACCACAGTCCGACTCTGAGTCTGTCCAAAAACTTTGAGCCTCCAACCAGCCCTCTGACGCCAAGCACCGAGCACCATCTCTGCCGAGCGCTTCGACCCCACCCCGGCTGCCGAGCAACAAGCAAAGCCGAGGATTCAGGGCCTTCCCCTCCGGAGATTTCGGATCACACAGCGGCTGTGGCAGCAAAACAGGCATTTTAGAAGTTTCACCAGAGGTTCCTCCGTGCTCTCATGTCTGCCTCCATCAAATCAGAATTGCGCATGGCATGTTACTTGACAGATTACAGATATTCATCACCGGAGAGGCCGCACGCACTGCGTCGCGCAGCCATCTTCTCCTCCTCCTCCTTGGATGAAAGTGGGTTGTAAGTTTGCAGATGACACAAAGATCAATGGTGCTGTGCATAGTGTGGTATGTCGCCAGAATACACAGTAGGTTGTAGATCAGTTGGAGATATGGGAGGAACAATGGCAGGTGGAATTTAATCAGAACAAGTGTGAGGTGTTGCACTTTGAGAGATAAAATGTAAAGGGAAAGTACAGATTTCTCTTAACAGCATAGATGCAGAAGGACCTTGGGTTCTAAGCCCATAGCATCGTGAAAGTGACCTCTCAGGTTCCAAGGGAGTACAGAAGGTATATAGCTTGCCTGCCTTTATGAGTCAGGGTATTGAGTTCAGGCGTCAGAAAGTTATGTTGCAGCTTTTCAAGACTTTGGTTAGGCTGCTCATTGAATTCTGTGTGCCCCATTATAGGGAGGAGGTGCAGGCATTGGAGAGAGTGCAGAAGAGGTTTTACAGGATGCAGCCTGGATGAGAGAGCATGTGATATGAGGAGAGATTGGAACAAACTTGGGTTGTTTTCTCTGGAGCACAGAGACTAAGGGGAGATCTGACAAAGTTTATAAGATTTTGAGGGGATAGAGCAAGCAGAGAGCTGGGGTTGATACGGCTAATACTAGAGGTTATGTATTCAATGTTGGGGGGTGGCGAAGGAAGTTCAAAGGAAATGTGTGGGGCAAGTTGTTTACCAGAGAGTGTTGGTGAAGGCAGATAAAATAGAGGCTTTTAAGAGGCCCTAGATCAGCAGATGAACGTGCAGAGAATGGATTTGGCAGAAAGGATTGGGTACCATAATTAGTTAGACACAATATTATGGGCCAGAGGGCTAGCTCCTGTGGGTGATTTTCTACGTTTTATATTATCTTGTGAAAATTATCCAGTTAAAACAGCTTGCACTGCAGAATTTTCATTAGTTTCCTTACTTCAGAGTTCAATATACAGTATATCTTTGAAAATCGTAGCAACAATGTACCATTTTTCAATGCACATTATTGGATTAGGTTTCTTTCTCACCCAGCAACTTGCAGTTCCACCAACAAAAGTCATTGTTCCACTGTCCTTGCAACACAGAGTACTGTGCAACTTGCATTGTGGCATGTAACAAATTTTTGTAAGTACTGCTAAATATGTATGTCATGGGTTTACTACGGACGAAGTACAATTTTACTCATTTTTACTGGACTGAATAGAACTCCCTCTGCATTGTTCTAAAAATTGTGTTGATGCAGACTGAATCTTGCTTTTCCTTGTCCTGTCGAAACATTCAGGCAGGAGCAGGTTGAAGCATCCTACTTCTATGAGTGACAGAAGAAACGACAGAGAGACAGAATGAAAAACTGAGTGTTTAACTTACTTTTGCTAGTGGTAAAGTGGAGGGAAATAACTTTATTCTGAGGTTAGTGAAGAATAGTTGTATAAGCTGGCTGTGTGTAGGATGATTATTGGGGGATGGTTATAACATCTAGAGGCTATAATACCTTAGAGTCGGAGCTGCATGACTCAGCAGCGAAGCTTTTACTTTGCAATGTGTTTTATGATAAACTTCCTCCCCATCCCAGATGCTGGCTCTGGGCAGCTGGAGAAGCCAGGCTGAAAAATGTTTTGCAGCCTGACCTGTGAAGTATTAGGTAGAGGAGGAGGCCTGGGACTTTCTGGTGACCTGGGTGAGATGGTACCAGAAATGTAGAAAGAAAAATGCACAGAGGATCCTGCAGTTTGTAAGGTCCTCAGGAATGTAACTGAGGCCAAGGATTCAGCTTCTTGCCCTTGCCCCTCAACTTTGCTCCACTTGCTGAAAAGTAGTGGAAGCTTCATTAGCAGCTCGTGGAGTCAAAGACCATCAACAGGTATCCCGTCATGGCTTGGAATTGGAATTGGTTTGTTATTGTCACATGTACCAAGGTGCAATGAAAAGCATATCTTGCATACTGCTCAGATGGGTAATTTTGTTACACAGGCTATTGAGGTGACACAAAGAAGGGCGGAATGCAGAATTAAATGTAACAGGAAGAGAGTATTTTTAGGGTGGGGTGGATGGGTCTTTGATTGTGTTGGCTGCTTTACTGAGATATTGAGAAATGGAGACAGAGTCTATGGGGATGGGGAAAGAATATCTGTGATCTGCTGAGCTGTGTCCAGAACATCTCTGAAGATTGTTGCAGTCATGGGCAGAGCTGTTGCCATACCAAACCATGATGAATTCAGATAAAATTCTTTTTATGATGCATCAATAAAAATTGGTGGTCTATTCCCCCTGGATCTGTATAATAAGGATGAGGGCAGATGTTTTTGTTGGAGGACCGACTGGAGGTCACCAGGTGATTAGATGTTCCGCTGACCCAGGGAAGAAGTAGATTAAGTCCTCCATCATTTCTTGGGAGAAATTTCGCTAGGACTGGAGGGACTGCCCATGGATATTGTTGCATTAACTCTGTATCCTAGGGAAAAAAGGCAACTAGGAAGATATCCTGCTCAGGAATCAGCACTGGCATCATTACTGCTGGCTAAAAGTGATCGTCTCTGCCTTCTAAAGAAATGACATCCATTTCTCTCCTGAAGAAGATCTTTTTCCTGGATATATCCACAATACTGACTCATTTGATCCAATGTGGCAACCTTATTTAGGCATGGACTGGTCTGGGGCAATCTGGTATTCCCAGAACATTGGTCTGTTGGTCACTTTTCTTTCCCTTGACCAGGAGAGAGGGTTGAATGGTGTGGGTCAGAAACAGCTATTATTCCTACAGAGCAGATCCTTTATTGCTGAGTACATACCTTCTAACTTGGGCTCCCTAGCAGGGGAAACTTTCTTCACTGTATCTACCCTGTTAAAAACTAGACTGAGGCCTCAAGAGATATAAGGTGCACAGTTCTGGACACTGCACTTACGCCATAGCATTTACAGAAAGTATTCCAAAGATGAGAGGCTTCAGTATTGGTATGTGAATAGACCATAAAAACTTTATGCTGTTCTCCCCAAGAAGCAGGAGGCGTGTGGAGACTTTAAACTTATGAGGGGCTTATGCAAGAGAGCAGCTTTCCCACTGGTGGAGGTCAAGAATAAAGGGCATAGAAAAAAATTATTGACAAAACAACTCGGAGTGACTTTTAAAAATAAATCCAGTCAACAGTACCATGAGTGGTTAATGTCTGGAAGAGCTGGAGACAGATGCAATTGTATTATTCAAACAAGACTTGCATGAGAATTTATAAGGCTATGGGGAGAGGTAGGGGAATATGACCAGCTGGATTGTTCTTTCACTGAGCTGGTACAGACTTGACAGGATGAATGCCTTCCTGTTGTGCTCTAGACATTATATGATTGCCTCTTGTTGTTTCCAACTCCAGATATAGGTTTACTCTTCTCAATCATTCCTCTAAACGTAACTCCTCACTCAGGAATCAATTGGATGACTGACAGTGTATGGAAGACATGCAGGCTGTTCACTTTTGATGATCTAGTAGTAGGTTTTTGTCTCATGCAATATCTGTATTATTGCTCGCCTTTGGATTGAACAAGCAGCTACCAATGGAACAGGAGTGGCAACCTAGTCCAAGGTAACAATAACAGGAAAGAGGAAAATTATGTAAAATATTTTAAAAATAAATTATACATGACTTTTACAAATTGTACATAAATTTTACATAAAACTATGTAAAACAACGTAAGCATGACTAAATGGGAATAGGTTATTTGTTGTTTGAATGACAGGATATGAGTAATTGGAAAACATGATAAATGTTTCGTGGAATTATAGGTTATTGATGACGAGGGGAACTGGAATTCAGGATGTGGATTGAGATGTGAGATGCACTGTTACTGAGATTGTAACTTTAGCTTTGCTGCTCCAGATAGAGAGTAAAGATTGTGCCACCTCAGAAATCAGATTGTAACTCTTTTTTCAAACCTGATCAGATTTATGAAAACTGTTATGCTTCCTACCCCCACAGCTATAATGGAGATATTGTAACGATTGACTGTAACACTCTACAAACACTGCTGGCAATTCCAGTCTCTGTCCTTGCCAGAGGGAGGTTGAATCTTGAATCTCTTCCTCTGTTTTGAAATTCCATTTTGGTATGCCAATGTCTTACTAAGCAAGCCCTTCAGTTTTGCCGAAGATATCTAAAAATCACCCTCCCAATCTCCCCTCTTTACAGCCTTCCACAATCGACGTTGTGAACCTCAGAGACTTCTTGACAATGACTGGGTTAATGATTTATTGCACATTATGGGTAGAGTCCAAAACGGTCCACAGAATTAACATAACCTGCACATCTCCTTGAAAATTAACCCGAGTACGTAGAAGGTGACTTGAGCCAGTTCCCGAAAGATTGAAACACAATGTTTAGTTTTAGGGACTGCCTTCATTACCAAGGGAACTTGATTTTAGCTAATTCCTTTAATTGTAACAAAAAATAAACAGAGTCTAATCAGGTGGAGATGCAGACCAAAAAAAGAGGAAATATTAGAAAGCCTCAAAACCCTCCTAATTAGAGAGGCTTTGTGAACAAGAGAGGGAGGGAGAGAAGCAGAAAGGAAGAAAGGAACAGAGAGAGGGGGAGGAAGAGAGAAGGAGAGGGAGGGGAATCAGAGAGGGAGATCTAGAGGGAGAGTGAGGGGGAGAGAAAGAGAAAGGGGGGAGAGAGAGGCAAGGGAGAGAGGGAGAGGGAGAGAGGGAGCGGGGAGGGGGAGAGAAGAAGAGTGGTGGGGCAGAGAGGGAGAGAGAGGTAGAGAGAGACATAAGAAAATGCAACAAGGTTAGGAAATTTGGTTCTTGAACCTGTTTCACCATTTACTAAGCTTTTGGTATGTCTGACCCTTGACCTCAGCTCTGCTTTCCTGTCTGACCTCTGTAATCCAGAAGTTCTATATGGATCAAGGGTCAAATCTACCTCAGCCTTGGCTATACCTGGTTGCATAACTGTCAATAGTGCAATGAACAAGTTTAAGTAACCCACAGCCACTGATGCGATATTACAAGACATGGCTGTTACATTCACCTCACTTTATTAGGGGTTATTTCTATGCAGCTTTTCTTCTTTCTACCTTTCTCCTCCTTGACCATAATTAAAGCCTGAGACAGGGATGGTGGGTGCTTCAGCGAGTGGCCGGTAACAATGTTAGTCTGTCAGATCAAAATGAGCAAATTCAAATGTCTCCACTCCACAAACAAACACTCAAAACACAAAATGGACGGGCAAAGTCTCCTGTAATCCAACCAGACTGGTTCCAGAACAACAAGGCCAGGAATGGAGAAAATGGCTCACTGCTGCAGCATGACCTGTTCTTTTGGGTTTTAGGCTGGGATAGTTTGATGGGGGAGATAGAGACACAGGCTCTGCATCCAGCCTGTGCTGCCCCTGGCCTGGGAGCATTTGACAGGATGGTGGAGATGGAGTTTTACTCTGTTTTTAGCTTGTGCTCTTCCTGTCCTCGGGCATTTGATGGAGAGTGTAAAATAAGTTTGCTCTGTATCTAACCTGTGCTCTGTGCTTCACACAGATCTTGAATGTGTCTCTTTCCTGAGCCAAGCATTCCTTCCTCTACTGAGGTGAAAGAATACATTTTTTGTTACATTTCCTTCCCTTAAACCAGGGGTTTCCAACCTCTTATATACCATGGACCAATACCATTAAGCACGTCAGGTTGGGAAACCCTGCCTTAAACTTCCTCAGGAAGTCTCATAACTAAACAGTAAACAATTACAGTTTTAGCTTTCAGTACTTTCGAGCAAGAAACTGCTTCATTCCTTTCTCATAATAATAGTCCAGAGAAAACTTCATGGTATGTGAGTACAGGCATGTATGCTTGTTCTGCTTTTGTGTGTGTGTGCTCATGTTCACATTTATGGGTATTGTCAGCGTGATTGCAGTATACTGTACTGAATGTATGTTTTTCATCTGTGTTCCAGGTTGTATGTTCCTCTGTCTGTCCACATGCTTATGTTCTTGTGTGCATGCATGTGGTCTTCAAGACCAAACATAGCTCTATTCATATGCCCATGTGTCACTGTCCACTTCCAATCAGCAGCAGCCAAGTGTGGATTAACTCAGTAACTTATGCCCATGGCATTCCACCAAACAAGACAGAGACAGAGGCAGAGCTAATTCCAAACAAGGAATTATCAAGCTGATTGTGTGTGGCACTTAAAGTTCAGGGCTGTAAGGAACTAAAAGAATAATGTCATTGTGATGAAATGAGGGTGTTCACAACTAAAAGTGCTGTTTTGTGAGAACAGGACTCTCATCTGAAAATCAGAGGGTGATAGTTTATCCCAAATCCACGTATTTGAGCATGTAATTCTGGCAACATTCTTAGTGCTTAAAATAGTACAATTTTCCCCTTAGTTTCTTCCCATGCTATGCTGCCTGACCTCATTTTTACAATTGTTCTGGACTCCTCCAACTGAGAGAATAGTTTCTCTCAATCCATCCATTCAATTCTTTGAATTCAAGTTCAAGTTTCAGAAAGTGTTTGATAAGGTGCCACAAATGAGGCTGCTTAATAAGATACAATCTTACAGCGTTACAGGAAAGATACTGGCATGGATAGTGGAATAGCAGAATGGCTAACAGGGAGGAGGCAGTGAATGGGAATAAAAGGGGCCTTTCTTGGTTGGCTGCCGGTGACTAGTGGTGTTCCTCAGCTTTTCACATTGTTTGTCAGTTATTTAGATAATGGAATTGATGGCTTTGTGACAAAGTTTCTGGATGATACGAAGATAGGTGGAGGGGTAGGTAGTGCTGAGGAAGCAATGTGATTGTAGCAGGACTTTGACAAATTGGAACAATGGGCAAAAAGTGGAATACAGTGTTGGGAAATGTATGATAATGCATTTTGGTAAAAGGAACAATAGTACAGACTATTATCTAAAAGGGGAGAAAGTTCAAACATCAGAGGTGCAGAAGGACTTGGGAGTCCTTGTGCAAGATTCCCAGAAGGTTAATTTACAGGTTGAGTCTGTGGTAAAAAAAAAAGGCAAATCCAGTGTTGGCATTCATTTCAAGGGGAATAGAATATAAAAACAAGGAGATAATGTTGAGCCTTTATAAGACACTAGTCAGGTTGCACCTGGAGTATTGTGAACAGTTTTGGGCCCCATATCTCAGAAAGGATGTCATTGGAGAGAGTCCGAAGAGGTTCATAAGGATGATTCTGGGAATGAAGGGGTTAACACGTGAGGAGTGTTTGTCAGCTTTGGACCTGTACTTAAGGCAGAAGTTGATCATTTCCTGATTGGTCAGGACATCAAAGCATAAGGTGAGAAGGCAGGTGTATGGAGTTGAGGGAGATCCAGGATCTGTCATGATGGAATGGCAGAGCAGATTTGATGGGCTGAATGGCCTAATTCTGCTCCTATGTCTTATGGTCTTATGGTCTTATGGTCTTAACTTAATTGTCATTCCCAACTGGATACCGCCAAACAAAACAACGTTCCTCTGGACCAAAATGCGCAACACAGTACACATAACACACACAATACATAAAGTAATATTACCACAAATTAACTAGAAAATGATACGATATATTCCAGAAGATCAACACTTAGCATAAAGTGCATTTACAACACAAGTTAAAAAGTAAAGAGTACTATGCTGCTGGCGTGTCATATGTGACGAGAGCTGGGCGGTGGCAGAGAGTTCAGTAGTCACACAAACTGGAGAAGAAGCTGTTTCCCATCCTAATAGTCCTTGTCCTAATGGTACGGTACCTCCTGCCTGATGGTAGGCGGTCAAAGAGATTGTAGAACGGATGTGGGGGATCCTTGACATTGTAATAATCATTGTAAACTTTTTATTTTAGAGTACTCTTCAATATTCTAAACTATTCCCTATTTATCTAATCCTTCTTCTCCATTCTCCTTCTTTGGAAAAAGCCAGCATGGACTTGTGAAGGATGGGTGACCAACCTAAGCAAATTAGGAAGAAATAACTGAGGTACTACACATGTGAGAGTGGGGTTAGGAATGATAGGTGGGTTGAGTTCAGAAAGGTACTAAAAGGGTGGAAATAAACATTTTTTACTAGCAAGGGAGCAGGGGAAAGAGGATGCCTAGAGCCAATCCGATCAGAAGGGAGTTTCAGTAATACTTCTCATAAAAGACTGGTAAAGTGTCTCTCAAAAACAGCAATAGATGCTTGAGTTAAGCCACAGGTTAACTGTTGAATGTCAGACAGCTTTGAGGAGCTGAATAACCTCCTTTTCCAGTGTCGTGCATGTACTGATCAGCTTCCGCTTAAGGGCATCGGGGTAAAGATAATTCTAGTGACTAGAGATGTTGGCATTCACTGATCATGATTATCAAACTTGTAAACAAGCATTTTAATCCCATCATACTAAGGAAATGTTTTCATGGAATCATCATCCCTGCCCAATCCATGGGGAATTACTCTGTCTTGAGCACTCAAGAACCATTCTGCTACAAAAACCTTCCTGTTCACGTTTGCTTCACACAGGTTTTAAAGTTCTCTAAAGCTCTTTTTGGAGTTGTGGCGATTTACAGTTTGCAAACTGTCAGGACTTGTTTGATTGTGTGGCTAGAATCTTGATTATACAGCTGAAGCAGTTTTGTTTTCTTTAACTATTTTGCATTGATTTCATCAAGTTGAATCTCTCAATGTTTTCATCACACTGATTTGCTCTCGGTGTCCTTTACACAGCAGGATCCCAAATCAGCCGAAGGATTAACATGCAAGACCATTTATCGATTCCTTTCTGTCAGCCTTGTTTTCAAGCTTTGCCATGGTCTTGCATCTCCCTTATCTCATAAAATCATAGAGAAAATAATGGGAATAGGCTCTTCAGTCCACCATCCATGCTAACCTCCAACCATCCCATTACATTGATCTTCTATAAACTATTATTTTATTTTTCCTCCCCTTTACATTAACTCAAAGAGTCAAAGGCACTACAGCTCAGAAAAATGCCCTTCAGCCCATCTAGTCCATGCTAAACTATTATATTGAGTCCCATCAACTCATAATTGGAGCATAGCCTTTCATAGCCCTCCGGTTCATATACTTATCCTAACTTCTCTTAATTCTTGAATTCGAACCAGCATCCACTGCAGGCAGCTTGTTCCACATTCTCACCATCCTCTGAGTGAAGGAGTTTCCCCTCATGTTCCCCTTAAACATTTCACCTTTCACCTTTAATCCATGACCTCTAGTTCTGTTTTTACCTAACCTCAGTGAAAAAACCTGCTTACGTTTACACTATCTATACCCCTCATCATGTTGTATACCTCTGTCAAATGCCCCATAATTCTCCTGTGTCCCAGGGGATGAAGTCTATTCATCCTGTCCATATAACTCAAGTCCTCAAGTGCTGGCAACATCCTTGGAAATCTTCCTGCAGTATTTCAATCTTATTAATATCTTTCCTGTAGATAGGTAGCCAGCACTGCACACAATACTCCAAATTAGGCCTCACCAATGTCTTATACAACTTCAACATAAGATCCCAACTCCTGTACTCAATGCTTTGATTTATGAAGGCCACTGTCACAAAAGCTGTCTTTATAACCCTATCAACCTGTGACACCACTGTCAAGGAATTATGGATCAGTATTCATATTCCCAGACCCCTCTGTTCTACCAGACTCCTCAGTATCCTATTCTTCACTATAAAACTCCTATCCTGGTTTATCCTCCTAAAGTGCAACACCTCACATTCATCTGCATTAAATTCTATCTGCCATTTTACAGTCCACTTTTCCTGCTGGTCCAGATCCTGCTGCAGGCTTTAATAGTCATTGTCATTGTCAACCTTGACCCCCATCTTGGTGTCAATTCCCTCCCTCTCCCTACCTGCTCAGACCTACAATCCATTGAAATCTCTGCACTAATTGTAGCCTCCCCCAACTTCCATTCCTTTGCCAGTGCCAACTACAAATATTTGTAGATCTACAGCTGTCAAAGCCCTAAACTATGGAATTCCCTCCACAAACACCTCTTCCACTCTGTTCCGCTTCTATCTAAGATCCTCATTGACCATTCATCCCAGTGTGCCCCAGCCATTTTTAACCCAACACACCCCAAAGCAGTTTCGTACTTACCAATACCCCTCTTAGGCACAATATACTTTCCGGTGCCCCCATAGTGTAAAAACATGTCTACCATATGCTAACATGAGAAAGATGATTCTGCTTTAAATTTTTATTTGTCTTTAAACCTAGCTTACACAGTACCTGTGTGCTGTAGAGCAGCTTCAATATCAATGTGATCCTTGAGCTTGATGGTTTTTAGCAAGAGTTGAAATATCTAGTTCAAGTTGTGACAGCAAAAGCCTTAAGTTCCCAGGTGTAACAA
Organism: Mobula hypostoma; assembly: GCF_963921235.1. Classification (NCBI taxonomy): domain Eukaryota; kingdom Metazoa; phylum Chordata; class Chondrichthyes; order Myliobatiformes; family Myliobatidae; genus Mobula; species Mobula hypostoma. Next base: position 24,516,481 of record NC_086120.1, on the reverse strand, counting down.
TGTCCAAGCGACTTCTGTCTTTTGTGAGTATGTGGTTCACCGCACTGAAGCCTCTTTCAACAGGGTAGGAGAGCGGAAATGCAATGATGAACAGTTTGGCTCTTCTGCAAAGACCAGGGAACTTTGTATGACAGTGTATAGCCACATGCCACAAAAGCCACCATTTTTGAAAAGCATATTTGCTTCTCATCATTCTGAATTTTGATAATTTCTTCTTGCAAACTCTCTTCCTGTTCTTCCACCTTGCAAAGAAATGGGTTAATTACCCAGTCCAGAATTTCCAGATCATTCAAATCCTTGAATCGATCCTGAAAATCCTTCTTCAGTGACTGTAGGTGCAAGCAGTACTCTTGCAAATCACCATCTGTGAAAGAGAGGGCCATACTTTCCATGCAGGGAAACTGTGAGAATTTTCTTCTCCCTATATTTTGCTTAAAGATTTTCCAATTTTCTGATAAAAGTGAACACTGCACTTTTTGCCTAGATTAAATTGAAATTTTCACCCTGCAGTTTCATATTTAGAATATTCATTTTGTAATACAGATCAGCAAGATATGCCACATCTTCACGTACAAGTTCAATCTTGTTTCCCAAGCTCTTGTTATCTTTGAGCAAAAGTTCAACCACAGTGTCAAAAAGATCCAAGAAACAGTTTAAGTAGCAGCCTTTTGACAGGCAACACACTTCAAAGAAGCAAGCATTCAAACTCTTCATCATTATCTTGGCAGAACTGATGAAATATTCTGCTATTTAATGGATGAGCTTTTATTTTGTTTATAGCAGATATTACAAGAGTCATACTTGAAAAAAGTCATTGACTGAAGTTCTTGGCTGTGAAATGTTGATGATGAATTACACAATGGATTGCAAACAGACTTGAATTTCCCTTTTTCATAAATACCACTAAACCAACATGGCAATCTGTCATACATGGTGCTCCAACTGTTGCACAAGAAATCATGTTCCTAATTGAAATACTTTTATTCTCAATATACATTTAAGCTCATTACAGATTGATTTTCCAATGATATTTGTTTTTAGCATTTTACGAAAGAGAACCTCTTCATAAACTTTTCCATTTTTGATAAACCAAACCTATGCAATTAGCAATGCTTCATTGTCTCACACAGTTGACTCATTCAGTTGTATCCCAAATTCTGTTTTCTGTAGCTCTGTGCATAGTTGATACTGAATGTCTTCACTAATTTTGTCAATATGATGAGCTACCGAGTTATTACTCAGAGGAATTGATTTTAAAATACTGTACCGGTATCCATTTTGAAAACAGTGATGAGCACTTCTGATACAACAGGCATTATTAATCTTTCACCAATAGTATGAGATTTTCTACACTTTGCTATTGTTTTGGAAATGTTATAAGAATCAATGAGACCACCATCAAGGTCGTTTTTAGCTTTCTTGGCAAATGGCTCGAGTGTGCAATGCCTTTCAAATGGCTCTTTCATCTTTTGGGACTGAGTAATACAATAAGTAGCCTTTTCTGGGTGTCTTTTATGGAACTGTTCCTGTAATCTTGATCATTTCATGGCTTCATTAGACAGTACAGTATTACAAATAAGACACATGGGCCTTGCTGATCTAATGGAAATGGAATAAAACCATAGTCCAGGTATGTAACATTGTATTGATGCGCTTTGTGTAGTTTCTGTTTCTTAGCAGGATTAGAATTCAAGGCTTCACCGCCTTCAGACTCATAGAGATTGCGCCGCACATATTTGTCCATCAATAATGGAGCTAAATTAAAATTAAAAATTAACACAAACTAGACATGCCTGTCAGATGTTGAGAATGGCAGCCAATTGACATGGTCAGTCAGGTCTTGCGCCTCAAGTTGGGGTGCCACTTATCACGCACCCACCCTCAAGAATCTTGAACATCCCCCAAAAACCTCTATTTCTCTTAATGCCCCCTTAGGACATGGAACTGCCCCTTCCGGGAAGCACTGACTTATCCTGATGCTTACACTCATTTGCTACTTTATTAGGTACAGCTGCTCATTAATGCAAATATCTAAGCAGCCTATCATGTGGTAGCAACTCAATGCATGAAAGCGGGCAGACATGGTCAAGAGGCTCAGTTGTTGTTCAGACCAAACATCAGAATGGGGAAAAAGTGACTTTGACCATGAATGATTGTTGGTGCCAGGTGGGGTGGTTTGAGTGTCTCAGATACTGCTGATCGCCTGGGATTTTCACATGCAACAGTCTCTGGAGCTTACAGAGAATAGTGAGAAAAACAAAAAAAAAATCCAGTGAGCAGCAGTTCTGTAGGTGAAAATGCCTTGTTAATGAGAGAGGTCAGAGGAGAATGGCCAGACTGGTTCAAGCTGACAGGAAGGCGACAGTAAATCAACTATACGTTACAACAGTGGTATGCAGAAGAGCATCTCTGAATGCACAATACGTCAAACCTTGAAGTGGATGGGCTACAGCAGCAGAAGACCACAAACATACACTCAGTGGCCAGTTTTTAGATGCAGGAGGTGCCTAATAAAGTGGCCACTGTGTGTATGTCTGTGACTGGATGTCAAGCTACTGGAAGTACAAATTGTTCAGCTGATTTCCTGTGATAACCCACAGTGAAGAAAGATTGTCGGTTTATCTCTAAATATCTGGGAGTCTCGGGAAGTCAATTCCTTCTCGAGTGGGAGCCAGAAGTGCTGGGATAAACACTTACTTCCCTATTTCCCTGAATTTAAGGAAGAAAGAAAACCTGAGATTTGATAGTGATTCAGTAAGTTCCAGCAGCTGCTAGCAATTTAAGAAGTTCGTTTTGAAAATGCTCTCACTGTTGGTCTTTCTGGGACCCAGGAAGGGTGTCTTTGGGGAGGAATCTTCTGCTCTCGGTTTTCCTGTCCCAGGTTCCCAGAGGCAATGAGTTAGTCACAAATTCAGCTACTGAGCTGTGTAATCAGGCCACTGTACAAGAAACATAATTTTTATTATGTGCAGCATAACACAACTGACTGTTAATAACTGGGGAAAGGGGAGCAATTTGACAGCAAAGCAACAACTACCCTCTAAGGTCATCATTTAGTCACAAGGACCGATAGATAAGTATCAACTTTAACATTACAATGGACTTTCTGTCATGAATTCTTTTGAACTCAGCCAAGAGGGCAGATGTAGCTTTGATTTATTGAAAAACAGTATCTTTAACAGTTTATGGCTAGTGTTAGACTGGAATAAGAGCCTGAGGTTTTTTTCATTAAATATTTGAACTGGGTCTTGAACTCATGCCCTCTGACCCGGAGGTGAGAGTTCGAACCAGTGGGCCACCAAGGCCTGTAACAGTGACTCGCTGGGGTTTCGATCGGTGTTGGATTGCATTCCCAAACTGATAATCTAGGTGTAATACTAAAGGAAGACTGCACAAATGGAGGTGAAATCCCTTTCCAGGTGAGTCTTTAAAATGAGCTCTATTCTCTCCCTGCCTGACGCAAAAAGATATCTTAAAAGTATTTTGTGGAAGAAATTTCTTCAGTATGTTTTCCAATATTTATCTCACACACAATCAGGCCATTGGCACAAGGCTTTTTGTGGGATCATTCCGTGTACAAATTAGATCTAGGAGTGACCACACTTAAAAGTCCGTCATTGATTGGAAATCTCTTTGCAGTCATCCTGAAGTTCTGGAAGATGTAACTTCTTTTCACTGACTTCCCTCTTAAGCAGCATAGTAACCTTTACTTGTCCATGTGAAGAGAATGAGTGGACCTGTACTGTCTCAGCAGATGATGAGATTATGGCTGATCTTATCTCCACTCTCCCACGTGCTCCCGTTGCTTGAAGCCCAATAAACCTTATTCATTCTTTGTCCTGGAAGCTTCTTGTTTACCCCACCACCTCCATCACATTCAGCATGGTGGGAGCAGTACAAGTTTGTGTGAGAAACTCTTTCCTCATTTCATGCTTGATTGGATATCAGCAGATGAATCAATGCCCCCGAGAATCCCCAACTCCTCTTCCAAGATCTTTTCCCATTGAGTTGTCATGTGTACAAACATAGCGAGGCAAATGTACAGTGAGAAACTTGCTTGCAGCAGCATCACAGACAACAGAATGGACACAAATGATACAAGACAATGTGCAAAACAAGGCGTAAGCATGAAAGTACAATTAGAAAACAGACCATAAAAGTACAAAAGGAGGTTCAAATTGTTCCTTTGCTGAGGTGGATTAGGGTTCTGTAGGTCGCCCCAAGAACTGGTGGTTGTAGGAAAGTAGCTGTTTCTGGACCCGATTTCAGATTTTAGCGCTTTCTGCTTGATGATAGCAGTAAGGAGGATGCTTAACCCAGATAGTAGGAGCCTTGATGATGGATGACACCTTCCTGAAACAGTGCCTCACGTAGATGCTGTCAGTGGTAGGGAGGGTTGTGGCTGTAATGGACTGGTTTGTGATCACCACTCTGCAGCCTCTTGTGTCCCTGTGTGTTAGAATTGCTGTACTGGGGCATGAGCAGTCAGGATACTTTCTACAGTGAAGCTGTTAGACTATCAGGTGACGTGCAATCTCCTTAAGCTTCTGGGCTGATTTCCCTTCTTCATGATCACATTTGTCACATAAGGGGCTGATAATTACTGGCTCAAACGATGGCATGTTAAGAACCTACCCTTGATGTTCTGCAGTTGTACTGTGACTGATCCCTTACCGTCAACATCATGGGCATCAAGAAATGGACCAGCTAATAAATGCCAGATCAGAGGCTGGACGTTTTGCAGGTTGTGACTCACCTCCTGACTCATCAAAGAATTACCTTCACCATCTACAATGCATTCCAGGTGTGCAGTAGAGTGCTCATCATTTCCAGCTTCCATTATACTCAAGGAGATCGATGTCATCTCGGCCAGAGCAGGTTGATTGGTACCTCAACCTCTGATCTAAATGTTTGTTCCTTCCACATTATGGCTGCAGTACCATTTGCAAAATGTGCCTTTGTGGGAGGAAGGCTGCATCCTGTAGACCCAAAACCCACAGCCTTTATCACCACGAAGGACAGGGGCAGCAGGCACATGGGAATGCTGTCACCTATTATTTACCCTCCAAGTCGTACCCCATCCTGACCTGGAAGTGCTTTGTTGTTGCTGAACGTACCTGCACTGGAAAGGCCTCAGCAGTTCAAGAAGGCAGCTCATCACCTCCTTCTTCTGAGCAATTAGAACACAGAACACAGGAGAGTACAGCATGGGAACCGGCCCATCGGCTCACAATGTTGTGCTGAAATATTGACACCTGATAAGTGTTCTGACGTTGTTATAAGAGGACTAAGGCCTGGTGTTATAATGCTACATTGTCCCCTTGCTTTCAATATGGGATGGTCAATAGATACTGGACTTGCTAGTGATGCCCAGATCAGAAGAGCGAATGTGTACTTTACACCATCCATTTACACGCCATCCAGCAACAGTTTAAGTTGTGATGATCAGCTCATGGAGCTGCTGTGTTAGAACTCCAGTGACCTGGGCTCAGTCCTGACTTCAGGTATTGTCTGTGTAGGGTTTGCGTTTTCTCCCTCGGGCCGTGCTGGTTTTGTCGGGGTGCTCCAGCTACCTCCTACTAATTGGTTGGTTAATTGGCCACTCTAAGTTGTGGCTAGTGTAGATGTGTGATAGAATCTGATGGAGCTACAAAGTAAAAGTAAATTTATGATCAAAGTACATATACGTATGTCACCATATACAACCCTGAGATTCATTTTCTTGCAGGCATATACAGTAGATCCAAGAATCATAACGGAATCAATGAAAGACACGACCAGAAGGATGGACAAACAACCAATGTGTACAGTACAACAAACTGTGCAAATACAAAAGAAAAAAGAAATAATAATAATAAATAAGCAAAAAATATTGAGAATATAAGAAACATAGAAACATAGAAAACCTACAGCAAAATACAGGCCCTTCGGCCCACAAAGCTGTGCCGAACATGTCCTTACCTTAGAAATTACCTAGGGTTACCAATAGCCCTCTATTTTTCTGAGCTCTATGTACCTGTCCAGGAGTCTCTTAAAAAACCCTATAAGTTGAACAGTCCTTGAAAGTGAGTCTATAGGTTGTGGGAACAGTTCAGTGACGGGTTGAGTGAAGTTATCCCCACTGGTGAAAGAGTCTGATGGCTGAGGGTTAATAACTGTTCCTGAACCTGGTGGTGTGGGTCCTGTACCTTCTTCCTGATGGCAGCCGCAAGGAGAGAGCATGGCCTGGCTCATGGGGGTCCTTGCTGATGGATGCTGCTTTCCTGCAACAGCGCTCCGTGTAGATGTGCTCAATAATAGGGAGGCCATTGCTCATGTGGACGGTGCCATATCCACCACCTTTTGTTCAAGGGGATTGGTGTTTCCATACCAGCCTGTGATGTAACCGGTTAATATACTCTGGGCATATGGCCAAGTGGTTAAGGCATTCGACTAGCGACCTGAAGATCGTGAGTTCAAGCCGCAGCCGAGGGAACGTGTTGTGTCCTTGAGCAAGGCACTTAATCACACATTGCTCTGCGACGACTCTGGTGCCAAGCTGTATGGGTCCTAGTGCCCTTCCCTTGGACAACATTGGAGTCGTGGAGAGGGGAGACTTGCAGCATGGGCAATTGCTGGTCTTCCATACAACCTTGCCCAGGCCTGCGCCCTGGAGAGTGAAGACTTTCCAGGCGCAGATCCATGGTCTCACAAGACTAACGGATGCCTTTATACTCTCCACCACACACCTATAGAAGTTCATCAGAGTAATTGATGATGAGAATGCAGGGAGAAGAAATTTTAGGGACTAGTACAGTGGGAACGTGATTATTCTACATTGGTAAACCAGCATAGACTTAATGGGGCAAATGGCCTCATTTTATGTCATTAGGAAATGTAGAATAATACATTCCAGTTATATTTCAATTCCAGTTGTTACATTGTGTTGCTGGACTAGACTACCATGGCCTTGTCTGATAATGCAAGTGAATGTTACCTTAGATTATTACCAGTGAGTCCTTGGAAGTAAGAGTTCTACCAACACACCAACCACAAGAGGTACAAACTGACTATTTCCTGGGTTCCACCTTGGAGGTGCACCATGGTAACTGATTTTCTCTGGGAAAGCAGTGGGTAGAGACAACGACACTCAGTCCAGGAGCCTTTTTTGTTTGCTTGTTTGATTTATACATGCTGGGAGAAGTGCACTTGCTTTGTCTGCCGTCATTTGGAGCCAATGAGGAAGTTCCTGATGAATGTCAAGGACGCCAGCCTGTGTCTGGGTGACTGGTTCTGCTCTCCAAAGAGTTGTTGGAATGTTGTCAGAAGTCAACAGTCTGGAGACAATTTTCCCATGATCATTTTATAAATATTCTCCTGGGTTCGCAATTATTCCTCCAACAATGTAAATAAAGAAACAGATTATCTACTGATTGCCTCGTTGTTGGACCTTTACAGAAAGATACCATTCAGCCTACGTCTGCTCAGCAAAATCACGGACCCATTAGTCCAGGGATTCCCAACCTTTTTTTTACCATGGACTCCTACCATTAACCAACGGGTCCATGGAGTCTGGGTTGGAAACCCTTGCTGGTACCTCTCCCCACCACCCCTCGTCTCCCTCCAGTCCTTTCAACCTCTGGTCACTGGCTGCTATTTCCCTGACATTCCAATAGGGAGTCAGTCAGGTTCTTTGTTTGTGAAGGGGAATGAATTGTGCCTTTTAATTGACCTTTCTGTGTGGTGCGTTTCAGTTTAATCTAGAATGAACAAGCTTATCACCATCCGTAAATACAACGTAGACAAGGAAATTGATTTTGCCCTAAAGCGAGCCTTTGCTTTGTGGCATGCCGAATATAAGGACGTGGAGAACAGTGAAAGATTTGTTGAAACAAAGAGTCACTGAGCCATCACTATTTGCCTTGTTGCTGGGTGGCGTGTTACAGTACTGTGTGTTTGTCGTGTGACATATTCTACGTACACAGTACTGAGGAAGGCTATTGAGCTCCTTGTGCCTGATCTAACTCCTCATGAAAGATCTCTACCATTCTCCTTCTCAGCTCTATGCCTGTATCCCTGTCATTTCTTTCATCGCCTTGAAGTATTTCTTTATTTCCCTTTAGTTGAACCCGCTTCTATTGCCCTTCAGTCTGGGTAACCCAAGTCACAAGGTACTCTGCAAAATTTCATGACTCATGAACTTGTTACTGATGTTCTTGCCAATGGAAATAGTGACTCCTTTTTTACCCTTTATTTATCTTATTTAAAGCCTTCCTGAATTTGAACATTTGGATTAAAACTTCCCGCACACTTTGCTCTTTGGAGGGAAGCATCATCTCAACTCCTGCACTTTCTCCTTGGAATCAAGTCCCCTAATGTTTAGGACCTCTCTGGTAAAGCATCTGACATCATTCCCAATCATCCAAACTGTGTAAGGTTCAAAGGATGATCGTGCAAGTTTACGAAGATACATTTAGAGTTATAATCAATTTACAAGACTACTAACCCAGACTGACAACAGTTGGAAGTATAAGAATAGTGACTAAAATTGTCACTTTGCCTTTATAAGTCAAACAGTTCCATTTTCAGAATTGCTAGCCCCATCCATTTGGGCCTGTATGTAACTCTGGTCTCTCACCAGGAGTGGTCAGCTCTCACCTGCTTCAGAAGTGCCTTCTCAACCTTCTCCCTAACAACAAGTATTAAGTACTGGCGGTTGCCAGTGATGCCTCACTCTGAGACTGAAGTTAAGTGAGCTGGAAACTGTATGAATCATCCTTACACCACCAGAGCTGACTGGAATGAGCTAACCCTTCAGCTACATACAACTCTGTTCTCTTCTCCAATCTCAGGTAGGAAACCGGCATTGGGAATAGAGTAGCTGAGGTCCTCTTTCTAAATTCTTGTTGGGATATCCACCATGCTAGAGAACCTCGTGAACATACTTCTACAATCACTGAGTTCACGTTGGGATGTAGACCTCAGAGGCAGGAATAGTGGGAAGAAAGGCATCACAGTGGTGACTAATCCCTAATCCTCATTTATGCCGTTGAGCCTCTCCTGGTCTTCCTCTTAATTCAGATATTCCACTTTGCATACTCCACCCCTTTCTCTTCTCTGTAGCTTAAAATATTTCCAGTTCTTTCAGCTCCTAAGAAAGCTCATCAATCTGAAATGTTAAGTCTCTCCCTTTGCCTGTGCCTCCTGAACAGCCGAACATATTCACCATCTAGCATGGTTTGCTTTTGATACATGATCGCAAGACTATTGTACTCCCAAAATTCCCAGCCTAGAACTTGTTTGGTGGAGCATACATTTCATTTTCTCTGGACCAATGTGTTGTGTGCATGGATTCAAAGTTCAAAGTAAATTTATTATCAAAGTACATGTACGTCACCATATACAACCCTGATGTTTATCTTCTTGTGAGTAATCACAGTAAGTACAAGAAACACAATAGAATCAATGAAAGCCCGCAACAAACAGGACAGGCAAACAACCAATGTGCAAAAAAAAACCAACACACTGTTCAAATGCAGAAAGAAAGAGACTAAAAAGAAATGATAGTAACAATAATAAATAAATAACCAATAAATATCGAGAACATGAGATGAAGAGTTCACAAAAGTGAGTCCACAGATTGTGGGAACAGTTCAGTGATGGAGCGAGTGAAATTATTCCTTCTGGTTCAAGAGCCCTGTGGTTGAAGGGTAATAACTGGTCTTGAACTTGGTGGTGTGAGTCCTCTTACCCCGGTACCTCATTCCTGATGGCAGCAGTGAGAAGCGAGCGTGGCCTAGATGGAGGGGGACCCTGATGATGGATGCTGCTTTCCTGCAACAGCGCTCCATGTAGATGTGTTCAATAGTGGAGTGGGCTTTACCCACAATGGACTAAGCTGTATCCACTACTTTTTGTAAGCTTTTACACACAAAGGCATTAGTGTTTTTATACCAGACCATGATATAACCAGTCAATATATTCTCCACCACACATCTATCTAAATTTTGGATGACATGCTGAATTTTCGCAAACCTCTAAGCAAGTAGAAACACTAGCGTGCTGGACCCAACCTGCTACCATGACCCTTATCCACCATGTTGTTTTGGACAGCTCAAAGCTGGCAAGCTGGCCTGGCTGCCTTGAGTGTTACGCCCTGTAGCCTGTGCTGTGTATGGTTGGGATTCGGAGGGTGGGTTTCTGCCTCAGGCACAAATCATATTGCCTCTGAACAGTAACCTGTGCCTTGGGTCAGTTTTACAGAGCGTGCAGCAGTCACCCTTACCCAGGCTCCTGGAGACGATCGCAAAACAGATACTGCAGATTGCAAGTTTCCCACTCCAGTAATTCATTCCATTTTTCCAGGCAGTTTGATGAGGGTTGCCTTGACTGAAATGGTGTCTTTTAGATAATCCATTAAACTGAGGGTCCTTCTGGCCTCATCTGTTGATATGAAAGGTGCTATGGACATAATTTTCAAGAGGAGTAGGATAAGTTCCCACAGGCAGTATTTAACTCCAGACCAAAACTTCAGTCCTCTGATCATTATTCGTGGGTGAAAATTGACTGCTACGCTTCCTTCATTACATTTATCTAACAGTGGGTGTACTTCCAAAAGTTCTTAATTGGCCTTAGAGGCCTTTGGGATATCCTGAAGTTATGAACGGAGCTGAATTCCACATTGAAACATCTGATCTGCTTCCAAACAACATCCTCCTTTCTTGAATGCCCACTCTGGGGCCCTCACAGCTTCATACATCAGCTGAATCATCCCCTCTCCCAACTCCCCAAGATAACTCAGGAGAAAGGACAGGAAACCACAGCATTTCTACGATGTCTGACTGAATATGAATTACTCTCAATTCCAACAATGCTAGCCACCCTCCATCCACATTACTCCTCTCTGTGAATCTGCGTTTTGCAATTCATTGTAACCAGGACCTGGCCACATTTGGAAAATAGACTAAGGGATAAACTGGCACACGTATCATGCCATAAAAGACACCCTAACCATTGTTTTACAAGAAGGCATGAAGGAGTTGGCCTGCTAGACAATCATTACTCTGAGTTCAGCTTTAAAACTGAGTTCAGTTTTGATATCATATTGGAAAGTCAAGGTGTAGAAACTGTTGCTTGTTCAAGCATTATAACACTGCAGGCCCACTGAATACCCTTCCCTACTGATGCTGGCCATTCCTGAGTAATGAACTAGTTCCATTTTTACAGATGTCTACAAGTCAAATTTGTCCGTAAGTGGAAAAACTTGTAAAAATCACTCGAAATGGTAACCATACCTCCACAGTATTGCAATGAGTGGCATCAAAAACACATAAAACTGATAAGTACTATTACTGCAAGTGGAGAAAGCAAGGAATTAGTGTTTTCATTTGTAGGAAGGAAGATATGCACCGATGTGGGACCTTAGAATTTACATTATGGGAGTTTGTTCATGTGTAGGGGTGTCTTGTAATCAGGCATTTATAACCCAGGGATTTGTGATGACAGATTGTGAGTAGGATTATTATGCTAGAAGAGATAAAGTTGTTGGAGAAGTATTGTACTGCAATTCTCTCAAGGACTCTGTAAGAGGGTTGAGCAAAATAAGCAAATGTCAACATTAATTACACAGACCCAACTCATCGTAGCATCCATTTTCATCCATTTTGCCTTCATAAACTCATCCAGTTTCCTGCAGACAGCTTCCAGATTATTTGTTGGACCTTGGGAGTCCTTGTGCAGGATTCCCCAAAGGTTACCTTGCAGGTTGAGTTTGTGGTAAGGAAGGCAAATCCAATGTTAGCATTCATTTTCAGAAGGCTAGAATATAAAAGTAAGGTTGTAATGCTGAGGCTTTATAAGGCATTGTTCACACCCCACTTGGGCCTCTTATCTAAGCATATGTTGGCATTGGAGACGGTCCAGAGGAGGTTTCCAAGAATGAAAGGGGAGGAGCGTTTGATGACCCTGAACTTGTGCTCACTGGAGTTTAGGAGAATGGATGCGGGGGGGGGGACCGGGGAGGGATCTTATTGAAACCTATAGAATATTGAAAGGCCCAGTTAGAGTGGAGGATGTTTCCTCTAGTAGGGGAGTCTAGGACCATATAGCACAGCCTCAGAATAGAGGAACATCCATTTAGTACAGAGACGATGAGGAATTTCTTCAGCCAGAGAGCAGTGAATCTGTGGAACTTACTACCAAAGGCAGCTCTGGAGGCCAAGTCATTGGGTATGTTCAAAGCGGAGGATGATAGGTTCTTGATCAGCAAGGATATCAAAGGTTACAGGGAAAAGGGGTTGAGAGGGATAATAGATCATCCTTGATGTAGTGGTGAAGCAGACTCGATGGGCTGAGTGGCCTAGCTCTGCTCCTGTGTTTTGTGGTCTTATGGATGCCTGTTTATGGCTCTAAGTTTCACCTTCTCACTACCTCTGGTGTAAAGATTTCACAGGAATTATGTATGATTCGTCTGACATTTTGTATTCCGAGCTTTTAACTCTTGAAGAAGTGGAACACTTGTAAGGATTACTCTGGTTCACAAATACTCTTTAGGAATCAACATTTGCAGTCCTTACTCGTTTTAAGACTGTGTCACTGCATTCTGTAACATTTCACTAATCAGGTTTATGACTTTCTCCAGACTTCATAGGGACGGACAATGCCTGCCTTGTTAGTGCTGTTGACATTCTGTAATTGTCACCCATCATTGATAATCCAATGGGTATTTACCAACAGAGGGTGAATGGGTGTTTAACAAAATACTGAGAAAGTATCTCATGGGATAACACTCTGCCATGCTTTTCTAAATAAGTGTAAAAGCATTGTTTCTCCTCTTACCAGGCAAGATCCAGATCATTTCATTTGGAAGAAAACAGTGAAACGAGGAATCTGCGTAATGAAGAAAAGCCAGAGCTCAGTCTGTGTCGGCAGCCTGGAGGTAAGAGCGAGTTTAAACCAAGGTTGTTCAGTTGCTGGATGCTTGTTGAAGAGTTTTAGGAAGAGCTGCTCAACATCCAGTGGAGAGTCTGGCCAACATTTCGTGCGTTAACCCTTTGATGTGATAAATCCCACTGCTCCTCACACATTTCAGCAGAAAGCCTGAACACCAGTTCATCTGTCCTCTGATAGTTTGAGGAGAAAATTCAGGTTAACTTTAAATGCACAGCCACCTCTTCATCACTGGGCCAGTCACGTCATTCCCATCAAGACCTCAGTTGAGCACTGGAACCAGTGACCGTTCAGGTTTTAGGATGCTCCTTGTTGACTATCCCAACTCCAATGACTAGTTGTCCAAGCCATAATTTTGAGTGTGAGTGTGTGTGTGTGTGTGTGTGAGAGAGAGAGAGAGAGTGTGTGTGTATGTGTGTGAGTGTGTTGTTTTAATCAGGTAATTCCTCCCATTTTGATCTGTCTTCACCAATACTTGTTCATTTTCTGCTGAAATAGCGTCTTGTATTTCTATAGCACCGTTAACAACATCTGAGGTGATTCACATGAATATTTCCAAAGATTTGTCACTGAGCAATATGCTGAGTTCCTGCAGCATTTTGTGTGTGTTGGTTGGTTAATTGGCCTTGGTTAATTGCTTCTGCTATGTAGGGAAATGGTAAAATCAGAGGAGGCAATGGGAATGTGGGGAGTTAATGCTCTGTGGGGAAATTAGTATGGAACAGGATTTCCCTGTGAGCCCGAATGGAGTCAGTGAAATGGACTCCTTCTATGTTATACACATATAAGGAAAAAAAAAGCTGGGGCTTCTTCTCTGGAGGGAAAAAGGTTAAAAAAAAGCTAGCTGAATGGCCACTTCCTATGCTATGTCAGTGACCGAGGAACTCTGAGCTAGTAATGTACAGCAGCTCAAAATAGTGGACTAGCTTCTGGATGAAAAATCTCAAAGTCTTGACTAACAACCCAGAGATTCCACCACGGCAGCTGTGGAATTCGATCTAATTAATAACCTGGTATCAGAAAGCAAACTCGTCATTAGTAGTGATCAGAAAATAATTGGATTTTCGAAAAAAGCCATCTGGTTCATTCCCTCAGGGAAGGGAATATGGTGGCTGGTTAATTCCCTTTGGAAGGGCAAACGAAACACTCACTTGAAGGGCATTTTGGGGGTGGGTAATAATTACCTTAGCAGTGACACTTTAATTCACAGAAAATAAAGAGTAAAATAAATGAGCCGTAGCAATGAGATACCCAGTTTATTGAAGGCCATTCAAATCTCGTTGGGAAGTTGGTTACAGAGTGCAGTATCCCAAGGATTATGGGAGAAACATAGTTATCAAAGTGTCAGCCTCCATTCTGTACCTGACCCATCAAACAATCCCTAAACCAACCACTCCCAAAACATGCCTCAACTATCCCTTTCTAAACATTGATTCTGATAACAGAACTCAATCTTCCTTAACATTCCTGGCGGAATATGTAACTATGGAGAATGAAATGCGTCTGGGTTTACTGATGCTGCATGTGGTCTGTAGATGGCAGAATTAGCCCTTGTTTAGTCTGCCATAGTTGTGGAAGATTGAAGCTATTTTGTTAGATCAGTTTGTTTCGTTAGAACAATTAATCTGAATGAATAAGGCTACTGTGACCTTCGGAGTCGGAGATTCTCATGCTCACTCTCTCTGTGCATTTAACAAAGAAGGACGGTTCATTTGGCTGCTCAAGCCTGTCACCTCCGTCACATGTCTCACTTCCATTTATCTGCCATGTCTATATAATCCTTTAAGGTGCCTAATAAAATGCATAAATACCAGTCTTCCAAATACCTCTTCACCCCCAGATTAGTATCGGTTTTTTGGGAGAGAGTTCCATTGTCTCACTCTCCCTTCTGTGAGGAAGTGCCTCCTGACATTATCACTGGGTGGGCCAGCCAGAGTTTTAACAATCTACCGCCACCTTGCTCCCTAAGTAGAAGACAAGGTTTCTCTCCATCTGCCCAAGCCCTGATGCAGGCGTTTTGACCCAAAATATCGACAGTGCCCTCCTGCACCCCACCCCACTCCTCACAGACTTGACTCCACGCACGAGTTCCTCCAGCTGATTGGTGCTTCCAGACTCGACATCCCACTCACATGTCTCCTGTACTGCTCCCGAGTGTTTTGTTTCTTTACCAGCTTCAATTGGATCACTCCTTCACACATGGAGATACATACCAAGCTTATAAATTCTTCCTCACTGTTGATCCATTTGAATTGTATCACTAATCTATTGAATCAGAGCTGTGTTCTACCTACAGCCGGCAATAACATCAACAAGTTTTAAATCACCTTTAATATAGTAAAACACCTTCAAGTATTTGTAACATTACGCAAAACAAAAATTAACACACAAGAGCGGTGATCAGAATTTTGGCTACTGAGGCATTTTGGTGGATATTTTAAAGGAGGAGTGATTTAGGTGGAAATTCTGAAGCTCAGGCCTCAGGCAGCCCAAGGCGTGACTACCTGTGGTAGAACGATAAAAGGGGTGAATGAGTGCGAGGCTGCTGAGGTCTGAGTGGGTTGCAGAGCAGGATAAGGGAGGGGAGAAGCTGTGGAGTGATTTTGAAAGGGAAGCCTGAGGCTCTTTGCTAGACCAGGAGCCAGTGCAGGTCAGCAAGAAGGGAATGCCTGTTCTGAACTGAACTTTGTTACTCCGGGTGGCAGCCTGACCAAGACTGAGAGAAGTGAAACACCGCATCCCCATTGTCGACCACTGAGAGTTAGCATCCAGGTATAGCAATTAGGGAAGCAAATGGAATATTGGCCTTTCTTACAAGAGGGATAGTGAACAGAAGTAGAAAAAACTCCTGCTGCAACTGTACAGGACTTTGAGGTTCAACCAACATGCAGTTTTGGGTTCTTTTTTAATGAGAGATACACTTGCATTAGGGACAGTTCAGAGAAATTTTACTAGGCTGGTTACTGGATGGAGGGGATGTCATTTAGACCATAAGATATAGGAGCAGAATTGGCCATTCAACACATCAAGTCTGCTGTGCCATTCGATTGTGACATTTTCCTCTCTACCTGAATCTCCTGCCTTCTCCCGTAAACTTTGACACCCTTACAAATCAAGAACCTATCAACCTCTGCTTTAAGTATAGCCAATGACTTGGCCTCCATAGCTATCTGTGGCAATGAATTCCATAGATTCATCACCCTCTGGCTAAAGAAATTCCTCCTCATCTCTGTTCTAAAGGGATGTCCTTTTATACTGAAGCTGTGCCCTCTTGTCCTAGACTCTCCTACTATTGGAAACATCCTCTTCACATACATTTTGTCTAGGCCTTTCAATATTTAGTAGGTTTCAATAAGATTCCCTCTCATTCTTCTAAACTCCAGTGAATACAGGCCCATAGCCATCATATGTTAACCCTTTCATTCCCTAGATTATTCATGTAAACCTCCCCTGAAACCTCTCTAATATCAACACATTCATTCTTTGATATGGAGACCAAATCTGTTCACAATATTCTAAACGTGGTATGACCAGTGTCTTATAAAGCCTCAGCATTACATCCTTGCATTCATATTCTAGTCATCTCAAAATGAATTGCTTTTATATTCTAGTCCTCTTGAAATGAACTCAATCTGCAAGTTAACCTTTAGAGAATCCTGCACTAGGAGTCCTTTTGCAACTCCAATTTCTGAATTTGCTCCCCATTTAGAAAGTAGTCTACACATTTATTCCTTCTACTAAACAGCATCACCATTACATCTATCACTTCTTTGGCTGTTCTTCAAAACTGTCCAAGTCATTCTGCAGACCCCTTGCTTCCTCCACCTATCTTTGTATCATCCACAACTTGGCCACTAAAGCCAGCAATTCTGTCATCCATTTCTGTCATCAATTCTGTCATTATTCTATAGTTGTACCACGGAGAGCATTCTGACAGGCTGCATCACTGTCTGGTATGGAGGGTAGCTACTGCACAGGACCGACAGAAACTGCAGAAGGTTGTAAATCTAGTCAGCTCCATCTTGGGTACTAGCCTACAAAGTACCCAGGACATCTTTAGGGAGCAGTGTCTCAGAAAGGTAGCATCCATTATTAAGGACCTCCAGCACCCAGAGCATGACCTTTTCTCACTGTTACCATCAGGTAGGAGGTACAGAAACCTAAAGGCACACACTCAGCGATTCAGAAACAGCTTCTTCCACTCAGCCATCTGATTCCTAAATGGACATTGAAGCTTTGGACACTACCTTACTTTTTTTAATATACAGTACTTCTGTTTTTGCACATTTAAAAAAATCTATTCAATATGCATAATTGATTTCCTTGTTTATTTATTATTATTATGCTTTATTTTATGTTTTTTCTCTCTCTTGTAGATTATGTATTGCATTAAACTGCTGCCCCTAAGTTAACAAATTTCACATCACATGCCGGTGATAATAAACCTGATTCTGATTCTGATATAATGTGAAATGTAGTGGACCCAACACCGACCCCTGTTGAACATCACCATTCATCAGAAGCCAACCAGAAAGGGCCTCCTTTACTCTCATGCTTTGCCTTCTACCAGTCAGCCAATCTTCTGTCAATGCTAGTGACTCTCCTATAATACCATGGGCTCTTACCTTGTTTAGCAGCTTCATGTGTGGCACCTTGTCAAAGGCCTTCTGAAAATCCAAGTAAGCAACATCCACTGACTCTCCTTTGTCTATCCTACCTGTTACTTCGTCAAAGAATTCCAATAGATTTGTCAGGCAAGATTTCCCCTAAGGAAACCATACTGACTTTGGCTTTTTTTTTATTGTATATCTCCAAGTACCTTGAAACCTCATCCTTAACAACGAATTCCAACATCTTGCCAACCACTGAAGTCCAACTAGTTGGCCTATAATTTCCTATATTTTGCCTCCCTCCCTTCTTAACAAGTGGGGTGACATTTGTAGAGTCACTCTTCCACTTACTGGACTTTCACAGAATGAACAGTGAGCTGATTTTATTGAAACACATAAGATTCTGAGGGAGGTTGGCAGGTAGATGTTGAGAGAATGTTTTTTGCTCCCTTGAGGGATCCAGAATGGGGAGATATACTGTAGTTTCAGAATAAGGGGGATCCATTTAAAACAGAGGTGAGGAGGAATTTCTTTTCTGAGGCTTGTAAGTCCTTAGAACTCTCTAATACAAGAACTATGTCATTGAATACTTTCTGTACTGACATAGACAGAGGTTTGAACTGTAATGAGGATCAAGCAGCAAAGTGGGGCCGAGGGAGAGATCATATTGGTCATGACTTTACTAAGTGGTTGAATGAACTGCAGGATCATTCGACTGCCCTGCTCCTGATTTGAGGATGATTATCTGAATATAAATCAAATCAGTTTTATGTTGAATCAAATTGATTTGATTTGAGCTAAACTGACTTGTTTCAGATTTGTTTTAGGTGGTTGATTAGTGTATTAAGGGCATTTTGTTCTCATGACCTTGAAATGAGACTCTCCTAGCAGACAACAGGAATTCTGCAGATGCTGGAAATTCAAGCAACACACATCAAAGTTGCTGGTGAACGCAGCAGGCCAGGCAGCATCTGTAGGAAGAGGTGCAGTTGACGTTTCAGGCCGAGACCAACGAAGGGTCTCGGCCTGAAACGTCGACTGCACCTCTTCCTACAGATGCTGCCCGGCCTGCTGCATTCACCAGCAACTTTGATGTGTGTTGCTCTTCTAGCAGAATTTGCTGAAAACTAAATTCAAACATTGTCAGTTGGTAAGCTAATAATTTATGTTTTAAGCTTGGATCTAGATTGCATTGACTTAAATTCAATGATGTTTTGGTCTTTTGCCAGCTGGATGTACAGAGATACAGTTTTTTTTCAGTACTTGTATCCTCTTTGCCAAGATTGGAACTTGGGGCAGAACTTGCAACCGGTATTAACATCGGGTACAGTGAAAAACTGCATCCACAGTGTCCTATCACATTCTCCAGGAGCAATCAGTTATGCTCTCTGAAGGTGAGAGAAAGTGAATGGCAGCTCATTTATCTGCTGGGGAACAGTTGTGAGCCTGTCGTCAGGACATTTCCCTTTTTGGAAACTACCCAGTTCCCAAGCTACTGCCTTTTCTTGTGCCAGATACTAATCACCAGACGTACTTTAGTTGTCTCATAGAATATTAGCATTGCTGCTAAGGCCAGTATTTGGTGTTGAACATAACAGCCTCTGAGAAACGGAGTATGAACCTCCTTCAGCCACTGCGGTTGTACGGTGACAGTCATCCCACAGTGTTACTATGGGACAAATTCCAGGATTTAAACCCAACAACAATGACTGTTTTGGGATACAATTACAAGTCAAGGTGGTATGTAAACTGAAGAGTTAGTCATGCACTGCAGCTGTTCTTGGATTTCGGATGGAGAGTCGGAATAGTCCAGCTGAGCAGCTGTAGTACGTTGTGATGATGTTGCACAATACAGCCCTTGTGCATCGGAGTGGATGTTTAGGCTGGTGAATGATGCTCCAGTCAACTGGGCGGCTTCATCCCAGATGATTCACAGACTCTTGAATGTCGTTGGCTCACACTCATCCGGGCTAATGAAACATGTTCCATCATAATGCTGACTTGTGCTTCCAAGTGGTGGAAAGGCTTTGGCGTACCAAGAGGTGACTTGATTCACCACAAGGTATCTGGCCTCTGACATGCCCCTGTTCTTTTAATGTGGGTGACTCAGTTGAATTTCTGGTCAATTGAGAACGTTACCCACCCCTCCCTTCATCTTTCTCGGTTTTGCTGAGTTCCAGAAATGGAGATTATGTGATCTTCCAAAGAATATAGTTGAGGTAGTAGAGTGAAGTTGTATTCCAGATACTTTACTTTACCTTATTATCACCAAACAATTGATACTAGAGCATACAATCATCACAGCGATATTTGATTCTGCGCTTCCCGCTCCCTGGAGTACAAATTGATAGTAAATATTTAAAATTTAAATTATAAATTATAAATAGAAAATAGAAAAGGAAAAGTAAGGTAGTGCAAAAAAACCGAGAGGCAGGTCCGGATATTTGGAGGGTACGGCCCAGATCTGGGTCAGGATCCGTTCAGCAGTCTTATCACAGTTGGAAAGAAGCTGTTCCCAAATCTGGCCGTACGAGTCTTCAAGCTCCTGAGCCTTCTCCCAGAGGGAAGAGGGACGAAAAGTGTGTTGGCTGGGTGGGTCATGTCCTTGATTATCCTGGCAGCACTGCTCCGACAGCCTGCGGTGTAAAGTGAGTCCAAGGACGGAAGATTGGTTTGTGTGATGTGCCGGGCTGTGTTCACGATCTTCTGCAGCTTCTTCCGGTCTTGGACAGGACAACTTCCATACCAGGTTGTGGTGCACCCTAGAAGAATGCTTTCTACGGTTAATCTATAAAAATTAGTGAGGGTTTTAGGGGACAGGCCAAATTTCTTTAGCTTTCTCAGGAAGTAAAGGCGCTGGTGGGCCTTCTTGGCAGTGGACTCTGCTTGGTTGGACCAAGTCAGGTCATTTGTGATATTGACCCTGAGGAACTTAAAGCTTTTGACCTGTTCCACTTGCACACCAATTTCACCTTAATGATGAGCAGTCGAGTTACTGCAGAATGCCTTGGGCCTGTATTCATCCCTTAATCAATGGTGGCAAATCTAATGATCAGGTCCCTTGTTTCATTACTGTTTGTATTGTATATATAGATGGAGAATCCTACACCAGAACAGTAATTATATTTCAAAGGTTTCTGATTTTCTGTAAAACACTATGGGACTTCCTGGGATTATAAAAAGCACTAGACAAAAGCTAATTAACTTTCCTTTTAGTTACTAGAATTGCATTTGAACCCCAACTGTGCCCTCGTTGTTATTTGAATGACTTCCTTTTGCTACCACCCTCTTTGATAATAAATCTGATTCTGACTCGATGCTGTCTGACTGGCTGTGATACCGCGCCTCTGTAAAGCGTAGTGCCAGTCAGAGCTTCTACCACTCTCAGCTGAATGACTGCAGCCGAGCTACAAACGTTGCCCACTTCCTGACAATTGCTGCCACATTGGGCAGTTCACCTGCAAAGGCCTGAGTCTCTCTGGTAACTACTGATGAAAGCAACTGCTAAACTCTCATGAGTCTGACCTCTGTAGGGGATAGGAATCGAATCTTCTCAGGCTAATCGCATCGAGCAATCTTGCCATTTTCGCAAGACTGCTGTCATTACATTAAAAATCACCTGGTAACCAAATGGTGCAGCATTAATCTGCTCTGCAGTCAAGTTTGAGGATTAATTCCTCCCACAGTTTGCAAAGTGTTTGGATTCATGTTATTCTTCTCTCCCCTTCCCGTCATCATTAGAACTCAGTTAAAAGACATTTAATCTCTTAAATACAACCCTCTGCACTGGTCTGTTGTGTGATCTCTTTCTGAGCCACCGCAATTCACTGTATTGATATGAGTTTAGATATTTTCCCGAGGCTTTGTCCATGCGGTGCTATCCCATGTGTCTGTCTCAAAAAAGCCATTCAGAAACCTGTAGGGATTCCGGGGGCTTTCTCTGTATTTGTGCAGAAGGTCTAGACATTGCTGGCAAATTCAGTACTTCAAATACAAGAAAATCTGCAGAATCCCTTCTTCAGGACAAGTGTAAAATGTTAGTATTTATTGCCTCTGACTTGGGGGGGGGGGTGCATGGTGGACATAGAAGTGAGCTGGTTTGGAATCACACATAATTTGGACCAGCTAAGTGGGACAGAATTCCTCCCCTACATCAGTAAACTAGATCTTTTTTAAAATGACAACTTGGTATTAAAGTAGAGAGTGATCTTGAGCTGCAAGTCCCTAGCTCTCTAAAAATGACAACACAACAGAGAGGGTTGTAGCAAAGTCGTACGTCACATTTGGTTGGGTGGTTGAGTGTAAAATTTGAGAAGTCACGTGGCAGCTGGGTAATCCACTGGTTGGGGCCAGTTGGAGTATTCTGGTCACCACAATACATGAAGGATGCAGAGGCTTTGAAGGGCTGCAGAAAAATTTCACCAGGACTTTACCTGAATTTGAAGCTAAGAACTATAAGGAGAACTTGGGTTGTTTTCACCGGAGTCTGAGGGCAACCTAATAGAAGTAGACACAATTATGAGAGGTACAGATAAGGTGGTTAGTCTTTTTCTGAGGGTGGAAATGTCAAATAATAGAGAGCGTAGATTTCTGACGAGAAGGGGAAAGCCTAAAGGAGATTTCTGATAAGTTTTATTTTACACAAGAGCATTAGGTGGCTGGAATGTACTGTCAGGGGTAGTGGTGGAAGCAGTTACTATAGCAATGTTTAAGAGCCGTTTAGACAGCCACACGAACAGGCTGGAAATGAAGGATCAAAGACCATCTGCAGGCAGGCGTATAGTTTAAATTGGCATCATAGTCAGCACAAACATAATGCACTGAAGGGCCTGTCCCTTTGGTGTATGTTCAACAATATAGAGCACAAGAACCGACCCTTTAGCCTACCATGTTGTAACAAACCAGTTAAATTAGGAATCAAATGCACTGCTAAACTAATCCCTTCTGTCTACACAATGTCTATATGCTGCTATTTCCTGCACATTCATAAATATAGTACATCTGTCTAAAAGCCTCTCGAATCCCCTCCATTGTATTTCCCTCTACCACCAGCACCATGTGATGAACCCACGGAAGGCAAGCAGCCCAGAGGGGGAACCTGGCCAAATACTAAAGACCTGTGTTGATCAGCTGGCTGGAGTGTTCACCGGTATCATTAACCTCCCGCTTCGGCAGTCCGAGGTATCCACCTGCTTCAAGCAGGCTTAAGTTACGCCGGTGCCCAAGAAGAACGTGGTAACCTGTCTCAGTGACTATTGTCCAGTATCACATACATCCACTATTTGAGAGGCTGCTGATAAAACATATTAACTCCCGCCTGGATCTGCTCTTATTTGCCTATTGGTCTGCTGCAGGTGCCATTTCATTGGGTCTTCCCTCAACCCGAAGATGCATACATCAGGATGCTATTTATTGACTACAGCTTGGCATTCAATACCATCATCCCGTCAAAGCTAATCAATAAGCTTCAAGTCTCAATACCTCTTTGTGCAAATGGATCCTTGATTTCCTCTCTTGCAGATCCCAGAATGGCAACACCATCTCCTTCACAATTTCCATCAGCACAGGTGCACTACAAGGCTGTGTGTTTAGTCCCCTGCTCTACTCACTTTATACTTATGACTGTGCAGCTAAGCACAGCTCCAGTGCCACATTTAAGTTTGCTGTTGATACCACTGTCGTAAGCTGAATCAAAGGTGGTAATGAATCAGGATATAGGAGGGGGATTGAAAATCTGACTGGGTGATGCTAAAACAACAACCTCTCACCCAATGTCAGCAAGACCAAGATGCTGATTATTGACTTCAAGAGAAGGAAACTGGAGGTCCATGAGCCTGTCCTTATAGGGGGATCAGAGGTGGAGAGGGTCAGCAACTTTAAATTCCTCAGTGTTATCATTTCAGAGGATCTGTCCTGGGCCCAGCATTTAAGAACAATTATGAAGGACGTACAGCAGCACCTCTACTTTCTTAGAAGTTCGTGAAGATTTGGTATGACATTTAAAACTTTGACAAACTTTGATAGATGTGTAGTGAGAAGTATATTAACTGGTAGTATCATGGCATGGTATGGAAACATCAATACTTTTGAAAGCAAAATCCTACAAGAGGTAATAGATACAGCTCAGTCCATCATGGGTAAAGTCCTCCCCAGCAATGAGCACATCTATACAGAGTGCTGTCACAGGAAAGCAGCATCAATCATCAGGGATCTCCACCACACAGGCCATGATCTCTTCTCACTGCTGCCATCAGGAAGAAGGTACAGGAGCCTCAGGAGCCATACCACCAGGTTCAGGAACAGTTATTACCCCTCAACCATCAAGCTCTTAAACCAGTGGGGATAACTTCACTCACCCCATCACTGAACCGTTCCCACAACCTATGGGCTCACTTTCAAGGACACTTCATCCCATGTTCCCAATACTTATTGCTTGCTTGCTTGCTTGCTTGCTTATTGATTTATTTATTCGTTCATTCATTCACTCTTTTGTGTTTGCATAGTTTATTGTCTTTTGCATATTGGTTGTTTGTCGGTCCTGTTGGTCCTGGTCTTCCATTGATTCTATTGTGTTTCTTGGATTTGCTGTGTTTGCCCGCATGAAAACTAATCTTAGGGTTGTATATTGGTGACATAAATGTACTTTGAACTACCCAAGGCAGCACAATCCAGGTACCCACCAGCCTCTGTATTAAAAACTGCCTCACACATCCCCCCCAGAATTTACTCCCTACCACCCCATTCACCTTAAATGCACGCCCTCTGGAATGCATTTCAATGCTGGGGGAAAGAAACTGGATGTCTACTGTATCTATGTCTCCCACAAACATCCATCAGATCTCTCCTCAATATCCGCCGCTCCAAAGAAAACAATCCGACCTTGTCCAGACTCTCTGCACAGAACATGCCTCATAGTCCAGGTGCCATCTGGTAAATCTCATCCTGCATCCTCTCCAAATCCTTAACACCCCCCTACAATGGGGTGATCAGAATCAAATGAAGTGCAGCAGATGTGGCCCAGCCAGAACTCTATAAAGCTGCAGCATAACTTTCTGACTCCCGAACTCAATTCCTCAGCCAGTAAAGTAAAGCATACCACGTGCCTCCCCATCACCCAACCAATGCATATAGTCACTGTCAGGGAGCTATGGACTTGGAGCTTAAGATCTGTCAGCACATCAATACTATTAAGGATATTGCCATTAACGTCGTACTGTCTTGCTACAATTGATCTCCCAAAGTGTAGCACTTACATTTTGTAGGGTTCAACTCCATCTGCCTTTTCTCATAATTACATCCGATCTATTTCCCGCTCTATCCTTTACCATCTTTTCAGCTTCAGCTTTTCTGAGACACAAGAACTGTGGTATTTTCAATAGTTAAGGGGGGATGTAAGCAAAATGTTTATTTTGAAAATTTCCAGAGGTTTTAGAATCATGATGTCAACAGGTATTCCCATTACCCATGTGATTGCTTAAGAACTTGAAGATTAATCACAGTGTTTTTAAACACAGGAACAGGCCCCTTTGCCCAACTCATCCATGTTAATCTGAAGTCTAAATCTTTCCTTTCCATTTATCTGTCCAATTGGTTTTTAAACATTATAATTGTACCCATCACTACCATTTCCTCTGGCAGCTCATTCCACATACCCACAATTCTCTTTATGAAAGACATCTCTCAGGCCCCTTATAAATCGTTTCCCTCTCACTTAAACCTCATTTCCTCTATCCCAGAAAAAAAACTAACATTGAAGTTTTGCAGCCAAGACAGATCTCTTGGAGTCTCACATGGGAAATCCCTTTGTTCTATTTTGACCTTTCATCAATCAAAATCCTGTTTCCCACTCGGAGGAGACTATTCAGTCTGTGCCCTCGTCCAGTCACATCATGTGTATGACATTAAGTGACCTTTACTCCTTGAACCCTCGCCCAAACAAGGATCCAATCATATCCATCTCTCATTGACCTCTGGTGCCAATGATTCATTGTGTGCATCAAACTGTTTGAAAAATTCATCGGAATGAATAAGACCAGAGTGATAACAGGGCACACAAACCAATAGTAAGATATATGACAATTAAACTCTTCTTGGGCTTCCAGCCGGACACAGGTATTATATTATCCGATGTTTTGTTGACAAACTCTGCTATCTTCATCAGGCAGGAGACTTAGGCATGTCTAGTCTGGTGGTATTTATATCCCTGTTATCCATCCCTCCTGATTGGTTAGTCCTCATCCAATCAGGTTCCCGCTGTCCCACCTTGTTTACAATCGAATTCCGGCTCTTACTTAGAGTGAGACTTTTGGTCTTTGTTAAAGTTCTTTTCCTCCAGTTTTATTTCAATGGCTTCTTTCACCAGGGAGTCCCAAACCCATTGGCATAGTACAGTAGTTTTGCGCCATTGAAGTCAATCCTACAGCCACTGCAAATGCAATGTTCTGCTTCTGCCGATTTCTCTGGGTAACCCAAACGGATACACCTTCTGTGCTTCTTGATGCGGGTTTCCACCATGCGTCTGGTATATGAAGAGTTTATTCGTCATGTACCCCGGGAAAGCACTGGATCCTTTTTCAGTGCGATACATGTTTCCCACTGCTTCTGTTGAGTTCAATCTCAATAGCCTAGGAGGAATCCAGAATACTTACCCAAGTTACTTTTGATCTTTACAGCTCCTTTGTATCTAGTAAAGATTTGGACAAGGAGAGACAGAGGCAATCCCTTGATTAAACAGAAAGATGTCCCACCCCACCCCTCAGTAGTATAATGCACCTTTGGTAGTAGAATTCAGAATTTCCTTCTGGATGTGTAGGTGCTGGGAATAGGGTCTTGAACTTTCAGAGCTGAAAATTCCTCCAGTCGCTGTAGCTGCCTGTGTGGGGAAGATTGGGAGTCAGGGTCACCACAGGAAGGGATTGTTTCTGATCACTAGTTCCCAATCTGATGTGCATGACCCTCTTGTTTAGGGGAAAGGTTACCTGGCTGCAGGAATATCTGTGTAGTTTTAATATTGTTAAGGCAATTT
Source organism: Mobula hypostoma (assembly GCF_963921235.1). Lineage (NCBI taxonomy): Eukaryota > Metazoa > Chordata > Chondrichthyes > Myliobatiformes > Myliobatidae > Mobula > Mobula hypostoma. The sequence goes on along the minus strand of NC_086120.1, from coordinate 24,489,919 downwards.
AGATGAGTAGGAATTTCCAGGTTAATCTCAGTTTCTTAAAGGGAGTAGCTCATGATGTCACCAGGCATTGATTGTTGGTGGCGGTGGTGGGGAATGGGGGTGCAGTGTGTCAGGCTGCTAGCTGCTATTTTACGTATAAGCTTCACTTTCCATTACAAATACTGGGATTCACTGCTTCAGATCATAGACAAAAAAGCACAGAAAATCTTCATTCACCACTTAAGTCTATTGGGCCACTCAGTACGGAATCTGCAATTCCACCGCATATAATACAAAAATGGAAAATGCGGGAGCTGGCAGTGTGTGAGGCAGGGAGAAAATCATAAGCACAAGAGAATCTGAAGATGCTGGAGCTGGTGAGGAACACACACAAACTGCTGGAGGAACTCAGCAGGTCAGGCAGCATCTACAGAGGGAAATGAACAGTCAAAGTCTCAGGCTGAGAGGCTTCATCAGAACTGGATAGGAAGGCAGAAGAAACTGCCTTCCAGCATTTTGTGCCCGTTTCCAGACAGAAAACCTTTTCAGGTCTATGGACTTAGATCAGACTTGAAAAAAAGTTAGAAATTTTGTGGATTTGGATAACATGGGAGGAGTCTATGACAGGAGAGATGAAAGTATTAAAAGGTTTGATAAGTGTTGGGCACATGGCCAAGTGGTTAAGGCGTTCGTCTAGTGATCTCAAGGTCGCCGGTTTGAGCCTCAGCTGTGGCATGTGTTGTGTCCTTGAGCAAGGCACCTAATCACACATTGCTCTAGTCTGTGCGAGGAGTGGCGCCCCACACAGACTTCCAATTTGCACCTTGTAAGGCATGAAAATGCCCGACACAGGCCTCTCATGGTCCGAGTCGACGTTCTCTCCCCCCACCCCCCCCACTCCCCCTGATGGTGTAAGTTAAAAGGAGAATGAGCCTAGAAATGATGGATTGTTTGTGAGGACATGTAATTGGTAACACCAAAATCATTACTGTAAGCCACTGTCGGAAGTAGTGTGAGTGAGAATTATAATTCTCTCTCTATTTCATTCAACATATTTCCCATATTGCTTTCTCTGTCATTCCTTTCTCTATCACACAATCTCCCACATCCCCTTTCTTCCTTCTCCTGTTTGTCTCCTACCCTCTCTCTCTGTCTCTCTCTCCCTCTCCCTCTCCCCCTCCTTCTCTTTGTCATTGTCTTCTTTTTTTCCTGGAAGGATTGGGAAAGGTGAAGAGAAGAGATATGAAGAGAGAGAAGGACAATTAAGGGAAGGGGGAAGACTAGAAAAAGTGAAATGAACGAAGGAGAAAGTGTGAATTGAGCACAGTCATTTACCTTGAAGCCTTAACCATGACATTCATTCTCCATTGTATCTCCCACCCTGGCCAGACACTTTCTTCCCACCCTGCTGTATCTCTGAACTTCCTGACAACCCTTCTGCCCTCTGGTGTTTTCTATCTGGATCTGCTGTATTTACATCCAGACATTGACCCCTCTCTCACTCCTTATTGTGGCCTAGAGTTGTAATTTTTGACTGGGTGATCAACCATTGTCTTCATCTCAGATCTCACTTCCAGCTATCCTAGCCCATTGTTCTGACCTTGACCACCTGCCATGACCATACTTGTAACCAATCTTTGATGTTTGCGAAGCATCTTCCATATTGTAACGAATCATAGGTTGGCAAATAAATTTGCACAGATTAGGTCAACTAATGACCGTACTGAGTCAGGAAACTAAATGCCCTCTTCTCATTCAGTGAGATGGTTCCATTCAACATTTCTCATGGCAGGAAGGAGTTGAGTCCCAATAATCTGAAATGCAAGTAGTGGTTGTTTAATAGACTACATGTACAGGATTGAAGGGCCAAATGGCCTCATAATCTGACACTTGCAGAGAGAATAATTTCTGGAGCAGGTGGAGCGGAAACTTAAGCGTCACCACTTTCACTCCTGGACAAGCCCCTGTAAATATCTTTGCAGGGCTGCACACAGCACCCTATTTGCTGGTACACTTCACTTCCCTGCACCTTCCTCACGACATGAATCATCAATTTGCCTGTTAGCACGGTTCACATGCCCACTCAAAGTTGTCTGTAGTTTTGTTGCTTTGAATCCACGGTGTCTATCCCCTTGAGGCTGGATAAGACCAGCAGCCCTATGGGTGTGGAAACCAATCAGCCACAGGCAGTCATTTCCAGAATGCAGGAGTTTGCATGTGCTCGTTTAACTAGCCAGTGTGCTAATGAGTTTTCTCAGCCGCCTGTCATGCCTAGCATTGTTGAAAGTGTTTATACTCCATATCATGACACATGGCCATTGATTTGTCTGTTAATTAGCTTTTTCACTCATTCTGGGCCGCCCACTCAGCGGTGCCCTTTCACCTCAACCAGCAGGGAAACGTCACTGCAACACATCACTGCATCGAGCAGTTTAACCCTTTCAGTACCCACTGGTAATTTGTAATTTTTTTTCACCTGAGCTGATTCAGCAGAGATGGACACTAACAACTGGAATACGGGCTTGCAAAGACAGAAGCTCAGAGACTGTGGTAAAAATACCAGCAGATAGGTCTCCTGCGCAGGATGAGTTGAGAGGAGGGTGGTAGGAGAGGAGCTAGAAACAAAAATGCAAATAACCCTCAGGCTGGGAGAAACCTTGTTCTGGAAATGGACTGATGGGCAGGAGAATGGAAAGAAGACTCCTCAGGGTAAATATCTGTCCCTTAAAAATAGAGGTAGGACTAATTATAAAGGGGAATATGGAAATGTCAGAGGCACTACTCTGTGTTTGATCATATGAAAGAAGACACAAATGACCTGTCTGAGTCATAAGAGAATCAAAGATCTGGCAAGAATGGTGAACTGAAGCCAATAAGTATTATTTCAGGCAAGGATACTGGAGGCAATGGTGAGACTAGAAACCAATAGATCCCAATGGTTGAATGATCTATATCCCAGAGTTTTGAAAGAGATCGTTACAGACTGGAGGGTAGCAAATATATTCAGTGGCCATTTTAGCAGGTCCCTCCTGTACCGAATAAAGTAGTCACTGAGTTTATACTGATGCCCAATGCATCACTGGTACCAATCTACCTGCCACCAGGACGTATATACTGAAAGGTGCCGGGAAAAGGCCAGCAACACATTGTAGGATCCCACCCACCCTGCTTAGGGAATGTTTCTCCCACTCCCATCAGAAAAGAGGCTTCACTCCATCCATGCCAGGACAACTAGACTCAATAACAGGTTCTTCCCCCAAACTGTCAAGCTGATGAACGCATCCACCTATTAACACCCCCACCATCACTCTACATTGTACATTCACATCACCAAGTATCACTTTATGTATCTAACAGCTACTTGTACATTGCACTTTATAGGATTGCTTTTATATTTATTTTTTTGTGTTATTTATGCTGTATCAGATCCAGAGTAACAATTATTTCATTCTCCTTTACACTTGTGTACTGAAGAATGACAATAAACAATCTTCAATCTTGAATCTAGAGTGTGGCTACCCAAACTGAATATAATACTCCAAATGCATTCTACCAGTGTTTTGTAATTTGTCAATGTAGCATCCCAACTTTTATATTCTATGCCCCAAGTTATAACCCTTCACTTTATATATTGCAAGCACACCATATGGCTTCATCACAACTCTATTGACCCGCATTGCCACTTTCGGGGAACAATGGACTTTCTCTAAGGTATCCAAGGTCATTATCATTCCTTACTGCCCTCCCATTTTCTGTATATGTCGTACCCCTATGTGGCTTCCCACAATGCATTACCTTGTACTTGTCTGGATTAAATACTCTGCCAGTTCCCCAATCCAACTTTCCAACTGATTTATGTCCTATGACGTTGGGTCTGATGGGTTTGACTTGGGTTTGGTCCACTTGAGTTCAGGTTGGGTTTTAAATTTACATGTGGGTAGATCACTGGGATATGAGGCTGTTCTGCAGCGTATCCCTGTGTGTCGTTGACATAATGGGAGTAACGAGGTTTGTGAAATGCTTGGGTGGAGAGGCTCCCTGTAGGAATAGGCTGGAGGTTTCATGTGGAGAGAAACGTCTCAGGAGGGTAACAAACTCAGAGAGTGGAGAGAGTGAGAAGAAGTGGAGGACCAGAAATGGTGAGGGTCTGCCAAAGACAAATGCAAACTGATGCGTAGGTGGGTAAACAAATGAGGAAGTGAGGTGACGAATTCCCAGTTGGAGTGAGGGTGTTGAATCAAGCTCAGAGTTCGGGGTCTGGACTCAATACTGGTTATGGATTAACAGGCTGGCTTCCTAAAAGGAGGTAAGTCGGTCACCTATGGCACTACTATCAATTTTTAATCATGCCCTGTATTTCAACTGGTGACCTCAGATGTTAGCCCAGTCCTAGAATCGCTAACCTATAATTGTCAACTTGGTGGAAGTCTTCTAATGTGTGAGTGCATGTTGTTTTCACAGCTTTTATCCTGCAAAACATCCTTCAGTGTAGTGTCGTGTCGTGCCAGAGATATTTCTTGGCACCACTTCCATTTTCCACCAAGTTTCTGGGAATCTGTTTCATTTCCTTTTCTGACATCACCCAGAGGTTTGGAGTATAATTAATCTGTGACCAAGCAATATATTGCTTCATATGTGCAATAATCTGTGCACTCTGACCTTCTGTTCATCGGCAAGCTTTTCCATCGCTAGTGCGGATCTTGTTTAAAGTGTGCAGAGAGGATATCTATGTGGGACAACTTGGTGTCCGACGTGACCCACTGTTCTCTCACCAGACTGCGACCAACCTCGACAGTAGCAACTTGTATTCAAAAGCAACAAGATTGTGTGTTATAATCAATGGCAGGAGCACCATAAGATCTAGGGATGTTGTTTAAAGAGTGATTAAATCACGTAACCTTTCTTTGACCTACGAGGGAGTTTATAAGAGGGCAGCACAGTAGCGTAGCCGTTAGCATGACACTGTTTCAGCTCGGGGTGTTCCCGAGTTCAATTCTGCTGCCATTCTCTAAGGAGTCTCTGTAGGTCCTCCCCGTGAAATGTGTGGGTTTCCTCCGGGTCATCTGGTTTCCTCCCACAGTCCAAAAATGTACTGGGTAGGTTAATTAGTTGTTGAAAATAGTCCTGTGGTTCGGTTAGGGTTAATCGTGTTTGTCGGGGCTTGTTGGGGCGCCATGGCTTGAAAGGCTGGAAGGGCTGATTCTGCATTGTATCGCTAAATAAATAAAGAAAGATTATGAGATTAGATTAGATTATGAGGACACGCAGTCCTCCTTTATTGTCATTTAGTAATGCATGCATTAAGAAATGATAGAATGTTCCTCCAGTATGATATCACAGAAACACAAGACAGACCAAGACTGAAAAACTGACAAAAACCACATAATTATAACATATAATTACAACAGTGCAAAGCAATACCATAATTTGATAAAGAACAGACCATGGGCATGGTAAAAAAAAGTCTCAAAGTCTCTCGAAAGTCCCATCATCTCACGCAGACGGTAGAAGGAAGAAAACTCTCCTTGCCATGAGCTTCCAGCGCCGCAAACTTGCCGATGCAGCACCCTGGAAGCACCCGACCACAGCCGACTCTTGAGTCCGTCCAAAAACTTCGAGCCTCCAACCAGCCGTCCGACTCCGAGCACCGAGCACCATCTCTGCCAAGCACTTCGACCCCGGCCCCGGCAACAGGCAATAGGCAAAGCCGAGGATTTGGGGCCTTCGTCTCCGGAGATTCTCAATCGCACAGTGGCAGCGGCAGCGAAGCGGGCATTTCAGAAGTTTCTCCAGATGTTCCTCTGTGCTGCTCATGTCTGCCTCCATCAAATCAGGATTGTGCACGGTATTCTACTTAACAAATACAGATATCATTCCGGAGCGGCTGTGCACGCTGTGTCGTGCCGCCATCTTCTCCTCACCTTTTCATCTTAAGAGCATCTTAAAGGAAATGGGGGGTAGAGGATGGTAAAACTTCAGAGTTTAGGGCATTAGTAGGCAGCTGTCGGTCCCAGGAGATCATGGGTTTGTGCCTCTGGTAGACTGTGTCCTCTCCAGGGCGCAAGCCTGGGTGGGAAGATTTGAAGAACCGGCTGTTGCCCATACCACGGGTCCCCCTCTCCACGTCACTGATGTAGTCCAAGGGAAGGGCAAACTCCGATACAGCTTGGCACCAGTGTCGTTGCAGAGGTTGCCAGGGTGAAGTTGTAAACAACATCAAACTGCCTTGGGGACCCTGGCTCCGGATTCCTTCCTCAGGGTTTACTCCTGAAGCCTTTCCCATGGGTGGGTATGGCAGCAAGGCAGCAGAGGATTAAAATCAGAGTTTTCCTTCTCCTAGGCGGGCTGCCGTCCAAGGCTGATGAGCCCCACCTGCCCGAATTAGGGCATTAGTAGCTAAATATAGGAGCCTCCAGCTGTGATTTAAAGTTGGGGTGCATGAAGGGTGGAATTGGAGCAAAGCTGCCTCAGGAAGTTGTGGGCTGTACAAAGTTCAAAGTACAGAGTAGATTTACAATCGAAGTATGAACATATACTACCCCGAGATTCATTTGCTTGCATTAAAAGCAGAACAAAGAAATACAATAGGATCAATGAAAAGCCACCAACAAAGACCAACAGACAACGAGAGTGTAAGAGAACACAAACTGTACAAATACAAAAAGCAAACAGCAACAATAAATAAGCAAACAAACAAAATATAGATAGATAAATAAATAAACAGATAGATAGATAATACTGAGAACATGAGTAGTAGAGTCTTTGAAAATGAGTCTGTAGGTTCCAGAATCAGTTCAGTGTTGAGGTGCGTGAAGTTCAGGAGCCTGATGTTCCTGAACCTGGTGGTGTGGCTCCTGTCCCTCCTACCTGATGGCAGCAGCAAGAAGAGAGCGTGGCCTGGAGGGCGAGGGTCTTTGTGGATGCTGCTTTCTTGGGGCAACACTCCTTGTAAATGTCTGAATGGTGGGGAGGACTCTGCCTCTGATGGACTGGGTTGTCTCTACTATTTTTTGTAGGCCTTTCCATTCTTGGGCCTTTGTGTTTCTATAGCAGGGCTGTGATGCAACCAGTCAGGATACTCTCCTCTGTGCATCGTTAGAAGTATGTCAGAGTTTTAGATGACATGTGAATCTGTGCAAACTTCTGAGAAAGTAAAGGCGCATGCCATGCCTCCTTTGTAATGGCAGCTGGCTCCAGGACAGAGGTTGGGAATGGGACAAGGTCAGGAAGGCATATGGAACAAGGATGAGAATGAAGGTCCAGTGAAGCTCGGTGAACACATTGGATACTGGATACACTGGATTTGGTCAGAGTTGGGGCAGTGTCTTGTAGTGTGTTGGATAAGCACTCAAGATGGGAGGTTGGCTAATGGATAATTAGAAATATCAGATCTAAAATAAAAAGAAGGCAAGAGGAAATTAGCAGGAATATCATACCTAAGAGAGCACCAGATCTTTTTGCCTTTTATAACTGTTAAGCAGTGACTGGTCCAGATTCATTGCTGTGTGTTTAGATGATGTATCACTCTTCCTAATTTTGGAACTAAATAGATTTGATTAGGCACACAGAACATAGGAAGAGGTCACTTTCCTCTTTTGACAAATTGTTGAGAGATGTGAGTCATCTCAAATATTGTAGGAGTTATCTATTCTTCCTGCTTGCAGGTTCTCTCAGGAGTTAATTGAATTGTAAATGGATTAAAATAGAAATTATCAAAAGGTGAGGTCTATCAAAGATATTGATTTGCAAAGCACCTTCCTTCCTTTGTCCATCTGTCCAATATTCTTCCTTAACTCCTGAGGCTAGATAGTGAATGCAATCTGATCAGTTCATCCAGAGAAGGCATCACATCAATATTCCCTTCTGTCACCCTCAAGGGGGTTATATTGAGGAATTAGAAATGTGTCCGGTTTTCCCTCTCCACCCAATCAACATTTCTTTAGAAATAAACGTAAGATGTAATGGCCATTGAACAAAATGTTGTTTTTGGGATCTTGTCTGCGAATTAGCTGTCTTATTATGGAAAAGTGGCTTCATTTAAAGTATTTGTTTTATTATGAAATACTTTCTGCTCTTTCTTCCCCTACCTAACTGTTTTTGACCAAGGAATGTAGAGATGAGGAATGTCTTTCCTCCTCTTATTTGGGACAAATTAGCAGTATTGGGCTTTAGCACCTGCAGTGTTCTCCATCACAGAGGAATCAATGGGCTCTGTCAGCAGTTAAGTCCCCGGATGTAAAGCCTGGGCTCTGAACCACAAATCAAGAAGTAGGAATTTGAATCCCATCGAACAGTCGGGGAATTTTAGCTCAAATAATCAGCTTTAATCTCAGATGTATTTAACTGCAATAGCCAAGAAGTTGGTGTTCTATGATCCTTCAGGAAAAAGATCTGTCATTATTACCTAGTCTGGCCTGGAGGCAAGTACAAACCACCAATCTGGTTGACTCTCAGCTATCTCCGCAAGTTCAAGGGCAATTAGGGAAAGCCAATAAATGACAGCATTACCAGTGAAGTCCTGGACCCATGAAAGAAGAAAAACAATCAATTTGCAATCATCTGATCCCAGTAGGAGTCTGGTTCGCTCCAAGGCTCAATCAGTCTGCCTGTGTTGAGTCAGTTCCTGTTAATGATTAAACTTCTGCAAATGTGTTTTCTATTCCTAATTACCCAGATGTGGTGTGACCCTGAAGTTTCTGCTCATTCCAGTTGGTAAAAGGAATTGAATTCCAGGTTACTCACCAACCAATCAGCAAATAGTAAGACCCAGAAGAGTTGGAGTTCTGGTTGGAATGCCAGAGTGGGAAGAGTACAGTATACTTTGGGAAGGAGGGGATGGAGAGTGATGGAGTTTTATGTGGAGATGAAGAGTGAGGGGGTTCTACTGTGGGGATTGGGATTGGAGAGGGAAAGAGTTGCACTGTGGGGAGGAGGGGATAGAGACTGATGGAGTTTTATGTGGAGATGGAGAGTGAGGGGATTCTACGGTGGGTACTGGGGATGGAGAGTGAGGGAGTTGTATGTCAAAATGGAGAGTGAGAGGGTTCTACTTTGGGGATTGGGGATGGAGAGTTGGGTTTATACTGTGGGACAGAGGGGATGGAGATTCAGCGGGTTGTTTGTGGAGATGGAGAGTGACAGGGTTGCACTGTGGGAGGGTTGGAGAGTGACGGGGTTGCACTGTGGGGGGGGGTTGTTGGAGAGTGATGGGGTTGCACTGTGGGGGAGATTGGAGAATGACAGAGTTGCACTGTGGGAGGGTTGGAGAGTGACGGGGTTGCAGGGTGGGGCGGGTTGTTGGAGAGTGACAGGGTTGCACTGTGGGAGGGTTGGAGAGTGACGGGGTTGCACTGTGGGGGGGGTTGTTGGAGAGTGATGGGGTTGCACTGTGGGGGGGGGATTGGAGAGTGACAGGGTTGCACTGTGGGAGGGTTGGAGAGTGACGGGGTTGCACTGTGGGGCGGGTTGTTGGAGAGTGACAGGGTTGCACTGTGGGGGGGTTGGAGAGTGACGGGGTTGCACTGTGGGGGGGTTGGAGAGTGACAGGGTTGCACTGTGGGGGGGTTGGAGAGTGACAGGGATGCACTGTGGGGGGGGGTTGGAGAGTGACGGGGTTGCACTGTGGGGTTGTTGGAGAGTGACAGGGTTGCACTGTGGGGTTGGAGAGTGACAGGGCTGCACTGTGGGGGGGGGTTGTTGGAGAGTGACAGGGTTGCACTGTGAGAGGGTTGGAGAGTGATGGGGTTGCACTGTGGGGTTGTTGGAGAGTGACGGGGTTGCACTGTGGGGTTGTTGGAGAGTGACAGGGTTGCACTGTGGGGTTGGAGAGTGACAGGGCTGCACTGTGGGGGGGTTGTTGGAGAGTGACAGGGTTGCACTGTGGAGGGGTGTTGGAGAGTGACGGGGTTGCACTGTGGGGTTGGAGAGTGACGGGGTTGCACTGTGGGTGGGGGGTTGGAGAGTGACAGGGTTGCACTGTGGGAGGGTTGGAGAGTGACAGGGTTGCACTGTGGGGGGGTTGGAGAGTGACGGGGTTGCACTGTGGGTGGGGGGTTGGAGAGTGACAGGGTTGCACTGTGGAGGGGTGTTGGAGAGTGACGGGGTTGCACTGTGGGGTTGGAGAGTGACGGGGTTGCACTGTGGGGGCGGGTTTGTTGGAGAGTGACAGGGTTGCACTGTGGGGGCGGGTTTGTTGGAGAGTGACAGGGCTGCACTGTGGGGGGGTTGTTGGAGAGTGACAGGGTTGCACTGTGGGGGGGTTGGAGAGTGATGGGGTTGCACTGTGGGGTTGGAGAGTGACAGGGCTGCACTGTGGGAGGGTTGGAGAGTGACAGAGTTGCACTGTGGGGGGGGTTGTTGGAGAGTGACAGGGTTGCACTGTGAGAGGGTTGGAGAGTGATGGGGTTGCACTGTGGGAAGGTTGTTGGAGAGTGACAGGGTTGCACTGTGGGGGGGGGTTGGAGAGTGACAGGTTGCACTGTGGAGGGGTGTTGGAGAGTGATGGGGTTGCACTGTGGGGGGGAGGGTTGGAGAGTGACAGGGTTGCACTGTGGGGGGGAGGTTGTTGGAGAGTGACAGGGTTGCACTGTGGGAGGGTTGGAGAGTGACGGGGTTGCACAGTGGGGGGGGTTGTTGGAGAGTGACAGGTTGCACTGTGAGAGGGTTGGAGAGTGACGGGGTTGCACTGTGGGGTTGTTGGAGAGTGATAGGGTTGCACTGTGGGGTTGGAGAGTGACGGGGTTGCACTGTGGGGGTGGGTTTGTTGGAGAGTGACAGGGTTGCACTGTGGGGGCGGGTTTGTTGGAGACTGACAGGGCTGCACTGTGGGGGGGTTGTTGGAGAGTGACAGGGTTGCACTGTGGGGGGGTTGGAGAGTGATGGGGTTGCACTGTGGGGTTGGAGAGTGACAGGGCTGCACTGTGGGAGGGTTGGAGAGTGACAGAGTTGCACTGTGGGAGGATTGGAGAGTGACAGAGTTGCACTGTGGGGGGGGGTTGTTGGAGAGTGACAGGGTTGCACTGTGAGAGGGTTGGAGAGTGATGGGGTTGCACTGTGGGAAGGTTGTTGGAGAGTGACAGGGTTGCACTGTGGGGGAGTTGGAGAGTGACAGGGTTGCACTGTGGAGGGGTGTTGGAGAGTGATGGGGTTGCACTGTGGGGGGGAGGGTTGGAGAGTGACAGGGTTGCACTGTGGGGGGGAGGATGTTGGAGAGTGACAGGGTTGCACTGTGGGAGGGTTGGAGAGTGACGGGGTTGCATAGTGGGGGGGGTTGTTGGAGAGTGACAGGTTGCACTGTGAGAGGGTTGGAGAGTGACGGGGTTGCACTGTGGGGTTGTTGGAGAGTGATAGGGTTGCACTGTGGGGTTGGAGAGTGACAGGGTTGCACTGTGGGGGGGAGGGTTTGAGAGTGACGGGGTTGCACTGTGGGGGGGGGCTTGTTGGAGAGTGACAGGGTTGTACTGTGGGAGGGTTGGAGAGTGACGGGGTTGCACTGTGGGGGGGGTTGTTGGAGAGTGACAGGGTTGCACTGTGAGAGGGTTGGAGAGTGACAGGGTTGCACTGTGGGGTTGGAGAGTGACAGGGTTGCACTGTGGGAGGGGGTTGTTGGAAAGTGACAGGGTTGCACTGTGGGGGGGTTGGAGAGTGACGGGGTTGTACTGTGAGAGGGTTGGAGAGTGACGGGGTTGCACTGTGGGAGGGGGTTGTTGGAGAGTGACAGGGTTGCACTGTGGGAGGGGGTTGTTGGAGAGTGACAGGGTTGCACTGTAGGGTTGTTGGAGAGTGACAGGGTTGCACTGTGGGGGGGGTTGTTGGAGAGTGACAGGGTTGCACTGTGGGGGGGGTTGTTGGAGAGTGACAGGGTTGCACTGTAGGGTTGTTGGAGAGTGACAGGATTGCACTGTGGGGTTGGAGAGTGACAGGGTTGCACTGTGGGGGGGGGTTGTTGGAGAGTGACGGGGTTGCACTGTGGGGTTGGAGAGTGACGGGGTTGCACTGTGGGAGGGTTGGAGAGTGACGGGGTTGCACTGTGGGAGGGTTGGAGAGTGACGGGGTTGCACTGTGGGGGGGGTTGGAGAGTGACAGGGTTGCACTGTGGGGTTGGAGAGTGACGGGGTTGCACTGTGGGGGGTTGTTGGAGAGTGACAGGGTTGCACTGTGGGGGGGGTTGTTGGAGAGTGACGGGGTTGCACTGTGGGGTTGGAGAGTGACGGGGTTGCACTGTGGGAGGGTTGGAGAGTGACAGGGTTGCACTGTGGGGTTGGAGAGTGACGGGGTTGCACTGTGGGGGGTTGTTGGAGAGTGACAGGGTTGCACTGTGGGGTTGGAGAGTGACAGGGTTGCACTGTGGGGGGGGGGTTGTTAGAGAGTGACAGGGTTGCACTGTGGGGTTGGAGAGTGACGGGGTTGCACTGTGGGAGGGTTGGAGAGTGACAGGGTTGCACTGTGGGGTTGGAGAGTGACGGGGTTGCACTGTGGGGGGGTTGTTGGAGAGTGACAGGGTTGCACTGTGGGGGGGTTGTTGGAGAGTGACAGGGTTGCACTGTGGGGGGGGTTGTTGGAGAGTGACAGGGTTGCACTGTGGGGTTGGAGAGTGACGGGGTTGCACTGTGGGAGGGTTGGAGAGTGACGGGGTTGTACTGTGAGAGGGTTGGAGAGTGACGGGGTTGCTCTGTGGGGGTGGGTTGGAGAGTGACAGGGTTGCACTGTGGGGGGGTTGGAGAGTGACGGGGTTGCACTGTGGGGGGTTGTTGGAGAGTGATGGGGTTGCACTGTGGGGGTGGGGTTGCAGAGTGACAGGATTGCACTGTGGGGGGGGGTTGTTGGACAGTGACAGGGTTGCACTGTGGGGGTCGGGTTGCAGAGTGACAGGGTTGCACTGTGGGGTTGGAGAGTGATGGGGTTGCACTGTGGGAGGGTTGGAGAGTGACGGGGTTGTACTGTGAGAGGGTTGGAGAGTGACGGGGTTGCTCTGTGGGGGTGGAGAGTGACGGGGTTGCACTGTGGGGGGGGGTTGCCGAGTGACAGGGTTGCACTGTGGGGATGGAGAGTGACAGGGTTGCACTGTGGGGGGGTTGGAGAGTGACTGGGTTGCACTGTGGGGTTGGAGAGTGACAGGGTTGCATTGTGGGAGGGTTGGAGAGTGACTGGGTTGCACTGTGGGAGGGCTGGAGAGTGACGGGGTTGCACCGTAGGGGGGGTTGGAGAGTGACGGGGTTGCACTGTGGGGGGGGGGGTTGGAGAGTGACGGGGTTGCACTGTAGGGGGGGGTTGGAGAGTGACAGGGTTGCACTGTGGGGGGTTGGAGAGTGACGGGGTTGCACTGTGGGGTGGGGTTGGAGAGTGACGGGGTTGCACTGTGGGGGGGGTTGGAGAGTGACGGGGTTGCACTGTGGGGGGGGGGGTTGGAGAGTGACGGGGTTGCACCGTGGGGGGGTTGGAGAGTGACGGGGTTGCACTGTGGGGGGGGTTGGAGAGTGACGGGGTTGCACTGTGGGGGGGGGGTTGGAGAGTGACGGGGTTGCACTGTGGGGTGGGGTTGCAGAGTGACAGGGCTGCATTGTGGGGGTGGTTGGAGAGTGACGGGGTTGCACTGTGGGGGGGGGGGTTGGAGAGTGACGGGGTTGCACTGTGGTGGGGGGTTGGAGAGTGACGGGGTTGCACTGTGGGGTGGGGTTGCAGAGTGACAGGGTTGCATTGTGGGGGTGGTTGGAGAGTGACTGGGTTGCACTGTGGGAGGGTTGGAGAGTGATGGGGTTGTACTGTGAGAGGGTTGGAGAGTGACGGGGTTGCACTGTGGGGGTGGGGTTGCAGAGTGACAGGGTTGTACTGTGGGGATGGAGAGTGACGGGGTTGCACTGTGGAGTTGGAGAGTGAGGGTGTCATGCTGGAGGAAAGAGGAGATGGAGAATGATGGATTGTACTGTAGAGACAGGACTGATAGTTCAGTGCCCAGCCTCCTCCTTGGCTTCCACTCACTTTTAGAGATGGAACATCTGTGTTTGTGTGTTGTCAGTGGGAGCCTGGGAGGAGGGTGTAACTTGTAAAGGTGATAGAATACAACTGCTGTAAATTGAGTTTGCTTTCTTTTCCAGTTAAAACACTAGCTTTCTTATGGTCTTTTTGCAGTTCTCCTCTATCTCAGGATCTCTCTGCCCCACCTCCTCCTGTTCTCTCTCTTTCCCTATTTCTCCTGTTTTTAGATCACAACCTTTCTTCTCACTCCTGTCAATTATTTTTTTCTTTCTCACTGTCTCTTAAGATTTCTTAAGTATTGTCACTGTCTAGAATCTAGATAGTGACAACGTGTAGACTCAAGATAGTACTGTCAGTGGCAAATTTTGATTGTCCTCACCACTGTTCATGTGTTCACAAGTCTCTGTCTCTCTCTGTCACTCTCCGTCACTCTCACACAGACACACACAATCTGCCACAAAGATCTGAGGAAAGTAAAGATTTATTTGCCCAGCTGATGTTTGCAATCTATCTTTTTAAATGATTTGTGTTTCTAAGTCAAGATGTCATTGATTTTATGAACCCTTTAATCCTCTTGCTGCGTCAAATTAGGCACGCGTATCCAAATGTATTGCCGTTCCATTTACCTTGTGATCTATAGCATTGAATCTCCTCCTGGGGATAGACCTTTGATTGATTTTGGCTCCTGGAGACCTCATGATCCAGTCCGAGCTCCCTAACTTTCCTGAACAAGACCAATTAGCAGCAACAGCAGGCAACAGCAGCATACCACCCTAAGAAGTTGCTCAATGCCACTCACCTCTGGCATGGATTCTCTGTTCCCTTCCTATGCTTTACCATTGGTGCCCAGGCCTGCTTCCTCTTCCCTGCAGCTTCAGTGGATAGAATTTCCTCATCTGCAGTGCATTAGGTCACGCCTTTCAGCCCACCAGGGTGATGCTGGGTGCCGATAACTCCAGGTTCTTCCTGAGCAAGTACTATGTTGATAGGGGCCCCACTGTGTATTGGGCAAGGTGCTAAATGGAAGCCCGGTCCAGTTGTCTGATTGTTTGACGGCAATGAGCACATTCCTGGAGCTAATGGTGCTTTGAGTATGTTTCTCTGTATTGGTTGTAAACACCACTTTGTGTATTTGAAGTCAATAAGTTTCAAAAAGTTTATTTCCATCCAGTATTTTCCCTCCTGTCAAAACTATTGTGCTGCAAATTCATCCCAGTTTTCTATTTCTCTCATTCCTTCTCTAGAAACCCAGAGACTCTCCTGAACTGCTGACACCATGCCAGCCCCTCACGTTCGGTCTAGTTAAGAGGCGCTCATCAGGAACTCTGCTGCTCCCCCCATTGTCTTGGCGACAGACCAGACTCTCTGACAGCTTTTGGACTCTGAAGGAAGACTTGGGGTTGAGGATAAGTGTCCCTTTGCAAGGAGAGACATCACCTCCGGTGATACATGGCAGCAGCACAAGGTAGGAGGGACTGGTGGTCTAATCCTCCTGGGACCTATTGCCCATGAAATTATGGCTGTGTGTTGGGTTGAAATGTTGCAATTGCTTTTCTCTTTTCCATAAGTGCGCATGCCTGTCGGTCAAATCTTCTCATGACAGTATGAAGTTACAGGCTCAACTGCCAATAATATCAGGAGTTACTTGCCTTCTCTATTTCAAAGTAATCCCATGTAGGCATGGTAGGCATACTGTAGGTTCTTCCATGCCTTCCAGAGAGGGCAGACAGCATCTGCATTTAATATCTCGTCCAAGAGGTGGCACCTCTGAAGGCGTGGTACTCCTTCAATATTGCCTTGGGAGAGTCATCCCAGATTATGGAGTCACTTGGTCTAGTGTGCATCTCACTGAAGCACAGTCACAAAATAATGGACTTAGTGAGACAGGTTGCATCAGAGAGAGTGAAAGTTGTTTGGTAACTCAAGTTCTTAAGATTTAAGAAGCAGGAATGTTTAAATTGGTAAATGTTCATGGTTAAATATCCTAGAAAGCAGCATTCCACAAGGAGTGGATTGGAAATGTGCTTTATGATGGAATGAGTTGATTTGATTGCATTGTGGCATTCTGTGTAGTACTGAGTATATGGTGACTTGGGGTCAGTGGTTGGGTTGTGTTGTGATGGGCTACTTTATACCAGGCCCATTGAAAACATGGATTGGATGGGTTTATGACTCTTGTTTATTTTTACTTTGATGTAATCCACTCTGATAGGCTCTGTGCTTGGATGTGATTTCAGGGTAGGTGGCTGCCAACAGTTCATGGGTTGAAAGGGTGAATGGAAATGGTTGCTGGAGGTCCATCCAAAAGCCAGGCCTGAGTGTGCATAATTGCAGTTTCCAGTTACACATCCAATTAACTTTCAACTTTTGAGTTTGAAATGAAAGTATTTAGCTCTTTATTTTCAATTTGGGATCATTTCTAGAACTCTGGATGGACATCCATTTTTTTATTTTATTGTTGGTAGTTTTCAGAACTATCAGCAGAACAGACCACAATCTTTCCCACTCTCTCACGTTGTCAGCATACTCAATTGCCATTCAAACTGCCTCTTGTCATTCTTTTGCCCAAGGAAGCACCCTAATCCCTTGCCTCAACCTCACCACCACCAATCTTACTCTTCCCCAGTCTCACTTCCTCCAATTCAGACCTCTTGCACATTTCGGATTTTTTTCACCATTGGTGGATGTGCCTCAGATCCCAAGATTTGAAATTTCCACTTTAAATGTCCAGCGTCTCACCACATTTAAATTTCTACCTTTGTCACTGGTCGGGGTATCTTTTTGGAGTAAACGCTTAATTACTGCAAAGAGTTTGGGATATTTCTCATGCAGGTGGACATTGTTGTGTTATTGTAGTGTGTTATAATGAAACTTTTACACCTTACCCTTCAGAAATCAGCCTCTGGAAAAAGGGTTTGGTCGGGAAAAGAAGCAAAAGAATGTTGCTTGCAATTACTGTACCCTGAAGAAAGTTTATTTGTCTGATGTACCTTCAAATTCTTCATAGTCCTAACTTGCTGAAGTAGTATAATTGTTTAATTTTTACTCCCAGGTATTTCTGGTATCTTCAAACCCAAGTGCTTGAAACCACAGTGAACAAAACGGTTCGGGATTGTCTTACTGCTTCTTTCTCGCCAACTATCAGTGACCAAATTCACGGCTTTTTGAACACAAATGCACCTAACACTATTTAAAAACTGTTTATTCTAAGTGACTAATAACTAGCATAAGTCCATGCGACTGATGCTAGTTAGAAACTGTTTGACAGCATTCTCCTGTCCCAATTAAGCAACATAGTGTCCCAAATAAACAAAGGGAATTCCGGTTATTTTCTCAATTAGTTTTTGTTCTTTAAGAGCTGTCCCAAATAATCGGCTGCCCCAATTAACTGATGACCCGATTAACTGACATCCAATGTACTGAGAATATGAATTGTAAAGAGTCTTTGGAAAGTGGTGACTGAAGCAATCCACGCAGGCACAGAAGCCTAATGGTTGTACGGAAATAACTGTTCTTGAACCTGGTGGTGTGAGACCCAAGGCTTCTATACATCCTGCCTGATGATAGTCGTGAAATGAGGGACAGGATTGTGGGGGTCTTTAATGATGGATTCCTGGGTGTTTTCATATCAGGCCATAATGGAGCCAATTAGGATACTCTCCACTGTGCATCTATAGAAATTTGTCAAAGGTTTTGGTGACATTCTGGATCTATGCAAACTTCTGAGGAAGTAGAGGAGCTGTCATGCATTCTTTGTCAGAACATACATGTCCTGATCCCAGGATAGATCTTCTGGTATATTAATGCCAAGGAATTTAAACCTACTGGTCCTGTCCACCTCCATTCCCCTAATGAGGACTGGCTCAAAGACTGCGGGCTTCTTCCTCTTGTTGTCAATAATCAGCTCTTTGGTTTTGCTGTTATTGAGTGGGAAGGTGTTCTTGTGACAGCACAATCAGATTTTCAATCTCCCTCCTATATGCTGATTTGTCACCACCTCTGATTTGGCCATCAGCAATGGTGCCATTAACAAACTTAAATATGGCATTAGAACTGTACATTGCCACAAGATCTTAAGTATAAAATGAGTAGAGTGGGGTCTAAGCACACAGCATTGTGGTGCACCTGTGATGATGGTGAGTGTGGAGGAGATGTTGCTGCCAATCTGTACTGGGGTCTGCAAATGAGGAAATCAAGGATCCAGTCGCATAGGGAGATACCGAGACCCAAGTCTTGGAACTTATTGGTTAGATTTGACGGGATGATAGTATTGAATGCTGAGCTGTCATCAATAAAGAGCTTCCTGATGTATGCACCTTCATTATCCAGGTGTTTCAGAGCTGAGTGAAGAGCCAAGAAAATTGTATCTGCTGTTAATCTGTTGTGACAGTAGGCAAATACATCACTGCTCATTTTGGATGCGGTCAACTGCGCTATTTATGGAAGAGATACATGTTCACATTCACGTCTAATTCCATTACCAGTGAACATGTATCCCATCTATTAAGTGGGCAATTCTGCAGTCTTATGGTCACACTTTCAGGGGCTAAGGAGAACTTGAAAAGTAATCCCTTGAAGGTAGTGATCTCTGGACACAGGCACCTAACAATAGAAGTAGGAAGAACACCAAGATCAACTAAGAAGATGCGGTTTAAGGGATGATGCAGGGGTGAGGACTTTGGACTCTTGGAGCATTAGGTCTGGTTCTGGGACAGGAAGTACCAATTCAAAAAAAGATAGGTTGCTCTACAAAAAAAAAATTGGGAGCAATATTCTTGCAGGGAGGCTCACTGGGATGGTTGGTAGAGTTTAAACTAAATACTCAGCGGGATAGATGTAAGCGTTTCAAAGCAGTGAAGAGGAATGGAGTGAACAAAGAGTGAGCACAAAAGAGAGGTAATCATCAGAGCACACAGACAATTTTGAATACTTCCCATGAATGCAAACAATCATTTACTGTCCTCATGTACCCATAAGAGTCTCCCTTAATAACATAGATCTTTTTATGAATGGAGACGATTTCTACTCCACTGCTGAATTTCAACATGGTGAATGCTGTGTTTCCAGGAAGTATGGATGACTCCTTCATTTTAAGGAATTCTATGCTGCCAGACAACCGGCACTCTCTGGAGAGCGGTTCCTGGGAACAATGATCTTTTGCCATTTTCCCCCGAATCTCATTTCAGTGCACTCTCCAACCACATGAAAGCTATGCAAACACCACAATCGCAGTGGAAGGTGCCATGGGTTTCCTGATGATGAGATTTCATTTCCTGTATTATTCTGCAGTTCATGCAAAGCAAATGTTCATACTTCAAAAATTGTGTGCTGCGTGTTGCACTCCTGTATCAGTCAAAGGCAGCTACAGCTGCAAATGGAAGAACAAAGACTGCGGAGCCTGGAGAATAGGAGGCTGGAGGAAATGCCCTGATTCAGCAGCTATAACTTGTCTCCCAGCTGAGTGGAACGGGCAGGCATTATCCTCAGATATGAAGGGCTTCCAAAGAGAGACAATTTTCATTAGGAGCATTGACCCCAACACAAGACAGCCTCTCAATTTCAAGGTAGTATGGAGAGTCCAACTGATGCATAATGTCATTTTGTATTGGTCTGTATATATGGACTAGCACTCAATTCCCTAACCCTGTCACCAGGTTCGGATATGGCCCAAGTGCGGAGTGAGAGACACTGAAGCTGGTTGATAGTTCAGCAACTTTAATGCAAACAATGTTAAAGGGAAAAGAAAACAATAAACGCTAGGCCAAACAGGACTGTTAACTAAAACTCTCAAATGGAAAATGAAGCCTACACTGTGGCTGAAAGGAACAACTAAGTATAAAATGAATACCGCTAGTCTTCAGAGTCAGTTGACACACAGTCCAATTTCTCAAGCAAGGCAGAAACGCAAGTTTCTGTGTCCAAGTCTCGACAAATACTACGGTGGAATGAATGGAGTTAAATACTATCACATTGAAATAATAAGTAGCTGACACGTGCATATTCACGAGCGCAATTGCCGTAATCTGCCGCGCTGCCGAATCCGTGGTTGTGACAAACCCTATAATGTCAATGTCTCAAATTAAATAACCAGCTCCTGATGAGTGACACTTGCCGTAATAAATGTGATCTCTGGACAAATACGTTTTCTTTGAATCTGCTCCATTCTGCAGCTCAAAGTCAAAGTAAGTTTATTATTGAAGTATGTATATATCACCAAATACTACCCCAAGATTCAATTTTTTGCGGGCATTTGCAGTAGAACAAAGAAATACAATTGAATCAATGAAAAATTACACACAAAGACTGGCAAACAGCCAATGTGCAAAAGAAGACAAACTGAGCAAATACAAAAAAATACAAACAATAATAATAATTAATAAGAAAATAAATAATAATGAGAACATGAATTGTAGACTCCTTGAAAGTGAGCCTATAGGTTGTGGAATCAGTTCATTGTTGAAGTGAGTGAAGATATCCACATTGGTTTAGGAGCTTGACGGGTGAATTGTAATATCTCTTCCTGAACCTGGTGGTGTTGAACCTAAAGCTTCTATACCTCTTTCCAATGGCAGCAGTGAGAAGACAGCAAGATCCGAATATTGCTCACAATTTTGAAGCCTTGGAACTGCCGCTGAATATCAGTGGTGGTCAGTTGAATTAGTCGCCACAGCAGTAGAGAGTAATGAGCACATCAAGTTTGAGAAATACGAGGAAGATCTTACATTTCTATAGGAACAGGGAAATTGCATATGAGACTCACCTCTCTCCTGAAAGAGCAAAGATGTATTCTCTCCGTCACTCTCTTCCTCATGAACAGAGGAGAAGCGTGAAGGCAGCAGCCACCAGATGCCTGGAACTTGGGTTCTGTCCGCCAGTCATCTGGAAACAGTGGTGGAGTAGTCCAAGCAGCAGGGCTCAATGCAATGATGTTTTGGCACATCAGAGATTGGTGAAACCCAATTATAGCCCGGTGAGTTGTATTCTTATCTCTTCTGTATAGAGGAGACCAAACACAAATTGGGAAACCATTCAGCCTACAATAGTGATTCTGATGGTTGGGGGGGGGGTGGGAATAGTGGATGCATTAGTGATAATTTTTCAAAACTCGTTAGATTCTGGACTAGTTCCTGAGGATTGGAGGGTGGCTAATGTAACCCCACTTTTTAAAAAAGGAGGGAGAGAGAAACCAGGGAATTATAGACCGGTTAGCCTAACGTCGGTGGTGGGGAAACTGCTGGAGTCAGTTATCAAGGATGTGATAACAGCACATTTGGAAAGCGGTGAAATGATCGGACAAAGTCAGCATGGATTTGTGAAAGGAAAATCATGTCTGACGAATCTCATAGAATTTTTTGAGGATGTAACTAGTAGAGTGGGTAGGGGAGAACCAGTGGATGTGGTATATTTGGATTTTCAAAAGGCTTTTGACAAGGTCCCACACAGGAGATTAGTGTGCAAACTTAAAGCACACGGTATTGGGGGTAAGGTATTGGTGTGGATGGAGAATTGGTTAGCAGACAGGAAGCAAAGAGTGGGAATAAACGGGACCTTTTCAGAATGGCAGGCGGTGACTAGTAGGGTACCGCAAGGCTCAGTGCTGGGACCCCAGTTGTTTACAATATATATTAATGACTTGGATGAGGGAATTAAATGCAGCATCTCCAAGTTTGCGGATGACACGAAGCTGGGTGGCAGTGTTAGCAGTGAGGAGGATGCTAAGAGGATGCAGGGTGACTTGGATAGGTTGGGTGAGTGGGCAAACTCATGGCAGATGCAATTTAATGTGGATAAATGTGAAGTTACCCACTTTGGTGGCAAAAATAGGAAAACAGATTATTATCTGAATGGTGGCCGATTAGGAAAAGGGGAGGTGCAACGAGACCTGGGTGTCATTATACACCAGTCATTGAAAGTGGGCATGCAGGTACAGCAGGCGGTGAAAAAGGCAAATGGTATGCTGGCATTTATAGTGAGAGGATTCGAGTACAGGAGCAGGGAGGTACTACTGCAGTTGTACAAGGCCTTGGTGAGACCACACCTGGAGTATTGTGTGCAGTTTTGGTCCCCTAATCTGAGGAAAGACATCTTTGCCATAGAGGGAGTACAAAGAAGGTTCACCAGATTGATTCCTGGGATGGCAGGACTTTCACATGAAGAAAGACTGGATGAACTGGGCTTGTACTCGTTGGAATTTAGAAGATTGAGGGGGGATCTGATTGAAACATATAAGATCCTAAAGGGATTGGACAGGCTAGATGCAGGAAGATTGTTCCCGATGTTGGGGAAGTCCAGAACGAGGGGTCACAGTTTGAGGATAGAGGGGAAGCCTTTTAGGACCGAGATTAGGAAAAACTTCTTCACACAGAGAGTGGTGAATCTGTGGAATTCTCTGCCACAGCAAACTGTTGAGGCCAGTTGATTGGCTATGTTTAAGAGGGAGTTAGATATGGCCCTTGTGGCTACAGGGGTCAGGGGGTATGGAGGGAAGGCTGGGGCGGGGTTCTGAGTTGGATGATCAGCCATGATCATAATAAATGGCGGTGCAGGCTCGAAGGGCCGAATGGCCTACTCCTGCACCTATTTTCTATGTTTCTATGTTTCTATGAATTTTTTTAAATTCTCCACCAGACTTCCAATCCTTAAACTCTCCATTGATGGAGGAATGCTGCCTTATCTATTGAATTGACATTGATTTGGCCTCAACACCGAATTCCAAGTACACCTTCTCTTGTATTATCTTAATTACTCATTTTTCAGGCTGCAGTTTGTTGCCTACCCGCAATTGCACTTGAGAAAATGGCACTGCACTGCCTTCTTGAGCCCCTGTAGTCCTTTTGGTGAAACTGCTCATCAGTGCTTTTGGGTTGGGAATTTCAGAGATCAGACTCGATGATTGTAAAGGAATGGATATATGTTGTCAAGTCAGGATGGGATCTGAATTGTGGGGCGGGTGCCATAGTGAGCGGTGTTGCCTCGTGGCTGTAGTCTTTGTTCCTCTTGGTTGCAAAGATTGTAGAGGTGGTTATGACCTAGTCAAGTACTTGGAGTGCATTTCATTGATAATATACGTTGCAGTTACATTGTGTGTGTGTGTGTGTGTGTGTGTGTGTGTGTGCGTCTGTGTAAAAGAGGAAATGAAGGTTAAGGTCATGGATGGGGTGCCAGTCAAGCTGATTGCTTTGCTCTTGATGAAATATCAACCTTCTTGAATTCTGTTTCTTTATTTCCCTTACCCTCCATCTTTTACCTTGCACAACAATGACTTTTGATATTTAGCCTCTCCTGTCATCTTGTTTTGTCTTTGTAAAAGTTCATTTGTGGTATAAAAATGGTGAATAGTGCTGACAAGGCCAGTATTTGTTACCCATTCATTATTCCCTTGATCTGTCTACATTTGGAGTCATAATTAGACTCAAATCAGGTAAAGGCAGCAATATTCCTTCCCTGGAGAGGATTAGAGAAACAAATGAGGTTTAAAAATATGCTCGTAGTCATCATTAATGGGGGAAAGATTACGGACTGGATTGAATTTGAATTTGTTCTGTCACTGTAGTGAGACTTGAACTTGTGCCTCAGGGTTATAGTTCACTTTGTCCACCTCCATACTGGTTTAAAACTAATAACACTGCTGGGAAAGCAGCACCCATCACCAGAGATCGCTGCCACTACTGTCGTGCTCTCTCCTCGCTGCTGCCATCAAGTCGAAGGTACAAGGGCCTTGGCGCTCCCACCTCCAGGTTCAAGTACAGTTACTATCCCTCACACATCAGGCTCTTCGACAAGCGAGGATAACTGCACTCACCTGCCCATCCATTGAGATGTTGCACAACCAATTATCTCACTTCAAGGACTCGTTATCTTGTCTCATTTTCTCATTACTTATTGCTATTTATTTACTGTTGCATTTATTGTCTTCTGTACTCTAGTTGATCTATTCTATAGATTTGCTGAGTACACCCACAGGAAAATGAATCTCAGGGTTATATAAGGTGACATATATGTAATTTGATAATAAATGCACTTTGAACTTTTGAACTTGGGCCCAGAACATGGTTCAAAGGAGTTAACTCTTCTCCCACTTCACAGTTGCCACCTCTCCTACAGACTATTTCTTTTATCTGACATTCTTGTTCCTGAAAGTAAGCATTTGGAGGGCACTTACCCGCTGAATTCGCAGAAGGTGATGGCAGGTGTTTCAACGTTAATAAATATTGAAGTTCTCTCCTAATCACTTTCAAACACATGGGGAATTTGAAGGTTATTTCATTTTATTTAATTAGTGCTTTTTGTTTTGTTAACTCACAGGTTTGCTGACTGACAAAGCTACTATTCATACAGTTATGGCCTTATGTGATTTACTGTATTCTTTTGCCTCATTTACCCGAGGTTGATTTTAATAGTAGGTAAACAGCACAGCCCAATAAAGGTTTATTGAGGACAAAGGTATCTGAACAGCCGAGGATGAACAGTGATACTGTGCTGCGGAGAGGGTGGGGAGTAGATGGGAATATTGGGATGGGGAGGGGAAGAAGTAGGAGCTGATGGTGGGTTGAATAAGCAGGGACAGAAAAAGTGGAAGGGGACAAGGTGGTGGTAAAAGGGGAG
The DNA here is from genome assembly GCF_963921235.1 of Mobula hypostoma. NCBI lineage: Eukaryota > Metazoa > Chordata > Chondrichthyes > Myliobatiformes > Myliobatidae > Mobula > Mobula hypostoma. The sequence goes on along the minus strand of NC_086120.1, from coordinate 24,465,361 downwards.
GTGCAGATGCAGATCTCCTCCAAATCCCACTGTGCACTTTATCAACGCGGGTGTGGGTCTGAAATGAGCATAAAGTACACCTACCAGAGGGGGGAGAAAACACACACACACACACACACACACACACACACACAGAAAAGTGAGTGAGAGGAAAATACATCCTTGAAAATATACGAAAAGGTTTGCTGGACTCAAAGAAAATATCTTGAATCATGTTTGTGTGGAAAATTAAATCACATTAACTGGACAAAACAGATCACTTTCATTAAGTATGGAATTAAGTTGGATAAAGCCTTTGCTTAGAAATCATACCACTCAAATGGAACATCTATTTCCTTTATTAGACCACATCGAAGAGAATGACAATGTTATTAACTAATCGCCTGATGTGATTGGATGGAGGGTTTGCTGCCTTAGGCTCCGCTCAAACCCATGAAGCAGATCCAAAGTAGGAACATAGACCAAACTATTCTGTTGTCACTGAACAGAGAAGAGCACCAAGAACAGAAAGAAGAAATGGGAATTTGGCTGAAGAGGGTAAGGCATGGAGGCAGGCAACAGGAGCCAGAGGAAGATAAGGTGGCATCTTAGGAAGAGGATAGGATCCAGAGAGTGAGAAGCAGTGAGGATAGGATTGTCTGGCAGAGTGAAGGACAAAAGGATGAGACCTAGAATAGGAAGGGTGAAAGATCCAGGACAGCTCTTGCATGGTGAGTTTGCAGACCTAGGGCATGGCAACTCCACAGTGAGACTCACTCGTGGATGTGAGCACTGATGGACCGGTAGTCGTTGAAGATCAGGAAGGACATGGATGAGAACAGTACGCTATGCATTTTCCTGTGTGCTTTCAGAATTGGAATTATTAAGAGCTGCTCGGTTTCCTTGTACTCACCTGTGTTATCACAACAAATTGTTAGTGCTGCTGGTGGAACTATCAAAGTTAAAGTTAAAAATAAGATTTTATTATCAAAGTTACCAAATACTACCCTGCAGGCGTTCACAGTAGAACAGAGAAATACAATAGAATTAATAAAAAGCTACACACAGAGGGACAAACAACCAATGTGCAAAAGAAAACAAACTGTGCAATTAATAAAAAAAATGTATAATACTGAGAACATGAGTTGAAGAATGCTTGAAAGTGAGTTCATGGGTTGTGGAATCAGTTCAGAGTTGAGGTGAGTAAAATTATCCATGTTGGTTCAGAAGCCTGATGCTTGAAGGGTAATAACTGTTCCTGAACCTGGTGGTGTAGGACATGTGGGTACTTCCTCCCCAATGACAAAAGCGATAAGATAGCATGGCCTAGATGACGGGGGTCCTTGATGATGGACGCTGCTTTCTCGTGACACTGCTCCTTGTAGATATGCTCAATGGTGGAAGGGCTTTGCCTGTGATGGGCTACATAGAAGCAGGAGGCCATTCTCCCCTCAATCAATTAGTTGGACCATGGCTAATTATGGTAATATCATCTACATGCTTTGCTTGCCATAATATAACCCCATGCCTGCAAAAATGTTAACCATTATCATTTTGAGATTTTTGTTTGACACTCCTCCCAGGCCAAAAAAAAAATCTCTATTCCTCACTGTCCCTTAATCCACACTTTACACAGAAAGCTCAATAAGACTGGAATAACCAGATAAATTCTGTGTGGGCTTATCTGACTGACCAGTTTAGTGCTTTTAAATAGTAGAATGTATCAAATACTTTGAATTCGAACTTAATTTAAAAAATTCAGTAACTGAAACTTGTCTGCCTTGGCATGAGTGTGCATCATGCAGAATCGTTGTCTTTAATCAAGTATTGCAGTATTGTCAGTATGTATGTGAGATTCTGCAGAAGGGCCATAATTATCTTGCACAGCGATGATTTAGTGATTCTGAAAAAAATTGCCTGTTTCAGTAAATACAGATCCTGACACAAATATGAATAATTTCCCCACCCTTGCAGATTAGTTCCAGTAACACTTGCCGCACTGCACATATCTGAGTGATTACTAACAAAAATTGTATTTGTGTGGGACCTTTAACAATGTTAAATGCCCCCTGATGCTGGAAAGCTGTTGCCTACAAATAACATTTGACAATGAACTAGGTATTAGGGTAAACTAAGTGTAAAGGATTATCTCAAAGGCAGAAAGGTTTAGGTAGGGAATTCAACGCTTAACATGGCCAACAATGATAAAATAATTTATGAAAAAAAACTAGACCAGGATTGAGAAAGTAGAGAGATCACAGTGTTTCATGGGATTGGAAATGTTCAAAAAATAGAGAACAGAGTGAATATGAAATCAAGAATGAGCATTTAAAATTATGCATTACTACACCAGTTGATTATTGGGTAAAGGAGGTGGTGGATAATTTAGGATATGGACAGCTGGGGGGGTAATTTTTTTTAAAAAACTGTAGATACTGAAAATCTGAAGTAAAAACAAAAAAAGTGCTGGAAGCAGCAGGTGTGAGGAAGGATGGACAGAAGAAAGGGAATATCTCTGATACACTAGGAATTCTGCAGATGCTGGAAATTCAAGCAACAAACATCAAAGTTGCTGGTGAATGCAGCAGGCCAGGCAGCATCTCTAGGAAGAGGTACAGTTGACGTTTCAGGCTGAGACCTTTTGTCAGGACTAACTAAAGGAAGAGCTAGTAAGAGATTTGAAAGTGGGAGGGGGAGGGGGAGATCCAAAATGATAGGAGAAGACCGGAGGGGGAGGAATGGAGCCGAGAGCTGGACAGGTGATTGGCAAAAGGGATACGAGAGGATCATGGGACAGGAGGCCCAGGGAGAAGGAAAAGGAGGAGGGGGGGGGAACCCAGAGGATGGGCAAGGGGTATAGTCAGAGGGACAGAGGGAGAAAAAGGAGAGAGAGAGAAAGAATGTGTGTATATAAATAAATAATGGATGGGGTACGAGGGGGAGGTGGGGCATTAGCGGAAGTTAGAGAAGTCAATGTTCATGCCATCAGGTTGGAGGCTACCCAGACGGAATATAAGGTGTTGTTCCTCCAACCTGAGTGTGGCTTCATCTTTACAGTAGAGGAGGCTGTGGATAGACATGTCAGAATGGGAATGGGATGTGGAATTAAAATTCCCATTCTGATATGCCTATCCAGCAACTTTGATATCTCTGATAGACTGAGTTCAAATGTATTAATAGAAGTCAAAAGCATATTATGTCAAGTAGCAGATGAACGTGGACCTAGAAAACATGGGTCTGAGCTTCAATATTACAAATAGCAAGAGATGATCTAAAATTGCAACATCTAGCAATAATTGTAATGAAGATCTGGTATTTATAGATAGAAATTAATGTGGAGAGAAAGCTATAGTTTAATTAACAGCAACTCAGTCATGAAAAAAGCAATAGTGCAAAGCCTTTAGCTTAAAATGACAAACAGGTTACGTTGTCACATCTGACTGAATATCAACCTCTTCAGATAGAGGCAGAAGAAGCAAAGGCAAGTGCAGCGCTGGACAAACTGACATTGATGTGACATCAGTATTGTCACCAAGGTACTGCCTCTTCGGAAGTATCATCATGAAGGCACCCTAAGTGTGCTCCTACCTCTGTTGTAACTGGAAAGGACTGACTGAGTTCTTTGGAAACAATTATTCCAATACACTACTCCTAGCCATTTGGGCTTGTAAACTTGAGCTGAATCAAAATTTTCCTGTCCCATATCCTAGTTTACCATAATTAAACTATCACTCCATTTGCCTCTTGACAACTAAAGCTCAATTTTAATATTGTCTTGTTTTTGAATGTCTCCATGACCTTTGACTTCTCTGTTTTCATCTGTGCTCTTTCCTACCTTTCTTTTATTTTCCTGGGTGTCCAACTGATTCTATGTTTACATTCGTACTAGGGGAACAAGATAAGTCCTACCCGACAAAATCTCATTTTCATTCATTTAATCTTTGAATCAGGGCATCCTTAAAACCTCTTGTGCAACAATCTGTTCAATCTGCTCAGTATGAAACACTGCCAATTAGCTGGCTTTTATACAGATAGAAGTCAGTTTATTTTTCTGACTTTTTGATTTATTGTGACATTACCAAGTTATTTTTTCCAGAAGAAACTTTCCATCGTTTTATTATTAGCTGCATCTTTGTCCCTCAGTTTTCCTCACTGAATGCTCTTGAGATCCATGTTTTATGTTACGTATTCCAGTAGCTCCAAACCAGTGACAGTAACTGCCAGCTCGCTATTTGTACAATATATTAATCCTTAACTACCATGCCAGGGTTTTTTTTAAATTTCAGCAGGACATCACTGGCGTGTGATAAATGAATGGGAGCATGAGCTGATTCCTCCCTAGTCACCCAACCCTCAAACTGAAGCCCATTTAGGACATATAACACAACTTCCATAGATTTAAATGGTAGTTCAAGAAAATAAAAGCTCCCAGAGCTTTAGTGTGGAATTGACTTTGTATTCATACAGTGAAATTTGGGACTACTCAGTTTCTGGTTCTATCCCCTTCTTGTTAGGTTGACCATATCTCTCTCACGCTTCCCCAGCAGTAAAGCTATCATGCCCAATTTGCAATGACCATTGTCAGCATCGTCCACGGTCCACAACCTCTCCCTTCAAACCAGTCAAGAGCAACAGTGCAGATGAAACTACCTCTGGTGGATTGTCCTCCAAGGCACATACGATTCTGATTTGGAAATATATTGTCTTTATTGTTGCCACATCCATATCCTAAAACTCCCTCCCTACATCACATTGGAAGCACCTTCCCAAGGAGGACTTTGCTCATCACCACCTTCTGAGAGGTGATTAGGGATAGACAATAAACACCCTGCCCTTGACACCATCATCCCATGAATGAATACCACAAATAACTGCCCCCGAATAACGTCATTTAGGGCATCTTTTCCTTTTGTTCAAAATCCAAAACATTATTTTTGAATGAGAATATAGCCACATTGAACTTTGATGGAAGAATATTTCTTTATCTATTTAATCTTTATTCGTATATTCGTGGGTGGGGCATAGGTAGACGTGATTTAGAGAGTGTTAGTTCTGTGTTTCAATCAATGGATCAATAGCCAGAGTCCACGAATCGGGTTTGAAGTTTGACTCCTGATGTATTTATCCCACTGTGCGTGTCTGAGAAAGTCAGTGTCAGTAATTGTGCTCCGCGCGCCGCGGTTCCTGGCTCCTCGTACGAACACTCCTTTGTAGAGTGTTGAGATCGTGGGGAAAGAACTTGATCAATCCCGGCTCTAGTTTAGTGTTGCATTTGGCGGATGAGAATCACACAGAAGAGAATATACCTTCCCTGCGGTCCAGGACGTCGGGGCTCTTGGTAATCGCTCAACCGGCTGCGGATCAGTTGTTTGTTCATTATTTGAAATTGCAAGATTTATCAAGACGTCAGCTCGTTCCAACTTCAATCCGATTGAAGCAGATACCTTCGGGGTGCTTCGAATTCAAGCCTGTTAGCGATCTCAGCAGCGCCGAACCATTGCTGCGGAACAGACAATCCTCGCCCAATCCCAACCCCTCCACACGAAATGCGAGGATAGAAATGTGTCAGTTTGAATATAAAAAAGCTATAGAGACCCAAAAATCCTTGATGATATTGTAAATGCTCTGTATTCCAGTTTTAAAAGTTTTATTTAACTTTGGCTAAGATTTTAAACGGGATATTTAAAGATTTTTGTTTCTAAAATTTGATATTTGTAACCATTGATTAGGTTTGATAGACTAAAATCCGTAAATTGCTTCCGTCAATAATTCACTGGTGCTTTAAAAATATTCATTAGATGCGATCGGCTTCCAAATCTTTTAATAGACGGCTTGAGTAGTTATTCGGTTTAGTCATACAGACCTGTGTGTCTGTTTTTTTTAAATCTGGATGTCGCTTCCATGGAGATATGTTGGTTTGTCTAAAAATTAATTGGACTGCGTTTCTCGCTGAACTTTCAGAACCTGGTGCTGTGGACAGCGACTTGGAACTTAACCCATATATTTAGTTAGAATTTGCCCTTCTCGCCTCAGTTTTAAATGTGTTTAGAGTTGCGCAAAAATTAATCGCCTCCGTTAAATATCAGTTCATATTTAGACTCCGGTTCAGTCCAACTGGTTTAACTGTTTCACTGAAGGTGCATCGAAAGCTCAAAACCAATTTAGGCTCATTCTCCCTCCGTCACAACGCCCCAAGTCTCCGCATGGAGCCGGGGAAATGTTCAGCTCTGCTCAGGGAAGGGGCCGGTGCAGCCAAACCTCCCAAACATCTATGGAGGCAGCCCCGGACCCACATCAAGATAAAACAGCGGTTCTACTCAGACACGGAGAGGTACATGTACCAGAGAGCTCTGGATAACCACCAACGCCTGGAGAATGGTGATAGACCCGGACTGAAGAAGCCACGGATGTCCTGGCCCTCTTCCTTCCACGGGTTCAGACGGTAAGCAGCCACCGTAAAGATTATTAAATAAATCCCCGAACAAGAAAGACTGCCATCCACTTAAAATACTTGTTTAGATATGCCTTGTGGTTGGTTGTGTGCGCGTATTTAATATCGATATTTGTGTATGTGTTTGTAGGTGGCAGGGACTGTGTTAATGAGTTGCAAGGTGTCGAAAGTCTATGGGTGTGTTGCACGTGTATGTGCCACATACTCCATTATATAAAACAGATTAATCCTGAGAGTGTAATTCAGGATAGTGTTATGTCACAAGGCTGTCCTGACAAACAGAGAGGGGGGTGCTGGAGTTTGATTTATTATCCAGGTCCTCTACACGCACCCATTGCTTACCCGCAGGTTAAATTCCCTTTCATTAAATGTATAGTTTCAGTTCATCCCTCACTGACCCCAGTCCATGACCCTCATCTGGGGAGCTGAAGGGGGATCAGGCCGAATGGCTTTCTATCATGGGTTTCTGCTATATCACAATCTACTTCCTATCCAATACATAAAATAATGTGCAGTGATGTGATGTTTCTTCTGTATGGGGCGGGGGGCGGGGCAGATTTGTTGTGCACAATAATGAATGCTGGAGATGTGAAGGTGCCACTTAATATGATTGATCACCTTTTAAGGAACAGAAACCTCTGAGAGATTGATTCCATAGCTGGAGTCTTTAGTGGGGGTTGACTGTACATGGAAATTCAAAACAAAGCCACAGTTACAGGGAGAAGGGGGTTGAGACGGATAATAAATCAGCTATGGGAATGGTGGAACAGACTTGATGGGCCAAATGGCCTAATTCTGCTCCTATGTCTTATAGATATCTGAAATCTGAAACAAAAATGGAAAATGCTGGACAAGCCCTGCAGATCAGGTGGTGTCTGTGTCAACAAAGGATCACAGTCATTTACTGCTTCTCTTTCCATGTTTGGTGCCTGTCACGTTAAATTTTGCCAGCATTTTCTGTTTAGATTTTAATGGGCTATAGAGAGGGAATTGCATGTTGGAGCTTACAGAATATGAAGGTGGAGAGGTAATGAACAGGTGGAATATGCAAAATCCTGTTTTATATCTAGATAGTTGCATTTGTTTATCAAATATAAATAATTCTTTTTAATTCGGTTAACTTGGAAAAATGAAAGTCTGAAAGGTTAATTCCACTGTGTAATTGGAACGATGGGTTAGAGTTATTTAAATTTGAATCCCTATGTAGAAAGTGAGGAAGAAGAGCAATAATTATATTGATGGCAGATTGTGGCACTGGTTGGATATTACATCATCGCATTTATAAGGCAGCAGATTGTCTGAAAAAAATTCTGTCATCCTGGTGAGATTAGGCTTGATTCAAATATGAGCAAAATGTGCTGGATGTTAAGTCAGACTGTGTCTTGTTGCACCACATCACACTTCCTCCCAGTGATTGAAAAATCCTGAAATCTACTCTGATTTTCAAGTCCTTCTCGTGCCTTCTGTGTAGCTTGGTTTTGTAATCATTGAAACTGAGAAAATGCCTTCCCCATTTCAAACCAGTCAAACTCATTTTGTAATGCTAAGGACCTCCAGTAGGTCATACCTCAGTCTTTGCCTCTTTAGACACATAAGTCCTTGCCTGTTCAAGATCCTCTAATGACTATGTCCCTACAGTTCTGCCATCCTTGTGAATCCTCTGTTTCCATGCACTTTCTGGAGAAGCATAATGTGAAGATCAGAACAGTGCCCAGGATTGATGAAAGAATACGAAACAGCGCCTCTTGTTACTGAGTAGGTACCAGATTATTTCAGTAGCTGGAAAAGGACAAACCCAGTGTCTTCTGAATGTGATGGCAGTGCACTGATCTCACTATTATATCATTGAGAAGGTGAAGGCAGAGATCAGTAGTGCAGGGTTACAGCACGACAAATGTTTGCAAGATGCAAAAAGATGATGTATTCAGCAGCTGTTGTTACACCAAAGAGTCATCCAGCCTTGTATCTGCACTACTTACTGCATGAGAGGTCAATGTGTGAAACAGACTGCCTGAGGAGACAGTGTTGGGGAATATTGATTCATTTAATTGGAAGTTAGATTTCTCGCAACAAATAAAATTTTGCGACTCAGTCAATGAGTAATTTGAGTCATGATCTTTGGATAGTGCAGCTGTTCGAGAGGAGTGAATAGATCTCTGATTCCAAGTTTGTGCCCCGCTTATCTCATGTCTTGATCTGTTGCAGATAAACTTGATATTGGTGAACAGTGTGAATAGTCAGTAGCTTCATTATCATTTACCAGGTTGGCAGAGGGTGTATCAGATGGTCCTTAGACATCAAATCCTATCTTCCACTACAGAAGATGGACCTCATTTCCATTGTGCTTTTCATGAATTCAGGACACCCCAGACTGTTTTGCACGTTACTTAGAGGTGTATGTACTGATGCAATGTAGGAAATGTGGCAGTTAATTCACGCAAGCAAATTCCCTCAAAGGGAGTTGAGATGCTTCACTAGATAAACCTGTTTTAAGTGCTGATTGCAACATAAATACAGATTGGAAAATCAGGAAAAGATTAGTTTCATTTCTAGAAAATAGTCCCTTGTATCAACACTTGCACACCAGGCAGGGTCTTGGTTTGATGTCTCCTATAAAAGGAAGCACTTCCTGACAGTGTAAAATTCTTCAGTATTGCCCTGGCCTGTCAGCCTAGACTACATGATCACTGAGTGAGACTTAAGCCCATGATCTTAAAATCAGAAGCAAGGGGTTACCCACCAAACCAAGCATTACATAGGTGCCTCTATCCTTATGTTGCTCAAAAGAAGAGCGAGGCTTAGAAAAGCAAGAGCTTGAATGGATGGAGGAACAAACAAGTCTTTACCAGACTGATAGGCTGCTCTTACTAGGCTACTGGATGGTCAGAATGAAAGCATATCAGATATTATGGTGGCAATTGAGATATCGTGCAAAGTTTGTCAAGCAATATTGACAAGTTCATGTAATAATGAAGATGTCAGATGAAGTATATTGAAAGTGAGGTTTCACTTTGATAGGAAGAGAAGAGAACCACAATATTTGCAAGAAGGCATGAAAATAGTAAACTTTGGTGTATAAACTGAACAGAGTGTGTAAATTCATGGACACAAAAAGCTAACAGCAACCAAATGGAAATTCAGATAGAACAGTAACCTTCATGCAAAGGATTAGAATACAAGAGTAGAGTATTTTGATGAATCACGCCCATGTCCATTCACAAGCAAGAGAAAATCTGCAGATGCTGGAAATCCAAAGCAACACACACAAAATGCTGGAGGAACTCAGCAGACCAGGTAGTAACTATGGAAAAGAGTACGGTCGACCCTTTGGGCCAAGACTCTTCATCGGGACTGGAGGGGAAAAAAGAGATGAGGAGTTAGAGTTAGAAGGAGGGGGGAGGGGAGGAAGAAACACAAGGTCATAGGTGAAACTTGGAGGGGGGAGAAGTGAAGTTGATTCGTGAAAGAGATACAGGGCTGGAGAAGGGGGAATCTAATTGGAGAGGACAGAAGACCATGGAAGAAAGAAAAGTGGGAAGAGAACCAGAGGAAGGTGATGTGAGGGTAAGGAGATGGGATAGAAAGGAAAAAGGGAATAGTGAAGCAGGTGTTGGGGCTCCCTAGATGACTCCCTTGTCCATTTGTCCCTCCCCACTGTTCTCCCTCCTGGCACTTATCCTTGCAAGCAGAACAAGTGCTACATCTCCTCCCTCACAGTCCTTCCAGGTGAGGGAACACTTCACATGTGAGCCTGTTGGGGTCATCTACTCTATCTGGTGCTCCCAGTGTGGCCTGTATATCGGTGAGACCCAATGTAGATTGGGCGACCACTTTGCCAAGCACCTACGTTTCGCCCACCAGAAAAAGCAGGATCTCCCAGTGGCCACCCATTTTAATTCCACTTCCCATTCCCATTCTGATATATCAGTCCATGGCCTCCTGTACTGTTGTGATGAGGCCACACTCAGGCTGGAGGAGCAACACCTTATATTCCATTTGGGTAGCCTCCAACCTGATGGCATGAATATCAATTTCTCAAACTTTCGGTAATATTCCCCCACCCCCTCCACCATTCCCCATCACCTTTTCCCTCTCTCACCTTATCTCCTCACCTGCCTGTATCCTCCTTCTGGTGTTCCCCTTTTCTTTCTTCCATGGCCTTCTGTCCTCTCCTATCAGATTCCCCCTTCTCCAGCCCTGTATCTCTTTGACCAATCAACTTCCCAGCTCTTTACTTCATCCCTCCCCTCCACCTCTCAGTTTCACCCGTAACCTTGTGTATTTCCCCCTCCCCCAACTCCTAACCCTGACTCCTCACCTCTTTTCCTTCTCCAGTCCTGATGAAGGGTCTCGGCCTGAAATATCAACTATACTCTTTTTTTTTCCCCCATAGATGCTGCCTGGTCTGCTGAGTTCCTCCAGCATTTTCTGTCTGTTACACTCATGTCCATTATTGGTCTTCACATCAAAGATACCATATCAGTCTTGGAGGTAGAGTGATGTAGATTGAATAGATAGCTTCCTACATTGAGGGAGTTGTACCATCAAAGACATTAAGTTGATTGGGCTCTGGCCTCTGGAGATTTGAAGAATGAGAGCAAATTTCTTTGATATGCAACCTTGTGAAATGGATTCACAGGGCAGATGTAGGGCCTGCTTCCTCAGGCTGAAAAGTATAGATCTGGGGGCAGAGCTTTAGACATTTAGATATTAGAGTTTTAGAGATTTACCCGATTGTAATCCTTTGAAATTCTTCACAATGGGGTCACGGTTGTTTTGTCACTGAGTATCTTCAAGATTGATACAGATTTTTGGGCATTAAAGTTTACAGAGTAGGAAAGTAAAGGTGAGGTAAATTAAACTGCAGAATGCGCTAGAAGGACGACATAGTCTACATGTGCTTCTGAGTACAAGAGCTGGGATGTTGTGTTGCAACTGTACAAGGCAATGGTGAAACCACACGAAGTATTCAGTTTTAACTGCTCAGCTAAAGGAAGGATTCCATTAAGCTGGAAAAAATGCAGGAAAAAATTCAGAAGGATGCTACTGGAATTGTAGGGCTTGAGTTACAAGGAGAGACTGGATAGGCCAGTGTTTTTCAGCTGAACACTAAAGGCTGAAGAGTGACCTTGTATATAAAATCGTGAAGGGCATAGGTTAAGTTTATAGTTCGTCTTCTTTCTCAGGGCAGGATAATTTAAAGCTAGAGGACATGGGGTTAGGTGAGAAGGGGAAGGTTTAAAGGGAATCTGAGGGGTGTTTTTCATTTAGAGAGTGAAGGGCTTGTGGAATGAGCTCCCAGAAGAAATAGTAGAGGTGTGCCTCTCACTCGCTCTTGTCCACTGCTCCTGATGGAAGGACCCTGCGTTCAAATGGTCTCTCCCTCCCTCATCCTTGATGTTGAGGGGGAGTGGAAGGTTGATGTTTTTCTATGAGTCGAAGTATAAACCTTTCCTGTCCATTAAATCAGCAGTGAATATGGGCAGAGAAAAGGCAGGTGGAGGTTAAGCTGGCCAAATATGAAGTGTTGCACTTTGGAAGATCAAACGTAGTGAGCCAGTACACTGTTGATGGAAAGACCTTTCACAGTGTCGATGTGCATGAGGATCTAAGAGTCCAAGTTCAAGTCCAAAGTGGTTACGTGGGCTTTTGGGAAAGGCGTATGGCAAACTTACTTTTATTGGTGGGGACCTGAGTTCAGGAGTCAGGAACGTGCTGCAGCCTTGTAGAACTCTGTGCTACCTCTGAGATGCTGCATTTGGTTCTAATCGGCCTGTTGTGGGAGGGATGTCAAGGCTTTGGAGGGAATGCGGGAGAAATTTTGCCAGGATGCCACCTTCATCAGAGGGCATGTACTGTGAGGAGAGTTTGGACAAGCTTGGGTTGTTTCCCCAGAAGTGCTGGGGGCTAGGGGAGGTCCAGTGGAGGTGTGTGGGATTGTGGGAGGCACAGCTGGAGGAGACTGGCAGTTTCTTTTCCCCAGGGTTGAAGTGTCTGTAACCAGAGGGCGTGCACTGAAGGTGGATGGAGAGGGTGGGAGTAGGTTCAGGGGAGGCGTGTGGGGCAAGTTTTTAACACGGGGTGGTGGGCGCCTAGAACCTGCTGCCTAGGCTGGTGACGGAGGCAAGTACAGTAGCGACTCTAAGATAAGCACATGAACGTACAGGAAGTAGAAGTATATGGACATTGTGGAGGCACAAGGGATCAGTTTAGTTCAGTATTTGATTACTAACTTACAGAGTTTGTATCGACATTGTGGGCTGAAGGGGAAAAGGAAAGAAATTCCATCCCCATTTGGCCATCTGTTGCTGTGAAGTAACTGCAGATTTGCAAACGGGATGCAGCGCCTTTGTGTACTGTCACAATATGGTCTGAATAAGATGGATTCCAATAACCCGAGGATGCATTCAGAGAAAAAAAACGTGTCTGTACTCACAAAACAAATTAAAGAGACACCATTTAGCAAATGTTTCTTTCTGTTTTATTTGCAAATACAGTGTAATTAATCTCACTCAATCATCAGCACTTGTCTAGCCTTAGACCCCCTGGGCTCTGCTCCAGATTGCATGCTTTCTCACAGGGAATGGCTTATTCATATTTTATTTGTTTGTTTTAGAACAGCCATTTATACATGGCAAAATAACGAGGACAATGCAATGTTCTTCCCTTGAATTTCTGGTCAAGCACAACTCACGTTTAGTTTATGCAGTGGCAAGATGTGTAATCAAGTATGACTTGATGCTTGAGCCACACATTAGGATGGGAGATCAGGCAGGGTTATTGGGAAAGAACTGAATTGAATTGACTTTATTACTTACATCCTTCATACACAAATCTTTACGTTACCTCCCAGTCAAAATGTGCAATTTATTTTAATTTATAATAAATATTATGTACAACATGATAGTCAATATAACATAGAAACACAGTTGCATCAGCATGAATTAAGCAGACTGATGGCCTGGTGGAAGGAGCTGTCCCGGAGCCTGTTGGTCCTGGCTTTTATGCTGTGGTACTGTTTCCTGGTTGGTAGCAGCTGGAATAGTTTGTGGTTGGGGTGACTCTGGACAAGGACTACAAATGCAGCATGCTACCGCCCACACTGGACCGTCTACAATTCACCTACCGACACAACCGATCGACAGATGACGCAATAGCCACAGTGGAGAGTGGAGAATGGGACTGTCGGCTTGCTCTATTAGTAGCTGGAAGTGATAATATTTACTGGACTGTGGCTTCCTTCAATGGTGTATCAGGTCAGTTTGAAACCCTATCATAAAGGGACAGGGAAAATTGGAGAGGTGGAGAGATTTGGGGAGGGAGCTTTAAAGCTTGGTACATATGTAGCTGATGACATTGCATCAGTATGGCAGTGAACGGGACGTACAAGAGGCCAGAATTGGAGAAGCAATAAGAAAGAAGGTAATTTGTCAGTGAAGTGGATACAGGATTAGGAGCTCCGTTGAAAATCAGATGGGACACAAAGGCTGCAATCTGGCTGAACATCAGGCAGTGACTAGGAAGCAGGTAGCTGATTGGGATGGATCTGTGAAAGCACAATGACTCACTGAAGGTCGGGTTGGGTTAGCAAATCGCAGCATCGCTGCTGAGTTTCTTCCCAGTATGATTGGATGTAATGGCAACAATTTCGTAAGTGAGAGGCCTGTTAGAAAGCACTTCCATTGATTTGTAATATTGTGAGCTGAATACCTGATGAGCCGACACCTGCAAACTGTGACTAATTCTTTGGTCTATTGCTCAAACCTCTTGTGCTTTTTGCTTTGTGTGAAGGGTGTGAAACACATGATACTAAGGCTTTTGTGTATGAACTGCAGCCCAGTAGTCTAGCATTTTGCTCTGTTGTATAAGGAGGAGGTTATGTTTCTAAATGACTGCAAGAATGGTATTTTCTGACCCTTTTGTGTGGTTTTATGTCTCACCAAACTTTCAGATTTATTAATGGATTTTGCAAGCAGTAACTGGGCAATGGGCTCCAACAGGAAAGATATATTAAGAGAAACAAAGCTAGTCATGGGGTTTGCAATAAGAATCTTAAACTTAAAGTTGTGTACAAACTTCTAGACCTCAATGCAGGACTGACAGATGCTATTTAACAGAATCATTTCTGCACTTGCTCACCATTCCTGAAGTAACACCTGACCCTAACCAATTCACAATCACTATGAAGAGTTTTTTCTTTCTCTCTCTCGGTCTCTCTGTGTGTCTCTCTCACTCTCTCTCTGTGTCTCTGTGTGTCTCTCTCACTCTCTCTCATGCACAGTAAATAAATATAAGCAGGTATTCTGCATAGCGCACACACACAGAATGATGGAGGAACTCAGCAGGTCAGGCAGCCTTTATGGAAAGGAATATGGAGTTAATGTTTTGGGCCGAGCCCCTTCATCATGACTGGAGAGGAAGGGGAAAGAAGCCAGAATAAGGAGGAGCAGAAGGACTACAAGCTTGAAGGTGATGGGTGAAGCCAGGTGAGGGGGAAGGTAGGTGGGAGGTGGAGGGAGGATGAAGTGAGAAGCTGGGAGGCGATAGGTGGAAAAGGTAAAGAGCTGAAGAAGAACTCTGACAGGAGAGGGGAGTGGACAGTGGGAGAGAGGGAAAGAGGAGGGGCACCAGAGAGGTTGGGAGGCAGCTGAGAAGAGAAGGGGTGGGAGGGAAACCAGAGTAGGGAATGGAATAGGAGAGAAGGAGGATATTCTGGCACCAATGCTTCAGTTACTCAATATTTTCCAATATTGCCAACTTTGTACCTAAACCCTTTATTTCCAAGGGTAACAACATTTCTGATTGGGCAGTATAGCAAATAGTTTGGGGCCCAGATCTGTGAGTTTTTTTCATTAGAACTAGATTTCTTTGTTCATTTCTATTCTTTATCCTTGGTAATTGGCTTCTGAGTCACTGGTTATTATTTCAGGTTTTCATAAGGCACTTTTCATGTTCTGTGCAGACACACACGTACACCCTCTGCAGAGAGCTGTAAGAAGTGAGGTGGCCCTGATTGCATTGTATCTGCAGACCAGTGTCGGGTGGATCAGACTTTGGAAAATGTTTATTTTCACGGTGAATTCTCGCTTTCACAGAGTGGGTCATGTAAAATATCAGCTCTAGGTCCATTCCTTGCTTCTAAAAGACCATGACGAGCATGGGTAAAATGCAGAGGCAAATTTCCTCTACACTGCCATGCAAAATGAACCAAAGTCTGGACAGTATGGCATAAAGGACAGGGATAACATAAAGCTCCCTGCATCCTGTTTCCATCTTACAGCCCAGGGCCAGAACAGTAAGGGTAAGTTGCAGAATAAAGTCCCTCATCACCGCCCTATCAATCAGAGCCAGCTTGGACTGCACAGGTCAGACACACTTGCTTCCCTGCCCCAGCTCCAAGCTAAGCAGTTTCCTCTACATTGATTAAGTTGAGTTAGAACCTACCTCACTCGCACGACCAAAGGCGACATGGTATTTGAGGTGTTTGTCCAGGCTGCAGGGTGACAGTTCACATGCTGGTTAAATTGGTTGAGCCTGGAAGGAGGAAGGTGCCCACGCAACTTTCAGATGCACACCTCAAATCTCCTTGGGTAATCTGTCAATAATATGGGCTGTTGTAGATGCAAAGCATGGTTACCCCGCGTAAGGTTGTCCACAGCCACGTAACCAGCTTCCTGCTTCGGCTCTTCCTCCATGCCCGTGCTCAGCTTCCTCCTGACAGTCAGTGGAAGTATCTGCGGCTTCCACTAGTGGGGTGCAATGCAAATAAAAATGGTTATCTCAAATACACTCAGCGCAGGACCAGCAAGATTTAGTGACAAATCAAAGTAGTCCTATCAAGTACTGTCAATGCAAGGTCAGCACGGGCTAGGTAATGATTACAGCTCCCTCAATGTCAGCAGAATGTGTCTCTAATGTACATTATATCAACGAGCAAACAAAAAGTCCTCACTAAGCTTAAGGTTCCTCACTATTGGGCTCTTTGCCATTAAGGAGCGGAAATTCGAAAATGGAATTCGACAGAGTTTGAATTGCCTTGGCAACTGCAATAAAACAACTGGCACTCAAACGTGATTTTGGGATCTCTTCCCAGGATCTTGGCAGATTTGCTGATTAGGCTACAGAAATGTGTTTGATGCTAGCAACTAATTAATGAACGAACGTGAGTGTTGTTCATTAGGTCTCCATGCCTTAGAAAGAATCATGCCTCCTTTTTGTTATATTAGTCTTGGGTAAAATATCTAGGTATGGGGAATACAGTGAGGCCTTCCAAATCCTCTACCATTTCTCATCAAACAGTTAGATCACAGTTGATTTATTCCTTATCTCTCAGTGCCGCAGACCTGACGCTGGGAAGTGGAGCCAGGCCTTTTGGACAGGCCTAGACATGCTGAGCTAAAAGGCTTCCCTCTGTGCTGTGTCTTATTTGATTTCTTTGCTTTTTCTTTCCATATCTCCTGTCATGAAAATATCAGGCAAGATTTACCCTGCAGCAATAATTTAGTGATGGCAGACTTTGAATCAGAAGACCCCTGAATAGTAGGGGTAAGGAGGCGGTTGCTGGATTTGAAGGACGTGTCATGATCCTTGGAGAAGGAGAATGAGCTGGGAGATGGTGTAATGTTCATGAAGTCTAACATTTAACCCATCCCACTTGGGGAGGATACTTCATGGCTGAAAGGCTCCATTTCACTTGAAGTACTGGAAATTTGGATACTTTGTAAAAAGGGTATCTAATCTGAACCCAACCTGGTCCAGACAGACATATTGTTAAAAAAAATGGACTTTCAGTGTTAGAGAAAGAAAGAGTAATGGGAAAAAAGTAGAGCTCTGTGAACGCAAGAGAGTCTGCAGACGCAGGAAACCTTGAGCAACACAAACAAAATGCTGGAGAACTCCACAGGCCATGCAGCATCTATAGAGTGGAATAAACCAGCTGATGTTTTGGGCTAAGGCCCTCGGCCCTTCATCAGGACTGGACTTTATCAGGCAAAGTTCACCAGATGCATAAAGCAGCAACTAGATGGATGTGACATGGACAGATTTGAGGCAGCAGGTGAGAGGGGGAAACTCCAGAACTTCCAGGGCCTGGGATTGTTCTGAATTCAACCAGAACATGGGTTCCACTGTGATCCCATTAGCTGTGGAGAAGAAGCTTTCATACTTCTTTCATCTGTATTACTCTCTACGCTGCCATTCAGCAATGTTTGTTCATGTCTATCACTGTTCCACCCAGTCAACTTCGGTCAGTGTTTCATTGCTCCACTCAGGTTTAATCAGTCCATGCAATCCCCATCCTTAATGAGGCAACTCCAAGTGTGTCAATGACAAAGGTATTGCACATTCAATTTCCTTCAGTAACAGATATCAAGTGGATCATCCATCCTCGTTTCAGCTGGGGGTTCCCACTGTCATCAAAGATGCTCTTTAATTTTGAAAGGCAATTTGAATCATTCCATATCCTGTCAAAGGACCACTAATGCACTGGATGCAGCAAGCACTCTCTATATGCAACTAGACATCCAGCTAATTGTATGCTGGAGATCTGTGCTCGAGAAGTAGCCTGGATCTGAACCGTATGTCCTGTCCAAAGTAGGACAGATCTAACTAGGTAATCATAGCTGAAAGGCATGGTGTTGCTCGGTTGACCCAATTGAAATGGCTCAGACAGCAGTGAATGGGCCACCACTTTTACCAAAAATGTAAAGCTCTCATTTATTAAGTAAATAGAAGTCATATATAGCTTTCTGCTTGCACCAGGTCTGAGTGAATGTAAATAGTTCATTCTTTGATTCCTTCAAAGGGCTCCAGGAGTATCTGGTTGCTGAATTCATGTAAACATCGAGCACAGAAGCCTTTGTTGTTCAGTCCCATGACATTTGATGGTAAAATGTTTAAACATGAGGTTCCTGATCACATGATAGCCATTTGAGCCTAGAAATTCCTCAGCACTGGGAAAGACACAATTAATAGGTGGTATAGACATAAAACACAATAGGTACATCGCAGTGATACTTTACAGCACACGATGGCTTCTTCTCCAAGTACTCTGCTGCCTCAAAGCAGAGCCCATGGGTTGAGAATCAAGCTCCTGGGCCATGGTGGTATAGGGAGGGGCGTTCACTGATGGGGTGAATGCTCAGGACATGACTTGTAAAGAAATAGATGTCATAGAGTGACATAGCACAGAAACAGGGCTTTCAGACCCTCCCCCACCCCAAGTCTATGCCAGTTATCATTCACGCCACCTTACATTAATCCCGCTTTTATTCTCTTCCTATTCTCATCAGCCGCTCATGTTCTGCCAAGTTGGAACCCGGGACCCTGGTGCTCAGGCGATGGCTCTGCTGGCTGTGCTACTGTGCAATCCAGAGAATCTCAAAGGCTGGCATATAGATGGAGAAGGCATATGCTCTTCACATTCGAGATCAGGTTGAGGGAAAGGTGATGACGATGTCGGGTTTGGGAATATAAAGGAGAGCCTCTGTGAGGTATAAGTTGCTGAATAACAAGCCTCACAGGCTCTGAAGGC
Organism: Mobula hypostoma; assembly: GCF_963921235.1. Taxonomy (NCBI): domain Eukaryota; kingdom Metazoa; phylum Chordata; class Chondrichthyes; order Myliobatiformes; family Myliobatidae; genus Mobula; species Mobula hypostoma. The sequence goes on along the minus strand of NC_086120.1, from coordinate 24,446,399 downwards.
CTGCCTCCAAATGAGAGGCCCATGCCATATCCCTGCTACGACGTGCCAGTGAAAGTCACAAAGTACCATCTGGACTAGCTGTATGTCTGAACAAGTCAGGCATATGGAGAGGACCCAGAAAGAGAATTGCAGGCTCCTGTTATTCAGGTAGTAAGTTCGTTTAATCACAGAGGTAGGTGGTGATATTGTGTCATACAATGTTGATCACATGATGTTTGATCACCGCAGGTGTTAATTGTACCTATTTAAGTATCTCAGTGCAACTTAATACATGGTGATACTTAGATCTCATTCCCAGATAAGTATAAAAGCATATCCAATTAACACATTTCCTAACTTGTTTTTGATTCATTATCAAACTTCTTTTTCAACCAAGATACAATTTACCAGTTGGGTAAAATCATTAAGCTTCAAGAATTCTAACTTTTCCTCTCACATTCCCTAGGTGGTCCATCATTTCCTATTGCTGCACAAACACAATAAATTCTGCAAATGCTGGGAATCCAAGGCAACACGCAAAATGCTGGAGGAACTCAGCAGATCAGGCAGCATCTATGGAATGGAATAAACAGTAGATGAGATTTTTTTTTACAGCTTTTCCTGGGAGAATTTAAGCCCAGAGTGCACAGTCTCAGAATAAAGATCCCTTTGGAACAGGATTTGAGAAGTTTCTTTAGCTGGAGGGTGGCGGAATTCATTGTCACAGATGGCTGTGGAGGCCAAGTCAATGGACACATTTAAAGTGAAGGTTGATAGGGTCTTGCTTAGTGAGGGTGTAAAAGGTTACCAGGAGAAGGCAGGAGCATGGAGTTGAGAGGGATAATAAAACAGCTGTGATTGAATTGTAGAGAAAACAGATGGGCTGAATGGCCTAATTCTAGTCCTATGTCTTATTATTATTATTATTATTATATCCTCAATCCTTACCTTGTATCAATTTTCAAGTTGCCAGTGTTGGTAGCATGGATAACATTTGATGTCCATCTCTACTGTCTGTTGAGAAGCTGTTGGTGTCTGGTCTTCAGTAATGAAAGTGCTACCACAGTGAAGATAGACACTGATATGTCCAATTATTTCTTGACGTAGGAGTCTCAAATGCCAAATGCCTTCCCTCTCTACCCTGATCTCCAGTTTGGTGTTGATTATATTAACAATATGTTGATAGCTCCTCTGAACATTCCACTTAAATTCCTAAACTGGATGTTATCCCTGTTCCTTTAATCAAAGTCAAGCTTTCGTTTCACTGGTGATCCATTGGAGCATGAAATTCTAATGGAGCTTGACAGGGTAGAAGTTTCCCATGGCTGGGGTCACAGTCTCAAAATAAAGGATCAGCCATTCAGTTTACCCTCTCCTTAACTGGAGACATTTCCCTGCCTATTATCTGGAAGCAATCCTGTTATCATTGACATTTGGAAGTTTCTGCTTTCTGAACACAAGACAGCTGTACACTGGAGTTAGAGACACACAACCCTCAGATAATATTACTACGACAATCTGTTGCCCAGCAACCTCAGAAAGAGTCTTAAGTGCGATGCTTTTTATAGACTTGAGCTGTTGGCCATAGTGTCTAGGCATGCAGGGAGCCCCAGCACTGGCCTAAGGCTAGTGGCTCCCCTGATTAGAAGTGAACTGCTTGAAGCCAGTTGAAAAAGATGTTCGTTCACGTAATGATGTAACATCAAAAGCCATTTGGTTCCTTGAGCCTGTTCCACCATTCATTAAATTCTTAATCTTCTGCCTCATCCACGTTCCTATCCAGTCCTAATATTCCCAGTTACCCCTCATGTCCAAAAATCTATTAGCCTCAGCCTTGAATTTTCTCCACCACTAAGCATGCGCAGCCCTCTGGGGTGGAAAATTCCGAAGTTCCTCAGGTATCTGCTCTCTTTCTCCTCACAACTGGCAATGTTTTCTCAGAATGAAGCCTTATTTCCCTATGTGAAAGGGTAAGTGCGCCAGATCCACTTTGTTTGTCTGCGTTCGGCAAGATGGCAGTTTGACAGAAAAAATCTAACCTAAAATAGCTCCCACTTTGCATATCCAGCTAGCAACCATCACCAGTTAACCCTTTCCTTTACCAAGAGTGAGTTTCACAACATTGCGACTTCATAAAGCAGCTCCCAGCCAGTTCAGTTTATTGAAGTATGCAATCTGTGCTACTGAAAGTATAGCAACTAACTTGCACCAAGCAAGATCCCATAACCAGATCAAGTATTTTGTTTTACGAATGATGATGCCAGCTGTGGTGTCAGTATTGGTTCCAAGACGTTGGCAGGTTCTCCCAGTGCTTTTTTGCCACAATGGCCTGTTGATCTTCCATCATCACTTGAGACAGCAGATGAGGGATTGTTTTAGCAATCTAGCCATTTTTTTTCCAGCGCACAGTGGGCAGGGTTGGTTCAGGCTGGATTGGTTTCCTCATCTGGGAAGAGTGGTAGTTTCGTGAAGATTGCCTTTTCAGACACTTGATGTAGCTCACTGCCCGTGTGGAATACATGAAATACTGTGGATGGTATGGCGATGGAGTGGTTAGTGTTAAACTATTACTGCGCCAGCAACCTGGGTTCTTTTCCTTGGCTGCCTGTAAGGAGTTTGTACATTCTCTCCGTAACCGCGTGGGTTTGCTCCAGGTGCTCGGGTTTTCTCCCACGTTCCAAAGACGTACAGGTCAGCAGGTTAATTGGACAGCACAGGCTTGTTGGGCTGGAAGGACCTGTTACCATGCTGTATCAATAAAAAAAAAGGTCAATCTGGGATCATGGCAATGGAAGCCAAAATGTTAACTGTTTCTCTGTCTGCAGGTGCTACCTGATTTTCTGAATATTTCCAGGATTTTCTCCCTTTGTGTCCTAGCCTGAAGGGCAGATGGAAGCATATCAGAATCCCAATGCTTCAGAGTCCTCTTGCTCTGTGGTGTATCCAGTTAGATGAAGATACTGAGGCAAGTAGGGCTAAGGCAGGCAGTTGGAGTTGAGATACAGAGTGAACGTTGCCTGATATTGTTGCAGGCTTGAGGGGTTGAATAACTTTCTCCTGTGCCTAGGGAAGAGAGATGTTTTCACCCCATGGAGCAACAGAAGGGCTTAACTCATTCTTCAAGTTCTCATGTTAAAGGCTGATTTATATTTGTGCGTCAAATGTACGCCGTAGGTATGGCGTAGCCGTGAACCCTATGCTGTATCTACACTGAACCCTATGCCGTAGCCTAACGCGCACCTCTCCCAAAATGTAACTACACGTCGCGGCGTTGCAGACCAAACAACTGTGATTGGTCCACTTGGTAGCATCGCATTTCCTCCTATGCTGACATGAGCTTGCTATTGGGCGACTGAAGGGCAGGGGAGGAACTCTGGCTGCAATGCTTTCCAAAAAGCTTTCCAAACCTCCGAAATTCTGGATGACCCTGTGCTTGACGCCAGTTTGTAGCTAGCTGCTACAGCCTGTTGACTTCCACCTGAAGCTAAAACTGGAATGGTGATTGCTAGTCTCTGAGTATACTGTGCGTACACTGATGCGAAATAAATGGTTGGAGACGATGGACCAAATTGTCAAATCTACCTGCCGACATCCGAAAATATTTGAAATGTATTTCCTCATCCATGTCTCTCAGTGGTCGGACAAGCACAGAAAGTTCACTCTCCTTCAGTTTCAGTCGCCATTGTTTGAAGTTTGAGTTTCAATATGAAGAAACTCAACACAGTGGCATAGAAACCCCACCGCCAACTAGCCTTTTGGCGGTGAATTGCAGAGCAACGCAGACACAACTACGTGCAAGTATAAATGCTCACAACGGCGTAGCCCACTTGCGTAGGCTGCGGCGTAAGTTGGTACGCACAAGTATAAATCAGACTTAAAGAGTCGGATGCATTAGGGTGACTTCAGAGGACGCCATGGTCTCTCAGATCATGGAGGCGGTGTTGCTTTCAAGAGATGAGGAGAGAAGATAGGAACGAATTATTCAGCCATTGGAGGTGGATCCAGGAGAGAGCGAAGGCAAGCTACCGTGGTGGGGAGGGGGGAGGATGAAGTGGGAGGAGCAAATAATGAAAACGCCACGTGTTTCTACTGCTGTGTGTGGGAGTGCAAGACCTTGGATGTCAACACAGCAACCGAGGTAGTTTCTGTTGTGTGTGTGTGTGTGGGCTAAATCAGTGATGTGATTACAGAGCAGACTCTAAGTGCTTCCCTGCTGTGTGTGGGTGTGTAAGGATTTTACAGAGCATATATATGTGCATATGATACATGTAAATTATGTGCATTGTTACATATAGCTACACAACACAGACAATTATTTCCATTTCTAAAGCATCTATAATAGGGCAAAACATCCCAAGGCACCTAAATGCTTGGTCATATTGGTAGGTTTTAAATAATGTCTTGGTCCATTTAAATATACACATGCACCATACTGTTTTGATATGATTACTTAAAATTTTATTGAAGATTTAGAATTTAATTTCATTTCATGTCAGCTTTAGTGAGAAGGCCCAGAATACATTATGCAATAAATGAAGCTGGCTGCTTTCTTTATGAGATTTTGGATGGATTTTAGTGCCATTATTTTGTCTTTGATCTGTTCTATTTCAGAATCAGATTTTAATATCTCCAGCATATGTCATGAAATTTGTTAACTTTATGGCAGTACTACAATGCAATATATGATAAGTATGAGAAAAAACTGAATTACAGTAAATATATATATATCTATTAAATAGTTCAGATAAAATCTGTAGCACAAAAAAACAGAAATACAAAGCAGTAGTGAGGTAGCGTCCATGGGTTTCTATGCCCATTTAGGAATTGGATGGCAGAGGGGAGAAGCTGTTCCCGAATCGCTGAGTGTACCTCCTACCTGATGATAACAATGAGGAGAGGACATGCCCTGGCTGATGGGAATACTCAATGATGGACACCACCTTCCTAAGATTCTGCTCGTTGAAGATGTCTTGGATACTATGGAGGCTAGAATCCGTGATAGAGATGACTAATTTTACAAGTTTCTACAACTTACTTTGATCTTGTACAGTACCTCCCCCCACCTTGTACTAGATGGTGATGCAGCCAGTCAGAATGCTCTCCACAGTACATCTCCCGTCCTTGCCTATCAGATTCCCCCTTCTCCAGCCCCTTATCACTTTCACCAAATCAACTTTCAACTTCCTAGCTCCTTACTTCAACCAACACCCCCCCGCCCCCCCCCGGTTTCACCTATCACCTTCTGTTTCTTCCTTCCCTCCCCCCTTCTTCCTCCAACTCCTCATCTTTTTTCTCCTGTCCTGCTGAAGGGTCTCAGCCCAAAAAGTCGACTGTACTCTTTTCCATAGATGCTGCCTGGCCTGCTGAGTTCCTCCAGCATTTTGTGTGCCTGTTGATTGGATTTCCAGCATCTGCAGATTTTCTCTTGTTTGTGATAACTCTGAACTCAGTGGCCACTTTTTTAGGTAAAGGAGCTACCTAATAAAGTGATCCCTAAGTATATTTCAGTATGTTTGTGGCCTTCTGCTGCTGTAGCCTATCCACATTAAGGTTCAACATGCCGTGGGCTCAGAGATGTTCTCCTGAACACCACTGTGGTAAAGTGCGGTTACTTGAGTTCCTGTCGCCTTCCTGTCAGCTTGAACCAGTCTGGCCATTCTCCTCTGACCTCTCTCTGTTATGTGAAACAAGGCAATTTCCCCCACAAAGTTGCTGCTCGCTGGATGTTTCTTGTTTTTCACACCATTCTTTATAAACTCTAGTGACTGTTGTGCATGAACAACACAATAACAACTTCTCCTCGCCATCTTATTTCTGAATGTACAATGATTCCATGTACAACACCTCAGTTTTTTCTTCCTTTCTGATTGCACTACTTATTTAATTTAAATTTTAAAATATAGATTCCAATAAGAAATAGAGGGTTTTAAAAATTCTTATATAATTTTTAATCCTCCTGGGAGGGGGGAAAAGATGGCGGCGCGACGGCAGTGCGCGCGGCCTCTCCGGTGATGATGTCTGTTATCTGTCAAGTAGGGGACCGTGCACAATTCTGATTTGATGGAGACAGACATGAGAGTGTGGAGGAACATCTGGAAAACTTCTGAAATGCCCGCTTCGCTGCCCCTGCTACTGTGTGGCAACTGGAATCTCCGGAGCTGAAGGTCCCGAAATCCTCGGCTTTGCGTGTTTCAGCGGCCGGGGAGAGGTCGAAGGCGCTCGGCAGAGGGTGGCGCTCGGGAGGCTGTATCGGAGAGACCAGTCAGAAGCTTGAAGTTTTCGGACGGATGGACTCAGTGTCGGCTGTGGCCGGCTGCTTCCAAGGTATCGGCAAGTTGATGGTGCCTGGAGATTTATGGCAGGGAGTTTCTCCCTTTTGCCGCTGCTATCGGGGACTCGGGAGTTGATCGACTCGGGACTTTGAGACATTTTTTTACTGTGCCCATGGTTTGTTCTTCATCAAATTATGGTATTGCTTTGCACTGCTGTGACTATATGTTATAATTATGTGGTTCTGTCAGTGTTAGTCTTTGGTCTGTTTTCTGTGATATCACTCCGGAGAAACATTGTATCATTTGTTAATGCATGTATGCATTTCTAAATGACAATAAAAGAGGACTGAGTGTTCTCATAATCTAATGCAATGCATTGCGGCCACAAAACAACAAATTTCATGACCTATGCCAGAGATATTAAACCTGAGTCCAGTTCTGATCCCAGGAGGTCAGCAGTTTCTGAGATACTCCATCTGGCACCAATAATCATTCCACGGTCACTGTCACAGTTTAATTATCTCAGGTCAATTTATTCATATTCATCTTTCCAATAAGTGTTTTGCCGAAGTGTCATGATAATCTGATGTTTCTCTCCTCCACAGTCACTGGGTCTGAAACAGAGCTGCTGCATAGAGTTGTCTTGTATAGAGGCAGCAGCAACCTGCACAGGTGAGCTGATGGTGGAGGATACCATCTTTAACTGGGTCAAGGGTTATGTTACCTAATTACTCATCTTGTGGTAAAGTTTTGGGGTTTATTTAAGTTATTTAACCGGGAAATGGTGAATGCTATAATGAGGTATATGTGTTTATGGTGCTAACTGGCAGTGGAGTTTCAGATTGTGTGAAATGGAAGATAATTGAGTTAATTAGCTTTTGGTTGGTCTAGGGAGAGGGGCTTAGCAGTTATAAGACTCGGGTTACCAAGGCTTTGGGTTTTGTTTTTTTTTGTTTAGTCTGAGAGTGGCTGTTAATCAGACAGGTGACAATTGCAAGCTGTATATATATATATTGTATTTTTTTTCAGTTTTTTTCTTGTTTTGATGTGGATGCCCAAGATTTTGTTTTTCCACTATTTTTGTAAATAAAAGCACCTCAATCTATTTCTGGGACTCAAGCCATCTTGTTATTTTTCTTAGACAGTTGACCCACAGTTTTTCTGACAGTCACAGTCACTGGAACCACATTTCTTCCCCTTTCTGTTTGGTCTGCACAATAACTAAACCACTTGACCATGTCTGCATGCTTTTACAACATTGAGTTGCTGCCACATGATTGGCTGATCAGATATTTGTATTAATGAGCAGGTGTACCTATTAAAGAGGCTTCAGAGCATATATAAAAGATGCTCAGTTTTCTTGGAGCCCAACATCTCCATAATTGTGCAGCCCTGGAAAATCAAAACTTCATCCTCACATCCATGAGGAATTAGATACACTGTCAACTGATGTTGAAGTAAAGATTATGTTAGCTGGGAATTGGAGATTGGACAGGGAGCCATTAACCTGTTAGCCTAACATCAGTACTAACCTATAACAAAGGATGTAAAAACAGAATGCGTTGAAAAGAATAATGGGACTGAGCAGAGGAACTATGAAATGAAAGTCATGTTTGACTAATCTGCTGGACTTTATGAGACTGTGATTAGTAAAAAAGATCAGACTGAACGTGTGGGCATGGTGCATTTGAATTTTCAGAAGGCTCTCAACAAGGTTACATACAGGCATTTGCACTACAAGGTTAGAGCACATGGAATGGTGTATAACCTACTGACATGGATTGAGAATTGGTTGTTGGACTGTAAACAAAGACTTTTCTCAGGATGGCAAATTGTGACTAGTGGTATACAGTAGGGTTTGGTGTTTGACTCCAGCTGATTAGAATGTATATCAATGATCTGCTAATGGGATCAAGTGTCTAATTTCAGGTTTGCTGGTGATGTGGAATGATATTGTGAGTTGGGAGGAGGATGTTAGGAGGCTTCAAATGATTACAGACAAGCTGAGTAACTGACAAGAACATGTGGGTGCCAGATCATGTAGTGAAATATTGAGTTGGTAGAATTGGTAGCAAAGTCAAGCATTTGGTAATGTTGATGTCCAAAGCAACCCTGGTGTCCCTGGATACACACTTAAAGATAACATGCAAGTGCAGCAGCTGATTAGGAAAGCAAAAAATATGTTGGATTTCTTGAAGAATTGAATACAGGAGTAAAGAGGTCTTGCTGTAATTATATTGGAGCTTAGTGTATTGTGTAGAGATTTGGTCTGTTTAGCTGCCATTGAGAGTGTGCAGCAAAGATTCACTGGACTGGTTTCAGGGATGGTGGGATTGGACAATGAAGAGAGTTTAGGAACTGGCTGTGGTGTTTGCCAGGATGACGGGCATTTCAGAGCATGGCTGCATCCATTTGAATGGGGTTTCTAGCCTGGATTAAAATGGCTGGTGCAGATAAGTAATTCTTTTAAAATCTATTTTATTTAATAAAATAAATTTTAAAAAAGATATTTAATTGCACCAACCATTTTAATCCAGACTAGCAACCCCTTTCAATTTAAATGGTGTTAAATAATTTATATTACTTACGTATGTTTTTAAGTAACTATTTTTTGAATTTTGTTTTTGCTTTTTTATTATTTAGATCACTTTGAATAGTTTTAAAATTTCGCTTATGACGGGAGACTTTAAAAAATTCAACAGCTTCTTTAAACAAATTGCTCAATGATTCCACAGTGTTTGAGTGGAGAATTTCAAAGATTTATGTCCTCTGCATACAGAAATTCCTCTTAATCTCTACCCCAAATGTCTGACTTCTTATCATGAGAGTGTCACTGTTTCTGGAAGCTCTAACCAGAAGAAAGAGACCCTCAGCACCTACCCTATCCAGCCCTCTGAGCAAACTAAAATGATTAAGCTTAATCTAAGATAGATATAGCTGCAAATATTCAGTGGACCATGTGGGATCTATAGAGAGAGGAGCAGAATTACTGCTTCAGATTTCATTTCAGAACAGAAGGAAGATCATTGATCTACACATTAACCCTGAAGTTGAGCTTGTGAAGACTGAGTGTTTACAGCCCTTCGCGTTTCACTGGTCAATTTGCTCCAATTGTCAGGGGTAGAGAAGACCAAAGTGAATGATTTGTAGACATTGAAGGTTGCCTGGGTGACATTGGTACATGGCTTTGAAACGTGGCCATTTTAGATAAGTGTTAACAAGCCTTATCTAATTCCAGGATTCTGCTCCTGGGAGCAAGGGAGGGAGTCAGTGGAAGTACTGGAGGCTGTAGCTGGTCAAACAGCCTGCACATGTGGGGTAGAATGAAGTTACTTGCTGCCTGTTTGCACACAGCAGGTTCCCACAAACAACGAAATGATAATGATGAGATTTTCTTTTATAAATAGACATCAATTCAAGGATGGAAATCCTTTTGACATCGTAAACCAGCGAGTTGTTTGTTATGTCTCCCCTCTCGCTGTGGAACGGAGACAACTCTTTCTCCCTTATTTGGGAGAGAGAGAGCCTGTGGTATTTGATGGGTGAACAATGTAGTGATTGGAGTACTGCAAGTCTGTGTCTTTGCTGTTGCCGTGCTCACGCCCGAGTGCTTGGAGGCGGGTGCAATGCTTTATTTTGCTGGTGCGGGGAGGGGGGATTGTTGCTTGCTGCCACTTACGCACGCAAGGGAGGGGAGCTGGGGGGGGTACTTTGGGGTTCTTACGTTTAACTGTCGTTCATGCTTTGGGGCACTTCTCTGTTTTCCTGGATGTTTGCGAAGAAAAAGCATGTCAGGATGTATATTGTTTACATTTCTCTGACATTAAATTGGACGTTTGAACCTTTGAAATGATCCCTGGCACTGGGGAAATACCTTCCTTCTCATAACGATGGCTATGAATGTTTGTCATTCACCTGAAAGAGCAGAAGGTGGCTCATTTTAACATGTGTTCTTCCTGTGTGTGTGCGAGCTTCCTCTGGGCGCTCGGGTATCCTCCCACAGTCCAAAGGCATGCTGGTATGTAGGTTCATTGGTAAATTGTCCTGTTCCTTAGACTAGGGTTATATCAGTGGATTGCTGGGTGGCGCGATTTGGTGGTCTGGAATCCCTAAAAATAAAATAAATCTCATCCTAAAAGGCAACTTCTTCAACAGTACAGCACCCCTTCCAATGCTGGTACCTGGAATCTCAACTTGGGCTTTGTGTCCATGTCTGCAAATTGAGACCTGATTCCATGACCTTGCACCTCAAAGGTGAGGGAGAGTTACCCGAACCACAGTGAACACAAACTCTTTGGATGTTTTTGAGGGACGAGGAAGGGAGGTCTCCCTGCAGAAGGTGGAGTTCCAGCTGTTATGAATTTTACATCTGTGGTGTGGAGCCCTCTTGTCCTATATAAAGCCCTGTGCTTTCCTCCCATAGTTAGCGCTTTGCTCTGATGATGCAATTTAAAACTGCAGAATTTTTCTTTGCAGGTAATTTGTAAGATTTGAGCCCAAGAATTAAAATGGTCCTAAGACAACTCAGGATACAGATCAGTTTCTGATCTGTCACAGACTTCTGGGAAGAGTACTTATCAAAGTTCACCATGCTCTTCCTCTCCCGGGAATATTTGGTGGGACAGTGTATAAGGAGCTTCACAGTTTCTAACCCATGCTGACCCTGATTGATAAGATGGTGTAAAGGGAGATTTAGCCTATTTTGTACCTTGAGCTTCCCACCTTACCTTGGGATAACAGCTAGATTCGCATCTCCTGCTGGGAAAGAAGTGCTAAGAAACCTCCCTTTCTTGTTCCTCAAAAATGTCCTGAGAATTAGTGTTAAGTGGTTTGCCCCAGGAAACCTGGGAACACACATGTTGCCGGGAACCCTCTGTGCACTGTGTTGTAAGATTTACATTTGATCTTGGGACGTGGCTGTTGCATGAATGCCTGTTTATGTCCCTTTTCTATCTTCCCTGGCAAGAGTTGTCTTCTGATCAGATGCAACTGAACAGCCATCTCTAAGGGAATTGAGCCTCAACCAAACTGCTTTGAGCTGTACATGATATTCTTTTATCAGGTCTGTAAGTGAAACAGGCGACTTTAAACAATATTCAGGTCCATGCTGTTCCCTCTACTAAAGCCTGTTTCTGTATTTTTTTCTAGTCAGTTCAAATGCTCATATTGTTAAAGTTAAAGTCTGTCCCGAGCCTTGTGGCCCATCAGGCCGGTGCTCATGCCGGTTTCTGTGGCGTGAAGCGACTGAGGTACGAGACTTCCCCCTGGATAGGACGCCAGTCTATCGCGAGGTTAACCCCCAGCATTTTGCCGGTACCCATTTTCAGCTGAGTGGACTGGAGCAGTGTGTGGTTAAGTGCCTTGCTCAAAGACTCAACACGCTGCCTTGGCCGAGACTCGAACCCATGACCTTCAGATCGTGAGCCCAACGCCCTAACCACTTGGCCACACGCCACACCAGTGCTCATATTGACTGAGGGAAAAGGAGAAAAATGCATTGATTTGTTCTGATCGGGACCATATTGCCTGAAAGGGGCAGTCGTATCTGCGTTGTCGTGAACCTTCTAAGGGAATAAGTTTTTAAGCAGATTATTGCAGGAGCTAGAATGAAAAATAAAACAGAAAATATTAGAAATATGTGGTAGGTCATTGGGGAGAGAAGCAGAGACAATGACCTTTTATTTTAAGGTGTGTGAAGGGAAGAGTCTGCGTGGTTTCAAAGAAAGAACATGGAATAGGAGTAATGGGAGAGATCTTTCATAGAGTCAGGGAGGGCTGTAGTGAAAGGAGACTCAATAATTAGGGGGACGGAGAGCTGTAAATGAAACTCCAGGATAGTATGTTGTCTCCCAGGTGCCAGGGTCAGGGAAGTCCGTGAGCAGTTGTCAAATATTCTCGAGGGAGTCTGAGCAGCTGGAGGTCGTTGGTACCACAGGGGTTGAGGTTGCGCAGTGTGAATGTAGTGAGTCAGGAAGAAAGATTAAAAAGCAGGATCTCAAGGTTGATCATCTCTGGATTACTGCTGGTGCCACACACTACTGAGGGCAGGGATAGAAGGATAGATCTGATGCATGCATGGCTGAGGAGCTGGTGCATGAGGGAGGGATTCAGGTTCTTGAACAATTGCTAGTTGCTTGGAGGATTTAAACTAGTCTAGCAAGGATCAGGGCCCAAAGTAGTCAGTGGCAGAAGAGGCAAATAAAGAAGCATGCAAGTCCAGGGAACGAGGAAGATCTTGTAGGCTAAACTGCATTTATTTTAATGCAAGGAGCCTAATTAGGTAAGGCAGTTGACCTCAAAGCATGGATCAGCACATGGGATTGTGATAAAATAGTTATTGTAGAAACACAGCTGAGGGGTGGGCAGGACTAACAGCTCGATGTTCCTGGGTTCAGATGCTACAAATGTAATAGAGATGGAGATAAGAGAGGAAGGAAAGTTGTGTTTTTGATTAGGAAGAACTTCATGGCAGTACCTTGAAAGAATAATCCTGTGAGAACAATGAACATAGTAGGAATAAGAACAGGGTGGTCTCCTTCATGGGCTTTTTTATAGGCTTCCAACAGTCAGCAAGAACAAATATGTAGGGATGCTGCAGGAATACCAGTTTGTTTGTTATGTGCCATGTCATATCACGCGGGCAATCATGGTCCTTCCGTGACCGTGATAGTTCATGGCAAATTTTCTGTACAGAAGTGCTTTGCCGTTGCCGTCTTCTGGGCAGAGTTTTTGCAAGACAGGTGACCCCAGCATTATCCGGCATCAGTGGTCACATAACTATGACTTTTGACATGCACCAGTTGCTCATATTAACCCACCCACCCACACACGTACATAGTCCTCTAACCGAACGACAGGCTAAATTTGGCCTCCAGCGGATTTGTGGACTCGCAGACACTAGACCCCAACTTCCCTAGCGGACTCGCACAGATTCCAGATTCGGGGCTCCTGCCATTGGGCCTCGACTTCTAGACTTCTAGACCTTTAGACATTGGTCCAGATTTCTGATCAACCTTCGGGCTTTGATTTGGTCTTCCAATTGATGTTTCGGCTTTAATCTTCAGTAATGACCCAGGACTCACAGCTGATGACGAATGAATACCCTGGATAAGGGCCCAAACTCCAGGCCTCAAACGCCAGACATGCCGATGATGGGATCCCTAAAAACTAGGCCTTGAGCTCTGGTCTCCCTGATGATGGGACTCTGAACGTCCTCATTGGTCTGTTGGCCCAACATCAGACCAGACCCATGCCACTGGCCTTTGAATACAAAGCAGAGGCTTGGACATTAACCTGACCTCCAATTCCCCCACATCCCGGTCCATAAACCCGAACCTGAACCCTAACGCCTCTCTCGGTCCCAAAAACCAGTCCTACAAACTTAATAAAATAAACTTTAAAAAAATTAACTAAGTGTGAGCTGTGAGCTCAATGGAAGGCGCAGATCGGTGCCATCGTGATCAGGTCTACATGAACTTTAGCAAGGCTTTTGACAAGGTTCTGCACAGTGGGCTGGTCCGGACGGTGATATCTGATGGGATCCAGGGTGAGCTAGCCAGTTGTATACACGGTTGCTTTACAGGAAGGAGTTAGAGGCTGGTGGTGTGGTAGTGAAGAGTCGTTTTGCAGCTCAGAAGCCTGTGACCAGTGGTGTGCCGTAGGGTCGATGATGGGTTCCCTGCTGTTTGTTATATAGACTAACAACTTAGATGCGAAAGTAGATGACGTGGTTAGTATGTTTGCAGATGACACCAATATTAGTGACGTTCTGTACAATGGAAAAGGGTTGTCCAAGATCACAATAAGATCGATCTCGACTGGGAAATTAGGCAAAGGAGTAGCAGATGGAATTTAAATCAGTGGTGTGACAAGTGTTGAATTTTGGGAAGTTAAACTGGACAGGACTTGGACAATAAACAAGAGGGCCCTGGGGAGCTTTGTAAAACAAGGAGATCTTGGGGTACACGTATACAGTTCCCTGAAAGAGGTGGCAAAGGTGGCATGACTACCTTCATCAGATGGGGCACTGAGCACAAGAGCTGGAACATGTTGTGCAGGGTGCTGCTGAGACCACACCTGGAGTATTCTGTGCAGTTCTGGCTGTCACACTATGGAAAGGACGTGATTTAGCTAGAACGGGGGCAGAAAAGATTCACCAGCATGTTGCTGGGACTAAAGAGCTTGAATTAGGAGGAGAGACTGGAGAATCTGGGAGTTTTCCCTTGAGTGTAAAAGGGTGAGGGGTGACTTTTAAGGAGGTTGTTAAAATCATGAGGAGCATAAATAAAGTAGATGGTTGAAGGGTAAGGGAGTCGAAAACTCAAAGGCGTAGGTTTAAAGTGAGAAGGGACAGATTTAAAGGGGTCCTGAGAGGCAATTTATTCACACTAACCGTGGCCAGGTGAAAAGGTAACAGTGGATATAATTACAAAACTTAAGAGACATTTGGACAAGTTCATGGGGGGAGAAGGGTTTAGAGGGGTTTGGGTCAAGTGCAGGCACAGGAAGAAAGCACCTTGGTCATCATGGAACACACACAAAAACTGCTGGTGAATGCAGCAGGCCAGGCAGCAGTACAGTCGACGTTTCCAGCCGAGACCCTTTGTTCACCAGCATTTTTGTGTGTATGCTTGAATTTCCAGCATCTGCAGATTTCCTCGTGTTTGGTTATCATGGACAAGGATGGCCTGCTTTCAGGCTATGAAACTTTATGACTATGAGCTGGCACATGAATGATGGGAATCTTTGCCAAATCTTTGAGTTAAAAGTACAGAAAGATTGCCAAGAGGTTTTAGATTGGAACAACATAGATTCCATAAACACTACCTGGAGATGATTAACAAATACACAAGGCTGCAAACTATGCGGCACTGTAGATTTATACATTTCAAGATAAAGAACTGATTAGCTTTATTAAATTGGCCTCGGTCACTCATTTAGAACTAGGAGGAGCTTGATCACAAACAGCAAACAACTCCTTCAGTTTTATTTCCAAATGCTGTCTATTAGTTTACAATTCCTACACACGCATTGAACTCCCCCAAGGCAGGGACGCACCACTGATTAGATAGAGAGTAAAGCTTCCTCGTCAGTGCCCTGTCATATGCTCAGGGAGTTGGGGCAGTAGCTAGTCCCAGCACCAGCTCCATGCCATTCTCTACTTGGTAGTCCTCATCCACAACTAGGGTTGCCAACTTTCTCCCTCCCAAATAAGGGACAAAAGTAGCAGTCAAATACGGGACACTTGTGCTTACCCCGAAAAAGACTACTATGACCATGAAGCCTTGCGCAGGCACCTGTGTGCGCATTCTTGTATGTGCCGATTTTTTTCTACAAATCGGTTTTGGCTTAATCTTCCCGATTCTGATACACTGTACATACATTATTTCTACTTTATATAGGCTGTGTATTTATCATATCATTCCTGATTTCCTATATGTTAGTGTTATTTTAGGTTTCATGTGTTATTGGTATGATTTGGTAGGTTATTTTTTGGGTCTGGGAACGCTCAAAAAGTTTTCCCATATGAATTAATGGTAATTGCTTCTGCGCTTTACGCCATTTTGGCACTAACGGGTTTCATAGAAACGCTCTACCTTAGCGGAGGAAATACGGGACAAGGGCGGTCCCGTATGGGACAAACTAATTTAGCCCAATATACAGGATGTCCCGGCTAATATGGGACAGTTGGCAACCCTACTCGCAACCCATCCCTTGCCCTCAGAGCCAGATGACAAAATGGATGCTCATAGTAGATATAACCCATTTCATCCCAGGCAAAGCCCTCCCCACCATTGTGCACAGCTACAAGGAGCGCTGCCACAAGAAAGCAGCATCCATCGTCAAGGGCCCCCACTATCCAGGCCATGAACTCTTATCGTAGCTAACGCTGGGCAGAAAGTACAGGTGCTTTAGTCGCACAACACCAGCGTCGGGAGCAGCTATTGCCCTGCAACCATCAGGCTCTTGAACTGGAGTGGGTAACTTCACTCACCTCAACTCTGAACTGCATTCCACTCACTTCCAATGACCTTGCAACTCGTGTTCTCAGCATTATTTATAGATTTATTTGCAACATTTGTTTTCTCTTGCACACTGGTTCTTTGTCGAAAGTTGTCATAAATTCTGTTGTCTTTATTTTCCTGCAGTTGCTGATAAGGAACTGAATATCAAGGTTTAAGTATACATGCTTTGATAATAAATCTGCTTTCTCTTTGGCCCCTCTGAAAGTGGAATCCCTGCCTCCCTACGTCAGAGACCTGGGTAGAGACTTGTACAAAGCAGGTTCACACAATAGGTTTTATGGGTTGGCTCACAGACTTTGGCACCACTTCTATTTCTGCAGCATGGAAATGATCATGTTTCGTATTTGGAGCATGAGAAGTTGCATCCCATGTTTGCACGTTTGAAGGAGCTGCATCTTAGGCCGTGGTTGCATTTCAGCCCAATCCCCCAAGCTCCCGATCTTTGAGTACCCGTGCGGAGGGCAGGCGTTTGGCGAGTCAGCCTTCAGCCTGTTCCTGGGCTTGGCTAATGTGGCATTTTTCTGGTTCACATTGCAGGTCTTTGGGGGTCCATCCTATCTGACAGCCTGCCCTCCTGTACAAGCCTGGGTGTCCTTAGAGAGAGAGCACACAGTGTCTCCTGGAGACCTTCTGAGCCTAGTGGAAGCTGTAGAGACTGGGGAGCATCCTGGACAAGAATGATAATATTTTAATTTGAAAGTGATGTAACTTTAGTAAATATTTAAATCAAAAAATGTAAATACTGCAAATATATAAATAAAGACCTTTGTATTAAAATAGATACAGAGTAAAGCTCCCCCTGCACTTTATGATCAAATAGCCAATCCCATGTACTTCCGTGTGCTCCCAGTTCTAGATTTTCCAGTCTGGAAAACAATGCCTCAGCATCTCTCCATAAATTATAGTTTCTCAGAAATTACGGTTCCCTCATTCTGCAGAAAAGTTTAAAATGAGTCATTGTCACAACAACAAAGTGTCAGCAGCAAGCATCCTTGAACTTGGAATAGATCTATCAGGCTGATGCACGTTTAGATTTTTCACATTGATCATACTTACATTTTACCTCGGAGAAAACAGATCAAATATCACTGAGGAGGAATGAGTAGACATGTATTGACAAAGTGCCTCTGACAAAGTGGTTTCTGGCTGATGACTGTTAAAGTGTGGTCACTGCTGCTTTGGAAAGAAGGGTTTTATGTTGAAGCCATCAGGTGAATGGCAAGTCTCTGTGAATGACAGACTCTCTTTGTGGACTTCAGTTCAGAGTGCCGTTTGCATGATTTTTTTTCTCTCTGCAAGTTGGGTGTATGATGGCCTTTTTCCTTGTTTTGTGGCTACCTGTTAGGAGACAAATCTCAAAGTTGTACAATGTATACCTACTTTGATAATAAATGTGCTTTGAACTTTGAACTTTATAGCTGGGGAGAAGGTTAGAGTTTGGGAGGGGAAGAGGCAAAAGGGAGGTTTTAAAATAAAGACGCACTTCTAACATGGAGGCTTTGCTGGATGGGTAGCTCTCGTGGGTGGTGACATACTGGCATGTCAATGAGCTGGTCAAGCTTGAAAGGATGAGTTAGGCACAGAGCTGCAATCTGTACTATCAGCTGTGGGCTCTGTACCTGATCCAGCCGTGCTCCCCAGGACTGCTCAGTGACCTTTACTCAAAGAGTAGAATCTCTTCCTCTGCTGGGGAAGAGTGTGACCAGCGCAGGATTAACTGCAGCGTGACTGACTGATCCAAGCTCCTGCTCCAACTCCACAGTGTCAAGTACACACAAGGGATGATTCAAGATTCGTGACAAAGAACCTAATTGTTTCTTCATTTTGAGTTCACTGGGAAGCCACTCTTTCATCTCACAGCAATACTATAACCCTCCAGCAACAATCCTGATAAAGAAGATATAGAGTTGCCGAGAGGGTCTCCTGCTGTGAATGATGACTAACCCTAACCCTAACATATACTTTTATGCCGAAGTACGCAAGGGCACAAGAAGATTCCATCTTCTGGTGGGTTGTGAACCTATTCCAACCTGCCAAATAGCCCCTGTGCTAAAGGAGTCCCTCTCTCACAGAAACTCACGCCGAATCTGCCCAACAAATTGCCAGGGAGTTCAATATGACTTCAACCCGTTTGGATGGGAATGTAGGTGACCTGATTAGCAAGTCTGAAGTTGCTGGTGTGGTGCAGCGGACACTACAGCAAGTGGTCAAAGGATCTCGGTCAATTGGCAAAGCGGGCAAAGTGATCCCAGAACCTATAGAAACATAGAGTACTACAGTTCAGAGGCCCTTCAGGCCATCTAACCTGTGCTGAACTATTATTCTCCCTAATCCCGAGTATAAAACAGATTAGATTAAAACTCTGTAAAGTCTTGTAAATGTTGCCATTAGTTGCAAGCCTACAAATACATTACCAGAGTAGATTGCATCTTGAGCTTAGCCTTACTGCCCTGCATTAACCCTACTCCTTGACTACATGGTTTCACTTTGCACTTACTGTGTACTTTAACTACCTGTTGAATTCACACTGACAAATTACTAAAAGTGATCAATGCTTCATATCACGGTTGGACTCAATCACATGCTGAGTTAATTGAATCCAGATGTGCTGCTACCCTGCACATTGGCCCAGAAGTGCACCGCTGATTTGATCCATTTTAGGGCAGATGGAATTTAATTTGCATAAGTACAAAATGGTACATTTCAGGAAGTTAAACTAGGGCAGGGCATACACAGTAAATGACAGGGCCCTGGAGAGTGTTGTTAAACACAGAAACACTGGGATACAAGTATTATACATAGATCCCACACAGGGAAACAAGGTAGTGGAGAAAGTGTTTGACAGACTTGCCTTCATGAGTTGAAGCACTGAGTACAAAGTTTGGATACCTTCTTACAGCTGTACAAGGTGTTGGGAGTCCATACCTGGAATAGTGTGTGCACTTTTGATTCCCAAACTATCGGATATGTTAGATCTGGAGATGGAGGTTCTTTAGAAGTTAAGAATGAGGTGAAAATCATGTGATGGCAATTGTATTAGATGTTCACCACAGTACTTGGACGGGGTCAGCCTATACCAGCAGGCAAAGCAGATAAATAAGTCACAAGGGAATTTGAGCATATGCTTTCATTTGAAACTGCAGACTGGTCTGAGCCAGTTCAGATAAGAAACCAGTGAACAGGTACTGACCCAGTCACACTTTGCCTTTGCAAAGTACAGAAATATTGAGCCATATATACTACAAGTTAAAAGTACAAGCAAAGCACAATAAAAGTGATAATCTGGACTCTAGTCCAACAGGACAATACGATTAAGCTAGAGAGGGGGCAGAAAAATTCCACAAGGATGTTTCCAGGGCTAGAAGGCTTGAGTTAAAAGGAGCGACTGGATTGACTGGGAATGCTTTTCCCTGGAGTGAAGGAGGCTGAGGGATGACTTTATCAAATCATTAGGTGCATAGATGGAATATTTTTCCCAAACTATGGAAGTCTAACAACAGATGGCATTGGTTAAGGTGGGAGAGCAAAGTTTTAAAGGGGAAATGAGGGGCATGTTTTCACATGGGAGTGGTGAGTACAGAGTCATAGAGTACTACAACACAAGCGGGGTCACGGAGTACTACAACACAGAAACAGGGTCACGGAGTACTACAACACAGAGACAGGGTCATGGAGTACTACAACACAGAAACAGCGTCATGGAGTACTACAACACAGAAACAGCGTCATGGAGTACTACAACACAGAGAGGGTCACGGAGTACTACAACACAGAGACAGGGTCACGGAGTACTACAACACAGAAACAGGGTCATGGAGTACTACAACACAGAGACAGGGTCATGGAGTACTACAACACAGAGAGGGTCACGGAGTACTACAACACAGAAACAGCGTCATGGAGTACTACAACACAGAGACAGGGTCACGGAGTACTACAACACAGAAACAGGGTCATGGAGTACTACAACACAGAAACAGCGTCATGGAGTACTACAACACAGAGACAGGGTCATGGAGTACTACAACACAGAGAGGGTCACGGAGTACTACAACACAAACAGCGTCATGGAGTACTACAACACAGAGACAGGGTCACGGAGTACTACAACACAGGCGGGGTCACGGAGTACTACAACACAGAAACAGGGTCATGGAGTACTACAACACAGAAACAGCGTCACGGAGTACTACAACACAGAGACAGGGTCACGGAGTACTACAACACAGAAACAGCGTCACGGAGTACTACAACACAGAGACAGGGTCACGGAGCACTACAACACAGAGACAGGGTCACGGAGTACTACAACACAGAGACAGGGTCATGGAGTACTACAACACAGAAACAGGGTCACGGAGCACTACAACACAGAGTCAGGGTCACGGAGTACTACAACACAGAGACAGGGTCACGGAGTACTACAACACAGAAACAGGGTCATGGAGTACTACAACACAGAAACAGCGTCATGGAGTACTACAACACAGAGACAGGGTCATGGAGTACTACAACACAGAGAGGGTCACGGAGTACTACAACACAAACAGCGTCATGGAGTACTACAACACAGAGACAGGGTCACGGAGTACTACAACACAAGCGGGGTCACGGAGTACTACAACACAGAAACAGGGTCATGGAGTACTACAACACAGAAACAGCGTCACGGAGTACTACAACACAGAGACAGGGTCACGGAGTACTACAACACAGAAACAGCGTCACGGAGTACTACAACACAGAGACAGGGTCACGGAGCACTACAACACAGAGACAGGGTCACGGAGTACTACAACACAGAGACAGGGTCATGGAGTACTACAACACAGAAACAGGGTCACGGAGCACTACAACACAGAGTCAGGGTCACGGAGTACTACAACACAGAAACAGCGTCATGGAGTACTACAACACAGAGACAGGGTCACGGAGCACTACAACACAGAGACAGGGTCACGGAGCACTACAACACAGAGACAGGGTCATGGAGTACTACAACACAGAGACAGGGTCACGGAGTACTACAACACAAGTGGGGTCATGGAGTACTACAACACAGAGACAGGGTCACGGAGCACTACAACACAGAGACAGGGTCACGGAGCACTACAACACAGAGACAGGGTCATGGAGTACTACAACACAGAGACAGGGTCACGGAGCACTACAACACAGAGTCAGGGTCACGGAGTACTACAACACAGAGACAGGGTCACGGAGCACTACAACACAGAGACGGTCACGGAGTACTACAGCACAGAGACAGGGTCACGGAGTACTACAACACAAGTGGGGTCACGGAGTACTACAACACAGAGTCAGGGTCACGGAGTACTACAACACAGAGACAGGGTCACGGAGCACTACAACACAGAGACGGTCACGGAGTACTACAGCACAGAGACAGGGTCACGGAGTACTATAACACAAGCGGGGTCAGGGAGTACTACAACACAGAGACAGGGTCATGGAGTACTACAACACAAGTGGGGTCAGGGAGTACTACAACACAGAGACAGGGTCACGGAGTACTACAACGCAGAAACAGCGTCATGGAGTACTACAACACAGAGACAGGGTCACGGAGTACTACAACACAGAGTCAGGGTCACGGAGTACTACAGCACAGAGATGGTCACGGAGTACTACAACACAGAGATGGTCACGGAGTACTACAACACAAGCGGGGTCACAGAGTACTACAACACAGAGACAGGGTCACGGAGTACTACAACACAGAAACAGGCCCTTTGGTCCATCCATCTACTTGTCCAAACTTCTCTTAAATGTTGCAGTTGAACTCACATCTACCACTTTTCCTGTCAGCTTGTTCCACACTCACACCATCTTTTAGTGAAGAAATTCCACCTCATCTTCCTCCTAAACATTTCACCTATCACCCTTAACTATGACCTCTAGTGCACTTCACCTCAGTGGAAAAAGCTTGCTTGCGTTTACCCTATCTATACCCCTCATTATTTGTATGTCTTCATTCTCCTACGCTCCAGAGAACCACGTCCTAACCTATAACTCAGGACCTCAAGTCCTGGCAACATCCTTGTATATTTTCTCTGCACTCTTTCAATCTTATTGATATATCTTCTGTAAGTAGGTGACCAGAACTGCACACAATACTCTAAATTTCACCTTACCAATGTCCAACATAACATCCAAACTCCTGTACACAATACTTTGATTTATGAAGGGCAAGGAGTCAAAAGCTCTCTTTACGACCCTGTCTACAAGTGATGTCACATTCAAGGAATTACGGGCTTGAATTCCCAGATCACTGCACTCTCCGGTGCCCTACCACTTGCAATGTAAGTCCTACCCTGGTGTGATCTCACAACGTGCAACACCTCACACTTGTCTGCATTCAATTTCATCTGCCATTTTTCCAGCTGGTCATGCAAGCCATGACAACCTTCCTTGCTGTCCACTACTCCCACAACATTGGTGTCATCTGGAAATTTGCCGATACAGTTAACCACATTATCACCCAGATCGCCAATGTAGATGACAAACAACAACGGACCCAACACTGATCCCTGCGGCACTCCACTAGTCACAGGCCTCCAGCCAGAGAGACAACCATCTACTGCCAATCTCTGGCTGCTTCCACAAAGCCAATGCCTAATCTAATTTAATACTTCATCTTGAACAACTTTCCATGTGAGACATTGTCAAAGGCCTTGCTGAGGTCCATGTAGACAATATTCACTGCCTTTCCTTCATCAAATTCCAGGTAGCCTCCTTGAAAAACTCTATAAAATTGATTAGGTACAACCTACCACATAACTGGAATCAGCTGCCAGAGGAAGTAGCAGAGGCAGGTACAATTACAATGTTTAAATGACATTTGAATAGGTTCATGGAAATTAAATGTTCAGAGGGACATGGGCAATTGGGACTAGCTAAGCAAGGCATCTTGGTTCACATGAAAGTGATGGGCTGAAGGGCCTTCTTCCAAGCTAACTAACTCTACGATTCTATGACCTTATGAGAATTCAAGATAAAAGCTTGAAAGATAGTTCCCTGTCATGCCTAACTTTGACTATATTATTCCTGCTGTCTTCTTGATTTTTCTATACTTTTAGCTCAATTTTCCACTTTCCTTTCTCTCTAGCTTTCCTTCCCTGGTTTATTCATTAAATAGTTTTATTGCCCATTCCATTTCTTCATTAGTCTGCCTCTCACTCTCTGAATGTCTGCCTCAATCTTCATCTAATTATCCAAGAGACTGCCCACCTTCTCCATCTCTCTCCACTCTTCCCCATGTATTTCTCACTGGCTTCTTTCCATCGCTGATCCTTCACTCTCTACTTTCTAGTCTTTCTGTTTCTCCTCTTAGTTTACTCTCAGCTTTTTTGTAATGTTTGTTTTTTAACTTTCTCTATCTTTCTTTCTCTAAATAGAGTCATTGTCTACCTTAGTCTCTCTCACCATCCTTCTCTGTCTTTTGTTCTCTAACTTTTCTCATTTTGTGTTTCAGTTATCTCTCCAAGTTTATTCTCTCTCTCTCGTCCTTTTTTTTTACCTCTGTGTACTTTCTGTCTCTGTCTTCTCTTGCTGTGTATTTTCCTCCATTCTCTCTCACACAGCCTGGTTCTTTCCATATCTCTCATCAATTGCAGCTTAAGCAAAGGTCACTGAACAAGAAAAGCTCCTTTCAAGCCCTGCACAAGCACCAATCACAGTGCTTGAAGCCAAGAAAGTGAAGACTGTATGAAAGGATTTCACATGGGATTTCAGAAGTGTTCTTCAAACTGAATATTGTCTTGGGCACATTTATAATTTGATCGGAAAGCCGGCTTTCTGTCCGTAAGAGCACCTGACCCTGCTCGGGGTAAGACGGATTGTGGTTATGACCGCGTTACCCTTCATTCTGACTAACTGGTTGTATACCTTCCAAGGAGGAGTGGGAAAAGGACATGTTTATCAGGATATGGATGGAAACACATTAAAAAATTGAATGCTGACAGAAGGAGTCTTTAGAGCTGCTATATTATGTTGTCTGTCTCGAATGACATCACTAGAAGGCAGAGTTTCTTGTCCTCACTGAGGAGGACAGGCAAGGAACCTGAATTTTTAGATAATCGGTAGCATAGAACCAGGGGTGGGGTGGGGGGGAGTCACTGAACAATAATTTCCCAATCAAGCCTCGTTGCTGTGATCCAGAAGATGCTCCTTGAATGTATGAGGGACACAGATTCAAAAGGGAATGGGATAAAAGTTTGCAGGAAAAATGCTGATGAGTAGGCCTTCCTAGAAGTTAGTGCTTGCCAGTTTTGAGATCATAGTTATCAATATTAGAAAGAAAATTTAAACCATATTACCTATGTCTAATTCTAGTGCTAGTTCTTTGTCCCCCTTCACTAAGTCTCCAGCTTCATTTTCCAGCAGTCCAATATCCATTCTCACCTCTCTTTTACTCTTTACATATCTGAAAAGCCTTGATATCTTCTTTGGTATTTTTGGCTAACTTACCCACATATTTCATCTTTTCTCTCCTTAATTGATTTTGGCTTCTGTTTGTTATTAAAGTTTTCTAAACCTCTAACTTCCCACTAATTTTTGCTACATTATATTCCCTCCCTTTTGTTTTTATGCTGTCTTTGATTTCCCTTGTCACCTTTGGTTGTTTTATCCTTCCTTTAGAATACTTCTTCATCTTTAGGATGTATCTATCCTGCACCTCCTGAATTGCCCCCAGAACCTCCAGCTATTGCTGTTCTACTATCATCCCTGCTAGTGTCCCCTTCCAATCATCTTTGGCCAGCTCCTCTTTCATGCTTCTGTAACTCCTTTTACTCAACTGTAATACTGATACATCTGACTTTAGCTCGTCCACCTCAAACTGCAGGACGATCATTCAATCATATTTTGATCACTGTCTCCCGAGGGTTCCTTTACCTTAAGCTCACTAATCAAATCTGGTTGCACAACACTCAGTCCAGAATTGCCTTTCCCCTAATGGGCTCAACCACAAGCTGCTCTAAAAAGCCATCTCGTAGGCATCCTTCAAATCCCCTCTCTTAGGATCCAGTACCAACCTGATTTTCCCAATCTACCTGCATATTGAAATCCCCCATGACTATTGTAACATTGCTCTTATTACATGCTTTTTCTATTCCCCATTGAAATTTATATCCCACATCCTGTCTACTATTCAGGGGGCTGTGTAAAACTCCCTCTGGGGTATTTTTACCCTTGCAGTTTCTGAACGCTACCCACCAGGATTCTACATCTTCTGATTCTATTTTACCTCTTTCTAAGGATTTGATTATATTTTTTACCAACAGATCCACCCCACCTCTTCTGCCTACCTACCTGACCTTTCGATACAATGTATATCCATGGGTGTTAAACTCCCAACTATGATCTTCTTTCAGTCACATCTCAATGATACCCACAATTTCCTACCTCCCAATTTCTAACTGCACTACAAGATCATCTACCTTATTCTGTATACTGCATGCATTCAAGTTCTTCACCTCCAGTTCAGTATTCATCATCCTTTTCGACTTTGCCCACATGTTACATTTCACCTCATCCCACTGACTCAACCCACAGACACTTAATGTTTATCATGATTTACTTCTGAGAATATATCCCAGCCAGAATATGTATCTTTCCCATGAGACCTAAAGGAATGGTTAGGCTCCAATCAGCATCGATTCCTGTCTTACCGGGAATCAGAGGCTTGGCTCCAGGACATGTACACATTCCTCCAAATGACCTCAGATTTATCTATGATTCTCAATCTTGTAGTTTCGCAGTTTTTTTTTGCTATATATTTTGCTCTTTGGAATCTGAATGTTGCTAACAATGGCAGCCCTTTTTGTCCTATGTTAATTGTACTTGAGCCTCTCTAGTTCTTCTGGTGGATAGGGGACGCCTGGACTTAGACCCAGCAATGATAAAGGAACAGTAATTTCTGGTCAGGACTGTGTGTGAACTGGTGAAGAACATACAGATGGAGGTGTCCCTGTGCACCTCAAACCCTCGTCCTCTGTTGGAGAAGTTGGCAATGTAGCCTATGTAAGGTGGTACACACTGCACTGTGCTGGAGAGAATGAATGTGGTGGTGGGCTAGGTACTAAACAAGTAAACTGCATAGCCCTAGATGGTGTCAAGCTTCTGGGGTTTTGCTGGAACTGCACTCTTCCAGCAAGTGTATTGTTGTGCCTTGTAGGCGGTGGAATATCTTAAGATGGCCTGTCTGTCTGCCTAGGTACGATATCCGATGCGGACTTTGGTGACCATGGTTTTCCATAGAGATCTATCCTTCATTTTTTGGATGACTTCCATTTCCTCGATGTGTAGCCACCTGGCTATGCTTTTGATGTACATAAGTCGAGGTCTTCCTCTAGGTTTGCTCCCCTCAATCTTTCCAGAGAGTATGAGTTTTTCTAGTTCATCTTTCTGCACGATGTGTCCTAGGAATCTGAGTTGTCTTTCTCTTATTGTTGGTATGAGTGATCGAACTGCTTGGGCTCTCCTGAGAACTTCTTCATTTGATATGTGTGTGGTCCATGATATTTTTAACATTCTCCTGTAGAACCATAATTCAGCTGCTTCTAGTCTCTTTTCCATTGCTGGAGAAATGGTCGAGCATTCAGTTCCATAAGTCAGGATAGAATAAATGTAGCACTGCAGTATTCTGTTTTTAGTGTACGTGCTCATCTTTCTGTCTGTTAATATGGTCTTCATTTTCGAGAAAGCTTCTTTCGCCATTGCTATTCTGTATTTGATATCTGTGTCGCACCTGCCATTACTTGTTATTAGGCAGCCAAGATATCTGAATTTGTTGACTTGTTTGATGTTTGTATTTCCGATCTTGATCATATGTTGTGGGATGTTTGTCTTTCTGGAGATAACCATGCTTTCTGTCTTCTTGGTGTTGACTGAGAGGCCTCTGCGGTTACTTTCTGTTGCCACTGTAGTGAGTAGTTCTTGAAGTTTTGTTTCTGAGTCAGCTATTAGTACGATG
Organism: Mobula hypostoma; assembly: GCF_963921235.1. Classification (NCBI taxonomy): domain Eukaryota; kingdom Metazoa; phylum Chordata; class Chondrichthyes; order Myliobatiformes; family Myliobatidae; genus Mobula; species Mobula hypostoma. The sequence continues at coordinate 24,419,127 of NC_086120.1, read as the reverse complement.
TCATCAGCATATCTGATGTTATTTATATTATGGCCTCCAATTGTGAATCCTTTGATGTCTTTGATACTTCTCAAGATATTTTCACTATACAGGTTGAATAAGTCTGGTGAAAAGACACAACCTTGCCTGACTCCTCTCATGATATTCACATACTCACTCACTTCTCCTATTCTGATGGATGCTGTCTGGTCCCAGTATAAGTTTCTTAAGAAACGTATATCTTTCCATCTATATCAAGATCTTTAGATGGTAAGGAAGTGAATTATTCAGTACAGTTTACTAAGTCTCTGACTTTCCCCTGTAGCTGTTGTATTTGTGCAGCTGATCCAGTTGAGTTTGTGGTCAATAGTTGGAGACAGCCCATGTGGACTTTATGCATCAGTTTTAAAAAAGCAAGTAGGGCCTGTCAGGACTTGTCTGCGGAGTGGAAGACTGGGTTATTAGCAGCTTAGCAAGGGCCAGCAAAAAGAAACTATGAATGAGTAGAGTGGCCATTGTGGGAGCAGACATTGTTGGAGTGAGCCAGGGTTAGAGTGGGAGGCTTTAGCTCAACAGGCCTTGGCAAGAGCATGCAGAGGCTAAGGGTGCTGAGTCATTTGGAAACATTTATTTGATTGTCAAACTTAAGCTTAAGAAGACAGAGCCAAAATTAACGCGAAGTAGCTGAGTAAGTAACCTAGATGACTGCAAAACTCAAAGATTTCAGAGAAGATGCTCAGGTAAGAGCAGGTGAGCTTTTTTGTTGTTGTCTGTAAAACCTTAGTCCTTAATTCAATGTAGACAGGATGTTAGGTGAGGCACTGGAATACTCCTCCTGTAAGGTGTGGAATTGCAGGGTGTCTAACAGGCTCCCTGATGACTACATCTGCAGAAAGTGCTCCTGACTGACCTGGAGCTGGAGCTGGAGCTGGATGTACTCAGGACAATCCGGGAAGCTGAAAACCTCATCGATGAAACTTTTACTGACGTGGTCACACCCAGAGCGCAGTAGACAAGTGACCACCAGGAGAAGTAAGAGGAGGAAGCAGTTGGTGCAGGGTTCCCCTGTGGGCGTACCCCTCAGCAACAAGTAAACCCCTATTGATGCTGCTGGGATGGGCGGCGGGATGATCTATCAGGGCACAGGAGCAGCAGCCAGGCCAGTGGCACTGTGGCCTGCTCCGAGGCGCAGCAGGGAAGGGTGAAGTCTCGACAAGAGACTTGATAGTTAGGGGGACGGACAGGAGATTCTCTGAGGTCAGGATGGTGTGTTGCCTCCCAGGTGCTAGGGTCCAGAGTGGCTGCAGAATATTCTCAAGGGGGAAGGTGAGCACCGAGAGGTTCTGGTACACATGGGTAGACAGGGGGAAGAAGTCCTACGCAACGAGTATAGGGAGTCGGAAAGAGGATGAAGAACAGGAACTCCAAGGTACTCCCAGTGCCACGTGCTAGACAGGGCAGGAAATACGATGATAATACAGATGAATTAGTGGCTCAGGTACTGGTACGGGGGCTAGTGGTTTAGGTTTTTGGATAATTGAGACCTCTCCTGGGGCAGTGGTGGTGGTGACCTGTACAAGAGGGATGGGTTACACCAGTACTGGAGGGGAACCAGTATCCTGGCTGGGAGGTTTGCTAGTGCAACACACCGGGGGGGGGGGGGGGGTTTAAACCAGTTTGGTGGGGGGATGGGAACCAGAGCACTAGGTCAGAAAGTGGAGGAATTGAGAAAAAGGTAGATGTCAGAGTCAGAAAAGACCGGCAGGAGCAAAGTAATACAAACAATGGGATGGATAGTTTAAAGTGTGTGTATTTTAATGCTAGGAGTATTATAGATAAAGGCAATGAACTTGGAGCATGGATCAGTACACGGAACTATGATTTTGTGGCCGTAACAGAGACAATTGAGGGAGGGACAGGAATGGGTGCTTAATGCCCCAGGGTTTCAAAGTTTTAGAATGGATAGCGAGGGAGGTAAAAGGGGGTGGGGGAGTTGCACTATAAATCAGGGACAGTATCACAGCTGCACTCGGGGGGGGGGGTGCATAATGGAGGGCTTGTATACTGAGCCTATATGGGTAGAACTCAAAAATAGGAAGGTGCAATCACCCTGGGATTGTACCCCAGGGACCCTCCCCACCCCCACAACCAACGGCCACTGAGATACGCAGACAGTCTCAGGAAAGGTGTAAAAACAAATGGCGTAAAGATAACAAAAACTACAGTATTGGGAGCTTCAGCTTTCCTAATGTTAACTGGGACCTTCTGAGTGCAAGGGATTAGGTAGGGCAGAATTTGTTAGGGGCATCCAGTTTCTTAAATATGTAGGTAGTCCAACAAGAGGAGGGTCTGTATTGGACCTATGATGGGTAATGAGCCTGGCCAGGCGACCAACCTTTCAGCAGGTGAGCAGTTAGGGAATGGTGACCACAACACCTTAACTTTCAGGATAGCTATAGATAAGGATAGGTATGGCCCTTGTGGGGGAGTTTTAAATTGGAGTACGGCAAATTATGAGGGCATTAGAGAGGAACTAGGGATAGTTAATTAAGAACATCTGCTTTTAGCCAAGTCCATATCTGACATGTGAATGGTGTTTGAAGACCAACTGACAGAGTATAGGACAAGTATGTTCCAGTCAGAAGGAAGGACAAAAATGGCATGGTAAGTGAACCTTGGATGTTGAGAGAGGTGATGAACTTAGTCAAAAAGAATGTAAAGCTTAAGAAGCTAGAATCAAAAAAGCCTTTGAGGATTAAAAAAGAAACTAGAAAGGAAGTCAAGAAGGGAATTAGGAATGCCAGGAGGGACTACGAAAAGTCCTCGGCAATTAGGGTTAAAGAGAATCCCAAGACATTCTATACATACACCAAGAGCAAGTGGATTACTATGGAGCAGGCAGAACCACTCTAGGGTAAAGGGGGATACACTTGCTTGGATGTGGAAGATGTGGGTGAGGTCCTTAATAAGTATTTTACATCAGTATTTACCAAGGAGAAGGGCATGGGGGGGGCATGGGTAGGGAGTTCAGTGCCGAGTATATTGATATGCTAGGATAAAGGAGGAGATGGTTTTGGATCTCTTAAAGAGCATTAAGATGGATAAGTCCCCAGGGCCTGATGGGATATAACCTAGGTTCTTGAGAGAGGCAAAAGAAGAGATTGCTGGGGCCTTGACCAATATCTTTGCATCCTCTCTAGCCACAGGTGAGGTCCCAGAGGACTGGTGAGGAGCTAATGTTGTTCCATTATTCAAGAAGGGAACCAGGGTAACCCTGGAAACTATAGACCAGTGAGTCTCATGTCAGTGGTCGGGAAATTACTGGAGAGATTTCTTAAGGACAGTGTTGTGCATTTAATATTGCAGTAATATTCAAGTAATATTGTAAATAAATTGATTAAGTATTTTTATTTACATAATTCATTATGAGTTATATGCAAAAGTATGTGAATGGCATATGTTATTACATCACTACATCATAATAACCCATGCCTCGTTAAAAGTAAAAACAAAACTAAGACACTGATCTCCCGGCTCCCATGTTTTTCTTTCAATTAGTTTTATGTTTTGAAACATTTATGAGCATTTGGGAAACCATGCCCTAATCAAGGAGAGCCAACGTGGCTTTGTGTGGAACAAGTCGAGCCTTACTAACTTGATTGAGTTTTTTGACGAGGTGACAAGGGTGGATGTTACCTACAAGGATTTTAATAATGTGTTTGACAAGGTCCCTCACAGGAGGCTTATCCAGAAGATTAAGATTCATGGGATTGGTGGTGAATTGGCTGTTTGGATTCAGAACTGGTTTGCCCATAGAAGACAAAGGGTAGTGGTCGAAGGGACTTATTCTACGTTGTAGTTGGCGGTCTGTGATTAGTGGTGCTCTGCAGGGAACTGTACTGAGACCTCTGCTGTTTGTGATGTATATAAATGACCTGGATGAAAATATACAATTGATGAGTGGGTTAGCAAGTTTGCAGATGATAAGAAGATTGGTGGTTTTGTGGATAGCATAGAACACAAGCAAAAAATACAACAGGATATAGATCAGTTGTAGATATGGGTGGAGAAATGGCAGATGGAGTTTAGCTGGGCCAAATATGAAGTGCTGCACCTTTGTAGGTCAAACATAAAGAGACAGTACACGGTTCAGGGCAAGACTTTGATGATGAGCAGAGGGATCTTGGGGTCCAAGTTCATAGCTCCTTGAAAGTGGCTACACAGGTTGATAGGTGGTTTAAACCTTTTTACCTTCCCACCTTTTTATTCTGGCATCTTTCCAGTACTGACAAAGCATCACTGCCCAAAACATCGACTCTTCGTTCATTTCCAATGATGCTACCTGACCTGCTGAGTTCCTCAGCATTTTGTGTGTGTTGCTTTGAATTTCCAGCACCTCCAGAATTTCCTGTGTATATTGGATGCTTGCTTTTATTAGTTGAGGCATTGAGTTCAAAAATCGGGGAGTTATGTTGCAGCTTTATAAAACTCTAGTTCGGCAGCATCTAGCATATTGCATGCAATTCTGGTTGCCCCATTATAGGAAGGATGTTGAGGCTTTGGAGAGGGTGCACAAGAGGTTTACCAGGCTGTTGCACAGGTTAGAGGGCATGTGCTATGTTGAGAGGTTGGACAAACTTGGGCTGTTTTCTCTGGAGCTGCAGAGACCAAGGGGAGAGCTGATGGAGGTTTAGGAGATTACGAGAGGCACAGACAGAGTAGACAGACAGTGTATTTTTTCCAGGGTTGAAATGTCTAATACCAGAGAGCATGCATTTATGTGAGGGAAGTAATTTCAAAGAAGATGTGAAGGGTACATTGTTTACACAGAGAGAGACGAGTGCCTGAAACGTGTTGCCTGGGATGGTGGTAAAGGCAGATACATTAGGGACTATTAAAAGGTGCGTAGATAGGCACTTCAATGTGTGGAAAATGGAAGGATATGGACATTTTCTATGCAGAAGCGATTAGTAGGCTATTTAATTACTAATTTAATTGGTTTGGTACAACATTGTGGCCATGGAGCTTGCTCATGTGCTGTACTGTTCTATGTTCTGATCATGACCACCCAGGATGCTGGTGCTAAGGGATTTAGCAGTGGTAGACCCTCTTGATTGTCATGGTAGGTGATTAAGTTTACTCTGCCGGAAATGTTTATTCAATCTTGGTTCAGGAATGTTTCTTGCTACTTATAAGCTCATGTCTGATTGTACCTGGATGAGGGCATGGCCTGCTTTATTTGCTCAAGAGATGCTGTGAAATTGTAACATTGTGCAAACCTCAGTCAACATCTTCACTCCTGGCTTATAATGGAAGGAAGGTTGTAGATGCAGCAGGTGAAGATTCGAAGAGTTGGATTCAAGACACTGCCACTTGTAGTATCTGTGGTAATGTCCTGTGCTGGAACAACTGAATAACTACATTCACCTTCTTTGAAGACAGTGGTCATCAAGGTGAAAGTATTTCAATGATAGGACTCAGATGTGACATTAAAAATTAATTTTCTCTTCTTATTAAGTATAATGGTAGTTGGCAGACCAATATAATGTGCATTACTGTCACCTACTGAGGTGGAGTGTGTGGTAAAGGAACTGGAAGTATCCCTCGGCCTGAAATGTCGACTGTACCTCTTCCTAGAGATGCTGCCTGGCCTGCTGCGTTCACCAGGAACTTTTATGTGTGTTGCTTGAAATTCCAGCATCTGCAGATTTCCTTGTGTTTGGAAGTATCCCTACTAATTTCCTCCCCCCCCCCCCAAAAAAACTAAATAACATCAAAAATATGCACTTAAATACATTATGATGGCAGTGACATCCTAACAAACTTTCTATGTTAACCTGTGTCTGTCTCAAAGATTTCAATGTAGCAATTAGATGTTTCCTTTCAGCTCACAGGATCTGCTTTCAACCAAGATATGCTGCATCGTTTCTAAGCAAGTGGGCTCCCTACTTTGATTGCGTCATGCATACAAATTCTGAACACAGAATTATTCAACCTAGTATGTCCAACATGTCAATGTATAACTTCTTCTCCCCTGTTATACCCATCTCCCATTTGAGTTCCCACCATCCTCTGAATTTTATAGAAATGCCACTCTCTCTTTCCTTAACCCAACTTTGTTGCACAATGATCAAATAGACTCTTTAATTATGGCATTCACCTCCCTTTATGCAAAGCCACTACGACATTTACATTTTGGATTTTAAGTGATAGCTTGGCTAGGATGTCTGTCTCCTTGTTTCCTCCAACCCCACCGTGGGTAGAGACCTATAAATACCAGATACAAAAGCCGAGACACAGTAGATGTGCAATCTCCAGAAGAATATTTGAAATACCTGTTTTCATTTATCAAAATTGAGAACGAATTAGACCACAGAAGTACATAATCAGGGACCCATTCCAAGGCCAGAACGATTGCAACCATCTCAGAAGTAAATACTGATACATTACCTGATAATCTTTTCTTAATAGTCACCTGAAACTTTGTACCATAAATAAAAGTACATGAATGATCTGTAACTGGATCTTTTGAACCATACAAGAAACCAAGATTTCAGCCTTGTGAATATGGCTTAGCTATCGGTACCTTCTGATGTACAATCAATCTTCATCTTGATCTTAGCAACACACACAACACACAAAATGTTGGGGCAACTCAGCAGGCCAGACAGCATCAACAGAAAAGAGTAAACAGTCAGCATTTCAGGCCAAAACCCTTTATCAGGATTCTTGATCTTTTCTTGAAGGCTTAAGTCAACCAGAGAGGCAAAAGGAAAAACCATGAAGGAGTGACAGAAAAGGGTACATTGGGGCCATATTCCACATTAAACAACCCAAGATTTCCCATTAATTTCCCATTCACCCAAAACTGAAGACCTTATGAATGAAGTGCTCTGGACACTCTACTGATATTGCCAATATTGGATGACTAATTTTATGTCCTGTAACATTAACCCAATAAACCATTGCTAACTGTAACCTAAGAAGATATTTGTGATTCTGCTCACTTCTTTTATACCAGAGCTCTTCAATGCCACTATAGGGCAAACCTAGTATTGCCCTATAGAGGGCAATCCCTCTTGATAGCTTTACTATCAACACCTTCCATCAGTTGGTTGATGATTGAAAGTAAACAGATTGGACAGTTAATTAGCTGAAATGAATTCGCCCAGATTTTTGTAAACAGGGCATATCTGTCTTTAAACCTACTTCGTTCTGTATTGCAAGTCCTTAGTACTACAGCAGGCTGTAGCAGTCTGATACAATGGTTTATACTATTTACAGTTTTCTCAGCTGTTTCTTGTTATCTATTAATTTATTTAATGAGATAGTACGTGGAATAGGCCTTTCTGGACCTTTGAGCTCTGCTGCCAGCATTTCCCCCAATTTAACCCTAGCCTAATCATGGGACAATTAACAATGATCAATGGAAGCTTGTATGGCGTATAGCTCCGGGTTTGCGCTCCAAATGGTTTTTTAAAATTTATTTTGTTTGGGTTTTTTTTGCTTCAGTTAGTAGGGGTCCTTTTTCCTTCCTTCTTTTTTCCAAAAAAAAGCTTTAACATTTTGTTTTTTCTTCTTATTATTGATATATTGTTTAACTTGGTTTATAGATTAACTCTTATTGTACATATTGATATGTTGACTTGATTACGTCAATGTATTTTTTTGTTGTTGATTTTCAATAGTAATTAATAAAAAGATTTAAAAAAGAAGAAAACAATGATCAATTAATTAACCTACATATGTCTTTGAACTGTGGGAGGAAACACACATAAATAAGTCCCCATGCAATTATAGAATCAATCTGAGGATTCTGAGCGGGGCGGGAGAGGAGACGGCATGGGCCTTGACAGACATCTTCGTAACCATGTATCCCCATGAGTGAAGTCCCAGAGAAATGAGGACTATTGACTGTTGTTCCTTTCTTCAAGAAGGGCAATATGGACAAGCTAGGAAATTATGGACCAGTGAGCTTTATAACAGTGATAGGAAAATTATTAGAAAAAGCATAGATTTATTTGGGATAGTCAGCATCGCTTTGTGCTGGGGAGATCATGTCTTACAAACTTGATTGGGGTTTTAGATGAGGATAAACAGTGGATATTGTCTACTTGGAGTTTAATAAAGCCACAGGCAAGATCCCTCAGAGTAGGTTGATCCAAAAATTAAGGCACATGGAATTTAAGGAGACTTGGTAGATTAAATTCAAAATGGGCTTCTCCACAGAACACAGAGAGTAGTTGTAGAGAGGAGTTTTTCTGGCCAATGGTCTTTCAAAATGATCAGTGTTTGTAATACAAATAAATGTGTTGGATGAAGATATAGGTGGCCCAATGCTCAAACTTTTAGAGAACTTGGAAAGTGCTGGAGTTGTGAATAGTGGAGAAGGTTGCTAAGGGATATAGCAGGGAATAGATTGGTTGGAAATTTGGGTAGAGAAATAGCAAAGGAACTTAGTCAGGATGGGTGTGAGGTGCTGCATTTTGGGAGATAGGATGCAAGAGGAAAGTATACAGACTACGGCAGGACCTTTGGAGCATTGATATACAGAGGGATCTTGATGTTCAAGTCCAAAGCTCCATGAAAGTGGCAACACAAGTAAGTAGATTGTTAAAGAAGGCATAAACCATACTTGCCTTTATCAGTCAGGGCACTGAGATTAGAATTTGGCAAGATATATTACAGCTGTGTAAAATTTTGATTGGAATATTGCTTGCCCCATGACAGAGCGAATATGGAGGCTTAAGAAAGGGTGTAAAAAGGATTCACTGGGATTGCCTAGAGAGTATTAATTAATGAGCTAATAGTTGGACAACTTTACATTGGTTTCTCTGGAGGAAAGGAGGCTGGGGGTGGGGCGGGGAATCCTAATAGAAGAAATGTAAAATTGTTAGGGTAGATGGTCAGAATCTTTTTCTGATGGTGGAAATGTCAAACACCAAAGAATATGTATTTAAGATGAGTGGGGGGATGTTTAAAGGAAATTTGAGAGTGCAGGTTTTTTTTTACAGAGAGTGACTGCCAAAAAAGGTGATGGTAATAGATGAGATACAGGCTGAGCACCCCTCATCCAAACTGCTTGGGGTTGGAAGTGTTTCGGATTTCAGATGCTGGAATATTTGCACCTATATAATGATGTACCTTGGGGATGGAACCCAAGTCTAAACACGAAATCCATTTACATTACATATGCAGCTTATACACGCACACCCTGAAGGTAATTTTATATAACATTTTTAATAATTTCATGCCTGGAACAATAATGTGTACATTGAACCATCAGAAAGGTAAACTATCACTATCTCAGCCGCCCAGGTGAACAGTCAGTAGCTGTTTGGCATCGCCATCATTCCTGACTCTGAATTTACGTGCTACCGCTAAGCAGTCTTTGCCTTACCCTTCCTCATTCCACTGAAATATTGATACAGCCATTCAGCATGTTAGATTTTCATCAGCGACAATCTTGGCAAATTCACCAATGAATTTCTCCAGTGTTTCGTGATCAGAAGACGCTTTATCACCACAAATCTTTAAAAAATTAATGCTGTGCTTTTTCTTAAATTTCAGCAATCAGCCTGCTGAATATTCACAATTCCCTTCAATTTTCAGTTCATTGTGGTAGATATTTGCTTGTTTCATGATCCGCATACTATTAAGCAGCACACGTTCACTTTGACGTTGACAAATCCATTCTTTCAATAATCGCAAATAACAGGAATTCTGCAGATGCTGGAAATTCAAGCAACACACATAAAAGTTGCTGGTGAACCCAGCAGGTCAGGCAGCATCTCTAGGAAGTGGTACAGTCGACGTTTCAGGCCGAGACCCTTCGTCAGGACTAACTGAAGGAAGAGCTAGTAAGAGATTTGAAAGTGGGAGGGGGAGGGGGAGATCCAAAATGATCACGTCTGAGTCAAAATGTGGTCGAAAAGTTGAAGAGCCGAAGAAATTACAGATGGGGAGCAGTGAGAGATGGTTTCACTGAACTCCCGTCGAAGAGAGGATCTAAACTTCTTCGGTGTAGGCATCACCGGAAGAGGCTTCGCAGTAGTGAATTTTAAAAAATGCAAACAACAGGAATTCTGCAGATGCTGGAAATTCAAGCAACACACATAAAAGTTGCTGGTGAACGCAGCAGGTCAGGCAGCATCTCTAGGAAGAGGTACAGTCTTCCTTCAGTTTCTCTTACTAGCTCTTCCTTCAGTTAGTCCTGACAAAGGGTCTCGGCCTGAAACGTCGACTGTACCTCTTCCTAGAGATGCTGCCTGACCTGCTGCGTTCACCAGCAACTTTTATGTGTGTTGCTTGAACTTCCAGCATTTGTGAAGTCATAACAGTACTTAAAAAAAATTCTGGATTTTGGAATTTCAGATAAGGGGTGCTCAACCTGTAGTAACTTTTAAGAAGAATTCATACAAAAAAGATGTTCTTCCTCACACAAAAAGTCAGAATGTTAAAAAGTTTTTTCTGATGTGCATTAATAATACATTATGACTTTTTGCGCGAGGAAGAACATTTTACTTTGTTGGATATCCGATAAGGCCCCTGGACTTTCTGGTTGGCGTAAATTAATTATGGGATACATTCCTTTGGACCTTTTAACATGTATGGTACATTCAAAAACAAATAGTTTTCAGAAAACATGGCAACCTTTTCTACAATATGTAGCTGTAAACCTGTCTGCTATACTAATCAGGGCTTTTGTATAGGATGTGGTGGTGATGTCTGTGTTTTGATGAAAGTGTTCTGATAGCTGATATCCGTGAGGGGAAGAAATGTAAATGTGCTTGGAAATTGAAAGTTTTGTTATGCTGAGCAGAAATTTTTTTTAAAAAAGAAGCATTCATACAGGCATATAGATAGGTATGTGGAGGGGTATGTGCCATGTGTAGGTAAATGGGATTCGTTTAACTTGGCATCATGGTCAGCTCAAACTTTGTGGCCAAAGGACCTGTTCTCATCCTATATAGTTTTATGTTCAATATTACTTCTGTTACAAATATATCCTTCCTTATTTCACAAATCACAAGTCACAAGTTCAAGTTTAATTGCCATTCAACCATACACATGAATGCCACCAAATGAAACAGTGTTCCTCTGGGACAAAATTGGAAAAGACAATACCAACAGTCACACACAGCACAAAGCACATATAGAACTTTTAATTGCAATTCCAGTAAAATATACAGTCCCAAAAAATAATAACAGAGCCCAAGTTCCTGAGTGTCATGGCCTTTAGATTAAAGGTGCATGGGATGATTGACTTGGAGTCACGTTTCTTTATGTAGGGAGACGAGATCTGAACACAATATTCTGCATACAATCTCACCAAGACCCGAACACACCTTTACTCCTGTACTCAAGTCCTTTTTCAATAAAGGCTAACTTAATCTTTGTCTTTTAAATTTCTTACTAAATTGGATATTAACTTTCTGTGACTTGTATACAAGATCAGGCAGGTCCTCTGAACATTAACATATTTCATTCTCTCACCACTTAGAAAAAAAATGTTTTTCTCATTTGCCTACCAACCTCTCAGATGAACACTATACAGTACTGTACATTCCAAATGCCATGTCCTCACCTCATCCATTGACTCAACCTGCCTAAAGTCCCCTGAAGCTTTCTACATTCTGTTCACAGCCCGTACTGCCAGCCATTTTGCATTAATGGCAAATGTTAGTATAATTATATGTTGCACTCACCTAAATTATTGATATAGATTGTGAACAGCTGGAGTCTCAGCAATGATCCCTTTTATACCTCATTAGTCACAGTTCTCCTTCTCAAAAATGATCAATTTGTTCCTCTCTCTGTTTTTGTATCAACCAATTCTTCATCCACAACACTGTATTATCCCATTCCCACTAATTTTGTTTAATAACTACTTATGTGGCACCTTAAGTCTAAATACACTACTTTCTCTTCTTAGCTATTATACATTCTGCTATTTACAATCTCGCACGACAGATTAGTCAAATAATTTTCTTTTCATACGTCCGTATCAATTCTGCTCGGTCCTACTATAAGTTTTCTGAGAGCCCTGTTACCACTTCCTGAGTAATAGATTTGAATATTTTCCATGTTTCTCGGGTCAAGCTAATTATATTCCTTCACTTTATTTCTCCCTCTTAAGAAGCAAGATGACATGTGCATCCTTCCACCTATGAGATCCATCCTCGAAACCATGGAATTTTGTATGATGACAGCCAGCGCATCAACTAATTGTACACCCACCTCACTTTTCAGCTCCTAGGAATTTACTGCCTCCCTCGGTCCTATTAACTACCCCAACAGCATTTTGAAACACATTAATTTATTTCAATCCTTCCTTCACTTTAGACCTGTCTGTGCTATTTCCAAGGGGATAGTTCTGTCTTCTTCCATGTTAGAAAAACACAAGATTGTAGTTGACCTTATTCCCCGTCATTTTCTTATTCCCCAACATAATTATGCCTACCTCAGACCCTAATCTTTTGCTTGTTATCTATAACAATAAAGGCTTTTGCAGTCTGATCTGGTTTCTAGCCAGATTCCTCACATATTCTACATTCCATTTTCTGGTCAATTTATTGATCCTCTTTTACTGAAGTCTGAAATTTTCCTAATTTTGGGCTTACTGCATTTTTTTCCTTGATCTAATATCATAATTACCTTTGTTAGGCATGGCTGTATAACTTTTCTATTAGGTTTTTGTAACTTAATCTCTGCCAAATTATGCATCATTGTTGCTTTGTTTTTTTAAGATCTTGATTTCAGAATGAACTTCATTAAATCTCTATATGAAATTTTATTTTTATCATAAACACCCTTCCTACCCTACCTAGTACCTGGTAAGTACTAGATTATTAATTACTTTCTCACTGCACAATTCTCAATCCAAACTTTGTTTTGTCCCTCTTTGTTTCTTCAACATAATGACCTAAAAACATCTTTAATACAGTACATTTTATGAATTGGTCCTCACTATTACTGATTTCCTGAGCTTAGTTCCCCTTTCTCTACTGAAATACCTTTTTCTTCCTCTACCTTTTCCATTTTTGAATATTTCTTTTTAAAGTTAGAATTGTGGAATACTTAATTCCCAGCTTGATCATTTTGTAAATGTGTAATGGCTATTAAACCACACAAATTTATTTCTACTTGTGCCAATGTACTTGTTCTTGTATGGTAAGGTGGAACGTTGACCTCACAATCTACTTCATCATGACCTTGTCCTTACCGTCTGCCTGGTTTTTGCTTTTCTTATGCACTATCTTAATATGATGAAACAATCTGTGGGATGCAAAACAAAGTTTTTTCACTGTACCTCAGTACATGTGACATTAATAATGAATTTACCAAGTTTACTAGTTTAACTCATTTGTATATCTGGTTACAAACTACAAATTCCAGTTGCTCATTGAATTTTCCTTGAACATTTCCGTTTATCTTGAGTGCCAAACATTTTTTCAGATAGAATCATCAAAACAGTAAAAGAGTAGCAGGAATAGTTACTCAGGCTCTTCAAGCCTGCTCCACCACTCAGTGCCAATCCCTCGTTTCAAAACCATACCCCTCATCTCGTTCACAAATACGTCAGTGAATTGGTATCCAGAGCCTTCTGTAGTAGAACATTTCATATGCTTGTTACCTTCAGGCTAAACAAATTCCTCCTCCACTCTGTCCTAAATATCTTAACCTGTACCCTGAGACTGTGAATCCTGATTTTAAGATCTCAGCCAAGGGAAACATCCATCTTGTTTTTAGACTTCTGAATCCATCAAAATTTTGTGCATTTTAATTACAATTTTTCACATTCTTTCAAACTTTAGTGAATTCAGACCAAGTGAATTTTTTTAAGGAAAGAAATTATTTCCAAGCGAGACTAATGAGTCGAGAAGATGGAGTTTATCCATTAGCCTTCTTGCTATTGACCCACTATGGCTCTTAGTACAGCCGTTCATGAATTTTAAAAATCCTATCATTATTTTCAAATTTCTCCATGGGTGTATCCCTTTGTAGTTTCCTCTATTTCATAGCCCTCTAAGATCTCTTCATTTCTAATTGGTCCTGATTTTAATCTCTCCAATCAACCAAGGGGTTTAGTTCATTCTCTCTTCTTGGACTGTCTCACTCTTTCAATAAGATATTTCCCAAAATCTGTTCTTTGATCACATATTGGTTATATGTCAATAAGGCCAATTTTGATGGTATCAAAAAGGATCTTGCAAGTGTGTGTAGCCCCCTGGTCAGCCTCAGGTTCACTCAGCTCGCTTTCGTCTCGGGGTAAGCAGCCTTCGGCCCCGCCAGACTGGGTAATCAAGTTTGTGTAAATGCTGTGTGATGTACCCCACCCTGCCAAATAACAGGCAATACACCATGTGTGATTAAATGATTACACTTTATATCTCTTACTTTGACCATTTAATTAATAGAGATAAAATATAAAAGGAAAGTAAAAGGCGCCAGACTTATCAAAGTTCAACCACTTTGTGCACAACCGTTGGAACTCAATTAATGGAGTCCTCTTTCCACCATTCGATCCTCTCCGACCACCTCAACCCACCGCCTGGGACCAACCACGGTGGTCGACCAGAGTGCATCCAGCACGTTCTTCTGTAGCCTCTCTGCTTCCTTAAAACTACCTGCTCCTCCATCTATCTTCACATCGCTCGCAAACTTGGCCACAAAGCCATCAATTCCGTTACCCAACCCATTGACATATAACATTAAAAGAAGCAGTCCCAACACAGACCCCTATGGTACACCACCACTCCCCAGCAACCAACCAGATATTGCTCCCTTTATTCCCACTCTTTGCCCCCTGCCAATCAGTCAATGCTAGTATCCTTCCTGTAATACCATAGAACATAGAATAGTACAGCACAGTACATGCCCTTTGGCCCACAATGTTGTGCCGACCCTCAAACCCTGCCTCCCATATAAGCCCCCACCTTAGATTCCTCCATATGCCTGTCTAGTAGTCTCTTAAACTTCATTAGTGTATCTGCCTCCACCACTGACTCAGGCAGTGCATTCCACGCACCAACCACTCTCTGAGTAAAAAACCTTCCTCTAATATCCCCCTTGAACTTCCCACCCCTTACCTTAAAGCCATGTCCTCTTGTATTGAGCAGTGGTGCCCTGGAGAAGAGACGCTGGCTATCCACTCTATCTATTCCTCTTATTATCTTGTACACCTCTATCATGTCTCCTCTCATCCTCCTTCTCTCCAAAGAGTAAAGCCCTAGCTCCCTTAATCTCCGATCATAATGCATACTTTCTAAACCAGGCAGCATCCTGGTAAATCTCCTCTGTACCCTTTCCAATGCTTCCACATCCTTCCTATAGTGAGGTGACCAGAACTGGACACAGTACTCCAAGTGTGGCCTAACCAGAGTTTTATAGAGCTGCATCATTACATTGCGACTCTTAAACTCTATCCCTCAACTTATGAAAGCTAACACCCCATAAGTTTTCTTAACTACCCTATTCACCTGTGAGGCAACTTTCAGGAATCTGTGGACACGTACCCCGAGATCCCTCTGCTCCTCCACACTACCAAGTATCCTGCCATTTACTTTGTACTCTGCCTTGGAGTTTGTCCTTCCAAAGTGTACAACCTCACACTTCTCCGGGTTGAATTCCATCTGCCACTTCTCAGCCCACTTCCGCATCCTATCAATGTCTCTCTGAAATCTTTGACAATCCTCTACACTATCTTCAACACCACCAACCTTTGTGTCGTCTGCAAACTTGCCAACCCACCCTTCTACCCCCACATCCAGGTCGTTAATAAAAATCACGAAAAGTAGAGGTCCCAGAACAGATCCTTGTGGGACACTACTAGTCACAATCCTCCAATCTTAATGTACTCCCTCCACCACCACCCTCTGCCTTCTGCAGCTAAGCCAATTCTGAATCCACCTGGCCAAACTTCCCTGGATCCCATGCCTTTTAACTTTCTGAATAAGCCTACCATGTGGAACCTTGTCAAATGCCTTACTAAAATCCATGTAGATCACATCCACTGCACTACCCTCATCTATATGCCTGGTCACCTCCTCAAAGAACTCTATCAGGCTTGTTAGACACAATCTGCCCTTCACAAAGCCATGCTGACTGTCCCTGATCAGACCATGATTCTCTAAATGCCTATAGATCCTATCTCTAAAAATCTTTTCCAACAGCTTTCCCACCACAGACGTAAGGCTTACTGGTCTATAATTACCCGGACTACCCCTACTACCTTTTTTGAACAAGGGAACAACATTCGCCTACCTCCAATCCTCCGGTACCATTCCCGTGGACAACGAGGACATAAAGATCCATGACATTAGAGCTTTTATTGTGTTGATCTTTTTTAAGATTTTAACTTTTTTGGTTTGTAGTTCAAGTGTAATAGCTCAATTTAGCAACATTGGTGCATTGGAGCAGAATCATTTGGAGTGTATAATAGCTTTATTCATCTTTCTAAAGTCAATTGCAAGGTGAAAAACATATTTAAACATTTAGATGATTCTGATCTTGGGTGTCTACAACAGAAAAGGTCCTTTTAATTCTAAAATATGCAATTGCAGTGGTTATACATTTGTAGCTGTGACAAATTTCAAATATGAAAGCAAGTGTAGAATTGTTCTGGTTTGATTACTGGATATTTATACCTCGAGTGTATGGTCAGTAGAATCTTTACAGATGCAAAGACTTGCTAAATGACCAATTTGTGTGCAATTCTAGCTGCTTTAAGGCTAAGCATAAAAATGTCACTTTATTAAGGAATTTCAAATGTATTGTTCATAGGGTTGCCTTAATGTAGCAGCAATGAGAGACACCATCTGTTTACGTACAGATCAGGTTCTTTGCACAGATGTTTTGACTTTAAAATTATATCATTGACTGTCATGTTAGCACATTCCCTCTTCAAAGGGGCATCTATTTTTTCACTTTGTATATACCATGGGCTCTTAACTTGTTAAGCAGCCTCACGTGTTGCACCTTGTCAAAGGCCTTCTGAAAATCCAAGTACACAATATGCACCAGTTCTCCTTTGTCTATCCTGCTTGTTATTTCCACAAAGAATTCCAAAACATTTGTCAGGCAAGATTTCTCCTTGAGGAAACCATGCTGACTGCAGCTTATTTCATCGTGTGCCTCCAAGTACCTCAAAATCACATCCTTAAAGGTGAAATGTTTAAGGGTAACATGAGGGGGAAGTTCTTCCCTCAGAGGGTGGTAAGAATATGAAATGAGCTGCCACTGAGTGGTGGATGTAATTTCAATGTCAGTGTTTAAGAGAACTTTGGATAGGTACATGGATGGGGGGGTATGGAGGGGTGTGGTCTGAGTGTAGGTCGATGGGGCTAGCCAGTTTAAATGATCCAGCATGGTACAAAGGGCCTGTTTCTGTACTGTATGACTATTTCCTGATATCACCACAGTGTAAAATATTATCTATACAATCTTGTTAAGTGACTTGGGACTTTTGTTAAAAATCCGCATTGCTCATATAGGTTTGATTTTAGTTGTGTGTCTTCCCCAAGAATGCCTCTTAACAGGGATTAGACAAGGTACACCACTAGTTGGAACACTCTCGACGTAAAGCGAACAGGCACTAAGTGACCATGACTCAAAGAGAAGCTGAGAATGAGCAGTGGTATATACACGGTCTACCTGCTTGACCCGGAACCAGCAAAGTCTGACTGTAACAGTACGTAGCTGGGAGAGGATCATATGCCAGAGAGAGAGATCCCACCATGCAGTAAGTCCATCACGTTGTGTTGGCCTCAGCAGAAATGACACTGCTCTCTGTGCCACAGTGTGGGGTGATTTCATCCTTTCAGTTTTACAGACTTGGGAGCTGCCTACAGCACAGGCACGGGCCATTCAACCCATCTGCTCTATACTATGTTACCTCTGAGTCTCTTCTCACCTTTCCATCTCACAGACTCAGTTGCCCTCTCTATGGTCAGCGGACTTCCTTTCCAGCTGTAGTTTTCCGGTACAAAGTTTTGTACTTTAAACAGATTTTGTACTTTAACCAAGCAGGCAATTTGTCATAGAAGTAGAAAATACTGGAATTTTCTAAACTCTTAAATGTGGCCAGAGTTTGGTGAATGGCTAAGGCGTGTTCAACCTCTCTCCCTAAGACAACCCCTCAGTATCTGTCTCTGTCTAAGCCGTCCTAACCTGCTGGATGTCGGGCGTTTATTTACTTTTTGTCTGATTCTGCCTTCCGTGAAGCGTTTGGGACTTTTTGCCAAATGAAAACTGTAGTTGTCTATCATCCTGATCGACACAGACTGGGGTCGAGACCTGAGGGACACAGGGAGAATCCTCCCTCTTTCACATCGAGTAGGAGCGGCCCAGACATTCCCGCGTTTTACTAAACTTTCCATATCGGTGTCCAATCTTTTATTCCCCCCCCCTTTCGAGTTTGTGCTACGGCGGTTCGGCGGCTACTGGATTCGCACCGGTGAGGAGCCAACCTCTTTATTTGGAGCGGGGTTGGACCCAGGCAGCGATCCGACCCCTAGACTTCGGAACCTCCTCGGAGACATCTGTGCAGAGATTGGCAGTGTAAGTGCGGCAACTCCCGAAAAACTTTGCACTCGGTCGCCGCACTGTCTCGAAGCGGAGCTGGGGTCGGCTCAGACTCTTCCTTGCTCACAAGTTTGTGAGTCTGATTCACTACAGCCTCTGGTCTGCGGACGTCTCGCCACCTAGACTCAATTCAACAAAGAGCCAAATGAATTGGAATCAGATGGTCGCAAAATCGGCGCCAGCTCCCGACATCAGCTGCGGGCGATGGTTCTGAAGTTCGTCTGAAAGTTTCTCTTTAGAAACCCCGGTCAGTTTTCTGGGGATTTAAGAGCTTAAGTTTGCGAGTCCTCCATCTCCGCTCCGGAGGCTGGAGCAGGCGAGAGAGAGTGGGCGTCAGGTTCGACTCCAAGTGCCGGTTGAAGACCAACTCTCCCCATGGCGGGGGCGAAAGAGGACAGTGACTCGATGACTCCGCTGCGTGACGATGAGCGACCCCACGGCACGAAGAACCAGATGGCCTCCTCTTCAGCTCCCAGAAAGTCACCGGTCAACTCGCCGAGACCGTCGCCGCGAAATTCCCCTTTGCTCTTCCGCAAGTTGTTAATGAACAGAAGCATTCGTATGCAGCGCCGCTTCACAGTGGCGCAAACCAGGTAAATGGTGCATGTTTGAAACTCGCAGCCAGTTGCAGGCGGGAAAAGAGTTGTGTGCAATTTTAAATTGATTTGGTTTGTTGTGTTAATTATGGATTATTCACGTGTAACTGCATATATTACATTAACTAGTACCATACCTTTGCCACTGGATACAACACCCCGTGTAAATACATTACCCAATGACGCATCGTGTGACCCTAGTATTACACCGTGTTCAGTACACGATAAGTCACCGTGTCACACTGGCTGAAAATAACACACTGTAAATCACTGGGTGTTTTGTGAACAGTATCCAACAGTACCCCATGTGTCGCTGGTATACGTTATAATATGGCACTCCGTGTCACGGGGTTACAATGTATTACATGACGCAATTCTTAAATTTTAAATTACTATTCTATGGTGCGTATTGAATATAATACTCAGTGTATATTATCAAGTTGTGCACCGTGTACCATTGGGTGTAACACCCTAATTTGTTCTGAAGTATGTATACACATAGTAATAATGCGCTGTGTATCATTGGGCGCGAGGATCCGTGCGTTTTATGTAAAAACACGCCATGAATCATTGGCTGTATGTACCTTATTAAATAACAATTTGTTTCACCGAGTAGCTGTTTCTCTCTCCCTTCATTCGTTCCTTTTTCTTTCTCTTTTTTCTACTTCTACTTTTCTCTCAAGTTTTTCTCTCTCACCTTTTATTTCTCTCACTCTCTCTATGTTTCTCTCACTCACTTGCTGCGTCCTTCGCAGTCACTTTCTTCCTTTTTCTTCTCTCTGTCACGGCCTTCGCTTTCCTGTTTCTTTTCATCCTCGGCAAGATTCAGGGGCCTCAGAACACGGGGGATGACAAGAGGAAGACGACTGTGGATGCTTATGCTCAGGAGCAAGCGAGTGATTATTAATAGAATAGACAAGTTGTGGAGCTCTGCGTTCTGTCAACTTGATCCTCCCAATCTGCAAAAATGATTTTGTTTAATTCTCTACTGGCAGACTTAAGCCTGGTGTTTAGATGAAAACGTAACCAAGTTATAAATGTCAGTGAATCACTCCCTTGCCGTTTGTCTGTTATTTTTAGTTTAGACTGTGATTACGAAGCTTTGTCAACAACACAACCAGTGAGTGGGCTTTGTTTTCCTCTCTGTCGCCCTTGTTTTCTGGTGTTAGTTACTGAGGGTACTGTGGTGAAGTGTATTGGGGAAAAAACAGGAGTTTGTCGTCTCTGTGGCCGCCTTTCATTATCTCTGGTTGAGCCACAGTTGATGAAATTGCTTTTGTTGGAAAGGCATTGATAGGCTGTAGGTTGAATAATCACCCAATTTCTGCACAGCAAGATTTCAGGTAAAGCAAAGAGATGCTGAGTGGATAGTGTGTGGAAATATAGGCTGAGCAAGGCTTATTCTCAGAGTGCTGTGCAATGAGCCCTGCCCTCTCATTTTTTCCAGAGACACTGAGTCTTTCTGATCCACCTCAGAGAACAAATGAGGCATCAATTTTATGTCACAATGAAAGGTGGCACCTCTGACAGTGCTGAATGGGGTACGGAGGCCTGGTGGTTAACTTACAGGGCTGGCAACTAAACTTCTGAGGCAGTTAGTCAGAGATGGGAGAGAAACCATCTTGGCAGTAATTAATGTAATTAATGTTGTTTTTTCTGAAGAGTAAGTACTCTCAGTGACAATGATATTTCAGATTGTCATCATAACACACCTGGTCCTCTAATGTACTTCAGTGAGGACATCTCTTTATCCCGTTGGGCCTCCATGAGTCTCCAGGCTGATTCCTAAACATCTTTCAGAGGCAATCAGAGATGGACAATAAATGCCTGCATTCCCAATAACAAACTCATCCTTGTGTGTAAACAAAAAATAAAAACCTCCCTTTGTTCTCCTGTAGAACATCAGCCTCAATTATAAAGCTAATTTCTGCAATGGGGCTTGAAACCACGACCAAGAGCTGTGGCAGATGGGGGCCAGCTCTATAAAACTGACCAGTTCAAGTGGTTCCATTTAAAATCACAGTGTACAACCTGAAATTCTTGCTCTTCGCAGACATCCTCAAAAACAGAAGGGAACCCCAAAGAATGAACAACAGAACAACATTAGAACCCCAAAGCCCCCTCTCCCTCCTCCCACGCACAAGCAGCAGCAAGGCATTAATCTCCCTCCTCCCCCCCATTCAGCAGAAAGCGTCCGCACTGACCACCCACCAAGCAAGCAATTGTCACGGTCCTGATCGTTTATTCCCTAGTTTCCTCTAATTTCCTTTGAATGTGCCACGGTTCCAACCATTAATTTCCCAATTGCTTCTAATTTTCTTTGATGACAGCACACCTGGTTTCCATCAGGACCTGCAGTATAAGGACCCTGGCGTTACAAACCCTAGTTGCCAGATCGTTGGTCTTTTTCCTGTGTGATAACTAACATTTCCCGACTGCTTGGAACCGTTTGTTCTAAGTTTAGCTCCAGTTTCAAGGTTTACCTATGAGACTCCGTCTCTCTGAGTCAAGACCCTGTGTCAAGATCCCTCCCGTTTGCTGTTCTGTGTTTATGCCTGTGTAAGCATCCTAACTCAATCTCCGTGCCTGTGTCCTGCACTTGGGTTCGCCTCATTCGCCACGTTCGCCACGTTCCATTGCAACAGCAATAGCAGAGCCCCCAAAGAGCCCCTTGATCTGCAGTCCAACAAAAGCTAATCTTTCCCCGACTGTTTGACGTGCCACAGGCTCTCTCGCTTACTAACAAGGGACAGGGAGATATCACCCATTTCACAGCAAAGGAGGAGGCTAACAAGTAGAGGCTATTACAGTGTTACAATCTGCCATGTCGTGCTTTATTGCGAGATTCTCCGACTCAGGAATTGGCAACCAACTCTCTCCACAGTCGAGAGAGAGAGAGCAAGAGAGAGAGGGAGCAATCACTTGAGAATGGAGACCTCAGTCAGCTGCACCCCGCTGCCACGGAATTCTGCCGTTCCATCTCCTGCGACAACTCTGTCGGTGACACTGGCATGGGAACACTCGTCCACAGTGCGTTCTTCCAGGCCACTCCTGGGTATGTTGAAAAACCTCTCCAGGAGCCTCAGTTTCTCCATTGGCTCAGCCACGCAGGGGACTAGAGCAATACCTCACCTTCGTGCGAACTCCATCCTGCCAGGATGGTACACTTGTGTCACCGATGGAACTCCTAAGTGTGGACGCTGAGTCGGGGGAGAATGAAGGAGTTCGTTGTTGGGGCAACTGGCATGAAGCTGTCTGATCCCTCACTGAAAAGTGGGGACAAACAGGTTATTTACTCCATAAGTTAAAGATCTGAGATGATTCATGTCGTCTCCTCTCACTTTGCCAATCCACGAGTCCGGTGGCTTCAGTTTTCCAGAAGGATGTGAAATTTCCTTGCAGAAAATTCACTGTTATCCCCCTTCCCTGACGAGCCAGCAATTGATAAATCTGCAGAGCAATTACTGATTTGAGGCTAACAAACGTTATCTTTATGCAAAAGTATTATAAATCCAGTTGCCAGCACCCCGCTGTAAGGATAGAGCATGAATGCTCATAGCTCACCACCCCCTCTGCGCACCTTGCCACAGCGAGGAGAGCTTTGAATTACTGGCACTCAATTGAACTCTTGCCCTCATCCTTCTGAAAATCATTGGAAGCAGAATGGATAGACCCTGGAAGCAGCAAGAGCCAACACCGAGGTGGACTTCATTGCAACAACCCCTGGAAATTCCAGAGATCCCTGTGCTGCTGATTGGGACCTCAATAGGGGCATGACAGTGTCTGCAACCTCGGTGGTAATAGATTGTAAGCCCTTCTTTGTCCCTATCTTCTTCTGGGCAGTTGTTGCTGGAGGTTTACACACCCACTTCAAAGAGTCCAGCAAGTGCCTTTGGCTGTCCCACCTGACCCCAACACCATCATGATCACACCTTCAGGTCGATAGTGGGGGATAGTGGACTTCCTGCTCTTGCAGGCAATGAAGCGCCCAGATCCATCCATGCCTTTGCGTCCAGCTTTGAAATCCATCAGGAGCCTGGTTCCGAGACAGAGGAATTCTCCCTATCCACCCTGTCTGTGCAGGAGATGGGGGACTTGCATAAAGCTTCGGTGGGGTCAGACAGTGGCTGGGCAGCATTGGTGTCAGGTGGGTGTGCCTGACGTATTCCAGTTATGAAACACTTTCTCAGCCTTGATGCCCAACCCAGCAGTGGAGAGAGAAATGGTGTTTAGAGGGTCTGCAGCCTCTCCCACTGCAGGAGGTCTTCATTTTGCCCGTGGAAAGGTCCACCAGGGAATCCCTGCTAATCTCATCTCAGGGCACCTGACCTTGTGGGTAGGAACTATAGGGGAAGACTGGGAACCCATACCAAGAGTCACCACCTTTCCATCAGGTGGGCTGTGCATCTCCATCACGCAGAAGAGGTGCACCCTCCTCTTCCTTGAGGGTCAGAGTGGCTTAGAGACTTCTAGCACTGAGCTGGTCTCTGGTATTCAACCCTCTGCCCTCGTCCTGCTGGGCACAGTCATGGAACGCTGGCTCTGTTGCCAGTCCCAGAGGTGAGTCAGAGTTAAGCCTGCTCCTCATTGTGCAGGGGAAATGATCCTCGTCGTACATGTCGGACTCTCGGTCACCGGTGTAGCATGGTGCCTAACCATATTTACTAGCATTCCGGTGAAATATTTCACTATGTTACAGGTGCTATATAAACCCAGGTTGGAGAAGCGAAAATCAGCAATATTCAATATAAAGCTGAAAACCCAGAAGGTACGAGCAGGAGTAGACAATTTTGTCCTTCGTGCCTGTACTTCTAGTCACTAGATTCATGGCTACTCATTCAAACTCAGTACTCTTTTCATGTTTTTTCCCATGTCCCTTGATATCTTTAACCCAGGGGTTCCCAACCTTTTTTATGCCACAGGTCAATACCATAAGCAAGGGGCCTTCTTTAGGTATTGGCATTATATCAATCCCCTTCTTGCATATATTCAATGACCTGGCTTCAACTATCTTCAGTGGTAGAGATTTCCACAGGCTTATTGAACTCTAGGCAAAGAAATGTCTCTTCCTCTCATTCACAAATACCTCACCCTGAATCTGAGCCTGTGACCCTTATTTCTGGACATCACAGCTGTGGGGAACATCCTTCCTGCATCTGGTCTGTCCAGTACTTGAGGGGTTTTTATATCTCCTATCAGTCTCCCAGCCATGTGGCTACACATCGAGGAAATGGAAGTCATCCAAAGAACGAGAGATAGATCCATATGGAAAACCATGGTCACCAACATCCACATTGGATATGGTAACTTGACAGACATCAGTCTTCTGAAATCCAGTCAGCATAAGTCCAACAGTCCCAATCTTTCTTCATTCATCAGTACTGTCAATCCACCCATCCCAGTAACCGGTGTGGTGACCCAAGCGATTCTGCAATGCTGGAACTCTTGAGCAACACACCCAAAAATGCTGGAGGAACTCAGCAGATCAGGCAGCATCCGTGGAGGGAAATGAACAGTCGGTATTTTGGGCTGACTCGATCAGGACAGATGAATCAGTGTGGTGAATCTACCACTCTACTCAGCAAAATTATCCTTCCTTAGATAAGATGACCAAATCTGCATGCAAGACAAAGTATTATTTCACTAAGGGCCTTTACAATTGCAGTAAGATGTCCCTGCTCCTACATTGAAAGCACTTGCTATGAAGCTTGGACAATTTAACCGCCGGCACAGATAGTCTGGATGCCCGAGTGTCAGGAACAGACGCGAGGGTCAGACTGATTTTGCTCGCTATCCTGCGAATGGTCATTCCTGACTCTGCAGAGTCGAGGCAGTGAACTGATCCCACTGCTGTGTGTTTTTATCCCACTGGTGTGATGAACTGGGGGCCGAGGCCTGGGCCTGTTCCGGGAGCGGATCTGGGACTCAGTCTCGTTCGCAGTGCTGTTTGTTTGCTTCTATTGTTTGCATGATTTGTGTTTCTCTTCTCTCTTTCTTCCTCTACACGGTTGATTTTGATTCTTTTTAAAAATTGGGTTATTCTGGCTTCTTGCTTTGTGGATGCCTGTAAGCAGACAAATTTCAAGGTTGTGTAATTTATACATTCTTTGATAATGAATGTACTTTGAATCTTGAATCATTGAATCTTGTCCAAGTTGCATGCCATCTTGGACAATGTCTCCCATCCACTGCATAATATACTGGTTGGGCACAGGAGTACGTTCAGCCAGAGACTCATTCCACCGAGATGCAACACAGAGCGTCGTTGGAAGTCATTCCTGCCTGTGGCCATCAAACTTTATGTAACGCTCAGTTATATTGGCTCGTATATGTCTCGGGGAAATCCCACCCAGCACCTGCCTCAACGCTTCCCACGGAGTCGGTTGCTGCCCGAATCAATCCTAAACATCAATCATCAGCCAGCGCACCCAGTATGTTTTACCAAGTACACTTTATAGATATTACTAATTCTATGACATTAATATATATTCGATACAGAAAAGGAAGTAATGAAAAAAAAGGCGCCAAGACTTATCAAAGTCCAAGTTCTTCACGCACAACCGTTGGAGCTCAATCGATTGCTGACGACCACCCGGATCCTGTCAACTCACGGTTCAAGACCACCCAGAGTGATTGACTGGAGCCTCTCCGCACGTCCGCCGTCCTCCCCGTCTCTCCTCCGACTCCCCGCCAAAACCCCGTCCACCGTCCTCCCCGTCTCTCCTCCGACTCCCCGCCAAAACCCCGTCCCCAGTCATATGAGACAGCGTTATCATCCGAAAACAGAACGGTACATGAACACCCATTGGCTAATAGCACCCTGCTATCTGTACTAACGCAAGCAAATGTCTAGCTAGAGACTTTTTCAGCATTTAACATAACAAAGAAGCATTCCCCAGTACAACATAACAAAGAAGCCATTTTAACTTTAACATACAAAAAAAGAAAGACCCCGTACATTTACAACTCCTCCCTTGGAGGGTCAGACACCCTGAGCCGATAGGCTGGTCCAGGACTTATTTCCTGGCATAATTTACATATTACTATTTAATTATTTATGGTTTTATTACTATTTAATTATTTACGGTGCAACTGTAACGAAAACCAATTCCCCCCCCTCCCCCCCCGGATCAATAAAGTATGACTATGACTATGACTATGACTTATCAATCACAGTCCCATCTATCTTTGTGGATTAGAAGAGCAGCCAGGGGTTGGGTAGATGTGATTGGGAAGTCCAAGTTATACCATTGCTCCTTGTAGCATTGATGCATGTCACTCCATCTGGGTCAGAGAGGTGCCAATACCAACCGAGAAGTTGGAGGTTCTTCCTTCTGCAGTTGAGCTCTTTCCAAAGCCTTTTCCACCTGTACCACCAGGTGGCAGCAGATTTCCATGCTACCATCTATCTGTTGGTAAATGTAAATGCTGGTCCTTGGACCACAGTGAGGCAGGCATTTGGCACAACTGCTGCTTGCTGGTCTTTAAGCTCCTCACATCTCTCCTCACATCTCTCCATCTTGCCATATCATGTTCTGCTATTCTTTTTGTTGTGTATGTGGCCTGGTTACGCAACAATGCTATTAATAAAAACACTGGAGACGGGAGCTAAGTTTCATGGTTCTTTACTGGCATAATCCGAACTCAGCACACACGTACAGATCAATACGCGCCTAATAGCGCATGCAATGACGTGATACTAAAACGTAAAGTAGTCCCTTATTATAATGTAGGCTATATGGTACACTCCTCCCCTTTTATTTTAATAGTGTATCAACTGTTTTTTTACTGGGGCACTATGCTAACAAATATGTTTACCCTTGACATACAAATGCCTACCATTTGTTTACTTTGCAACTTAATAATATCAAATTATAACAAAGTAACGTAATAATATCAAATTATAACAAGCCTTTATTTTTATTTTTGGTCTAAGACCCACTTGTAACTCAAGTCTCTGTGGGGGGGTCTTCTCTGCCTCTCTGGGTAACGTCTGTCCTGAAACGTTTGCTTCGGGGTATGAGTCTCCACAGGTACATCAGGTGGGTCCTCAGCACTGATGACAGGCTTATCTGTGGATGAAGCTGATGTGGTCACATCAGGAGTGTTTCTTTGTCAGGGGAGTCTGAGCAAGGTGTTGTTCAGTTTTTCACCTGAGCATTCAGGATTTGATCCACATGACGTGCTTCTACGTCACAGGAGTTGCAAGGTGTTGTTGAGTTTTTCACCTGAGCATCCAGGATTTGGTCCACATGATGTCTCCATATGTTCTCTCCCACCTGTACTGTATACATCAGTGGCCCGTCTATGGCGGAAATTGTACCCCACTGCCATTTTTCAGTCTGGTAATCATGTGCAAGAACTGACTGTCCCAGACTGAAGCTCCGTGTTGACTTAGCATTCAAGTGTTTAAACTGTCTGTTCTCCACATCACGCCGTACATCTGGTTTGAGAAGATCCATGCGGGACCTCAGGTTCCTGTTCAGAAACATCATCGCTGGAGTCTTGATTAGTGGTTGCATGTACAGTATTACGATAGGCAAGGTGGAAGTTGTCTATCTTGTGTTGCAGTGGTCGATTTTTGCTGTCTATTGCCTTGATGGCTTTCTTGAATATCTGCACAAATCTTTCTGCCGAGTCATTTGTGAATGGATGGTAAGGGGTCGATGTAAAGTGCTTGATTCCATTGTTCTTCACAAAGGTTTGGAATTCTTCAGAGACAAATTGTCATCCATTGTCTGTGCAGATTTGTTCTGGTATGCCATTCCTGGTGAACATGGTCCTCAGAACCTCTTTTCCGATGTGATTGTCTTCATTTTGATGACCTCTGGCCATTTGGAATGTGCATCAACGGCAATTAAAAAGATAAGAGTCCATGAATGGTCCAGCAAAGTCAATGTGCACTCGTTGCCATGGTGATGAGGGCCACTCCCATGGACGGAGAGGAGCTTGTGGTGGTGTGTTCTGGATATTTGACATCTGGAGCAGTTCTTGGTCAAGTTCGCAATCTGTTTATTGATTCCTGGCCACCACACATAGGCACAGGCAAGACTTTTCATCTTTACGGTACCCAGGTGCCCCTTATGCATTTCCTCCAGCAATCTGGTGCGTAGCTTGGAAGGAATCACAACTCGTGAGCCACACATTAGTGTTCCTCGACACACTGACAACTGCTCCTTCCTCGCTGAGAAGGCTGGAAACAGTGTTACCCCACACTGGCCATCCCTTTACCGTGATGTCATTCACTTTTGACAACATAGGGTCATTGCGTGTTTCCCTTTCAATGAGGCTGATTGTCACTGGTAATTGTTCAACTATCGTTGTGTGAAAGATCTCTGCTGAATCTATTTGTGTAGTTGTCTTGGAAGCTGGCAGTGGTAAACGTAACAAACCATCTGCGTTGCCATGTTGTTTGGTCCCCTTGTGTTCAATGTTGTAACTGTGACCTCCTAAGAAAAGAGAACATCGCTGCAGCCTTTGTGCTGTCATCACTGGAACACCTTTTCTTGGGTTGAAGATTGACATGAGAGGCTGATGGTCAGTCAACAGGGTAAACTTTTGGCCATACAGGTAGTGACTCAATTTCATGACTCCCCACATGAGGCTTAGGGCCTCTCTGTCAATCTGTGCGTAGTTGCGTTCAGCTGAAGTAAGCATTCTTGAGGCAAAGGCTATTGGTCTTTCTGAGCCATCTGGAAACTTGTGCGATAACACAGCTCCTATCCCATGGGGCGAGGCATCACAAGCTGGTCGGATAGGTAAGGAGAGGTTGAAGTGCGCGAGCACCCCGTCTGAAGTTATGAGTCTTTTAGTTTCTTGAAATGCTTTCTTACAGCTCTCATCCAGTTCCATTGTGACCCTGTCTGTAACAGTGCATTTAGTGGGTGTAGGACTGTGGATAGGTTAGGCAAGAACTTGTGGTAGTAGTTTACTAGTCCAAGATATGCTCTCAGCTGAGGCACATTTTCAGATGGTGGTGCCTTAAGCACCGCTTCTATCTTGTCTTGAGACATGTGTAAGCCATCCTTGTTGATCACATGCCCACAGTATGAAACTTCCTTTTGAGAAACTCATATTTCTGTCGATTAGCTCTGAGCTCATATTCTCGTAACCTGGTGAGCCTTTGTTCAAGGTTAGAAAGGTGTTCGTCGTCATCTTTGCCGGTGACAATGATGTCATCCAGGTAACACTGAGTCCCTGGAACGCCCTGCAGGACCTGGTCCATTGCCCTTTGCCGGATTTCAGGAGCTGATGCTATCCCAAACACCAACCTGTTGTACTGGTAAAGTCCTTTGTGTGTATTTATTGTCAGGTATTTCTTGGATGCTTCATCGATTTCCATTTGGAGATAAGCCTGGGTCAAATCGATTTCTGTGAAATGTTTCCCTCCTAACAGGGAGGCAAAGATGGCCTCAATACGAGGTAGAGGATACTGTACTGTGTGGAGAACTGGGTTAACAGTCACTTTAAAGTCACCACATATGCGCACCTTGGTTTTCCTGGTTTTGTGCTGGAGGTTTTCGTCATCACTGGAACAATAGGCGTGGCCCATTCACTCCAATCCACCTTTGACAGGACCCCAGTCTGCTCCAGATTTTTCTGCTCTGCCTCTACTGTAGGACAGATTGCATATGGCACTGGTCTGGCTTTGTGAAATTTTGGACATGCGTTTTCCTCAATCTCAATCTTTGCCTTCATGCCCTGAAGTGTTCCTATTCCTTTCATGAACACTTCCTCAGAGTCGGTAAGTATTTGTGACAGTCTCTCAGATGTATCCTTGCTGCCCTCCTTTGCTGACACATCTAGTGTCTTGATGGTGTGCCAATCCAACTGGATTTTTCTGAGCCATTCATATCCCAGCAAAGGTGGTCCTCCATTTTTCAGTACATAGAGGTTCAGCTGCTGTGTTTTGTCTCTGTAGGTCACTGTCACTTTAATTTTGCCTTTGGGACGCACTTTCTGACCTGTGTAAGTCTTTAGCAGTAGTTTAGTTCGTTTCGGAGGTATGTGAGAAAATAGTCGTTTGTAGTTGTGTACAGAGATCACTGTTAAAGCTGAGCCTGTGTCCAACTCCATTTTCCGTCTCACGCCTGCCACTTGTGGAGTGATCCATATTACTCTTCGATCATCTGTCTCTTTCATGCTGTGAAGTTGCAGACAAGACAATTCACTTTTGTCGTCGTTTTCATCAGAACTGCTTTCTTTCATTTTGTGCACATTGTTGTATTTTCCTTTCTGGGGTTTCTTGTTTCTCTGTATTTTGTCCTTTTTCTGCTGTTTACTAGCTTTGCATACTCTGCCAATGTGGCCTTGTTTGCCACAGTTTCTCCATTCTTTGTCTTTAAACCAATAGTTATCAGGGTCATGTGACATGTTCCCACAACGGTAACATTTCTTTCCTTCATTTCTGTTCAGTGATATTTTATTTGTAGCATATTCCAGAGTTTTTTGTTGTATCTCTGAAGCACCCCGTGTTGCTGTTTCCTTTGATATTGCGATGTTCAGCGCCTTCTCTAATGTCTTTTTCACACAGGAACTTCTTCTACGTAGTTTCACAGTGCATGCCACACACTAACCTGTCCTTCAATGCATCCGATAGACCAGCTCCAAATTGACAATGTTCTGATAATTTGTACAATTCAGAAATGCTTTCAATCTTGCTCTGATTCCGTTTGTGAAATTTAAATCTTTCAGCAATGACCAGTGGTCTGGGGTTTAAATTCTGTTAGAGGGTGTCTACTATTTGCTTGAACGTTTTGTCAGCTGGCTTTTCAGGGGTTAACAAGCTCCGTAGCAGCCCGTATGGTTTTGCTCCCATAAGACGCTGGCTTTCTTTTCATCATTAACACCGTCTGTCTCACAATGTAACTCCACTCTTTCAATGTAAGTTGCCCTGTCTTCAAAGCCACTATCAAATGCTGTAATGGTTCCAATCATCACCATCTTTGTTATGTTAGTTTAGCCCCATTCTCTCCTTGTTTTCTTCTTGACTCGTGTCCTTTTTGCTAGCGCAACGAGCGCACTCCGTCTAGATGCGTCCAAATTCTCTCTATTCTCCTCTGAGTGCTGAAATCAACTAAAACATGGTGTTCCGATAAGATGTGGTTTCATAATTCTCGTCGTCAATTTGTTGTGTATGTGGCCTGGTTACACAACAATGCTATTAATAAAAATGCTAGAGATGGGAGATAAGTTTCATGGTTCCTTACTGGCATAATACGAACTCAGCTCACATGTACAAATCAATACTTGCCTAACAGCGTGTGCTCAATACGCGCCTCATAGTGCATGCAATGACGAGTTACTAAAACATAAAGTAGTCCCTTATTATAATGTAGGCTATACTGTACACTTTTCATTTCCTTTGTTTATCCAGCTTCCATTTGGCCTAGGATGCCAGAGGGAACTTCCCTGTTCTTCAAACCAATGGAACGGGATTTTTTTGAGAGGGGGATAGAACTTGTACAAATGACCTGTCTGAAAAATGCCACTTCCTACATCTAAATACCAACATATCTTCAGAGTGTTGTTAATTTGCTATTTGTGGGATCTTGCTGTGTGTAGATTTCCTGCATTACGCTTTGAAATGTGTCATTACTGCAGAGGGCATTTCACTTTGGTTACAAAGAGCTGAGGGATGGCCAGGGAGTGCAGCCAGAGAAGAGGAAGGCATTTTGTGCTGAGGCTGAGTATCTAATTCTGTTGTGTGAGTACTCCCTTTGACACTCGAACCACAAGAAACGGAAGCAGGAGGAAGATCATTCAGCCCTCACACCTACTCTACTGTTCAGTACATCATTGCTGATCTGTTACTGCAGCCCCACTGTCCTGTTCCAACTCTATCCCTCGATTCTCTCCCTCTCCAAAAATCAGTTTCTGTCTTGAACATACAGAGTAACTGAGCCTCCACTTCCATCTTAGATTACCACAGCCCCTACGTGCACAACGTACAAGATGGAAGCATTTCGCAGGTACAGAAAACTATGGGCAATAGAGCCACCATCATTGACAGGGTAGGCATGTTGACTGATGAACAAAGGGAGATGGGAACATTACAGTTTGGGGCATGTGATATAGGGTCTTGCGATACAGCCCAACTACAGCAGGGGTTCCCAACCTTTTTTATGCCATGGACTAATCCCATTAAGCAAAGGGTCTGTGGACCTCAGGTTTGGAACCCCTGATCTACAGGGCTACAGGTACAGGCCAAATCAACAAGGCCTCATGTCCTCTCTCTGAGCATATGAAGACGATTCCATGGTGGAAAACTCAGTATCGGTTCATTTGTAGAGGTTGGCCGCTCTGGTAAGACACCAAAACTAAATACCAATGAAAGGCATCGCGTTCTTGGGGAGAGCATGTGATAGCATTGAACTTTGGAAACCAGGAAAGCAAATTTCCTGCCACTCACTGTTTCACAAATGCTGCTTCCCCTGTCTGGTTACTGCAGAATTCTTGCAAGTCTCATTGAGACAGCAAGAGGTCCAATGGACGGACAGACAGCCAGTGACAAGGTTTTTGAGATGGTTCATGAAGCCTCTTTGCCTGACCCGGATTGAAGCAAAGGGCTCCAGTCAGTTCACTGAGCAGGTGATCGATGATTCTGTTAGATTATCAAAGTGCCACTTTGGATGCTGAGAGAGGCATGGGGTTGGTTGGGGATGTGAAGGTGGCAGTCCCACACCCCTACCCCAGCACTTCTCAGAGCCAGTTTAACACAACTTGCGCCCACTGCTTCTCACCCATCACCCTTGACCTCAGTGGGCTCCATTGAATAGGCCTCATTTCAGTCAACTCCAGCCCAGCAACAGCTTATTTAAGAAAATCCAAATGTCCCAATGTTTCACTTCTTTCCTGCCCCTGCAACCTCCCCAGCCCTACAAACCCCTAAGTCTGCCAGTGCTGGTCTACTGGATCCCAGACTGCTATCACAGGACCACTGATGTCTATGACTTTGATGCCTGGGTTTCTCACTTCTTCTTTAAAATGCTCTTTAATCCTTCTCTTGAATAAAGGTTTAATTCCCCCCCTACCACCACCACCAAATATTGCCATTAAGGGCTGTTTACTATATGTTGTTGGATAATTGGTGTCCTGGAAGCTTTACTATATTACAGGTGCTATAAAAATGCAACTTGTGTTGGCGTGTGGCCAAGTGGTTAAGGCGTTCGTCTAGTGATCTGAAGGTCGCTAGTTTGAACCTTGGCTGAGGCGACGTGTTGTGTCCTTGAGCAAGGCACTTAACCACACATTGCTCTGCGCCGACACCGGTGCCGAGCTGTATGGGTCCTAATGCCCTTCCCTTGGACAACTTCGATGGTGTGGAGAGGGGAGACTTGCAGCATGGGCAACTGCCAGTCTTCCATACAACCTTGCCCAGGCCTGCGCCCTGGAAACCTTCCAAGGCGCAAATTCATGGTCTCCCGAGACTAACGGATGCCCAAAAAAAATGCAAATTACTGTTGTGAGTTGGGCACAATTTTTAATTAACAGAGGCTTACACTGGAGTTTCCAGTGATCAGTAAACTTCAAGGGCAACTGTGACAAAGGTTGATGGAAAGTTGTGTTTAATACAATTTTCAATAAAGTTAGAATTACTGTACGGAAATATTTAAATTACATGCTGTGTTTTACATCAGTGTTAAATTTCATTGCAAAATGTACACAACACTTGAAATGTTTGAACCTGCTTCTGTCGCCCGAATTGAATTAATATAAACATTTTCAACTGCCTTAAGTTTCACAAAGCTGCTTGTAATCTTGAACACCTCTCCAGCAGCCGGGGGGGATTGGACTGGAACAAACATTGTGGCTGGGAACAGGTGAAAGTATTGCAAGAGGGATTAAGTGGGATAAATATTGTGACTGGGAGTGGAGAAACTAGAACTGAGAGGTGGGAAGAGCAAAGTCAATGGGACAGAATTGGAGGTAGGGAGTGAACATAAACAGCTTAAAAAGGTTGAGGAGAGGGATCTGTGGCATTGGCATAGACTAGGGTCATTCTGAGATAAGTATTATGTGGCATAAACCTCTTCCTACATACTTCCACAGTGTTGAATCCCAAAATGGCAGCTGAGGTCGGGTCCTTCCATGATGGAATGATGTAAACCAGCAGTTATGCTCTCTATTTTCCCTTTCTTAGTCAATTTTTTGGTTATTTTTGCTGATTCTTAAACACTTCCATATTTATTGCTTTTAAACATAGATGTAGAACGTAGAACAGTACAGCACAGTACAGGTCCTTCGACCTACGATGTTGTGCCGACCTTAATCTACTCCAAGATCAATTTTTTCACACTTTTCTGGATTGAACTGCATCTGCCACTTTTCAGCCCCTCTCTGCATCCTGGCAATGTCCCACTGTAACCCAGAACAGCCTTCTACACCACCTACAATACTACCAACCTTTATGTCACCTGCAGCCTTACTAACCCACCCTTCCACTTCCTCTTCTCAAGTCATTAATAAAAATCACAAAGAGCAGGGATCCCAGAACAGACCCTTGCAGAACACCACTCGTCACAGACCTTAGGCAGATCTTGCTAGCAAATTTAAAAACCTTTCCTTAGCTTTAACACATCCTTGATTTCTCCTGTTATTTATGATTGGACCACCTTTTCTGTTATCTTTGTGCCTTAAATGTGTGGGCACGTGGCCAAGTGGTTAAGGCATTGGACTAGCGATCTGAAGGTTGTGAGTTTGAGCCCCAGCCGGGGCAGCGTGTTGTGTCCTTGAGCAAGGCACTTAATCACACAGTGCTCTGCGATGACACTGGTGCCAAGCTGTATGGGTCCCAGTGCCCTTCCCTTGGACAACATCGGTGTCATGGAGAGGGGAGACTTGCAGCATGGGCAACTGCCGGTCTTCAACTGAGTGAAGACTTTCCAGGCGCAGATCCATGGTCTCGCAAAGCTAACGGATGCCGTTTGTGCGTTAAAGGAGTGTATGTTTGTTGCAAATCATGTATCATCACTGTAAATGTAGTTTGAGTTCAGCAGTCCTCCAAGTATAGATTTCAATGAATAGGAGGACAAGTTTAATTTGAGTTCAATTGTTATATTCTGTCCACTTTCTTTAAAAGCTTCATATTTAACTTTAAACTGAGCTGGTGAACATGTATTCTGGTGAGTCGGTGGGGGAGATGCTACTCCATCACTTTAGCCTAATATCCTTTGAGCCATGAAGTCATACAACAGAGAAACAGGCCCTTCAGCTACCAAGTTTACGCAACCATCAAGCTCTTTGACGTTAATCCTGTGCAAATCCCATTTTATTCTTAACTACATTCCTTCAGCTCCCTACGGGTTCTAACACTCATCTGTACACAAATGGGGATTTACAGCAGCCAGTTAACTAACCGGTCTGCAAGCCTGTAGGATGTGGAAACTAGTAGAACACTTGTTGGAAACCTATGCCTAAAACCTGCAAACTCCACACAGACAGCATCTGAGGTCAGAATGGAACTGGGGTGACTAGCGCTGTGAGGCAGCTGCTCTACTGATTTTGCACTATGTCTGTTCTCTCCATTTTATGTGAGGTTACCTAAATTTATTTATGAGATGCTGCGCGGAATAGGCCCTTCTGGCCCTTCGAGCTGTGCCGCTCTGCAAGCCCCCAATTTAGCCCTCGCCTAGTCATGGGACAATTTACAATGGATTTAACCCTCGCCTAATCATGGGACAATTTACAATGGATTTAACCCTCGCCTAATCATGGGACAATTTACAATGAATTTAATAGCTTAGTCACGGGACAACTTGCACCCGGGTGAAACCCGTGCGGTCATGGGGAGAACGTACAGTCACCTTACGGGCAGTGGCGGGAATTGAACCAGGGGCGCCCGTACTGTAAAGCGTTGTGCTCACCGCTGTGCTACTGTGCCACCCCAGTGAATCTCGGGAACTCCCAGTGCACTTCTGTAGCCAAGAAGTTACCTTTGAATCTTGGGCATGAATGGCAATGTTTACTATTCTGTTCACAGCGTTTATTGTTGATCTCTGATTACCCTTGAGAAGGTGTTGGAGTTTCAACCATTCAACTATTTAATACCATCTATTGCAGGTTGCCTCCCCATAAAGATATTACTTAAAAAAACAGTGGTGTAATGGATTTCAAGACCAAATAGTTTTTTTTCAGATTCCATATAATTTTTAATGATATTTAAATTCTACAGATAGAGATGGCATATTCAATAGTGCAGAAGTCCCTCAATATTGGCCCTGCAAGTGTCCGCCGGAGATTTGGTCTTGAGCCTGCGTTATGGGACTTGAGTCCGTGGCCTTCAGAGTGAAGTGGGAGAACAGTCGTTCCCCCCTGTTCTGAATGGGCCTTTCCCCGCTGCCCCTCATTGAGAAGTTTGGGTTCTCATCTACCTTACTGTTTGCAACCCAACCACCCATCAGAAGAAATGCCTCAACTTGGATTAGAGCCTGGCAGCTTCATCCACACCATCAAAACCACACAAAAAAAAATATATCTGGATAAGCTCCAAGGCATTGGTGTTCAGGACATCTTCCCCTGTGCTCAGTGTAAAACCAAACCCAATGCCGAATGGTGGGTGATTTAGGGATATTCCATACAAGAGATGTTTAGATTGAATGGAATATTCTGACTAAATTTTTGCATTATACAAGAGACGTTTATATTCCTGGTAAATGTAAGGAATGCATTGCAGAAACACACATTGCAAAAGGGTAGCTTTGCTCATTGGAGATAGTTGTTCTTCTGGAATGCAGAGAGCATTCACAGTCAGGTTATTGCTGCACAATTTTTTTCATATATAATACTATGATTCACTTGGTTGTGCAGCCTGAACAGACGTGTCTCCCTCACCATCCACTACCACCGTACAAAATGATAATAGAGCAAACCCTGCCTATTGGATACAATCAAAATGGTCCCATTGCACTCCCCGCTCATTTAAGGTGGACAACAATGCTTCTTCACTAAGATACCAATGCATCTGCGGTCCCCAATACTCAGCAAAGCCACTGCAAACCCACAGTGACCTGGGGATGGAATGCTGTTTAGTGAGCTGCTCTCTCTCTGTTGGCAGAGCTGACTGATGATTAGTGAGTGTGGATAGTGAGCTTGCAGTTGTGCGTTTATATCTGGAATCTGCCTAAGCCAAGCAGAACGCTACAAGAATAACAGTCTAAACTTATCCTGCTCTCTTAATGCTTTTGTTTGGCACTAATAGGCCAGAGCGACTAACAACAGCGTAGTTCCTTCACTGAAGGACATGAATGTACCAGCTGCACTCGCCATTGTCAATGACCAGGATTTGTTAATTGTTTAATAATAATAATAATAATAATTCCATATGGAATTTGAACTTGGGTCTACAGGTTGTGGCTCCATTAACTGAATTATTGTATTACCACTGTATCCACTGCAAAAATCCAGGAAGGTGAGCCGATGGCTGCTAATAGTTAAAATTAATCTGCCATTGGTGGGGTGTCAGGCAAGTGTTAGAAGTTCAAATTACCATTGCCAAACAGAGAAGGAGTACAGGTCAGTGACCACAGGGAGCGGCAGGTGAATGGGATTCACTGCAGGGTGGATGGGATTCACTGCAGGGTGGATGGGATTCACTGCAGGGTGAATGGGATTCAGTGCAGGGTGAATGGGATTCACTGCAGGGTGAATGGGATTCACTGCAGTGTGGATGGGATTCAGTGCAGGGTGAATGGGATTCACTGCAGGGTGAATGGGATTCAGTGCAGGGTGGATGGGATTCACTGCAGGGTGGATGGGATTCAGTGCAGGGTGGATGGGATTCACTGCAGGGTGGATGGGATTCACTGCAGGGTGAATGGGATTCAGTGCAGGGTGAATGGGATTCAGTGCAGGGTGGATGGGATTCACTGCAGGATGAATGGGATTCAGTGCAGGGTGGATGGGATTCACTGCAGGGTGGATGGGATTCACTGCAGGGTGAATGGGATTCAATGCAGGGTGAATGGGATTCATTGCAGGGTGGATGGGATTCACTGCAGGGTGAATGGGATTCAATGCAGGGTGACGGACAAAGGAGAGTTTCTGATCAGCAAAGATGGGCAGTGACAAAATGAAATTGCATCCTTCAGCTGATACCAGGAACATTCTCTGCTCACAGACCTGTTGACCTCATTTAGAAGCTCAACATATCATTTACCCCCTCCCATCCCAAATCCACCATCACCACCACAGAAATTATAATTGGGTAATCTCCAAAGTTTTGGCACTATTGATAGCCCCGTATGAGAGGTGAGCTCATCTTTCTGAGTGTTTATTCTGCACAATCAGGGCAGTACAACTCTTCTACAGCCAATAAACTAATTTGAGCCTCATTTGGCTTGGCACAGTAGGAAATTCAGCACCCAATTCATGCACAATAGACTTGAAGGAACAGCATTGTGAAAACGGTATCTCATGGCCTGCGGGTAAGTTTCTGCCAGGGTGCGCAGGAAAATCCTGGTAGTTTAGGCCTCGTATCATTCACCTGAAGAGTGTTGAAGGGGGTTCAGATGATCACCTTGTCTGACAGTGCAGCACTCCCTGAAGTGTCAGGCAAACATATTCTGGTGTAACAGGAGCCCACAGTCTTGGGGACTGAGAGGCCAACAATGAGCGTTTGTAGCTTCTGACC
The DNA here is from genome assembly GCF_963921235.1 of Mobula hypostoma. Classification (NCBI taxonomy): domain Eukaryota; kingdom Metazoa; phylum Chordata; class Chondrichthyes; order Myliobatiformes; family Myliobatidae; genus Mobula; species Mobula hypostoma. The sequence continues at coordinate 24,380,337 of NC_086120.1, read as the reverse complement.
TAAAGCCAAGGGAGAACCACCTTGGCCTTGAATGCTGCTTGACCCTATCGACACTTGGGAGGTTATAATTGCATTCCAGTGATGGCACTGATCACTCTGTGTTTGAGCTCAGCTCTTCCTGCTGTGTAGCTGCTCTGTGCTCAACACACTGAAAAAAATTCCAAAATATACCTTGTGACCGAGTACAAGATCTGGCGTCCCGGTATCAACTGGAGCTGTTTGAAGTTCTGGTGTAATTCCAGGTGGCGTAGTGAAAAGCAATTGTATTTGTTCATCGTAAATAATTATTTACCTGCAATTCACCAGATATTATTATCGATTACAGTGCAGAAAGGTGCCATTCAGCCCATCGTCCTTGCCTGTTCTTTGTACACTTAGTTGAAAGTGCTCTTAAACGATATAAAAGGCCAAGAACTTCCCTCCCATGTAAATTTCCCACAGGCCAGCTCCCAGCCCATTGCCTACCTGCGGGGTTTGTTGGTTGAAGGCATGAACATAAGTGGTGACAATAGAGAGACAGGGCTACTCAGATGGCCGTAACATGGACCAAACTACTGACTGTGGGACTGCAGGAGGATGGAGAGCCTGGCCTGACACTGGGTGTAGGGGTGATGGGCCGGTACCCAGATTGGCAGCAGGAAACCATCAGAATCAGTGATTAGATTACGACAGTTATCATATTTATTAACTTGAATGTTAGCATAGAAAACCACATGTCTAGCAATATAAAGAGTAGAATTTTAGCAGAGCCTTCAATAAGTATAAGGGGAGGCTGAGGTTCTCAAGAATCTGCAGGAACAGGGGGAGCTGATTGCACATAAACCTTTAAATTGGCAGGACCTGTGTGAGAGTGGCTGGTATGGCATGTGGAATCTGAGGATTTGTAAGTAGATGCATTAAGTGCAAAACCATGAAGGTGAGGTTGAACCTAACCCTCGACAAAATTCTACTTAATGCACAACTGGAGTGTTGTGCCCTGTTCGGGCTACCTAACTCTAGGAGTCCCTAGAGTAGTGCAGAATAGATTTACATGAGTGGTTCCTACCACAAGGTCTCAGATCCAAGGGAAGACTGGAGGAACTGGGATCTTCCATGTGGACGTGAGATAGAAATGTACAGGTATACAAACTTATGAGGGGTATAGATAGGGTAAATGCGAGTGGGCTTTTTCCACTGAGGTTGGGTGGAATACAACCAGAGGTCATGGGTTAAAGGTAAAAGATGAGACGTTTAAGGGGAGCATGAGGGCAAACTTCTTCACTCAGAGGGTCATGAGAGTGTGGAATGAGCTGCCAGCACAAATGGTGCATGTGAGATTGATTTCATTATTTAAGAGATGTTTGGTAGGTACATGGATATGGAGGGTTATGGTCCTGGTGCAGGTCGATGGGAGTAGGCAGTTTTGGCCTATTTCTGTGCTGTACACCTCTATGACTCTATGAGTAAAATTTGGCACTGAATAGAGGGAACAAAATATTTTCTAAATGGTGAAAAGATGCTGGTAGCAAAGTACCAAAAGGTAGACAGATCAGTTACAGGTAAAGAAAGGAATAAAAGTAACTATACCAATGCCACTATTCAAATCTAAAGGTGATTAAAGTGTTGCTATGGTGATGCAAGCCCTAGATGAACCACAATGGAGCACTCAGTCCAGTTCTGTTCCACGTCCAGTTTCTTCTCACGAAGGAGAGATTAACCTCAGAGTGTTTGCAGAGTACACTTACCAGAATCGGAAAGGTTAATTTACAAACCATACATACTGGGTTCTTTTTTTTGCAAGTTAGATTGATGAAGAGTGAGTAAATTGAAACTTTTGAGAAATTAAAGAGGATCAATGAAGTGGAGGGTAGGTGATCGTTGGCAAGTCTGGAGGTAAATGGCCATGGTTAAGAACTGGAAACTGGGTTCTGAATAAAACTCACACTGTCCTACACACCAGGTGTGATAAGTTTGCAACAGCAATTCATGTTGGGTCATCTGTTCGTTTTAAGTTTGACCAGGGATCTAATGGAATCATGGGTGTATGGAGTTAGGTTGAAGGTTCAATGGGCAAGCAGGCTGCCTTCTATTCCTATGGTTCTTTTACTCCATTTCCCTTGGAACTGTGGCCTTGCTGCCGCACTGGAACAACCAGCAAAAATTCTGAGATTGTTTCTGGGTTTCAAAGAAGCATTGCTGCTAGCATTTGCTATGTGTGTCTGCCAAGTACCTGCCTCTGTGTGGAGGGTAAAATAACAGTATACGCATTTCCTTCGGTCTATTCTAACTGAAGCATTTACATAAAAATAATGTTCTTGCTTTATTATGAATGACGTTAAGCATTTACTTAGTGAAAAAGTTAGTAGTTTCAAATACCACATCAATTATGTGTTAATACAGTTCACTACTCCTGCCTTAAGACCTTTGCACCAAACCTTAATAAAACCCCACATATTCACCAACTACTCCACATCCCAACACACAATAATTCCCACTCCCTGGAGTCTGCTTGTGATACCTCCACTGCTACCAACCCAGGGGATTCACCCCCACCTACCTTCCTCCTAAGCCACTAACGAAGCACTCCTGGAGTGAATGTGGGAGGCATACCATGAAATAATTGTGATCATGCTTGTTGCTGCTAGTAGTTTAACTGGAATTTAGCAAGTAGCTTTGGTCAGATTATCGATTGTGAAATGTCTTGCCGGTGCAGTAATTACGGAATTGTATGAATGTCATGGCACAGAGTACGCCACATGGCCAATCTAGTTTGTGCTGGTTCTTGATAGGCTCAGGTGGCAGCACACTCATTCAAAGGACCTTTACCTTGTCATTGCATACAAACTCCAAGGTTCAACCGCTGTTTCTCTTGCTTCCTTATGATAGATAGATAGATAGATAGGTATACTTTATTGATCCCGAGGGAAATTGGGTTTCATTACAGCTGAACCAACCAAGAATAGAGCATAAATATAGCAGTACAAAAACCACAAACAATCAAACAACAAAATGCAAACTATGCCAGATGGAAGATAAGTCCAGGACCAGCCTATTGGCTCAGGGTGTCCGACCCTCCACGGGAGGAGCTGCAAGTTCGATGGCCACAGGCAGGAACAACCTCCCATGACGCCCAGTGTTGTACCTCAGTAGAATATGGCCGAAGTCCAACAGCAAAAAGTTCAATATCCAGTCTATAGACATGTTCCTCGATCGTAATATGACCTGGATTGCACCATCTGTTGTTAACCAGAACAGTAAGCACCCAACTCCTTTATGCTTACCGCTCTCAGTGCACTTCTGGTCAGCCCGAACGGTCTGGAAGCCGTCCATGGAAAAGTTTTGATTGGGTATGTCCTCGTGCAGCCCCGTTCCAGTGAAACACATAACACTGCACTCCTGAAATGTTCTCCGACGCCTGGCTAGCGCCGTGAACTCATCCATTTTATTACCCACCGAACTCCTCTTCTCCATAAGTCTCTGTTGTCTCGACCCGGTCCTCTTTCCTCGACTTTGTGATCCCCCTCTGCATCCTCTGTGTGTTTTCCTCCAAATTTCAACAGGGGTGTCCGCCGCTCTGCTTGCTAAACCGGCTGGCATAAGCGCAAGCAGCTGGTCCCTGAAATAAACAATGCGACCATGCTTCTGTCCCGCTAATGAGACGTGTCGGAATGTAACTATTTCCAGCGCTAAAAACCCAAATAAAACTCTCTCTACCAGCATGTTAGAGAGAGTGCAGCTTCAACATGTTACCGTGAGAAAAAAATACAAAAAATAACGCAAGTTACAAAGTAAGAAGAAAAAAGTAAGAATACTGGTCGGAACGGCTGTAACAGGCTGCATGCACGACCGGCGCATGCGCACTGTAGAATCCCATTAGACCATATCCCTTTTCATTCCTTGATTGTTGGGCCTTGAATCATGCAGGGACAATAATCGATATTAGTACGTTTGGTGCTTGGGATGACCTGGTATGGGAAACGCACTGGACTCAACAAGTAGTGATTTAGACTCAGTGGCCCACTGTAAAGTTCTGATGTCCACTCCTACCCGATTGCACGTTCTCTCTGCAACACCAGCTTGCTCCAACATCCCAAATTGGTTTATTGGTTTCTGTTAATTAATTGGTTTCTGGTGTAGGTGGGTGGTAGGAGACATGTCGATGGGATACCTGAGAGAGAATAGGTTGCATGGAAATGAGAGGGAAATGGGATCGATGTTAATGCTGTGAGAGCTGACATCAATGGATTGAAAGGTTCGGTGTCATAACGACCTGCAGGAAGCATAAGCAGTAGCTGTGGTTGTAGAAGCATCCAGGACTAAGTAAGAGCACTAAGTAATCAGTGGATATGGCATGGGATAAGATTAGAGAGTATGTCGAGCCGCTGGTGTGGCAAGAGTCGGAGAAAGGCATGCTGGGATCTTGGCAATTTCGGATGCAGAACTCCCTTGCTACTGGGAACGTCGGATTGCTGCTTGAGCGGGCTTTGAACAACTGACAGATTATTATCATCACACCCTGAAACCTCCTGGTTGCTTTTTCCCCTTTTGTGTTTTCCACAGAATTAACCAAACTCAGCAACACCAACAGAGTGCAGTCTTGTTCCCAGTCTCAGAACTACTCTTGAGGAAGGGTGTGAGGGTTCTGTGGTCAGTTTTTATTTCTCTGGAGAGGTCTTTACATGTTTATCTTAAAGGACAAAGAACAAAGCAAAGAAGTGTAAGTAGAAATTGACCATATTCATGTTGGATTTTGTGGAGAGCATTGACAAAGTTTAGCGACACTCCACATCCTCATCTTATGTCTGGCTCAAGTGGAGATTAAATGGAATTTAAATTCCTTTACTTAACTGCTCCATTATTATAAAATTTCCAGGTGGAAAGTGTGTATTTCTCCGATGCTTTTTGTGACTCAGGATCTTCTAAAAACAACCTTTGAACTGCTACTTGCAATCTGTTTCTGCCCAGCAAGATTACACAAACAACAATGTAGAAAAGACCAGATTGTTCTTCTTCAGTAACAGGGTTGGCACCATCGGCACTGCAGTCTGCCCTCAGTTCTGGAATTGTGTGCTTGGCAAGGTCTTGAACAGCTAACAAGGTTTATCATCCTCCCTGGAAACCTCCTGTGTTTTTGTCTCCTGCAGAATTACCTGATGAGAGACACTAGAAGAACACAGTCCATTTCCCAGTCTCACAGCTACTCCTGAGCCAAGAAGTGAGGGTTTCATTTCATGGTCAACCCATATCTTGTTAGAGAGGTCTTTGTCAGAAAACCATTTAGCACTTATTTTGAATGTACTGGAATGCAGTCAATTGGAAACACATGTTAAAAATAACAGGACATGGCTGAAGCAGCCAGCTCCATTCCTTATTTAGTCCGACAACTCCTGAAAGATGCCAAGCATTCCAAATGAAATCATGGAGCTGGCAAGGCATCAAAGCCTTCTGCAAAATCCGGAATTCTGTATCTTCTCAATATCAGGCCAGCACTTCGTATGGGAAGGATACGTGGAAAAATTAATCTATCAGAAGTATGTGGCAGCAAACATTATCCACCCACAGTTTAAGGAGTTCACATTATGTGATTCTGAAATCAGAGGGAAAGATGTAGCAATCTCGTGTTAATAAACAGGTTTCAATTTAATCCATGTGAGTTGAAAGATAAGCACTGGCCAAGGGCAGAGGGAGAACTTTCATGCCATGGGTCAAACAGGTCTCAGTGTAAGGTCTGATCAGAAAGGTGTTGATTGGATTGTGTGCTGCCAGCCTTCAGCTGGGGTGGCAGTGCCAGCTGGATTTTGTGGTGCCAGCCTTCAGCTGGGGTGGCAGAGCCAGCTGGATTTTGTGGTGCCAGCCTTCAGCTAGGCTGGCAGTGCCAGTTGTTGAGCCCAGCACCAAGTCCAAACCAAGCTGATATAGACAGATGTGCACCTGAACATCTAGCTAGCCCGAGGAATGGCCAGATGTCCGATATTCATTTTCCAACTCCATCACACTAAAAAAGAACTAGCTACATAGGACCATTCAGCCCAAAAGCCCTTCCTGTCGCTCAGTGAGATTATGGCTGATGTAAGAACTCATCCCTTATACACCTGCTTTTGCCCCATATCCTTTGGTTCCTTCGTTTAATCAAATTGCATTAGATTTAAAATAAGCAATTAATTTGCCATTACTGGGAGAGAATCCTAAATCTCCTTCAAGATTTCTGAATTTCACACCTGAAATCTGGGTTCTAGTATTCAAACTCTGTCCAAATCTCTTTCTCAGCAGGAATAGTTCTTATCTAGTCACCATTTCAGCTGTTCTTTATATCTTGAAATCTGGGATCAAATCATCTCTTAACTTCTAGCAATTACCATAGGTTGTGCAATCTTGTAATCTAACTTTTGGAGGCTTAATTCTGATAAATCCATGTTACATATCCTCGAAGATTAATAGATCCTTCCTCATATGTCCAGGGCTGCTTTCTGTGTCCCTTGTGGTTTCAGCAGTATCACTGCATTTGCCTCGGTAATTATTTTCTGCACCCATGACACATTTTAATGATCTATGCATCTGGCTTTTGGGTGGCCTTTAACACATTTACCTTTGTGTGGTCTTGCTGTTGGCTTCCACTGCAACTGCAGAAGGTTGACGAGGTCTTCTGTGAAAACTGAAGCCAAGTGAACGAAAACGTCCAGTGAAACTGCGTAAATGAACTTGCAACAGAGCTGAAACGTGATAGTTTCACTAGAGTGAGTTTGGTGAACTGACATCCGAGAATTCCTTCTTCTCAAAGAATGAGTTGTCTGGGGTTATCATCTTGGATTCCTCAGCAGTGTTGCCTTTAGCTGCTCAGCAACCCGTGAACGGATAGAGGCAGAGTGACAAGTGAGAGGAGGTTGCAAGATTAGCTTTCCATTCCACGGGATCAGTTTACAATGATTACCAACAGCCGGGAACCTGACACCACTAGTATTACAGCGTCCTGCTGCAGTAAAGAATTGTTTTCCCTGCTGCTTTCAACAGAGTGACATCTGGGGGGTCTGATCAAGTTTGTGTCTGGGTGTCCCTCGAGAGGAAGTCCATGATCGCGGTTGGCTCTCTGAAGGTCTTTGTGACTGTGAATGGCGCAGGGCCTGGAATGCACCTTGGACAAGAAGGACAACGCCACAAGTTCGGTTTCTGTTTTAATAAATGCATTTTAAAATAAAATAGTGAACAGAGAAAGATCGAACCCAGAGGGATACAGGCGCAGGGATGTCAGCAGTTGGCTAGAGAGCTGCTCTGTTAGTTGTAGAACAGGGAGGCAAGCACTGGATATAGAAAATGGTAGGTAAGTCCTGGCTTCTGAAAGAGCTTTCAGTCCCCTGCCCTTGAATCTCACAACATGGCCCAGTGTCTGACTATTTAAACAGTAGGGTTAGATATAAAGCTATGATTAGGGACAAATTGCACGCAGAGTAAATCTCCCTTCTTACTGCTCTGTCAAACACTCCCAGAGGCTGCAGCCCCTTTTTGTGTATCTTCCAGGGCTGCCCCTCACCTTCAGGTTACATTTTAGCCCCACCCTATTTAAATATGTTCATCCAGTAAGGAGGGGGGCATTGAGGGATGAGGATGTTCTTGTCAACATGCTCCTGGGGCTGGCAAAAACAGCTTTCTGCAGGTCCTGGAAATGGGTGGTGGAGGGATCTGCCTGGGCAGACTGCCTGGCAATGTTTAAGGGGGTATGTCCGTGCCCGGGTAATCATTGAGAGGGACATGCACTGTCCACGGCGACCGTAGAGGCGTTTCAGGACCATTGGGCTCTGTGGGGGATTAGCGCCATCATTGACAGAGATGGAAACACTTTAGTTTAATGTTGTTTGTCTAGTAGTTGCGTAGTAATTGTGTTAGTCACTGGTTTGTATATATTGTAGCACTGAATTTTTATTAAAGATATTTTGTAATAAAGAACCGGTCAGGAACCCTCAGGACTTGTAGAGCACGGGTTCAATGCAGAGTAAAGGTTCACCTGCTCTGTTCCATCCGTCACTCCCAGGTTACAGACAGCAAGAGCTAGAGGCTGAGTAAGCCTCTCTCTACACTGTCCATAAAACATTCCCAGGGCAGCAACAGTACAGACTGGTCTTTCATCCCTTCTGATTGGACTCCAGCTTCCAGAGAGATACAGGTTAGGGTTTTCCTTCCCATAATCACAAATCTCTTTCACACCCTCAGTGAAAGTCCCATAATTTTGTGCAGGGTACAATGATACTTAAGTGCTGAGCTAGGGTTGGCCAATAGTGCTCATTCCACTGAATCGGCGGTTTCTGGCATTAATTTCCACTCCAGAAGACAAATGTTATTCAGGGCTTTATTTGACTACAGGTGGAATGGTATTAAGGGCTGTGGTGAGGCTGCTCCCAGAAAATAATGTACAGATTTGGTCTCCCTATTAAAAGATGAACAGAGGAGGTGCAACACAAATTCACCAAACCAATGACAGGGATATTACCCCACGAGAAGAGATTCATCAGACTGGTTGTGTAGCTCTTGAGTTGGGTGATTGGACTGAACCACAACATGTTGTGGCTTAGCAGGCTGAGGCAGGGTTGATGCTTCTCCTGGTTAGGATACCAGGAATCATACCTCAATGAAAAAGTATGGACTGTGCAGGTCAGAAGTGCGAACTCATTTCCTCAATGAAAGAGCCGCATGGGATTCACAGCCCAAGAAGCATGTGGAAGTTCAGTTAAAAATTGTACTGAAGGGAAAGAACGATGGGTTTTTGGATATGAGGAACGTAGGGTTGGAGCAGACAAGGAAAAAAGAAATCGGTTGTGAATTTGTTGAATGGTGGAGTGGACCCAGGGTGTTGATTGCTGTTGCTTCTGTTTCTTGTGATCTTTTTGTCCGCAGATATGGGCAGAAAGATACAGTTGACTCTCTAGCGATAGGGTGTAAACCAATGAAGACAACAATCATTAGATGAAACGTGAAGTACTGGCTGTTTGCCCTCTGGAAATTCCAAGAGAAGAGGGGAGAACTCACTGGAGTTCTGGTCAGCACTAATCCTTCATTTCACATTACTACAACACCATGCCTGGTCTCTATTGCTTTACAGTTTTTAGAAGCTTGCCATTCACAAATTGGCTGCTTTGGTTCCGAGATTACAATAGTAGCTGTTCTTTGGTTGTGTTTTGGGCATCATTAAAGGAATTTTAAAACATTATATCAGTGCAACCGACTTCCAGAACTATGCTCTCAGAGTTTGATTCATGATGATAAGAGAGAAATCATCACCATTGTCTCATGATTCTAAGCTACTCATCTGGACAATTCTGTTTGCTTCTGTCCTTAAAGAGGGTGTGAAGGGGATTTACAGTAGTCTCAGGGAGATGGGTTTCTGTCTCTTGACAAAACTGACGTAGTTGCAGTTGTTTTCATTAGATCAGAGAAAGTTAAACATCAATGGACTTCTTCCAAATGTTGTGGGGTTTTCATGGATTAAACTCTGTTGCGGAGGGAAGAGCAGTTGGGAAGCAGTAGATTCGGATTTAGAAAAATTGACAGAAGATACAGAGTAGTGGAAGAAGTGAGTTGTTGTAATCAGGGCTGCATTGTTGAGGAGTGTCTGAGAAGTTTCTGTAGGATCATTCAAACAGGAAGAGAGCGCAAACATGGAAGAGAGTCAACACTAACAAAAAGAATGAAACGGGAAAACATATCACCAGCAGGGAGCGTGTATGTGAAGATTAACGAGGAAGTGAGGAGAGGAGTAAAGCCATCGATGAAGAAGTGTGTGGAGAGAGTGATCACTTCAAGGAGCATTGCGGGGAGTGGTGATATTGAAGGAGTGGGGAGGGGTGATATTGAAGACTAGCGGGAGTAGTAATATTGAAGGAGTTGGAGGGTGATATTGAAGGAGTGGGGGTGATATTGGAGGAGTGGGGGTGATATTGAAGGAGTGGGGAATGGTGATAGTGAAGGAGTGGGGAGTGGAGATATTGAAGGAGTGGGGTGGTGATATTGAAACAGCCGGGGGGTGATTTTGAAGGACTGGGGGGTTGTGATATTGAAGGAGTGGGGGGTTGTGATATTGAAGGAGTGGGGGTGATATTGAAGGAATGGGGGTGATATTGAAGGAATGGGGTGATATTGAAAGAGTTGGGGTGGTATTGAAGGAGTGGGGGGTGGTGATATTGAAGGAGTGGGGGGGTGGTGATATTGAAGGAGTGGGGGGGTGTGATATTGAAGGAGTGGGGTGATATTGAAGGAATGGGGGTGATATTGCAAGAGTTGGGGAGATATTGAAGGAATGGGGGGTTGTGATATTGAAGGAGTGGGGGCTGTGATATTGAAGGAGTGGGGGTGATATTGAAGGAATGGGGGTGATATTGAAAGAGTTGGGGTGGTATTGAAGGAGTGGGGGTTGTGATATTGAAGGAATGGGGGTGATATTGAAGGAATGGGGGTGATATTGAAGGAGTGGGGAGTGATATTTAAGAAGCGAGGGGTGATATTGAAGGAGTGGGGGTGGTGATATTGAAGGAGTGGGGGTGGTGATATTGAAGGAGTGGGGGTGGTGATAATGTCGGGAGTGGGGGTGATATTCAAGGAGTGGGGATGATATTGAAGGAGTGGGAGTGATATTGAAGGAGTGGGGGTGATATTGAAGGAGTGGGAGTGATATTGAAGGAGTGGGGGTGATATTGAAGGAGTGGGGGTGATATTGAAGGAGTGGGAGTGATATTGAAGGTGTGGGGGTGATATTGAAGGAGTGGGCGTGATATTGAAGGAGTGGGAGTGATATTGAAGGAGTGGGGGTGATAATGAAGGAGTGGGGGTGATATTGAAGGAGTGGGGTGATATTGAATGAGTGGGGGTGATAATGAAGGAGTGGGGGTGATATTGAAGGAGTGGGGGTGATATTGATGGAGTGGGGGTGATATTGAAGGAATGGGGGTTGATATTGAAGGAGTGGGGGGTGATATTCAAGGAGAGGGGGGTGATATTGAAGGAGTGGGGGGTTGTGATATTGAAGGAGAGGGGGCTGTGATATTGAAGGAGTGGGGTGATATTGAAGGAATGGGGGTGATATTGAAAGAGTTGGGGTGATATTGAAGGAGTGGGGGTTGTGATATTGAAGGAGTGGGGGGCTGTGATATTGAAGGAGTGGGGGTGATATTGAAGGAATGGGGGTGATATTGAAAGAGTTGGGGTGGTATTGAAGGAGTGGGGGGTTGTGAATATTGAAGGAGTGGGGGGCTGTGATATTGAAGGAATGGGGGTGATATTGAAAGAGTGGAGGGTGGTATTGAAGGAGTGGGGGTGGTGATATTGAAGGAATGGGGGTGATATTGAAGGAGTGGGCAGTGATATTTAAGAAGCGAGGGGTGATATTGAAGGAGTGGGGGGTGGTGATATTGAAGGAGTGGGGGTGGTGATATGGTCGGGAGTGGGGTGATATTGAAGGAGTGGGGGTGATATTGAAGGAGTGGGAGTGATATTGAAGGTGTGGGGGTGATATTGAAGGAGTGGGAGTGATATTGAAGGAGTGGGAGTGATATTGAAGGTGTAGGGGTGATATTGAAGGAGTGGAGGTGATATTGAAGGAGTGGGGGTGATATTGATGGAGTGGGGGTGATATTGAAGGAATGGGGGTTGATATTGAAGGAGTGGGGGTGATATTCAAGGAGTGGGGGGGTGATATTGAAGGAGTGGGGGTGATATTGAAGGAGTAGGGTCGGGAGAGGTGATATTGAAGGAGTGGGGGGTGGTGATATTAAATGAGTGGAGGTGATATTGAAGGAGTGGGGGTGGTATTGAAGGAGTGCGTGTGATATTGAAGGAGTGGGGGTGATATTGAAGGTGTGGGAGTGATATTGAAGGAGTGGGGGTGATATTGAAGGAGTGGGGGTGACATTGAAGGAGTGGGGGTGATATTGAAGGAGTGGGGGTGATATTGAATGAATGGTGGTGATATTGAAGGAGTGTGGGTGTTATTGAAGGAGTGGGGGTGATATTGAATGAATGGTGGTGATTTTGAAGGAGTGGGGGTTGATATTGAAGGAGTGGGGGTGTGGTATTGAAGGAGTGGGGGGTGATATTCAAGGAGTGGGGGAGTGGTATTAAAGGTGTGGGGGTGATATTGAAGGTGTGGGGGGTGATATTGAAGGAGTGGGGGTCATATTGAAGGAGTGGGGGTGATATTGAAGGAGTAGGGGGTGATATTGAAGGAGTAGGGGGTGATATTGAAGGAGTGGGGTGATATTGAAGGAGTGGGAGTTGATATTGAAGGAGTGTGGGTCATATTGAAGGAGTGGGGGTGATGTTGAAGGTGTGGGGGGGTGATATTGAAGGAGTGGGGGTGTGGTATTGAAGGAGTGGGGGGTGATATTCAAGGAGTGGGGGAGTGGTATTAAAGGTGTGGGGGGTGATATTGAAGGTGTGGGGGGTGATATTGAAGGAGTGGGGGTCATATTGAAGGAGTGGGGGTGATATTGAAGGAGTAGGGGGTGATATTGAAGGAGTGGGGGTGATATTGAAGGAGTGGGGGGGTGATATTGAAGGAGTGGGGGTGATATTGCAGGTGTGTGGGTGATATTGAAGGAGTGTGGGGTGATATTGAAGGAGTGGGGGGTGATATTGAAGGAGTGGGGGGTGATATTGATGGAGTGGGGGTGATATTGAAGGAGTGGGGGTGATATTGAAGGAGTAGGGGGTGATATTGAAGGAGTGGGTGGTGATATTGAAGGAGTGGGGGTGATATTGAAGGAGTGGGTGGTGATATTGAAAGAGTGGGGGGTGATATTGAAGGAGTGGGGGTGATATTGAAGGAGTGGGGGTGATATTGATGGAGTGGGGGATGATATTGAAGCAGTGGCGGTGATATTGAAGGAGTGGGCGTGATATTGAAGGAGTGGGGGTGATATTGCAGGTGTGGGGGTGATATTGCAGGAGTGTGGGTGTTATTGAAGGAGTGGGGGTGATATTGAAGGAGTGGGGGTGATATTGAAGGAGTGTGGGGTGATATTGAAGGAGTGGGGGGGTGATATTGAAGGAGTGGGGGTGATATTGAAGGAGTGGGTGGTGATATTGAAGGAGTGGGGGTGATATTGAAGTAGTGTGGGGTGATATTGGAGGAGTGGGGGGTGATATTGAAGGAGTGGGGGTGATATTGCAGGTGTGTGGGTGATATTGAAGGAGTGTGGGGTGATATTGAAGGAGTGGGGGGTGATATTGATGGAGTGGGGGTGATATTGAAGGAATGGTGGTGATATTGAAGGAGTGTGGGTCATATTGAAGGAATGGTGGTGATATTGAAGGAGTGGGGGTGATATTGAAGGAGTGGGGGTGATATTGCAGGTGTGGGGGTGATATTGCAGGAGTGTTGGTGTTATTGAAGGAGTGGGGGTGATATTGAAGGTGTGGGGGTGATATTGAAGGAGTGGGGAGGTGACATTGAAGGAGTGGGGGGTGATATTGAAGGAGTGGGGGTGATATTGAAGGAGTGGGGGGTGATATTCAAGGAGTGGGGGTGTGGTATTGAAGGTGTGGGGGTGATATTGAAGGAGTGGGGGTCATATTGAAGGAGTCGGGGTGATATTGAAGGAGTGGGGGTGATATTGAAGGAGTGTGGGTCATATTGAAGGAGTGTGGGTCATATTGAAGGAGTGCGTGTGATATTGAAGGAGTGGGGGTGATATTGAAGGTGTGGGAGTGATATTGAAGGAGTGGGGGTGATATTGAAGGAGTGGGGGTGACATTGAAGGAGTGGGGGTGATATTGAAGGAGTGGGGGTGATATTGAATGAATGGTGGTGATTTTGAAGGAGTGGGGGTTGATATTGAAGGAGTGGGGGTGTGGTATTGAAGGAGTGGGGTGATATTGAAGGTATGGGGTGTGATATTGAAGGAGTGGGAGTGATATTGAAGGAGTGGGGGCCATATTGAATGAATGGTAGTGATTTTGAAGGAGTGGGGGTTGATATTGAAGGAGTGGGGGTGTGGTATTGAAGGAGTGGGGGGTGATATTCAAGGAGTGGGGGAGTGGTATTGAAGGTGTGGGGGGTGATATTGAAGGTGTGGGGGTGATATTGAAGGAGTGGGGGTGATATTGAATGAGTGTGGGTGATATTGAAGGAGTGGGTGATATTGAAGGAGTGTGGGTCATATTGAAGGAATGGTGGTGATATTGAAGGAGTGGGGGTGATATTGAAGGAGTGGGGGTGATATTCAAGGAGTGGGGGAGTGGTATTGAAGGTGTGGGGGTGATATTGAAGGAGTGGGGGTCATATTGAAGGAGTCGGGGTGATTTTGAAGGAGTGGGGGTGATATTGAAGGAGTGTGGGTCATATTGAAGGAGTGTGGGTCATATTGAAGGAGTGTGGGTCATATTGAAGGAGTGGTGGTGATATTGAAGGAGTGGGGGGTGGTATTGAAGGAGTGGGGGGTGATATTGAAGGAGTGTGGGGTGATATTGAAGGAGTGGGGGTGGTATTGAAGGAGTGGGGGGTGATATTGAAGGAGTGTGGGGTGATATTGAAGGAGTGGGGGTGATATTGATGGAATGGGGGGTGATATTGATGGAGTGGGGGTGATATTGAAGGAGTGTGGGTGTTATTGAAGGAGTGGGGGTGATATTGAAGGAGTGGGGGTGATATTGAAGGAGTGGGGGTGATATTGAAGGAGTGGGGGTGATATTGAAGGTGTGGGGGTGATATTGAAGGAGTGGGGAGGTGACATTGAAGGAGTGGGGGGTGATATTGAAGGAGTGGGGGGTGATATTGAAGGAGTGGGGGTGATATTGAAGGAGTGGGGGGTGATATTGAAAGAGTGGGGGGTGATATTGAAGGAGTGGGGGTGATATTGATGGAGTGGGGGATGATATTGAAGCAGTGGCGGTGATATTGAAGGAGTGGGGGGTGATATTGAAGGAGTGGGGGTGATATTGCAGGTGTGGGGGTGATATTGCAGGAGTGTTGGTGTTATTGAAGGAGTGGGGGTGATATTGAAGGAGTGGGGGTGATATTGAAGGAGTGTGGGGTGATATTGAAGGAGTGGGGGGGTGATATTGAAGGAGTGGGGGTGATATTGAAGGAGTGGGTGGTGATATTGAAGGAGTGGGGGTGATATTGAAGGAGTGTGGGGTGATATTGGAGGAGTGGGGGGGTGATATTGAAGGAGTGGGGGTGATATTGCAGGTGTGTGGGTGATATTGAAGGAGTGTGGGGTGATATTGAAGGAGTGGGGGGTGATATTGATGGAGTGGGGGTGATATTGAAGGAGTGGGGGTGATATTGAAGGAGTAGGGGGTGATATTGAAGGAGTGGGTGGTGATATTGAAGGAGTGGGGGTGATATTGAAGGAGTGGGTGGTGATATTGAAAGAGTGGGGGGTGATATTGAAGGAGTGGGGGTGATATTGAAGGAGTGGGGGTGATATTGATGGAGTGGGGGATGATATTGAAGCAGTGGCGGTGATATTGAAGGAGTGGGGGTGATATTGCAGGTGTGGGGGTGATATTGCAGGAGTGTGGGTGTTATTGAAGGAGTGGGGGTGATATTGAAGGAGTGGGGGTGATATTGAAGGAGTGTGGGGTGATATTGAAGGAGTGGGGGGTGATATTGCCGGCGTGGGGGTGATATTGAAGGAGTGGGTGGTGATATTGAAGGAGTGGGGGTGATATTGAAGTAGTGTGGGGTGATATTGGAGGAGTGGGGGGTGATATTGAAGGAGTGGGGGTGATATTGCAGGTGTGTGGGTGATATTGAAGGAGTGTGGGGTGATATTGAAGGAGTGGGGGGTGATATTGATGGAGTGGGGGTGATATTGAAGGAATGGTGGTGATATTGAAGGAGTGTGGGGTGATATTGAAGGAGTGGGGGGTGATATTGATGGAGTGGGGGTGATATTGAAGGAATGGTGGTGATATTGAAGGAGTGGGGGTCATATTGAAGGAATGGTGGTGATATTGAAGGAGTGGGGGTGATATTGAAGGAGTGGGGGTGATATTGCAGGTGTGGGGGTGATATTGCAGGAGTGTTGGTGTTATTGAAGGAGTGGGGGTGATATTGAAGGTGTGGGGGTGATATTGAAGGAGTGGGGAGGTGACATTGAAGGAGTGGGGGGTGATATTGAAGGAGTGGGGGGTGATATTCAAGGAGTGGGGGTGTGGTATTGAAGGTGTGGGGGTGATATTGAAGGAGTGGGGGTCATATTGAAGGAGTCGGGGTGATATTGAAGGAGTGGGGGTGATATTGAAGGAGTGTGGGTCATATTGAAGGAGTGTGGGTCATATTGAAGGAGTGGGGGTGAAGTTGAAGGAGTGGGGGTGATATTGAAGGAGTGTGGGTCATATTGAAGGAATGGTGGTGATATTGAAGGAGTGGGGGTGGTATTGAAGGAGTGGGGGTGATATTGAAGGAGTGGGGGTGATATTGAAGGAGTGGGTGGTGATATTGAAGGAGTGGGGGTGATATTGATGGAATGGGGGGTGATATTGATGGAGTGGGGGTGATATTGAAGGAGTGTGGGTGTTATTGAAGGAGTGGGGGTGATATTGAAGGAGTGGGGGGTGATATTGAAGGAGTGGGGGTGATATTGCAGGTGTGGGGGTGATATTGCAGGAGTGTTGGTGTTATTGAAGGAGTGGGGGTGATATTGAAGGTGTGGGGGTGATATTGAAGGAGTGGGGGTGATATTGAAGGAGTGGGGATGATATTGATGGAGTGGGGGTGATATTGAAGGAGTGGGGGTGATATTGAAGGAGTAGGGGGTGATATTGAAGGAGTGGGTGGTGATATTGAAGGAGTGGGGGTGATATTGAAGGAGTGGGTGGTGATATTGAAAGAGTGGGGGGTGATATTGAAGGAGTGGGGGTGATATTGAAGGAGTGGGGGTGATATTGATGGAGTGGGGGATGATATTGAAGCAGTGGCGGTGATATTGAAGGAGTGGGGGTGATATTGAAGGAGTGGGGGTGATATTGCAGGTGTGGGGGTGATATTGCAGGAGTGTGGGTGTTATTGAAGGAGTGGGGGTGATATTGAAGGAGTGTGGGGTGATATTGAAGGAGTGGGGGGGTGATATTGAAGGAGTGGGGGTGATATTGAAGGAGTGGGTGGTGATATTGAAGGAGTGGGGGTGATATTGAAGTAGTGTGGGGTGATATTGGAGGAGTGGGGGGTGATATTGAAGGAGTGGGGGTGATATTGCAGGTGTGTGGGTGATATTGAAGGAGTGTGGGGTGATATTGATGGAGTGGGGGTGATATTGAAGGAATGGTGGTGATATTGAAGGAGTGTGGGTCATATTGAAGGAATGGTGGTGATATTGAAGGAGTGGGGGTGATATTGTAAGGAGTGGAGGGTGATATTGAAGGAGTGGGGGTGATATTGATGGAGTGGGGGGTGGTATTGAAGGAGTGGGGGGTGATATTGAAGGAGTGGGGGTGATATTGAAGGAGTGTGGGTCATATTGAAGGAATGGTGGTGATATTGAAGGAGTGGGGTGATATTGAAGGAGTGGGGGTGATATTGATGGAGTGGGGGATGATATTGAAGCAGTGGCGGTGATATTGAAGGAGTGGGCGTGATATTGAAGGAGTGGGGGTGATATTGCAGGTGTGGGGGTGATATTGCAGGAGTGTGGGTGTTATTGAAGGAGTGGGGGTGATATTGAAGGAGTGGGGGTGATATTGAAGGAGTGTGGGGTGATATTGAAGGAGTGGGGGGTGATATTGAAGGAGTGGGGGTGATATTGAAGGAGTGGGTGGTGATATTGAAGGAGTGGGGGTGATATTGAAGTAGTGTGGGGTGATATTGGAGGAGTGGGGGGGTGATATTGAAGGAGTGGGGGTGATATTGCAGGTGTGTGGGTGATATTGAAGGAGTGTGGGGTGATATTGAAGGAGTGGGGGGTGATATTGAAGGAGTGGGGGTGATATTGAAGGAGTGGGGGGTGATATTGAAGGAGTGGGTGGTGATATTGAAGGAGTGGGGGCGATATTGAAGGAGTGGGGGTGTGGTATTGAAGGAGTGGGGGTGATATTGAAGGAGTGGGGGTGATATTGTAAGGAGTGGAGGGTGATATTGAAGGAGTGGGGGTGATATTGATGGAGTGGGGGGTGGTATTGAAGGAGTGGGGGGTGATATTGAAGGAGTGTGGGTTGATATTGAAGGAGTGTGGGTCATATTGAAGGAATGGTGGTGATATTGAAGGAGTGGGGGTAATATTGAAGGAGTGGGGGTCATATTAAGGAGTGTGGGTCATATTGAAGGAGTGGGGGTGATATTGAAGGAGTGGGGGTCATATTGAAGGAGTGTGGGTCATATTGAAGGAGTGTGGGTGATATTGAAGGAGTGGGGGTGATATTGAAGGAGTGGGGGGTGATATTGAAGGAGTGGGGGTGATATTGAAGGAGTGTGGGTCATATTGAAGGAATGGTGGTGATATTGAAGGAGTGGGGGTGATATTGAAGGAGTGGGGGTGATATTCAAGGAGTGGGGGAGTGGTATTGAAGGTGTGGGGGTGATATTGAAGGAGTCGGGGTGATATTGAAGGAGTGGGGGTGATATTGAAGGAGTGTGGGTCATATTGAAGGAATGGTGGTGATATTGAAGGAGTGGGGGGTGGTATTGAAGGAGTGGGGATTGTGGTGATAAGGGGTGGGGTGATATTGAAGGAGTGGGGGTGATATTGCAGGTGTGGGGGTGATATTGCAGGAGTGTTGGTGTTATTGAAGGAGTGGGGGTGATATTGAAGGTGTGGGGGTGATATTGAAGGAGTGGGGAGGTGACATTGAAGGAGTTGGGGGTGATATTGAAGGAGTGGGGGTGATATTGAAGGAGTGGGGGTGATATTGAAGGAGTGGGGGTGATATTGATGGAGTGGGGGATGATATTGAAGCAGTGGCGGTGATATTGAAGGAATGGGGGTTGATATTGAAGGAGTGGGGGGGTGATATTGAAGGAGTGGGGGGTGATATTGAAGGAGTGGGGGTGATATTGCAGGTGTGGGGGTGATATTGCAGGAGTGTGGGTGTTATTGAAGGAGTGGGGGTGATATTGAAGGAGTGGGGGTGATATTGAAGGAGTGGGGGTGATATTGAAGGAGTGTGGGGTGATATTGAAGGAATGGGGGGGTGATATTGAAGGAGTGGGGGTGATATTGAAGGAGTGGGTGGTGATATTGAAGGAGTGGGGGTGATATTGAAGGAGTGTGGGGTGATATTGGAGGAGTGGGGGGTGATATTGAAGGAGTGGGGGGTGATATTGCAAGTGTGTGGGTGATATTGAAGGAGTGGGGGTGATATTGATGGAGTGGGGGTGATATTGAAGGAGTGTGGGTGTTATTGAAGGAGTGGGGGTGATATTGAAGGAGTGGGGGGTGATATTGAAGGAGTGGGAGTGATATTGAAGGAGTGGGTGGTGATATTGAAGGAGTGGGGCGATATTGAAGGAGTGTGGGGTGATATTGAAGGAGTGGGGGTGATATTGCAGGTGTGTGGGTGATATTGAAGGAGTGGGGGTGATATTGAAGGAGTGTGGGATGATATTGAAGGAGTGGGGTTGATATTGATGGAGTGGGGGGATATTGGAGGAGTGGGGGTGTGGTGATATTGAAGGAGTGTTGGTGAGGGGAGAGAGGTGATAATGATGTGGTGGGAGGGTGAATCTTGATGATGTCTTTGGAGGGACCTTCCCTGTTGAACCGTGGCCAAAGAGGCGTACAAGTTCCAGAGCGTCAGTAGATCGTACATCTCAAGTTTCGTTTTCAGCTTGGTGTGAGCTCCACAATCACAGCTTGCCTTCTCCCTTCATCCAGTCAGTGGCATTTGCTTGTTTTCTGTGTGATGCAACTGACAGATCGACAAGGAAATCTAAAGCTTAACTCAAGCCCATTATTTACTGAAATGTTATATTACCGATTATCCATGAGATTATTTGCACTTCCCAGTTCTCAGATTACTAACCAATCCAATTTACTTGTTTGAGTTGTGGCACTCCCTTCCACATAAGCCACATCATCTCATATAATCTCCAGTCTGTTCTTTGCCCGTGTGTTTGCAGTATAGCAACTTGTTGTTACAAGTCCTGTGGAGACATTCCGTTCCTCCTGCTCACACCAGCACCATCTCAGCATCGTTCCTGTTTACCTGCATTTTTGAGTTCAGCATTGGTGGAGAGAAAGAGGTTTCAGTTCCTTGATCATTGTAAATGCTTGTCCTTCTACCCTCTGAGATATCTGGTTCCTCTTCTGCATTCTTGGTTTTCATTGCCTGCAGTGCCTTTTTCTAAATTCTTTCCCTGAACCCCTTTCCTTTTACCTCCTTCTCCACTCATAAAATGCCCTTTGAATCTTGCTCTTTGGCCAATCTTTTGATTGCTGCTTTTGGTTCAGTGTCATATTTTCTGCTGAAACCTTCAGTGAAGGAATATGCATCATTTCACTGTGGAAAAGATGCTAATATAAACGTAGGCTGTTATTTAAATGTTATTCTCCATCAATCTTGATCAGCGTTTTTGAAGGCGTTTTGACAACCGAACCGTACTGTTTCTCCTGTTTTCCATTTGCTGTTTATTTCAAGCTGGATATTCATCAGAAATTGAAAACTATACACTAACGGTACCTTGAGTTGTGGAGCTAAGGGTGAACAAATGGAGCTGAGGCCCAGCTCGGCTACACTCTGATCAAATGTCAGAACTAACAGAAGGGGCTAAAGACCTCTTCTTGCCCCATGAGATTATCTTTTTCTCTTAGGAAGTCGTGGGAGACATTGCCTCTGAAGAAAGGTTACCTCGGTCCTCTGGATGTTAATGTGACCAGTGGTGGACACCGTAGATTCCATCTCATTTAAGGCAGGAGTTACTTGATGTGCTGGACAAATGGGTTGTTAGGGAGACAGAGCATTCCTTCTCCTATTTAGGTGTTACCAGCACATGAACTGGATGCTCTCAGTACCATCCCAATGCTCGTTCTCCGTCTCGAGGAATCATCCTCCTTCAAGTCAGCAGATGCTTGGGCAGTTTGGACTTTGGATCGTGTTGCACCCATTTTCTTAGACCTTAAAAGGGTGCAACAAAACCTGATTATGTGTATCAGCCTTCCTTGGCCCAGAAACGGTGGAATGAAAATTGGGCTGAGCCACCTCTCGGTCTTCCTCACTGAGATGAACTTCCCCTCAGCTGTAGAAGTGGCTTCTCTCACCTCAGAGAACTGAGCAATGAGGAGTCAACCTATTTATTGTTCCCATCCAGAGTTTCAATCTGAAACACTAATACAAACCCCGCCCCCCCCCCACCATCAACGTTGCTCAATGCACTGAGTTCCTTAGCAGATTGTTTGTCACTCCAGTCTCCAGAGTATGGAAGCTTTTTATTTTTCTGTGTTTTATTTTAGTTTAGAGATATAGTACGGTAACACGCCATTCCAGCCTAATGAGCCCGCACCACCCAGTTGCACCCTTGTAACAAACTAAACTGTACATCTAAACCTATTAACCTGTACGTCTTGGGAATGTCAGGGGGAAACCAGAGCATTGGGAGAAAACACACTCTGTCACAAGGAGAACGTAGAAACCTGTAACAGACGCGGGCAGGAATTAAAGCCGGGTCACTGGTGCTGCGTGAATTGCTACACGACCGTGCTGCTGTCTTGCATCTGCTATTTGCTGCTCTTTATGCACGCGGCCTGATGTTCCTCATAAGCACAGACCCCTGAGCTAGCTCACTTCGGGATGGAGGTTCACAGCCCACCCTGGCGGAAGCAGGTAAATGTAGGTGCAAGTCCCTGCTTCCATTGTCCTAATGGCAGTGCCAGTGCATTGCAGATCACAACTACTCTCCATGTAACACATCTCTCTTCATCTCCCCTCTGGCTCTTTTGCCGATCAATCTGTGTCTCTGGTCACCTGCTCTCCTGCCACTGTAAACAATTCCTCTGCCATTATCTTGCTGAAACCATGAATAATTCTGAACATCTAAATCTCCTAGCTTTATTTTATGATTTATGATTATTGTCGTTAATACTAAGGTTTATTCTAGGTGGAATTAATAAATGAGAGATAACTTGATAGAGGCGTACACAATGATAAGTAGTATACATTGTGTAGACAGCCAGATTTGTTTTCCCAGGGCAGAAATGGCAAATACAAGGGGGCGTAATTTTAAGGTCATTGGGGGAAAGTATAGGGGGCATGTCAGAGGTAGGTTTTTTTTACAGAGCAGTGTGTGCGTGGGACACACTGCCAGTGGTGGTAGTAAGAGGCAAATGCATTATAGACATTTAAAGAGTCTCTGAGAAGGCACATGGGATGAAAGAAAAATTGAGGGCTATGTTGGAGGAAAGGATTAAATTGATTTTAAAGTAGATTAAAGGGTCAGCACAACATTATGGGCTGAAAGGCCTGTATTGTGGCATACTATTTGATGTATTTAAACAGTCCTGGTGATATGGCGGCATTTGAACTCATTACTGCAAAATAGCAATCTTATTGCTACACCTCCCAGTGAATACGAACTGAATACTAAATTGAATACGAACGTATTCAATGCAATGGCTCCTCTTAATTAATCCTTTTAACATTTTAGGGAATCTTTGGTGTGTCGACTCTGGGCTAATATATTCTTCCTAAGGTGTGGTGTCCAAGCAGAATGCAGATTTTATAACAGGACTGGGAGGCTGAGGTATCACTCTCTCTGCCCAATATCAGAACTTTTTTTTAGAAACACTGGCTGGAATTCACCTGGATGGTGGGTACATATCTGGGATTATACTAGAAAATTTGCAGAAATGGGTGGAAATTATCAGGAATTGGCAAGGGTAAAGAACGTGTGTTGAAAACAGAGGCTGAATATGTTAGGACCATCTCCCTATAGAAAATTTCAATCTGATGAGAGCTATTCAATAGAGATCAAAGTAAAATTATTCCCCCTGGCATGTAGGTCAATAATTAAAGGTCATAGATTCAAAATCTGTGACAAAAGAACAAGATGGAAACTGAAGGAGAATATTTTTTCTTTGGAGTAGTTTCTATCTGAAACACTGTCACTGAAAACGTGGAGAAACCACAGATCCCATAAACATTTTTTGGAAGGGAGATGGACAAGTTAAATCAAAATGTTTTCATAAACGAGGCCTTTTGTGGCCTCGGGATGTATCAAAGCACCACACAGTAATAGAGCACTTTTGAAATTGTTATGCAGGGAATTGCAAGAATCACAATGTGCACAACAAGGTACCATCACTAGTCATCTATTTTTGTGTTTATTGAGACACCGGGAAGCAGTCCTCTATTTTTTACATGTCCTATTGTATCTTCTATCTATATTATTTTGGAAAACATCTCAAGTGCAAGGCAGTGGTTACAGTGGTGAAAGCACTTCTCCATAAGGAAGAAATGGGCACTTAAGTCTAAGTTCACTGGAGTTTAGAATAATTAGAGGTGATTGTATTGGGAGATAGAAGATTCTGGTGGACTGGACATTCAGAGGATTTTTTTTCCCTCATGCAGGGAATTGAAACTAGAGGTCATAAATACCATCTTAACACCAAGGTGAAAAGGAATATCTTCCCTCACAAGATTGGGAATCTATGGGGTCTATTCAAGGTTATGATGTTTCAAATGAAGCCACATATAAGAAATAGTTACAGTGGTAGTCTAGTTGGCTTTGGGAACCAACTCCAACAAACTCATGCCCGATTTCCACATCAGTGCCGCTATCTGATATCCCTTCACTCCTCAAATATCCAGAAGTCTGTTGGTCTCTGTATTGAATGCAATCAATGACGGGGTCTCCACAGCTCCTCAGCCAGAGAAGTTCAGTCCCAAATGCTTGAGTGTACATGTCTAGTCTACTCAGTCTCTCCTCATATATTGGACCGTACATTCTAACAGCCACTGGTGTACTCGCTTTCTAAAAAGTTTAATCACTTTTGTTTGGTTAAGGGGGCCAAAATTATACAAATGCTCCTGGTGTGCTCTCACAAAGACCCTATATAATTCCAGTGAGACATCTTTTCTCTTGTACTCTGGATTTCTCAAATTACAGCCAACATAATGTTTGTCTTCCTAAATGCCTATCCCCCGCCACCCAGCAAATTAGCTTTCGTTGTCTGTGTACAAGGTGACACCCAGGTCCTTTGAGGTATCGTATTTCTTAGTGTTTCAAAAAAATTTTAAATTTCTATTGTTACTTCAGAGTGCATAACCTCACATTTTTCCACATTGCATTCTTACTGTTGTCGTGTCACGAGATCTCTGTGTCCTCATCACTGCTCACAATCCCGACTTAATGTCATTTCGTCAGCAAACTTAGAAACATTATGTTTGCTCTCTTGGCCAAATTGTTGAGATAGGTTATGAAGAGCTGGGATCCAGCCACTGATCCCTGGGCACCCCACGAGTCAGTCTACCAACCCAAGAAGGGTTTATATGTTTCCAGTCTTCAATTTTCTGTGTTAATTAACTCTCAGTCCATGCTACCCACCCCCCCAATTCCATTTGCTCAAATTATGTTCACTAACCCACTGTGTGAAACTACTGAGAGTTATCTTAAAGTCAAAATACACCACATCCACTACTTTGCAACCATTTACTTTACAAGATACATCTTCAAAGAGACATGTATGATTACCCTTTCCATAAATCCATGTTGCTCAAGCACATTATAATGTTCTGACTGGCTTGATTTCACATCCCTTGAACATTGCAGCATTTTTACAACAGTAGTTCATTGTTTTCTCTTCCCCTTCTTAAGTGGTGGGGTCATGTTTGTTATTCACAAAATGACACGGACCTTTCCAGAATCTAGAGAATTTGGGAGAAATGGTAACATACACATCCATTATCTCTGCAGCCGCCTCTTTCAAAACCATGGGATGCAGGTCTTCAAGTCTGTGGAATTTATCAGGCTCATTAACTTCACTAGCAGTATTTCTTTACCAATATTAATATCTTTTAGTCCTTGTTTGCATTGCACTGGATCATTGGTTTATGATTATTTCTTGGAAAGACTTTTTTTTACTGTGAAGATAGACATCAAATGTTTATTTTATCTCTCCTCCATTTCCTTATTCTCTGTAAAATCTCTTTAATCTCGATCTGTGAAGAACCCATATCTGTCCTCGCCAATCTTTTTCTCTTTCTTCCAATACCTACTGTACAGTAGTTCTTCTGGTCCATCTTTGCACTTCTTGTTGGTTTAGTGTCATGCTCTTTTCTCCCTTTCTATTTGGGAACCTCGAGGATCAGCAAGTAAGTAGAGCGAGTCCCAATGTTCTGATCATATTCAACAATGAAGCAGGTAAAAGCGTGCATAAGGCAGTGT
The DNA here is from genome assembly GCF_963921235.1 of Mobula hypostoma. Taxonomy (NCBI): domain Eukaryota; kingdom Metazoa; phylum Chordata; class Chondrichthyes; order Myliobatiformes; family Myliobatidae; genus Mobula; species Mobula hypostoma. The sequence goes on along the minus strand of NC_086120.1, from coordinate 24,355,061 downwards.
CCTGCTCCTAAAGAGAAGTCCTCTATTCCCTGCTTCTATCAGGAAGGAGGAGCCTTAGGTTCAACACCACCAGGTTCAGGAACAGTTACTACCCTTCAACCATCAAGCTCCTGAACCACCGTGGATAACTTTACTCACCTCAACACTAAATTGATCACTGATTATAACCTATGGACTTGCTTGTAAGGACTCTACACATCATGTTCTCAGTATTATTTCTCCATCCCTCCCTCCTACATTGGTTACCTGTCAATCTTTGTATGTAGTTTTTCATTGATTCTATTGTTTTTCGTTGTTCAATTGTGAATGCCTGCAAGAAAATGCATCTCAGGTGACATATATGTACTTTGAACTGACTGTAAGACCAGAGGTTGCTCCCAATATTTGCCAGTTCAGCCAACGTATACAGGGAGTGAATCAGAGTTAATGTTTCACATTAGTAACCTTCACCAGAACTGGAAAAGTGAGAAAGAAGCGTGCTGAAGTTGCATCAAAGGGGAGTGGTAGAGAAAACTACGGAGGTGCCTGCAGACTGAATGCTTCAGGTTACCCAGGTGACACAATCGGTTTGAGAGTAAAGGAAGCTGAGCAGTATGAAGGGTAGTAGAACTGAAACTATGTGAAACTGGAAATCTGAATTAAACAAAATAGCTAGAAAAGGTCAGCAGATCTGGCGGAAAACAAATCTGAGAGTTGACATTACTTTAGATTAGCTGAGTTAGTTAGACACACTGGTTAGCTGGAATTGTTGAATTCAATAATCTCAGATAAAGTTCAGATGCTGGTCCTTGAGTTTACACTGAGCTTTGTTGGAAGTGTCGGAGACCAAATTCAGTGGGAGTGAGATGGAGACTTTAAACGTTACATGTGATTAGAAGCTCATGGTCACCTTTGTGGACTGAATGAAGGTGCCCAGCAAAACAGTTACTGTGCTTTGGTTTGTTTAATGTAGAGGAAACCACGTCATGAGTACCAAATAGATCAGCTGGTTGAGTGGTGTCGCAACAACAGCCTAGCACTCAATGTCAGTAAGACCAAGGAATTGATTGTGGACTTCAGGAAGGGGGAGTAAAGGGAACATGCCAGTCTTCCTCGAAGGATCAGCAATGGAAAGGTTGAACAGTTTCATGTTCCCGGGTGTCAACATCTCTGAAGATCCATCCTGGGTCCAACATAATGATGCAATTGCAAAGAAGGCATGACAGCAGCTATACTTCATGAAGAGTTTGAGGAAACTTGGTATGTCACTCTACAGGCGTACTGTGGAGAGCATTCTAACTGGTTGCATCACTGTCTGGTATGGAGGGGCCACTGCAACCGGATCAGAAAAAGCTACAGAAAGTTGTAAACTCAGCAACTCCATCATGAGCACAAACCTCCCAACATCAAGAACACCTTCAAAAGGTGAAGCCTCAAAAAGGCGGCATCTATCATTGAAGCACCGATCACGCAGGACATGCCCCCTTCTCATCGTTCCTATCAAGTAGGAGGTACAGGAGCCTGAAGGTGCAAACTCCATGTTTCAGGAACAGCTTCTTCCCCTCTGTCATCAGATTTCTGAATGGACGTTGAGCCCATGAACACTATATTTTTTGCTCTCTTTTTGCACTACTTAATATGTTTTTATACACAATTTTTATTGTAATTTATAGTTTTAAAACTTATTATCTGTTGCAATGTACTGCTGTCGCAAAACAACAAATTTCACAACAAAACATGCAAGTGATATTAAACCTGATTCTGATTTAAATGCAATAGACAAATGTGTAAGTGAATTGCTGCTTCACCTGGAAGCTGTGGTGGGGTCCTGGTTGGTGTGAAGGTAAAAGGGCAGACCTTGCATGTCCTGAGATTGCACGGGAAAGTTTTGTGAGAAGAGGAATGTCTGATGGAGATAGAAGAATGGACTTGGAGTTCCAGAGGGAATGGTCCCTTCAGAATGCTAAAAAAAAAGGAAAGGGAGAGGATGTGCCTAAGATGCAATACATAATATAGGGGAAAAGTATGAATTACAGTAAATATATATGTGTATCAGGTAGTTAAATTAAATAAGTAGTGCAGAAACATAAATTTAAAAAAGTAGCGAGGTAGTGCTCAAGGTTTCAATGTCCATTCAGAAATCGGATGGCAGAGGGGAAGAAGCTGTTCCTGAATTGCTGAGTGTGTGCCTTCAGGCTTCCTGATCATAACAGTGAGAAGAGGGCATGTCCTAGGTGGTGGGAGTCTTTAATAATGACACAATATGTAGATAAGCCTACAAGAGGAGAGGCTGTACTTGATCTGGTATTGGGAAATGAACCTGGTCAGGTGTCAGGTCTCTCAGTGGGAGAGCATTTTGGAGATGGTGATCAGAATTCTATCTCCTTTACCATAGCATTGGAGAGAGATAGGAACAGACAAGTTAGAAAAGCGTTTAATTGGAGTAAGGGGAATTATGAGGCTATCAGGCAGGAATTTGGAAGCTTAAATTGGAAACAGATGTTCTCAGGGAAGAGGACGGAAGAAATGTGGCAAATGTTCAGGGGATATTTGTGTGGAGTTCTGCACAGGTACGTTCCAATGAGACAGGGAAGCTATGGTAGGGTACAGGAACCGTGGTGTACAAAGGCTGTAATAAATTTAGTCAAGAAGAAAAGAAAAGCTTACAAAAGGTTCAAAGAGCTAGGTAATGTTAGAGATCTAGAACATTATAAGGCTAATAGGAAGGAGATTAAGAAGGAAATTAGGAGAGCCAGAAGGGGCCATGAGAAGGCCTTGGTGGGCAGGATTAAAGAAAACCCCAAGGCATTCTACAAGTATGTGAAGAGCAAGAGGATAAGACGTGAAAGAATAGGACCTATCAAGTGTGACATTGGAAAAGTGTGTATGGAACCGGAGGAAATAGCAGAGGTACTTAATGAATACTTTACTTCAGTATTCACTATGGAAAAGGATCTTGGCAATTGTAGTGATGACTTGCAGCAGACTGAAAAGCTTGAGCATGTAGAGATTAAGAAAGAGAATGTGCTGGAGCTCTTGGAAAGCATCAAGTTGGATAAGTCCCCAGGACCGGATGAGATGTACCCTAAGCTACTGTGGGAGGTGAGGGTAGAGATTGCTGAGCCTCTGGTGATGATCTTTGCATCATCAATGGGGATGGGAGAAGTTCCAGAAGATTGGAGGGTAGCGGATGTTGTTTCTTTATTCAAGAAAGGGAGTAGAGATAGCCCAGGAAATTATAGACCAGTGAGTCTTACCTCAGTGGTTGGTAAGTTGATGGAGAAGATCCTGAGAGGCAGGATTTATGAACATTTGGGGAGGTATAATATGATTAGGAATAGTCAGCATAACTTTGTCAAGGGCAGGTGACAATGAGCCTGATTGAATTTTTTGAGGATGTGACTAAACACATTGATGAAAGAAGAGCAGTGGATGTAGTGTATATGGATTTCAGCAAGGCATTTGATAAGGTACCCCATGCAAGGCTTACTGAGAAAGTAAGGAGGCATGGGATCCAAAGGGATATTGCTTTGTGGATCCAGAACTGGGTTGCCCACAGAAGGCAAAGAGTGGTGGTAGACAGGTCATATTCTGCATGGCAGTCGGTCACCAGTGGTGTGCCTCAGGGATCTGTTCTGGGACCCTTACTCTTTGTGATTTTTATACATGACCTGGATGAGGAAGTGGAGGGATGGGTTAGTAAGTTTGCTGATGACACAAAGGTTGGAGGTGTTGTGGCCTGGATTGGGGAGCATGCCTTATGAGAATAGGTTGAGTGAACTCAGCCTTTTCTCCTTGGAGAGACGGAGGATGAGAGGTGACCTGGTAGAGGTGTATAAGATGATGAGAGACATTGATTGTGTGGGTAGTCAGAGGCTTTTTCCCAGGGCTGAAATGGTTGCCACAAGAGGACACAGGTTTAAGGTGCTGGGGAGTACGTACAGAGGAGATGTCAGGGGTAAATTTTTTACTCAGAGTGGTGAGTGCGTGGAATGGGCTGCCGGCAACGGTGGTGGAGGCAGATACGATAGGGTCTTTTAAGAGACTTTTTGATAGGTACATGGAGCTTAGAAAAATAGAGGGCTATGGGTAAGCCTAGTAATTTCTAAGGTGGGGACATGTTCAGCACAACTTTGTGGGCCGAAAGGCCTGTATTGTGTTGTAGGTTTTCTATGTTTCTAATAATGGATGCTGCCTTTCTGAGGCACCGCTCCTTGAAGATGTCTTGGATACTACGGAGGCTAGAACCCATGATGGAGCTGGCTGGTTTTACAACTTACTTCGATCCTGTGCAGTAGCCCCCACCCCCCATCCCAGACGATGATGCAGCCAGTCAGAATGCCCTCCATAGTACATCTGCAGAGATTTCAGTGTTTTAGGTAACATTCCAAATCTCCTCAAATTCCTAATAAAGTATAGCTGCTATCTTGCTTTCTTTATAGCTGCATCGATATGCTGGGACCAGGTTACGTCCTCGGAGATGTTAACACCCGGGAACCTGAAATTGCTTTCTTTCTCCACTTCTGCTCTCTCTATAGAGGGATAGAGTTTAAGAGTCGCAATGTAATGATGCAGCTCTATAAAACTCTGGTTAGGCCACACTTGGAGTACTGTGTCCAGTTCTGGTCGCCTCACTATAGGAAGGATGTGGAAGCATTGGAAAGGGTACAGAGGAGATTTACCAGGATGCTGCATGGTTTAGAGAGTATGCATTATGATCAGAGATTAAGGGAGCTAGGGCCTTACTCTTTGGAGAGAAGGAGGATGAGAGGAGACATGATAGAGGTGTACAAGATAATAAGAGGAATAGATAGAATGGATAGCCAGCGCCTCTTCCCCAGGGCACCACTGCTCAATACAAGAGGATATGGCTTTAAGGTAAGGGGTGGGAAGTTCAAGGGGGATATTAGAGGAAGGTTTTTCACTCAGAGAGTGGTTGATGCATGGAATGCACTGCCTGAGTCAGTGGTGGAGGCAGATACACTAGTGAAGTTTAAGAGACTACTAGACAGGTATATGGAGGAATTTAAGGTGGGGGGTTATATGGGAGGCAGGGTTTGAGGGTCGGCACAACATTGTGGGCCGAAGGACCTGTAATGTGCTGTACTACTCTATGTTCTATGTTCTATAAGGACTGGCATGTGTTCCCTCATCTTACCCTTTCTGAAGTCCACAGTGAGCTGTTTGGTCTTACTGACATTGAGTGCCAGGTTGTTGCTGTGACACCACTCAGTCAGCTGGAATAGCTTGTTCTGTCACCACCGTCTGATTGCGGGTACTGGGTGAGAGATGGGAGTATAGCAAGCATGGGGAATGATGAAGCCATGGTAAAGGGAAAGCTCCCTACTAACTATGGTAGAGGCAGAGCCGTAGTTATGAAAAAAAGTTAAGACATTTTGTTAGCACTGGCTTTGACTGGCTTGTTAGCAGAACAAGTAGGAGAGGGGGAAACTGGGAGGATGGAACTATCCCTACAGGAAGCAGTTTGGCAAATTAGGTAAACTACTTGTGGGCTGGTAATCTTTGGCATTTTCTGTTCTTATTTCATATTTTCTTGCCGTTTTTTTAAAAAAATCTTTTCCTCCTGTTGGTCGGTACATTACTCATTTTTCCCCAGATGGGAGAGGGGTGCAGTTAACCAGTTTTCTGTGATCCACAGTGAAGATTTCGGGTGAGATACAACCCCGCCTCAGCGCCAGCATCAATATAAAATTGATCCTGATGCAGATCTCCGGCGTGAAACGACTGTTTATTGCTGTCCATTGATCCTGGCTGCCCCACTGAGCTCCTGCAGGATTGTGTGTGTGTGTGTGTGTGTGTTCCTCTGCATCCAGCATCTGCAGAACTTCTTGTGTTTATCCATATACAACGGCAGCAGGGCCCTGAATCCTGCTCCGGCAGTCCTTTGAGTTTCCCACCTTAAATACCGATCAGGTTTTGGAAACTGGGATTACTGCTATCTCTAGGTGTGGCTGTGATCATTGGAACCGTCTTCATAAAACTTCGCGCACTCCATTGATACGCGCTCTAAAACAAACAGCCATTGAAGTTGGGCATGGGTTAGCAAAGTAACTTTAAAAAAACAAGCTGGCTGGAGTTCTATTCAGTCACCGCAAGGTTGAGAAAGCGAGAATGAAGTCGAAATCGGGCTCTCCGCGGAACTGGGGTCGGGGGAGTCAGTGAAGAGAGAATGGAGAAGGAGGAGCGGAGAACAGAGTGGGAAGAGAGGAGAGGGCAAAGTAGGTGGAAGTAGGGGTGCAGGGGGAGAGTACGAGAAGGGGGGAAATGGCGAGGGAGAATTCCGGCTGCGGGAGGTGGAGAAGGCGGCAGGTGAGAGGCTGGGCGGAGACCAGTAGCGGTTCACACTTAGTCAGAGGAGCCGAGTGCTGTGGGACACTGCCTCCTCCTCTTATCCGGAAATCGGCACAGGACCGCCCGGGGGCTCTGTGAACTGAATTACAAACTTGCCGGAGTGCGTGGCCCGGAATTGTCCGAGGCTGGGCTGAACCAGGTGCCGTTCTCCGGGGCTGGCCGCGGGTCATACAAACACAGCCGGCGGCTCCGAAACCGATATCTCCCCCCGCCCCCGGACCAGCCGCTCTGAGCCCGTCCCACTCCAGGACATTAGGCATTCAGCGCCGCTCTCCACCCGATCCCCCTGGCCCGCCGGCATGCTGCTGTCTGCCTAGCGAGGAGAGTGGCCGGCCGGACCCACGAAGAGTTTGGGAGCGATGGCGATGGCTGGACGGGAGAATCTCGATCGCCTGAGACCCGCCGCGTTCAGCTGCTTCCCAAGCCGCAGGCATTCGTGGATCTGGTGAGTAACGGGAGAGCATCTTGCTGCCCGGTAAAATGTGACCGCCCGCCAATGTAAACTGGATTTAGCCCTGTACTGAGACTTGAACACGGCGGTGCCGAGGGTCCCGTCCAACGCGGGGGGTGGGGGGAGCGGCGGCGCCACCGGATTCGTCTCACTTACTCAGCCTTTCAGCAGAGGAAAACAGCCACGCAGCTTTTCAGGTCAATGACCCTTCATCGGAAATCTTAGCGGTGCTCCAGTCTACACGTTAAAGTGTAGCTCAATGGGCCTTTCAAGCAGAAGTAAAAGGGAGCGTGTTAATGATGGGGGAGAGATCCTGCCCTTTTTGAGTGTGAAAAGACAGGGTAACCCAATGATAAGTACAACCACAACAAGAGACAGGAGAGGGGAATGTTACGCATGGGTAAAATTGGAGGATCTTTATCTGAATGCCGCTGCCTGTAAGGAATTTGAACGTTCTCCCTGAAACCACGTGGGTTCCCCCCCCCCACCACCACCACCACCACCACCACCACCACCACCACCACCACCACCACCACCACCACCACCACCACAGTTCAAAGACATGCCTGTTAGTCGGTTAATCGGTCGTTATAAATTGGTCCGTGGTCAGGCTAGGGTTAAATCGGGGGATTGGCGGGCGGCGCGGCTCGAAGAAGCTGTTCCACGCTGCATCTCAAAGAAACAGTGCAACCTCAGAAATGAATGCATACAGAGTAATAGACATTAGGGAGATTAGCTGCAAAGTGAGAAAGTCTGGGAATTCACTATTCAGGATGCTTACATTTTTAGAAGAGAGAAGCAAAATGGCAAAGGGGGAGCGGTAACCCTAATAATGAGGGATGGGTGGAAGGTGTCCTAGAGAAAGAATTTTAGCTCAGAAAATCAAGAAGTGGGTCTGGAGCTAAATACCAAGGGGATAGAAAATGATGCTCCTAAACTGAAGTGTTAATGGAGGATGTACAGTAATTCATGAAACTAATGGTGCGTGTTAGTACAATTTTCAGAATCAGGTTTATTATCACTGCTAAGTGCAGTGAAAATTCTTGTCAGCATCAAGGTTAGCACGGTAGCATAGTGGTTAGCACACCGCTTTATAGTTTGGACACAACCCAGGTTCAATTCCTGTTGCTGCCCTCAAGGAGTTTGTATGCCCTTCCGCGTGGGTTTCCTCCCACGGTCCAAAGACGAACCGTTGGTAGGTTAATTGGTCGTTGTAAACTGTCCCGTGATTAGGCTTGGTTATGAGTGGATTGCTGAACGGTGCAGCTCAAAGGGCTGGAAGAGCCTCTATCGCACTGCATCTGAATAAATAAACAAGTAAATAAATACAGGCCGACTGGGATAACCAAGTTAGCATCAATAGTGTGGAAGAAAGTTTGTTTAGGTAGTTAAAAATGGGAAATAAGGAAATGACAGACACTGAACAAAGAGTTTGTAGTTGAGAATCCAATGACATTAAATTAATAGGACCAAAGGCTGATGAGACCCTAGGTTCTATGATGATAAAATAAATGGCTGTGGAGATGATGTATGAATGTGACTGTAGAAAATTAATTGGACCTGGAAAGGGTTCCAGGAAGACTACAATGTAACCATCCTTTTTCATAAAAGGTTGACAGAAAGTAGGCAGATTTAGTCCAGTTAGTCTGACATTGGTCATTGAGGAAATGGTGGAAAATAAAGCTAAGTAGTAACATAATGTTTCGAAAGTCATAATAATTTCCAGGAGTCAACATGTTTTGTGAAAGGGAAGATGTGATTAATCAATTTATGAACATCCTTTGAGAATGTAATGAACATAGCAGTAAATGGAAACCAGTGCATGTAGTGTATTTAGATTTCCAAAAGGCATTTAATAAGGCACCATTAACGGTTACTAAACAAGGCAAGAGTTCAAGTGTGGTAAATATTTTAGGAGCATAGATGGAGATTTGGTGAAATAGTAGAAAGCAAAATCATGATAAATGGATCATTTTCAAGTTGGCGAGCCGTAACTGGTAGGTGCTGCAGAGATCAGTAACGGTGGCAATCAATGATAACATTATTAATGACTTGCTGTTGATGAAGGAACTGGATGTGTTGTAGCTGGATATTTGCTGATGATACCACGGTAAATGGGGATAGCAAACAGGACAGTCTGCAAGGGATATAGATGGGTTAAATGATTGAATTTAACACAGTATGGAGTATAATGCAAAGAAATGTGAGGCCATAGTCATAGACATAGTCATACTTTATTGATCCCAGGGGGAAATTGGTTAATGTAGTTTGGTAAGAAAAATGGGAAAAGTTTTTTAACTGTAGAGATATTACAGAATGCTACAGTACAGAAGGATCTCATGCATAGTACATCCAACATAAACACTTCAATTTAGGGGTGAACATACTATTCCTACCAATGTTTTCTGCCTCTTGTTATCTAGCTGCTTGATTTTACGAGCTAAGACCCTTTCTTTTGATTGCCTACAACCCATCCTTTGTTATCAGGGCTACCTCTGCACCTTTTATCTATCTCTTGAAAAAAAACTTTCCTGGAGAGTTAATTCTCACTCCTGTCCACTTTGCAACTGAAATTCTATGATGGCTTTTAGATCATATCCATCTATTTCTTCAGAAATTTATTTACATAGTTATGCTGAGTGTTCATATTCAGATAAAGATCCTTAAGTTTTACCTTTGGGCAATTTTTTTCCCTGTCATGACTTTTAACTAAGAGTAGAGTCTGATTTTTTTTTAAGCTCTATTTGTTTCTGACGCACTTTGCTTATCGTGAAGGTATATTTTACGCATGAAGCACAGTATGTTAGCATAAAGGCACAGCAAGTGATTTGAAAGCAAATAGTATGTAGACACAAGAGGCTGCAGATATAGTAGAAGAAAACAAATTGCTGGGGGAAATCTGCAGGTCAGGTAGCATCTGATGCAGGGTCTTGGCTAAAATGTCAATCTCCCTTCTGCCACTTCAGATGCTGCCTGACCTACTGATTCCCATCAACATTGTTTTTTCTTCCTAAGGCAAATAAAATGTTGGCCTGCATTGCAAAAGGGATGGGGTATAGTCATAGTCATAGTCATACTTTATTGATCCCAGGGGAAATTGGTTTTCGTTACAGTTGCACCATAAATAATTAAATAGTAATATGGAAATTATGTCAGGAAATAAGTCCAGGACCAGCCTATTGGTTCAAGGTGTCTGACCCTCCAAGGGAGGAGTTGTAAATTTTGATGGCCACAGGCAGGAATGACTTCCTATGACGCTCTGTGCTGCATCTCAGTGGAATGAGTCTCTGGCTGAATGTACTCCTGTGCCCACCCAGTACATTATGTATTGGATGGGAGACATTGTCCAAGATGGCATGCAACTTAGACAGCATCCTCTTTTCAGACACCCCCGTCAGAGAGTCCAGTTCCATCCCCACAACATCACTGGCCTTACGAATGAGTTTGTTGATTCTGTTGGTGTCTGCTACCCTCAGCCTGCTGCCCCAGCACACAACAGCAAACATGATTCCACTGGCGACCACAGACTCGTAGAACATCCTCAGCATCGTCCGAACTCGGGGATGTCTTGCCATTGGATGTTGGAGTACTGTGTGCAGTTCTGATCTCCTTATTTAAGGAGGGGTTGTTTTGCATTGGAAACAGTGCAAGAAGGAGTCCAAGATTAATTACGGGAGTGATGGGTTCATTTTTTGAGGAGAAATTGAGCAAGTCGGTTGTATGATTACTTACTGAAATTTAGGAAAATGGGAGGTTATCTACCTGAAACATATTGTGAGGACCTTAACAGGTTGAATACAGAAAGGGTATTTCCCTCAGAAGGCTTATCTACGATGAGGGTCATAGTTTCAGAATGAGGGGTACCCAATTAAGATGGAGATGAGGAGAAACTTCTAAGCAAATGCAGGATTTCTTAGGATTATCTTCCCAGAGAGTTATAGAGTGGAGTTATTGACTGAATTTCAAGTGTAGAGTTGAGGATTCCAGGGAACAGGCAGGAAAATGAATCTTAGGTCAAGATTAGATCTTACTACATGATAGAGTCGCACACAAGGCTGGATGGCAGATTCCTGATTCTGTTTCTTATTATTCTAACAGACACTTACTAGAAATTTATTTCAGCTGTATTTGTTCCTTGCAGTCCAATACCCCAGCTGTTGTGTGATTTCAAAACATGTGCAAAGACCATTGTGCCAAGTGTTGGATGCTAGTTCAGTTACTTACAGTATTTGCCGGACTACTGTATCCAGACCAACCAGGTGATGGCTCTTAACCACCCTCTGAAAGAAAGGGCCCCTTAAGTCACCCAGTTCAAGAGCAACTAGGGATGGGAGCTTAATGTTGAGCCCAGCCTGTGATGCCCACATTCTAGACCAAAACTGCTTGCTGCATGAGAACATTTCAGCACAGTTTGTTGGTTGTTTCATCAATCGCCTTCCGCCTGTGTCCCCCTGGCCCCACTCAGCCCACCCCTCGTCACCGGGGAGAGTTTCTGCTGGTTGACCAGTAGCCCTCATTTAGAAGAGCCCCAGCAGTCTGTCAGCTAACCTTCAGTGCTCTGGGGAGAGCAGCCTAACATTCCTGGCTACTGCATGAGTTGGCACTGGTTCTCCATGCACGGATTACGTCAGGCACGTCCCCTGTCGGAGGCTGCACAGTGGCAGACCTTAGGGTTCTTGTGTCCCTTCCTCTCACTCCCTCCATTATCTTCAGCTTATTCAGAACCCTGCAACCTTGGTGCTAATGTGCACCCATTACTTGCTGTGCCTGCTGGCCCACAGTGGGTCTTGCTGTTAAGCAATGTTTCGGTTTTAAAATTCTCCTCCCTTGCTTCCAAATCCCTCCTCTGCCCTCACTATCCCTGCATCCTCTTCCCACCTGAAAGCCCTCCAAGATCTCCAGCCTCTTGTAGGTACCAGTTCCCATCGTCCCTCCATCACCAGCCATCCATTCAGTTGCCCAGAGCCCAATTCTAAAACCTTCCTCCTTGTCCTCTCCACCTCACTGCCCCTGCCTTTAAGATGCTCCCTATGCCATCCCTGCTTCAGTAATGCTTTCTGTGACAAGGTGTTACCTCTTGGCACTTGAGACATCTTGTTCAGTTCTCAGTGTTGTTTGGTCTGTGGGCATATCGAGTGTTGGCCTTCCTGCGTCTGAATGCAGGGTGCTGCCCCAGTCTCTGTGTGCATTGATCCGTAGGCCAGCTGCCAGCTTAGACTGGGAATACTGATGCAAGGCTTCAGCTCGCATTGGCAATGATCAGTGATATTGACAGATTATTATGGCAGGGGTGGCTTCTGCTGTCTCTCTGACGCCTGTATGCCAGGGGTGGGTTCATGTACAGTCCCCCTGCCCCTCAGAAAGCAGGTCATAGCTTCAAGTTCCACAGCTTGGAGCAGGGAATCTGGCTTGATGTTTCAGTGCCATTCTCCCTCACTGCCAGGGCAGGACATTACACCACAGCCCTGTCTGCTCTCCCAGTTACTGGCTATGGAGTTATACCAGCAAGGCCAGAGCAGTTAAAACGTAGAATTCCCTGCTGTCCGTCCGAAAGCTCATATGTTACTCATTCCAAATTCCTGAGAGAACATGGGCACACGGCGTGCAAGCTTCCTGCCTGCCCCACGCCCCGGGAATGAAAGGGTTAATGTATGAGGAGCATTTGATAGCTCTGGGCCTGTACTCACTGGAGTTTACCCTCAAACCTCTCGAATGTCAAAAGGCCTAGATACAGCAAACGTGGAGAGGTTGTTTCCAATGGTGGTGGAGTCTAAGACCAGAGTATCCAGCCTCAGAATACAAGGGGAGGAACTGCCTTAGACACAGGGTGGTAAATGTGTGGCATTCATTGCTACAGATGGCTGTGAGTGCAAAGTTATTGGGTATATTTAAGGCAGAAGTTGATAGGTTCTTGATTAGTAAGAGCATCAGAAGTTACAGGGAGAAGACAGGAGAATGGGTTTGAGAGGCATAATAAATCAGCCATGATGGAATGCTGGAGTGGACTTAACAGGCTGATTTGTCTAATTCTGCTGGGATGTTTTATGGTCTCATACCAACTGGTTTGACATCTCAGGCAATGGTTCCTGCAGATGACCCATAAGGTAGATCGGAATTTGTCTGTGATGCCTTTTGCAGCTGAGTCATGAGGCAGGTTTAAACATCAATCTGAGGCTGGGCTGAGGCAGGCTCATTCACATTAAATCTGGTAACAAATTTTTTTCCTGCTTCTACTGCACAATCAGTGCTGGCTGAGACACTGATAGGATTCAGTGCCTTCTCCCCTTCTGCCCCTGCAACCGTCCTCTCTGGATGACAAATGAGCTGTACCTATGGCATCCCTCTGGTGAGTGACTCCACTCAGAAGCCTCCCCTCTCCCATCCAGTACCTCTGGGGGCATCTCAGCATTTTGCCCTCCAGTGGTGGGTTTCCTCTTTTGGTGTTGGAGTGTGTTCCGACCAGGTTCTGGTCAACAGCCACTTGGCAACTTTGGAGCACTCTCAATCTCCCGAGGTGCTCCAACAGACTGACGCCCAGCCACATACAGTGGGACAGCCACTTAATGCTTAGTCTAAGGAAGTGGCTCTAAGTCGGAGAGAGGGGCAGCGGGTCAGGGAGAGAATTCCAAAGTCCTGATCTGGCTCAGGCTGCCACTTTTGGAGGTCTGTAAGAGGCTGGATAAGTGCTGGGATTTCACTGATTATGGGTCTGGAGGGTTTGTAGAGACACAAGGCGGACTGGGAAGAAAGAGTAGTGGGTGTGAGTTAGGACATGGGCATCTGTTTATAAAGGCTGCAAAGGAGGTTGCTATTTAAGGAAGGGAGAGACAGCAAGAAGAGCTTTTTGTCATCTTTTTAAACTTCTGCCTGCATACAGTCCTTATACCTGCATACTCTTGTCTGTCAAAGAAGCTCTTAAATACTTTGATGCCTCTACCACGACCCTGTCAGAGCATTCCAGGCACCCACCACTCTGTGCAGAAACACCTGCCCCGCACATCTCCTTTGAATTCTCCCCGTCTCACTTTAAAGGCATGCCCTCTAGCATTAGACAAAAGTACGCTGGCTGCCTGCTCTCTCTCTGCCCCTCGTAATTATATAAACTTCTATCAGATCTCCCCTCAGCCCGAATGGAGGAAATGCAGTCTTGATTGACCATTATCATATTGAATCGCTTTCTCCAGTTCGGTTCATGTCCTCTTCCTGTCTCTGATGGACACAACCCAACACCAAGCACAATGCCTCAGCAATAAGTGAAGCTCAGTGCAGCAGGCCAGGGTAAGAGTGAAGAAGGTGTTAACAGGAGCATAATGCCTCAGGGTCAGACACTTTGTTATGTATACAGGAATTGCTGTCATTTTTAAAAAAATGAGAGTTATGACAAAAAGCCTCATAGCCCTGACGGTGTTTTCCTTGCAAACCCTGGTTATTACTGCCTCTGCTGCAAAAGCCTCGAAGTAATTTAGTATTTGTGGGAATGTTCCTTTATCACTTGCTGAAGGGAAACCAACCCTTTTGCAAGGTACAGGGGGATACAGGCTGGTGTTATTACACAGTGCTGTGGGGCTAGGCTGCAGGTATCAGTGTGTTTATAAGGTTTGAGAAGCATTAGAGGCTGGGTGGAGAGCTGCGGATTTGATTCAGGGTGAAATGTTTAACTTCAGCAGAGGAATGAGGAAGTGAATTGGAGCCTGCTTCTCTTTACAATACGATCATAGCTAAGCTGTGACGTAAAGCCATTCAGGTTTTACTTCCCTGCATCGCTTATCCTCTAAATTAACAGAGATATGTTGTTAATAATTACCATTTATGGGCTGAGTTCCAGATCTCCCTCACTCTCTACCTTCAGCAGTGTTTTCAAACTTCATTGATTTTTGGACTCTGCCTCCTGGTTCTAGACACCCCAAGTAGCAAAGTAGTTTCTCTCCATACTGTAAGTTTTCCATAATATCCTGAAAACTTCACTCAAATCTTCCTTCAATCTCTGTATTCCTGGGATAATGCTTGTATTTATATAATCGCACTTTGTAATTAAATACACGGAGTTCGGTATCGCTGATATAAATCCACACTGCACTCCCTCCTTTCACTACTTCTTCCCAAAGCCTTGGAGTCCAGTGCTGTTCCCAGCACTTCGCTTTGCACAAGCATCAGCTCCACCCCGTGAAGTTTTCATGCTAAAACTTCCAGTATTCTGGTACCGATTTGATTACGGTGCCTGCCTGTGACATTTTACAGAATAGGTTCAGACAAGTCCTAGATCCTTCCTGGGATTTAATGTAATATATTGCCATTTGGAAGAAAAACACTTCTAACCTTTTTTGGGCCTGTTGTGGATAACTTCCCAGCTGCTGTCACTGATAGCCATTTGGCACAGACCTGCTTTCTGTATTGAAGTTCAACAATTGAGTATACCAGACATTACCAAACCGAAAGCTGTGGATGAACCAGGAAGCTCATAGTCTGCTGAGAGTAGATCAGTGGCAGTCAAGACTGGTGATCCAGAACTGTACAAGAAGTCCAGGTATGACCTACGGAAGGCTTCTTTAAGAGAGAAGAAACAATTCTGATGGAAGTTGGAGATGGAATCGGATGCACATCAGCTCTGGCAGAGTTTGCAGGCCATTACTTCCTACAAGGTGATACCCAACATCATGAGTCGCTGAGATACTTCACTCCCAGATGAGCTCAACGCCTTTTATACTCACTTTGAAAGGGAGAATAAAACTACACCCGTATGAATCCCAGCAGCATTCCCAGTTGAAATAGAAGTGGGAAGAGAAGATGGCAGCGCGACGCAACGCGCGCAGCTCTCCGGTGAAATGATATCGTAACTGTTAAATAGGGGCCGTGGACAATTCTGATTTGATGAAGACAGACGTGAGAAGCAGAGGAACATCTGGAGAAATTTCTGAAATGCCTGGTTCACTGCTGTTGTTACTGTGCGATCAAGAATCTCCGGAGGGTAGGCCCCAAAATCCCCAGCTTTGCCTGCTGCTGGCAACCGAGGCTGAGGTCGAAGCGTTCGGATAGAGATGGTGCTCGGTGCTCGGTACTCGGTGTCGGAGGGCTGATCAGTGCTCGAAGTTTTTGGACAACTCAGAGTCGGACTGTGGTTGGGCATGGCAGGGAGAGTTTTCTTCCTTCTCCCGTCTGTGTGAGATGTGAGACTTTCGAGAAACTTTGAACTTTTCTACTGTGCCATGGACTGTTCTTCATCAAGTTGTGGTATTGTTGCACTGTTGTAACTATATGTTATAATTATGTGGTTTTGTTAGTTTTTCAGTCTTGGTCTGTCCTGTGTTTTTGTGATATCACACAGGAGGAATATTGTATCATTTCTTAATGCATGCATTACTAAATGACAATAAAAGAGGACTGCGCGTCCTCATAATCTAACCTAATCCAATCTGGTGACCCTGTGATCTCTGTCTCGGAAGCTGACGTCAGAACATTTTTCAATAAGGTGGGCCCTCACAAGGAGTCAGTTTTCTTGGTAGAGCACTAAGAACCTGTGCCAACCAAATGACAGGAGTGTTCAAGGACAACTTCAATCTCTTACTACTGCATGTAGAGGTTCCCATCTGCTTCAAAAGTGCAATGGTCATACCTGGTGCCCAAGAAGAACAGGGTGAGCTGCCCCAACAACTATCACCACAGTTGCACTCACGGCTACTGTGATGAAGTGGGGCTCTGTAGAACTGAGGAATAAGAAAGATATAATCACATTAATGGGGCTATATTATAGACCAGCCAACAGTCCGTGGGATTTTGAGGAACAGATTTGTTGAGAGATCGCAGACTGTTGTATGAAACATGAGGTTGTTACAGTAGGTGATTTTAATTTTCCACATATTGACTGGGACTCTCATACTGTGAAAGGACTAGATGGGATAAAATTTCTCAGATGTGTTCAGGAAAGTATCCTTAATCAGTATGTAGAAGTTCCAACGAGAGAGTGTGTGATACTTGATCTGCTATTAGGGAATGAGGCAGGGCAGGTGACAGAAGTTGTGGAGGGAAAAACTTTACGTCGAGTGACCATAATGCCAGAAGTTTCAAAATAAATATGGAAAAAGATAGGTCTGGTCCTCGGTTTAAGATTCTAAATTGGAGAGAGGCCAATTTTGATAGTATCAGAAAGGATCTGGCAAGTGTGGACTGGGACAGGGTGTTTTCTGGTAAAGGTGCACTTCGTAAGTGGGAGGCCTTCGAAAGTGAAACTTTGAGACTACAAAGCTTGTATGTGCCTGTCAGAATAAAAGGTAAAGGGAACAGGTGCAGGGAACTTTGGTTTTCAAGAGATATCGGGGTCGTGTTTAAGGGGGAGAAAAGGAGGTGCATAGCAGGTATAGGCAGGTGGGAACAAATGAGGCAAGAGAACACTAAAGAAAGAAATCAGGAGGGCTAAAAGCAGATGAGGTGAATGAGAATCCTAAGGAATTCTACAGATATGCTAAGAGCAAAAGGATTGCATGGGACAAAATTGGCCAGCTGGAAGATCAGAATTGCAATCTAGGCATGGAGCCAAAATAGATGAAGAAGATCTTATATGGATTGGATTTTTTTACATCTCTATTTACTCAGGAGATGGACACAGGGACTGTAGAGGTGAGGCAAAGCAGCAGTAAAGTCATGGATTACAGAGGAGGAGGTGTTTGCTGTCTTAAAGCAAATTAGGGTAGATAAAACCCCGGGATCTGACAAAGTGTTCCCTCAGACCCTAGCAGACATATTTAAATCATCCTCAGTGAAAGGTGAGGTACCAGAGGACTGGAGGACAGCTAATGTTGTTCTGCTCTTTAAGAAAGGCTGTAGACAACATCCACTGCCATGCTTTCATCAATTGCCCTGGTAACTTCCTCAAAAACTACTATAAGATCGGTTAGATATGACCTATCACACACAAAGCCATGCTGCCTATCCCTAATCAGTCCATGGCTATCCAAATACTCATATCTGGTCCCTTAGAATACCTTCCAATAACTTTCCCACTGCTGATGTCAAGCACACCAGCTTATAATTTCCTGGTTATTTTTTAGAGCCTTTCCTGTTACAATCAGTGCGTGTTCCCTGCTCAGCCTCTGTGCAAGCTGACCTCATTCTAAGAAGGATACTCTCACTCAGCCACCCACAGTTAATTAGTTCTTTTGTTAATTGTTTTATTTCGTCTGAATCTCTAACTGCTGTATCCCAAATCTTGGGCTTTCAAGTAGGATTTCTTTCTGAGGTATATGGCAAGATACTCGTCCCTTATTGGAAAGCAAAAACCCACCGATTCTGAAATACAAACAGAATACTGAAAATACTCAGACTGTCAAGCAGCATCTGTGGAGAGAGAAACAAGGCTAACCTTTCAGACAGAGGTGATTCTGCAGGTGCTGGAAATCCAGAGTAACACACACAGGCTGAAGGAGGAGGAATCTGATAGCAGAGGATAGTGGACCATGGGAGAAAAGAAAGAAGGACGAGCACCAGAGGGAGGTGATAGGCAGGTGAGGAGAAGAGAAGAGGTAAGAGGAGAGCTAAAGTAGGGAATAGAAAAAGAGAACAGGGGAAGGAGGAGAAATTGCTCAGGCCAATCTGTCCAGTCCTCAAACTTTATCCCTCTCTTGTCCAATGCTGCTTGATAGTTCAACTATTTCTAGCATCTTCTGCTTTTATTTCTCCTGGGACTTCCCATATTTCATTGTATCACTGGTGTGATGAGATGTCTGATATCCCAGGCTAGCACACAGGATTATCCATGAGAGTGAGGATAGTTTCCCTTTCCCCATCCTGGCCCAGACTAGCAACACTAGCTGGGGTCAGCAAAGAGTCAAACCAGTTACTGCTGGAAAGTTATGTGTGAGGCTGCAGCCTATTTCCCTGTTCTGACGAAGTTCTGAACTCCCTGCAGATTTGCCCTGGGTCAGTGCGTCAACAACCTCAGCTGATCTTTAGACTTTAAATAGAACATGAAGACTCCTCCATGACGGTCGGAAGGCAAATCAAAGTCTTTCTTCAGCCTTGCCGGGGCAGTCACTGGAATTCATTGAGAAAATAATCTTGGACCTTTCTCATACTTGCGTGAACCCAGCCCGATCTGAGCACGTTCCCTTGAGATAAGAGATTCTAAAATAATAGATCACTTGGTAAGTATTTATAAATGCAGGTTGTGTACTAATAAAGCATTATCTCAAGTTGAGTGTTTCCAGTGGAGCTTGGGATCCTGTTTCTCACAAACCACCGAAGGTCCCTTCCCTGCCCAGTTGCCCTCAGTGATGTCATGACCAAACATTTCTACACTCCTGGGTGGCACTCTGAAGGGGAGTCTTTGTTATAATGTGGGGAAGGGCTACGGCCAATATGTGCCCTGGTAGATCCCACAAATGATGAAGCAATAGTGGTCAGAAAATCTGTTTATTTGTGATATTGGCTGGGATGTTGAAATATCACTTGGAGATTGTTACTCGGAATTTAAGCAGTGGTAGTTTTTGCATCTGGCTGAGTGACTCTTTGTCAATTCAACTGGACATTGAAGTTTCCAAAAGTTCAGTTTTCCATGAGTCCTGCGTCCGGCATTCCTCCCTGGATTTTCCTGTCTTGTCTGAGGGTGGTGCTTGAATTGGTATTGGTACTGGTTTATTATTGTCACATGTACAGATAGAGTGAAAAGCTTCTCTAGCATACTGTCTTTGCAGATCAAATCATTACTACAGTGCATTGAGCTAGAATAAGGCAAAACAGTAACGATGCAGAATGAGGCGCAAATCTACTGAAAAAGTCAAGTGCAGGTAAACGATAAAGCGCAAGATCATAGCAAGGAGGATTTTGAGTTCAAGAATCTGCTTTATTATACAAGACATCCGTTCAAGAGTCTGAGAACAGCGAGGTGGAAGGTGTCCTTGAACCTGGTGCTGTGTGTCTTTAGGCTTTTGTGTCATCTGCCTGATGGGAGAGGGGAGAAGAGAGAATGCCCGGGGTGGGTGGGGTCTTTGATTATGCCGGCTACTTTACTGAGGCTGTGAGAAGTACAGAGGGGAGACTGGTTCCTGTGATGTGCTGAGCTGTGTCCACAGCTCTACAGTTTTTTTGTGGTCATGTCTAGAGTGGTTCCCACACCAAACTGTTATGCATCTAGACAGCATCCTAACTGGGGCTGATGGTACTGTCCAACAAGCCCTCTAGCTGACTCAACCATGCTCCTGCTACACACCATCTGGCAGCTTAACCATTGCCTTACAGCACACAAGGCCACTTGGCCCATCAAACCAGTACCAGCTCTTTGAAAAGGCTCTTTGGCAAGCTTCACTCCACTGTACCTTCTCAAAAGTGAGCAGACACTCTTCTTTACCCAGTGAGTAGCTCAGGCGTGTTATGTGTGGCCAGGGCTAGTACTGGAAGCAGATTCAACTGTGGCACTCCTAAGGGAGCTGGAAGGAAAGAATTTTCAGGACTGTGGGAAGTGGACAGGGGAGTGGGATCAGCTGAATAATTCCCAAGTAAGTCTAGTTCAGACTCATTGTAAGTCTAGTTCAAAATCTGCAGATGCTGGAAATCGGAGCAACACACGCAAAATGCTGGAGGAACTCAGCAGGACAGGCAACATCTATAGAAAAAAGTACGGTCGGCATTTCAGGGCGAGACCCTTCAGCAGGACCTGAGTTCCTCCAGCATTTTGTGTGCGTTGCTCAGACTCAATGTTCTCCTTCTATGCTGTTACTCTGTTCCCCTTTTCAATATTTCTCCAATTCTGAAAGTTCCAATTGAACCTCCTGTGTTTGCTCTTTCAGGCAGTGCACCCTGGGGAATGATGGCTCCCCGCTTACAAAACTACGTACGATATTCCAAATGCCTTACAGCCTTACCATTACACCCTGGCTTTTATATTCTAGTCCTCTCGAAGTGAATACTAACATTGCATTTGCCTGCCTTACCACTGACTCAACCTGTAAATTAACCTTTAGAGAATCCCGCACGAGGTCTCCTAAGTCCCTTTGCATTTTGTACGTGTTGCTCTGAATTGCCGGCATCTGCAGAATCCCTTGTGTTTCTGATTTCTGAATTTGCTCCCCATTTAGAAAATAGTCTATGCCTTCAGAACCAGAACCGGGTTTAATTTCACTGGCAAATGTCATGAAATTTGTTCTTCTGCTGCAGCAGTACAATGCAATTAAAAACTGTAAATTACAATAACAGTATATAAAACAATAAATAAGTAGTGCAAAAAAAGAGAGGGGTAACGATACTGAGGTAGAGCTCATGGGTTCATTGTCCATTCAGAAATCTAATGGTGGAGGGGAAGAAGCTGTTCCTGAAATGTTACGTGAATTCCTTTATTCTTTACTGAGTCTTTATTTCTTCCCTGGCTGTGATAGGTGCTACATATGTGCAAGTTCATCTTCTAAATCAACCACAATGTAGATAGATACTTTATTGATCCCAAAGGAAATTGCAGTGTCACAGCAGCTTTACAAGTGCGCAGATATACAAATATGCAAATATTAGAAGAGAAGAAAGAATAAAAAATGTTACCTCAAATAATCTAACAGGAGGGGGTCATCACTTCCTCGGCTGCAGGCCTAATGGCCAAGGGTAAGAATGACCTCATATAGAACGCTTCGGAGCAGCGCAGTTGTCTCAGTCTATTACTAAAAGTGCTCCTCTGTTCAGCCAAGGTAGCATGCAGAGGGTGAGAGACACTATCCAGAATTGCCAGGATTTTCCGTAGGGTCCTTTGTTCCACCACCATCATATAACTTCAGTTATATGTTGTCTACAATGGAACAAACCTCCAAGAGAGCCACAACCTAATTGTGGTTCAGATGTTTTCATACCTCAATGACCCAGAGAGCTATGTTGACTGGAGTCAAGGCTTTATGCTTTGGCTGTTGGGGTCACCCATACCAAACAGGTCAAAGGGTAGAGGACAGACTGAGAGCGGTCCACTGGTCCTCCAGGTCTGGGGGTTCAGCTCAGGACTAACAACCCTGATTGATAAAAGAAAGTTGTTGTGGAAACGGCAATGAAGAATCCTCCTACATCTGAGTGTGACGGTATTCCTGAGTATCCACCCAGGACTTGTGTGACTGACAGTACTGAAAAACCAAGAGGAAGCTACTGACACTGTGCAGGGAGCCCTGAGCTTTGTCAGAGATGGAGAACCTTCATTGCGGCCATAAATGTCAGCGTTGTGGTGGGCAGGCAGTAAGTAAGTTCAATGAACCAAAAATGTGTAAGAAACTCCAGAGGAAGAAATCTGAAACTAAACACTGGGCTGCCGACCAAACCTGGGCTGGAGAGCTAGGTTTCAGAGGTGCTGAAAGAGGAGACAGACAGAGAAGATTTGGGAGGATAATTCAGAACTTGGGCCCAGATAGCCGAAGGCAGAGCTACCAATGAGAATCTGAAGAGATATCTTTTCCCAGCTGATATTTGTTAGGGGTGAGGTGTCATAGCTGTCTCATTACGCTAAGGGAATATTTTCATTCTTAGTATATGACAGTGCTGCTTTGCGTATGTTTAAGCATTATGCAAATATTGATGCCCACATGTAAACTTAACAATGTCATCTATGTTTCTGATCTAGAAGTCCAGTTTGGTAGTGAACAGCAATTCCAGTAGGGTGAGGCTGTGTACAGGAGGGCAGAGAACGTGGAGTCAGTGTTGACATGATGAGCTGAATTAATTGCTGGTTGGGTCTGTGATTGTCCAAGTGCAACAAAACAGCTGGTGTAACAGATCTACTGTTAGTGTGATAGCAGTTGGAAAGGATGTCAGAGCTTTGGTATGTTCCATGACTGTCAATGGTCCACAGTTAATGTAAACTGACAGTTTTAATTCTCTTGCAAGGGTTGAGCAATGGAGCTGGTCAGGGTTATGTAGCTCTCTGCTGCTGCTCTGTGTTGGCTGCTGGAAATGCTGTTGGTACCCGAGTTACTAGCCTGTTTATTGATTTGTGCGCAAATACAGTGAGATGCAGACAGGTACAATCTGGCACTTGCTTACAGCAGCATCAGAGGCATGTAAATTCAGATAACAACACATAGAGCGTGTTATGATAAATTAAACATCGCAATAAAGGATGAAAAATGCTGTACAAGGCATCAGTGCAAAAGCAAGAACCATAATCAAAGACATTCCTCTTCACTGCCTCCCCAAGCTCTCCTATAAGTTTCCTGATTAGTAAGGGCATCAAAGATTATGGGGAGAAGGCAGAGGGAAAATAATTCAGCCATGATGGAATAGCAGAGCCGGTGAGCCGTGTGGGACAAGGGATTGGCGGCAGGGAGATCCGCACCAGTTTTGTTGACTTAGACTCCTGCTGAAGGGGGATTTGGTGAGTTGATTGAGAGGTTGGGGAGATTTCTCTTTTTAATTTAGATTTCCAGTGTCTGTAGTCTTCTTTTTTGTTTGATTTTCATGTCCTCTTCCCTTGACAAATGTTGATTTTTGAGGCTGTGTTCCATAGGGTGCAGCCCAGTCCATCACACGTAAAGCCCTCTCCACCATGGAGCACCTCCACAAGGAGCGCTGTCGCAGGAAAGCAGCATCCATCGTCAGGGGCCCCCTCCCTCCAGGCCGTGCTCTCATCTCGCTGCCGCCATCGGGAAGGAGGTACAGGAGCCTCAGGCCTCACTCCACCAGGTTCAGGAACAGTTATTACTACCTGAACCATCAGTCTCCTGAACCTGAGTGGCTAACTTCACTCACCCTGCACTGAAAAGACTATACATTCACTTTTAAAGACTCTACCACTCGCTCGCAACCATATTATTTACTTATTTAATTAATTACTTTTCTGTTTCTTTTTGTATTTGCACAATTTGTTGTCTTTTGCACCTTAGTTGTTTGCCCGTCTTTGTGTGCAGTTTTTCATTGAGTCTGTTGTTCTTTTTATTGTATGTACTGTGAATGCCCATAAGAAAATGAACCACATTGAGTGTATGTCACCCTACACAGCCCTGAGTGTATGCTCATGGTCTTCTGCTGCTATATCCCATCTATTTCAAGGCTCAGGTGTTGTGTATTCAGAGATGCTCTTCTGCTCACCATTGCTCTAATGTGTGGTTATTTGAGTTACTGTCACCTTCCTGTCAGCTTGAACCACTCCAGTCATTCTCCTCTGAACTCTCTCATTACTAAAGTGCTTTTGCCCACAAAACTGTCACTTACTGGTTGTTTTTTTTTAATTTTTCACGCCATTCTTTGTAAACTCTGGAGAATGTTGTGCATGAAAATCCCAGGAAATCAGCAGCTTCTGAGATACTCAAATCACCCTCTCTGGCACCAACAATCATTCCATGGTCAAAGTCACTTAGATCATATTTCTTCCCCATTCTAATATTTGGTTTGAACCTCTTGACCATGTCTACATGTTCTTATGCATTATAATTATGCTGCCACATGATTGGATAATTAGATATTTGTATTAACAAGCAGGTGTACATAATAAAGTTGCTACTGAGTGCATATATACCTTGATAATAAATTTACTTTGAACTTTGAAGCAAACTGTGGGCTGCTCTGGGGCGATGGACAGATTGGCCCTACCACTACCCCCAGGCAGAGAGATTTGACTCCGTCTCTCACCGTGCCTTTAAACTCCTCACCCGACCCTATCCATTAACCTCCGAGCCTCTTGCAGCACACAAGCTAATGCAGCACACTCAAAACACTGGGTGAATTCAGCAGGTCAGGCAGCATCTGTGGGAAGAAATGGACAGTCAGTGTTTTGGGCCGATATCCTTTCACACCTCTTAAATGTTCCACAGCCGCTGTGACGTAGTGTGGAATGAAAACTTGCTTGCAGCTACATTCATACACAGTCGAAGTGGATTAATGGATGAGTGTGCATAGATGTTGAATGAGTCAGGAGCATATTTAATATGAAAAAAATAATGTTTTGCAATAGGAATTCAAGAATGAAAGCCTGTCTATTGTGTATGTACGTATTTGTATTTGCATAGGCACCTGCTTTTGTGTCCATGTGCATATCTTGTTGTACATGCACTGCATGCCTGCACATGTATCTGTGTTGTACCCTTGTGTGTGCTTTTGTGTTTGTGTGCGTGTGTGTTATTGCACATATATGTAGGTGTGCATATATGCATGTAGATGTGTGAGAGGTTGGATGCAGGAACCCAATGATATCTGGGATCCGCTGGGAGTTAAACTACTGAAATTAACATACATATGTAAAACCAGAGCTGGGTGGTGGAAGTGGCTGGAGGGGGTAGTGAAAGGTTGAGGGGTGATTCCTGGCCCTGGCCCAAATCCCTACTCTGCTGATGAAGGAGAGGAGCAGGCCAGAGGGGCGGGAGGGCCTGTGAGGAAGACACGAGCTGGAGGGTTAACTGAGCTCCAGGACCCCAGCCCCTGCTTGGGGCTGTGGCGCACGGTGCTGGCCGAGCGGGAGGCAAACTGCGAGTGTCTCCAACCGCAGAGAAGCTCGCAGTCACTGTTGGCTGCCAGTCCGGAAACAGCTTTCGGCGCAGAGGGTGAGAGCAGAAGGCCGGGGTGGTGGTGGGGCGGGGGGGGGGGGGGTCCTGCGGAGGGCAGAGGAAGGGAGTGTGAAAGCAGGCTCCCCTTCTCCTGTGGAGGCAGAAGGACTGAAAGTACTGAGGGAGTACTATTCTGAAAGACGCACTAGCTCGCAGCAATGCATCCGTGCGGTGGGATTCGACCCGTGACACTGGCCAGGGTCCTTGTTTGGTGAGAAACTGCTGGGTCTGCCAGTGTCTGAGCAGCAACGTGCACCTCCCCAGCAGCTCTGTGCTTCTGCCCACAGTGGGACAGATGCCCAGGATGGAAGACGGCAGCAGGTCACCTTTCTCCGCCAACCGTCCCACCGATATCGCGCAGCAGCGAAGGCGGTAATGCTGCTGTCATCTTCTCATTCCACTTCTCTGAGCTTTGTGTGACCTTGTGCAGGGGGTGGGGATGGGGGGGTGATGTGTGCATGGAAGCAAGGGCTGGGAGTGAGAGCACACTACATGGGGGAGCGAAGGGGTGGAAAGCTTGGGGTTGTGAGGTTGAGTGAGGGAAGAACAGGAAGTGGGGCTAAGAGGGAGCAGCAAGGGGTGTGAATGAGTGAGTGGAGGTTGAAGGAGACTTTGTACCAGGTTGGACAGGGTGAGTCAAGAGAATCAATAGAGAACAGGGTTAGGGGACAAATGAAAGGTAATCGAACTGACTGTTGAATGGAGCAGATTCCCATGATGACCTTAAAAATGTCTACCTTAAAAGCATTTTTACTTGTTTCTTTGTTGTTGCAGCTCAGAGACGCTGGAATTCTGACAACATTTATTTTCATGAAATGATTTTGTTTGTATCTGCCAACTTTTCACTCTTTGCTTCCCATCTACTTCTCACTCCCTCTGTTCCTCTCCCCCTACATGACGCCTCCATTAATTCACTCGCTTCTTCTCCCTCCTCTTTCCTTTCTCCCCCACCACCTTCTGGTCTCCCTCTCTCTCTTCCCCCCTCAATCACTTTCAAAATCTGTTTCACATACCTAGAAACATCCGGTGAAATGTGTTGTTTTGCATAAATGACCAAGATAGTCAGAGTGGGTTTTGCTGGGGCAGCCCGCAGCATATGCTCACAACTCACTAACCATGTGTCTTCAGAATGCAAGAGAAGACTGGACACCCAGAGGAAACTACATGGTCACAGGGAGAATGTTTGAATTCCTTACAGATAGTGGTGGGAATCAAACCCCAACTGGTGATCGTCAATGCTGTGCTACTATGCTGCCTTAATATACGAAAATAAATACATGAAAAATATGCTTCCATGCATTGCTGGATCTGTGCACATACTGTATATAAACTTGTAAAATATTATTGCGATGGGTGAAAGTGGTGGAGGACAGGTGAACAACTAGTGTAAATCCGATTTTTAAAATGGAGGCAGAACAAGTCCAGGGAACACAAGATCAAAAGGATGCAAGTCAGCAGTCAAACAACAATTGATCTCTATTCAAAGATGTGACAAATGGATTTACAAAATACAATTATTGTGAGGTAATGGGCCTTTACTCCAGAAGAAAAGATCATGCTTGAGCTGTTTGGTTGAATTCTTTGAGAACTAATTGGAAGGGTGGATAAGGGTAATGTAGTAGTTGTAATACATCTGGAGTTTTAAAAGCTCTCTGATGACGGTCAGATCTTGCAGAATAGGGTCAGATGCCAGGGTGGAGAGGAAGCTTGCTATGAAAGAGGAAGCCGAACGTTACTAATCAGGGTGGCGATGAGATTTGTTTATGCTGTAGGGACCAGTACAGGAACCGCACTACTCTCCAGTTACGTAAGCAGTTTGAGCCTAAGAATCCAGTAGAATTTTTATATTTGTGAAAAATGCCAAATAGAGAGATGAAATTAATACAGAAATGAAAAATGAATTTCCATGTGCACAAAAGCAAACAGAGAACAATACAGCACAGTACACACACCCCTTCGGCTCACAATATTATGCCGACCTTTTATCTACTCTAAGATCAGTATAACCCTTCCTTCCTACATTGTCCTGTGTTTTTCTATCAGCCACGTACCAGCAAGGTCCTGCATTTTGATCATACAAATAAAAAAAACACACACATTCTATTTGCTTAAAAAAGATCCAGAGAGCTACAGAGGAGGCTGGGGACTCTGTGCACAATTTCTGAAGGAGCCCACTTGTTCTATTTCATAAATGGAGCAAGGTCCTGCGATGGGAGATGGTAGGGTGTATTTCTACAGGGGTAAAAATTAAACACAGAGACGTTTTGTTAAATGTTATCAATCTTTGTTTAGTTCACACTTGAGGCATTGTATTCTGTATAGTCGCCAAGCAGGAACAGAACACTGGAGAAGATACAAAACAGATTAACAAGGATGATGCAACTCTGTAAGGTGATAGTTATTAGGAAAAAGATTGATCAGCTGGGTTTCTGTCCTTGAATTGAGAAGACTGAGGGCTGGCCTGACTGGGGGTTTTAAGAGTATGGAAGTGTATGACAGCATAGGTCAAAAGAAGATGCTTCCATTTCTAGAGGGTGTCCGACATGGAAAAACTTCCATGCCAGTGGGCATCAATACAAGATGATGAGATCAGCAGTTCAGGAGGTGCCTCTTTCTGCAAACAGCGGAACTCACAGGGAGAGGTTGAGGCAACTAGAGAGAGGGGTTAAATGGGAGAAAGCTGGCCTTGCACAGAGTAGAGGGGCAGAATAGCCTGGTTCTGTGCACACTTGAGCGATCTCTTGGAATACCAATGTGGCCTTATTCCAGACTCCTCACATTTGTCAGCTTTTTTTTTCCCCTCACAGCCCTGCCTCACCTGCTCATAGTTTTCAACATCTTTATCAAAATGGACTGAGGGATCTGCAGCACCTTCTCTCCTGTATATTCAATACAGCCCTCTCAGAGTCTACAGCTTTGGGTGGCACAGTGGCTCTGCCACCTCACAGCAGAAAGCCAGACTGCATTGCTGTCCGTGTAAAGTATACACGTTCTACCTGCGACTGCATGGGTTTCCCCTGGGAGCTCCAGTGTTCTTCCACCATCCCAAAGACGCATGGGTTGGTAGATCAATGGACTGCTATGAATTGCCCCTAGTGGGCTGGTAGTGGTGGAATCTGGAGAGAGCTGACATTAATGTGAAGAGAGAGCTTACAGGAAAATTAGCTGGGGATATTATTCTATGAGGTAGTGTATTCATAATAGGCTGAATGGCCTCCTTGTATGTTATAGGGCAAAATAGTTTCATTCTAAGACATCGCTAGTGTGATGTTGTTTCATTGAACATTTAACCTGTGCTGTCTCAATTATGAAATATTTGGTGAGGCAGTATAGAGGAAACTGAAACTGTGAAAGATAACGTCAGACTAAAGGTTTGGGGCAGCAGGAAGTTGTTCGACAGATTAGAATGACGTAGAATTGTGACGGCAAATGCGAGAAAGTCTGCTGAGTTCCTCTAGCATTTTGTATGTGATCCTTGTATTGTGACAGGGTTACTTATTTCAAACAGTTCAAGGTTAGCCCTCGGGGTTTCATGCAATGAGCAGCCAATGGTTAGACTACAAGAGTGTGGACGGTTAACGGGGAAATGCTGTAGGTGTTTCAGATTGGTGAATGCTGAGCCACTATGTTTCCGTGGAGACAGTGTGCGCGAAAGCAGATGTTGTCAGTTATGTCAATCCCCACCCTGTAAAAGCAGGCAGCAAAGAGGGACAAGAGAGAGGGACAGAGCAGTTTAGTTCAGATTTATAACCCTGACGTTCCCACTACATCTGCCAGCACAATCAGCTGGAAAAGATATGGCTCCCGTGTAACCTCTCTCCCTGTTGCCTCCCTTCCTGTCTGCCGTCGCTGATCACAGAGAGGCCTCTGTTCCGCCTCCTATCAGTTGACTTCTGACGTTCACAGGCAAGTCAAGGCAGTGATCATCTGGTTTAGTGGTTTGCTGTTCCTTCCCAGCGTTTGATTGTCAGGGAATGGCTTACCCTCTCCAATGCACTGGAACCCTCCCTCTAGCCCCTGCATAGCCATAGATTTGTACAACACAGGAACAAGCCTTTCTGCCCATCTTCACAAATCCCATTTGCTTGCACTAGGACCATATTCTTCTCAGACTTGACAATTTAAGTGTCTATTTTAATGCCTCTGAGCCGTGGTAATTGTAGCACATTCTATCTGTCCGAAACAAGCAGGATTTTCCAGTGGCCAACCATTTTAAATCCAATCCCCATTCCAACATGTTAGGCCATGGCCTCCACCACTGCTATGAAGAGGCCACCTCACATTCCATCTGGGCCAACTCCAACCTGAAGGCATGAACATCAAATTCTCTAACTTCTGGTCATTTCTCTCCACCCCTCCCCCCCTCTTTATTTCATCCCTTATTCTGGCTTCCCTCTTACCTCTTCTCCTATCCTTACCTGCTTATAACCTCCCTCTGGTGTCCCTCCTCCTTCCCTTTCTCCCATGGTCCACCCTCCTCTCCTATCAGAATTCTCCTTCATCCCTTGACCTTTTCCTGCTAACACCTCCCAGCTTCTCACTTCATTCCACCCCCCCCCCCACAACACCTCAACTGGCTTCATCTATCACCTTCAGGCTTGTAGTCCTCCCCGTCTCCCACTTTCTTTTACTGGCTTCTTTCCCCTCCCATTCCAGTCCTGATGAAGGGTGTCCGCCTGAAATGTTGATTCTTATACCCTTTTTTGTAGAAGGCTTAGTTGCTGCCTGACCTGCTGAGTTCCTCTAGCAATCTGTATGTGTTACTATGACTCCACCTCCTCCTCCGGCTACACTTTACAGATGTCAACCACTCTCAGTGCCAAAAAAGAAAACTTGTTCCTAAAGTTCTCTTTGAATTGACTACCACTCAGCTTGGAACTCTGCCCCTGTCTTTTTGAAAGATGTATCTCTGGTTGTGAAAGGGTTTGGGCTCACTGACTAATGGGATCCCTTTACAAAGGAGATAGCCCCATTAGGGGGAAGACACATACATAAAGGGAGGGATGGATGATTGGCCGCTCTGGATGACAGAGGGTGGAACGAGGTCAATGCAGCAGAGATCCAAGCTGGAACAAAAAGTGAAAAGATCCAAAAAGTGGATTAGGATGTCAGAGAGAGAAGATGAGAAAGATTAATTTTATTCAGGAGGAATAAAGTTGACATTGAGAGAACACGAGAGTAGAATGACAGCTGACAGAAGGAAACGTAGATAGTTAAAGAAAGGGTGGGGGTGTGGAGAATATTAACCACAGGTGTTTTTCCAATGGAGGCACGTGTGGCTAAGGTTCTGAAGCAGGAGTTTGTACCTGTCTTCATTGACAAGGAGGCTGGTGCAAGGAGGGAGAAGGAAGCAGTATTAGATGGGATAAAATTAAACACAGTGGGGGTGCTGGAAGACTAGCATTGCACAAAGCAGAAGAGTCACCTGGTCTGGATGAGATTCTTCCAAGGCTACTAAGAAGGAGGTAGAAGTGAGACTGCTTCCAACCGTCTTTAACACTTATTCGGGGAAGTTCCAGGACTGAAGGATTACATGTTGTGCCGTTGTTTAAGGGAGGGGAGGAGGATAAATACAGCAAGAAGAGGGCTGTTAGCCCAGCGTTGGTGTTATGAAGCTAAAAGACATAGTAATCCATGCCAATATTTATTGTCATTTGGAAATGTTAAGGGATTATAAATTAGCATGGACCATTAAACATATACTGCATTTGACAAACTTGACTGTGCTCTTGCCAAAGTAATTGAGAGGATTGATGTGGCAGAATTTTTGACGCTGTAAATATGGGCTTTCAAAAGGTCTTTCACAAAGATGTTAGACACACAATAGACATTAGGAAAATGCAATTCATGGCATAAATGACACACCTGTTCCTTGTATACATGTCTCTAAAGGCCAACAATGCAGGTGTGGCAAATGATTAAGAGGGCAAATGGCGTGCTATCTTTTAATAAGAGAGGATTTGAGTATAAGTGTAAGGAAGCTTTGCAGTTATATCCTCACGGCTGGCACAACTTCACTGTCATTACACAGATCTAGGAATGCCAGGATCAGCACCAGGTGTACCTGAATTGAGGTGCCAGCCTGGTGAAGCTCCGGTATCGGAAACATCATAAGCAGAGCTAGCAACCTCAGCAATCACAGTAAGAGTAAGGCTCTACAATCCTCCTGTATCTGCTCCTGAGTGGTGGTGGCCAAGAACATACCCATCCTCATCAATGGTAGGGCTAAGACCATAAGAAGAAAAAATAAAATTAAGGCATGAGTTACCATGTTCAGCTGGAGGTGTGGAATGGATAATCCATCCTCTTTCCTCCTGAGATCCCTTCAGTCTTCAGACACTTCAACTTGCTCAATATCAAGAAGTATCTGAGAGCATGGCGTATACCCGTATAGCAAAGGCTGTGGGGCTAGAAAATAACTGACTGTTGAACTCCTGGTCCAGAGCTAGCTGTAGCTCTGGCCATGCTGTTCAAGCACGGTTACTTCAATAGTATCTACCCAACAAAATGGAAAATTGGGCAATTATGTCCTGTTCATAACAAGTGGGACAAATCCAATCCATGTAATCACTACCTGGTCAGTCTACTCTCAGTGATCAACACAGTAGCAGATGTGTTATCAATCAAACAATTAAGTGGCACTTACTAATAACCCATCCGCCTCTGCCCAGTCTGAGTTTTGCCAGGGTCAGGCAGAACCAAACCTTGTCACGGCCTTGCTAGAAACTTGGACCAATGAGCTGAAATCTAGAGCTGAGGTGAGAGGGTGTCCTTAACATTATGGAAGCATTTGAGTCAGTGTGATATCAAGAAGCTCTGGTAAAACTGAATCCAAAGGACACCAAGAAAAAAAATAAATCAGTCCAGGGATTGGAATTACAGCTGACTTAAAAGAAGGTGGCTGTGGTTGTCAGAGGTCAGACATCCCGGCCTGGGTTGCAGAACTCACTTGCAGGAGGTGTCTGGCAGTGGGCTAAACCCAAAGACTTTCAGCAAATTCATCAATGAATTCCTGTCACTCGCAAGGTCTGAAGCCAGAATGTTCATTTATTATAGCAGTATTCAACTGCTCGGTAAATGACACAATTCACACCAGGACAACAGTCAGGCATGGTCTGATAAGTAGCATGTAACGTTAACTGGACTGGTCAAAGAACACTGAGGCTGTCTGCAAGAAGGGTCAAAGCCGTCTCTATTTCCTGAGGAGACTGAGGTCCTTTAACATCTGCCGGACGATGCTGAGGATGTTCTACGAGTCTGTGGTGACCAGTGCTATCATGTTTGCTGTTGTGTGCTGGGGCAGCAGGCTGAGGGTAGCAGACACCAACAGAATCAACAAACTTATTCGAAAGGCCAGTGATGTTGTGGGGATGGAACTGGACTCTCTGATGGTGGTGTCTGAAAAGAGGATGCTGTCTAAGTTGCATGCCATCTTGGACAATGTTTCCCATCCACTACATAATGTACTGGGTGGGCACAGGAGTACATTCAGCCAGAGACTCATTCATCCAAAGATGCAGCACAGAGCGTCATAGGAAGTCATTCCTGCCTGTGGCCATCAAACTTTACAACTCCTCCCTTGGAGGGTCAGACACCCTGAGCCAATAGGCTGGTCCTGGACTTATTTCATAATTTACTGGCATAATTTACATATTACTATTTAACTATTTATGGTTCTGTTACTATTTATTATTTATGATGCAACTGTAACAAAAACCAATTTCCCCCGGGATCAGTAAAGTATGACTATGACTATGACTATGACTAACACGCATCTGACAGACAATAACCATCTCCAACAAGAATGCAAAGTACCTGCGCTAAACAAACAAATAAATAATAATTTAAAAAACAACGTAGATCAAATCTGGTGAATTGTCACGTTTCAGACTGAAGAGAAAGAACTGTTCATTCGGTTTCCCAGGGGATCTGCAAGAATCAATGTTCTTACAGTCTGTTCATGGGCTCAATTTGCTATGCAGTTCAAAGTTTGCAAATTCTTAAAAAGTAAGAGAAGAGTAAAATTCTCGGAGAAATTGGAAAGTGGGCAGTTGCGTGCCAGGTGAAGTTTACTCAGAGGAGTGTACGGATTGTGTTGTAGGGTCCAATACCAATTGATTGATTCTCTGACACAAATGCTGCCTGGTCTGTTGAGCTTTGCTGGCATTTTCTGTTTCAGATTTCCAGCTTCAATATTTTTTCTTAGTTCACTTGGCTACTTGTGTGAGTTTGGATCAGGGCCGCTGTAATCGCTGAGGGTATCAGAATTGGTTGGATCAGGTTAGGAGGGGATCGGCCTGCAGTTTGATCAGTTTAATCAAGTTGGGTTCCAATTGGTATTTGGTTGGGATGGATGGGGTTCACCTTGCGGGCTGGTTCAGACCCGGCCTCGGCTGTGTTCAGTTTGAACTTGACCTTGGCACAGTATGAATGTGTCACAGTTGGTTCATTTGAGGCCAGGTTGAATGTTATATCCAACAGTACACACCACAGAATTGTGAAATTGTGAGGTAATGGGATTCTGGAGTGGGGTTTGAACTTTCAAAATCTGACTCAGAAATGGTCTATAACCACAGCAACTTGTGATCTCTGAATTTTAGCTCCATTCTGCAGGAGAAATTCTGTATTTTTTTTCAGTGTCAGAGTTAGGGAAGGAAGGGGGTGGGACTAAGTTTTTATAAATCCCTGAAGGAGCACTGGTTGAATGAAAGGTCACTCCCATTGGTTGAAATGTGGCCATCAAGTGGAATTAGAACAAGGCAGATCTCAGCAGCTTCACAAACTGATGACCTTGGTTGCTATCTGGTTTTTGTTTGTCACCCGGAGAGGGAGATAAAGGGAGAGACATTGATGTATTTCGGTGAATTTAATGTGGAGCTCCCTCTTCCCAAAGAAATATGTGGATGCTGGAGGCTATAACCAAATGAAAATGTTCAGTACTGTGATTGATTGATTTTGTTTTTCCCAGGTTGAACATTTGAACAAACACAAAATTAAAAAAATTCCTTCCCCACCCCCTCTAAATCTGCTATTTGATGAGATTGTGTTAATTTGTAGCCAACGCCTTAATTCCTTTAGTTAACAGAAGTACATCAATCTCAGATTTTAACTAACAGTGGTAAGTAAATAGTTAACAGATGACTGGAGCTAAAATTTAGATGAGTCGCAGTGTCACTGAAATACAGAACAGGCTCCAGGGCCTCATCCTCTGACCATTGTCAGGAGCAAGAACATTTAATTGCGCTGGGGAGAATAAAACGAGCTTGTGCAGAGGGTGGAGAAACTGGGAGGGGGTGATTTAATCAAGGTAAGACCTTGAAGGCTTTTACTCTGCAGTTGGGAGACTCAGATGAGTTGGTTGGTGTGAAACTCCTTGGGCCCCTTTGTTTTCCTCACCCTGCCAACTTTTTGTCTTGTCACCAGTTCCTACACAACTTGGTATGACCAACCCAGAGAAATACTTGCATATAGAGAGGCCAATGAGAAATGGCCAATGAGAGTGGAGGAGGTTTGTGATGAGTATAAACATCAATTGATTCAAAGCGCAAACACGAGGAAATCTGCAGGTGCTGGAAACTCAAGCAATACACATCAAAGTTGCTGGTGAATGCAGCAGGCCAGGCAGCATCTCTAGGAAGAGGTACAGTCGACGTTTTGGGCCGAGACCCTTCATCAGGACTAACTGAAAGAAGAGCTAGTAAGAGATTTGAAAGTGGGAGGGGGAGATCCAGAATGATAGGAGAAGACAGGAAGGGGAGGGATGAAGCCAAGAGCTGGACAGGTGATTGGCAAAAGGAATATGAGAGGATCATGAGACAGGAGGCCTAGGGAGAAAGAAAAAGGGGGGGAAGCCCAGAGGATGGGCAAGGGGTATAGTGAGAGGGACAGAGGGAGAAAAAGGAGAAAGAGAAAAAGAATGTGTGTATATAAATAAATAAATAACGGATGGGGTACGACAGGGAGGTGGGGCATTAGCGGAAGTTTGAGAAGTCAGTGTTCATGCCGTCAGGTTGGAGGCTACCCAGACGGAATATAAGGTGGTGTTCCTCCAACCTGAGTGTGCTTCATCTTTACAGTAGAGGAGGCCGTAGACAGACATATCAGAATGGGAATGGGACGTGGAATTAAAATGTGTGGCCTTTTTTTTCCCCCGGTCCCTCTGACTATACCCCTTGCCCATCCTCTGGGTTTCCCCCCCTCCCCCTTTCCCTTCTCCCTGAGCCTCCTGTCCCATGATCCTCTCATATCCCTTTTGCCAATCAACTGTCCAGCTCTTGGCTCCATCCCTCCCACTCCTGTCTTCTATTATTTTGGATCTCCCCCTCCCCGTCCCACTTTCAAATCTTTTACTACCTCTTCTTTCAGTTAGTCCTGACGAAGGGTCTCGGCCCGAAACGTCGACTGTACCTCTTCCTAGAGATGCTGCCTGGCCTGCTGTGTTCACCAGCAACTTTGATGTGTGTTGTTAATTGATTCAAAGGCCCGTCTCAGCTCTAGGACTTTTGCTTCTACAGAGCAGTCTTTTTTTTGGAGTTCACAAGTTTTCTTCAGAAGACCTCTATGAATCATGCGATTGTACAACAGAGAAGGAGGCATTCCTGCTGGCTCCTTGAAAGGGTTTCCAATTTGTCAGTCCCTGTGCTTTCTTCATGCAGATTTTTCTCCTTTGAGCCTTTGTCATTTGAAAATGTCTGTCCAACATATATCCATCCCTGCCATTTCAGGCAATGCATTCCAGATCGCAAGAACTTGCTGCACAGGGAAGAAAATTGTGCTCCCCTCCCCACTAGTTCCTCTGCTCATCTCTTTAAACTGTATTCTCTGGTCACTGATCTACTCCCACTGGAAGCAGTTTCTCCTTATGTGCTGTAACAGAGATTTTCAGTCTTGAATACTGAAATAACTTTCCTCCTTTAACCTTCTCTGCTCCCACGTCACTGTAGCAGCTCTGCCCTGGCAACGTGACTGGAATTTCCCTCCACATCATCTTCAGCACCATCACATCATTTCCTGGGGTGGGGCCTGGAATTAGACCCGGCTGACCAAATTACCAGGTCATTGTGTCGAATCTGGTCAACTGGCCAGGGTTGAGATCTCTGGCTTTTGGCTGAGTAAGGACTTAATGTGAGTCATCGATGTAGACAGATAAACCTTAAACAAGTGACTGGTAGAGCAAATCTGAGGGGAAGAGTGGCCTTTTCCAATATCTGGAGAAAGCCAGGCTGAATTTCATTCCTTTGTGTTTGAGTTGTTATTGAAGTGACTTGATTCTGCATTAGTCAGGTTGTGTCACCGATAGGGAAAGGGCGCTTGCTCCCTGCCAGCTCTGACAGTTACAGCCCTCACTCCAGTAAAGCCAAGTCTGCTGCTCTGCACTGACCTGATACTCGTGTCTCTCTATGCAGTTTCGATGTGGAGAATGGGCTCACGGCGGCACGCAGCCCTCTCGACCCTCAGACAAGCCCCAGCTCGGGGCTTGTGCTGCAGGCGAACTTTGCCCATGGCCAGCGACGGGAGTCCTTCCTGTACCGTTCTGACAGCGACTACGATATCTCCCCGAAGAATATGTCCCGGAACTCCTCAATCACTGGCGACATGTAAGTGATATTACTTTTGTTTTCTCTTGGTAAATTTGATTAAATTGCTGCTCTGAATCAGAAGCTAAAGAGAAATTTTGCCTGGTGAATGATGTCTAGCCTGGGGCTTGCTTTTGCAGGGCTTAACCGCGAAGCCATTCGTGGCTCTGCTTTAGAGGCCTGGTCAAGAAGGCTTTCTTTGGGGGCCTGAATTTAGGATACTTGCTGAAATGATCAGCAGAAATAGCAAGCTGGCAGCCATCCACATGGACCAGTGACATCTAGAGAAGGGGTTTCCAACCTGGGGTCCACAAACCTCTTGCTTAATGCTATTGGTCCACAGCATAAATAAGGTTGGGAAGCCCTAATCTAGAGGCTGTTGCCAGCTCTGATTTGACATATTCCTGGACGTATCATCACAGGACCTCCTGCCTTCTATCACACTGCCATGCTCTTCAATCCCTCTGGTTATCTTTGTGGTATGCTCCATTTCCTGATTGAATGACCTGGCTCAATAAAATGGCATTCTGTTCTTTGTCACCAACAGAACCCATTTTAAAAAAAACAAAGACTGTCGAACACCCAATGTGCAGAGGGGAAAAAAAAATAGTGCAAACAATAAAAATAAGCAAATAGCATTCAGAACTGAAGTTTACAAAACTGAGTCTGTCCAGGGACATAAAGACAGGCATCAGTGCGGCCTAGGGTTGCCAACTTTCTCACTCCCAAATAAGGGACAAAAGTAGCAGTCAAATACGGGACACTTGTGTTTACCCCGAGAGAGTCTACCATGACCATGAAGCCTTGCGCGGGCATCTGTGTGTGCATGCGTGACGTGCCGATTTTTTTCTACAAATCGGTTTTGGCTTAATCTTCCCAACTACACTGTACATACATTATTTCTACTTTATATAGGTTGTGTATTTATCATATCATTCCTGCTTTTATTATATTTTAGGTTTTATATGTTATTTGGTATGATTTGGTAGGTTATTTTTTGGGTCTGGGAGCGCTCAAAAATTTTTTCCATATAAATTAATGGTAATTGCTTCCTTGCTTTATGCCATTTTGGCATGAAAGGTTTCATAGGGACGCTCTACCTTAGCGGGGGAAATACGGGACAAGGGCGGTCCCGTATGGGATAAACCAATTTAGCCCAATGTATGGGATGTCTGGCAAATATGGGACATTTGGGAACCCTATGCGGCCCATTCAGGAGCAGGCCACAGCGTCAGTTCAGCGCAGAGCTGAGTAAGCATCACAGAGCAGCACGCTGAACTGGCCCATCCCTTACCTCTGGCCACTGACCTTTACAGTCTGGCCTGGTGCTTAAATCATCCAAACACAGTGTCGTTCCTCGCTCTCAGACCTGGGCCGTGCTGCTTCAACATCCTCTTGGGCCTGGGCTCCACCACCTCCATTCAGCCCATATCTGACCTTTCCCATTTGGCCCAGCGCTTAAATTGATCAAACCGTGGATATTTCCTCACTCTCACAGCCGGACCCAGGTCTCGCCTCAACTCTGCCTTGGCTCTATTCACCTCCGTTCTGCCACATGGAATTGCCTCCAGGTCCCCCACCCTCCGGCCCTCAACCCGTGGCCTCAATTGCCGCAACCGTACTGCACCTTCGAGACTTCAGTTCATCCCACAAAAATGCCAAGCCATACAGGCGGTTCGAAAGCTCAACTCCAAATGGGAAGTTACAGCCCATTGTTTGGAGTGATTGTTTACCAGAAAAAGTATTTAGTTGTTTTCTTTGGTTTGTTTGCCACTGTTAAGTAGTCACCGAACTTCACCAGCACCATCTTAAACCGGCAGCTGAAATTATTAATGGATTTGGGACGAGTGGAGGAGGTGGCTTCTTAAGGTCATTTGCAAGCAGAAACTGATAAAAGAGAGTAGGGGAATGAAAATAATCTGTCTCCAATCGTTTTTTATCCTCTTCTCAAACAACTCGGTACCAGAAGTAACTACTTCAAGGCTCACTCAAGACAATCCTTGGTTTCACAATGCTCAGAGCCTTTCCTTGCCCTGACTTTGGGAAAGTAAGTTAGATTTTAACCTGCCCACCTTACCACAGTCTACTAACCGTGAGAACCACGAGGCAACACTGTCCTGAGTATTGGTGTGTGAGAGTTGAGGTGAGGGAGGGCAATGCCGGTGAGCTTGGGAGAGTAGGCTTGGGATTTTCCTACCTGCTCTCCTTTTGGGGCTTTTCATTTTTATTAACCCCTGCTGTCCTGGTTGAGTGCTCCTTGAGGTCAAATGTGACAACCTGAACTAAGGTGACGAGACTGCGGATGCTGAAGTCTAGAGCAGCACAAAAGCGTTTGAGGTTCTCGCTGGATCAGTCAACATCGATGGAGGAAAATGGACAGTCAACATTTCAGGTTGAGGCCCTTTTGGTCCAGTCATTATGAACATAGAAAAGTACAACGTGGTGTGGCCCTTTGGCCCACAACGTTGTACCAACCCACATAAACGCTTCCCTCCTATCCAGCCCACAACCTTCCATTTTACTTACATCCATATGCCTATCTAAGAGTCTTTTAGAAAGTCCAAATGTATCAGCCTCTATCACCATATCAGGCAGAGTGTTCCAGGTACCCGCCTCTCCGTCGTTGTCCCAAACAACTGCCTCTAACATCTCATCTTAAACAGATGTCCTCTGGTATTGGTCACTGCCATCCAGGGGAGAAAAAGGTGCTAGCAGTCCACTCTATCAATGCCTTTCATTATCTTATACACCTCTATCAAGTTGCCACTAATCCCAAGCACGCGCAACCTTTCCTCATTAGACGTGCTCTCTAATCCAGGCAGCATCCTGGTAAATCTCCACCGCATCCTCCCTAAAGCCTCCACATACTTCCTGTAATGGGGCGACCAAAACTGAACATAGGAGTGGTGTAACCAGAGTTTGTCAGAGCTGCAACATTGCCTCATGGCTATTGAACTCCATCCCCCTTCTACTTAAAGCGCGCACACACAATGTCTTCCTAACCACCCTATCAGCTTATGGGGCAACTTTTAGGTATTTACTGTAAGTATCCGGGTCCCAAGATCCCTCTGTTCCCCTACTCTAGTTAGAATCCGGCCATTAACTTTGTACTCTGCCTTCGAGTTAAGAGTTGACATGAAATGTTGACAGTTCATTCCCCTCCGTAGGCACTGCCTGACCGACTGAGCTGCTCCAGCAATCTTTTTAGTTGCTATAGACATCTTGTGCTTCCCAATCAACACCTTCAGTCCCATTTGTGTTAGAGCCAGGACTATCTTCATAAAAACACTGTGCTCCATGTTGGAGAAAAATTCTTTGTTAGACAGGTAACACATTAGACAGGTGACCAATGGTCTGTTCAGCAAACGTGATTGACCATCCTGGCAGTATTCCAGGAGAGTAATCGTGCACCTATGTAAATTCTGCCCACTCTGCAGTAAGCAGACATGGGAACATCTGCGTCAGGTGGACTCCCCTTTGATGTTGTACTCATCACACCTCAGTGTCCCAGCAGCCCACAATCTCTGCTATGAAGGTCTTAACAAAGCTAACGCTGATGGCAGTATTGATCTTCTATTAGAAAGGATGCTGGCCAGCTTTAAACCATGCACACTTTACACTTCCACTGACTTCGATTCAGATGGATAAGAGTTGACCTATTTGTTCCATGGGTATAGGAGATTCAAACTCCCCTCAACTCTACACACCAACCAGGCCAGATGGTGCTCATTTGAGCTACTCTAGTATCACTCCTGATGTAAGTATCTCTCTGTCCATCCACTTTAACCATAGAAACATTCACCCCCACTCATAGCACCTTCCCCACCCTTAAGCCTGATTTATACTTCTGCGTCAACTTGACGTCGTAAGTTCTGTGTCACCGCAAATCGTATGCAGAGCCAACGTGGATCCCTATGCCATAGCCTGATGCGCACCTCTCCCAAAATGTAACTGCGCGTCGCGGCAACGCAGAACGCAACAGCTGTGATTGGTCCGCTTGGTAGCATTGCATTTCATCCTACGCTGCAATAGCTTCCCATTGGGCGACTGAAGGGCAGGGAAGGAACTCTGGCTGCAATGCTTTCCATAAAGCTTTACAGACCGCCGAAATTATGGAGGACACTTTTCGCTTTGACGAAAAAAGACGCTCGCTTCTTGTTGACCCCGAGAAAGACTACCATGACCATGCAGCCTTGCACGGGCAGGTGTGTGCGCATGCGTGACGTGCACGAATTGCAGAACAACGCAGACACACCAATGCACAAGCATAAATGCTCACAACGCACGTAGGTCACTTGCGTAGGTTACGGCGTCGAGTTGACGCAGAAGTATAAATCAGGCTTTAGTCTGCTCACATCTTCCCTTTCCTCACCACACCCCCCCCCCCACTGCTCCTCCTGAGCTATGTTCATTTATAAAACCGAACAAGGAAGACATGTTGTTGGGTAAGTTCCATCGTGCTGGGCTTACCCAGCTCTTGTCGCCGTGGCACGTTTTACTTGACTCATTTTGTGCGCACTCACTACTCACACTTTCAGACCCATTTGCGTTGCAGGCAGCGAGTCACCCTCTCTCAGCCCAAGCAGTCGAATGACTCTATGCTGTGTAGCGGTCAGCGCTCGCAAGAGAAGGAATGGATTATCTCCTGAGGGTTCAAGGCTGCCTCTGTCACGGCCGTGTCATGTTAAGTCGTAGAATCTGAAGTGACTGTAGGAAAGTCTCAGGGTAACCAATCGAACTGAGCTTGGGGTGAATCAACAAGGCAGCCCATGTAGAGTAGCATTCTCTCTCATACTCCTATAGCTGTGTTAACCCCCCCCCCCATAGCGGTATATCAGTGCCCCTCCTCCCAGCCTGCAGAGTAGAACCTAATGAAGCCTCATCCCACCCCCCATCACTTTTACTGAGAAAGTATTAAACCTTCCCCTATGCGAATTCTCCCTTTCATTACCTTCGTTGGTAGAAATTGGCGGTTGAAATACACCGGAGTTCAGTTGGGCTCTTTTGAATATGGAGATTTAAGACATAAATAAGTGAAGACCTTTTAAGGAAATAGTTTTGCACATAGGAGCACATGGAACAGCAGAGTATAGTACAGGCCCTTCGCCCACGACGTTGCGTCACCATGGCTACCGTGACACTGTTGCAGCTCGGGGCGTTCCAGAGTTTGGAGTTTAATTCTGGAGCCGTCTGTGAGGAGTTTGTAAATTCTCCCCGTGAGTTTCCTCCCCCTGTCCAATGACGTACAGATTAGTAGGTTTATTGGTCATGTAAAGTGTCCTGTCATTGGGAGGGAGGGAACGTCGGCTCAGACCATGAGAGGCCAATATCAGGCATTTTCATGCCTTACAAGGTGCAGATTGGAAATCTGTGTGAGGCACCACTCCTCGCACAGACACTAGAGCAATGTGTGGTTAAGTGCCTTGCTCGAGGATACAAACACGCTGCCACAGCTGAGGCTCAAACTAGCGACCTTGAGATCACTGGACATATGCCTTAACCACTTGGCCACGTGCCCACGTGTCCTGTCATTAGACTAATGTTAATCAGTGGATTACTGGATGTGGGCTCGTTGGGCCATTCTGTGCTGTATCTCTAAATAAATAAATGCTCTAAGATTAATCTAACTTTTGTCTCCCACATAGCACTCCATTTGCCTTCCATCCATATGCCACTTAGTAGAGAGGTTGCCTTTCCCAATTAAAATCCACCACAGAGTAGGGACACATCAAACCCTTTGATCTCACAAGTGAGCGTGTGGATTTGGACCTGGACTGAACTGGGTTGACTGTCCCATCCACACCATCAAAACACTGCCTCAACCATTCATACACATAGCTGCAAAATTCCTAACCCAAAAAAACCCTCCTTTTTCCTATTCTGTTTGTTTTTATTCCTAAATAGGTGATTTTTTTTTAAGTTTACTTCAACTTCATATTTAACTTTGTAAAGTTGTGTGCTGTAAAGAGAGAGTATCAAGAAGATGGTGTTCCGTTGTTTTCCACACCATGACACAGAGTCATAGAAAACTACAGCACAGCGGCAGGCTCTTCGGCCCATCTAGTCCATGCCAAACCATTTAAACTGCCTGCTCCCTTCAGCCTGCATTGATGCAGCCCTCCGTACCCCTCCCATCCATGTATCTATCCAAACTTATCGTAAGCGTTGAAATCAAGCTCACATGCACCACTTGCACTGGCAGCTCGTTCCACACTGTCACAATCCTCTGAGTGAAGTAATTGCCCCTCATGTTCCCAAGCTTTTCCCCTTTCACCCTTAATCCATAACCTCTAGTTGTAGACCCACCCAACCCCAAAGGAAAAAGCCTGCTTGTATTTTCCCTATCTATAGCTCTATCAAATCTCCCCTCATTCTTAAACGTTCCAAGGAACAAAGTCCCAACCTATTCAATCTTTCCTCATAACTCAAGTCCTCCTGGTAACATCCTTGTAAATGTTCTCTGTACTCTTTCAAACTTATTTACATCTCTTCTGTAGTAGGAAATTAGGCCTCACCAATGTCTTATACAACTTAAACATAAACTCCCACCTCCTGTACTGAACTCTTTGATATATGAAAGCCAATGTGCCAAGAGCTTTCTTTATGACCCTAGCTACATGTGCCACCATTTTTAATGAATTATGGACCTGTATTCCCAGATCCCTTTGCTCTACTGCACACCTCAGTGCCCTACTTTTACTGTTCACTGTGTAAGACGAACCCTGATTGGTCCTACTGAAGTGCAATGCCTCGCACTTGTCCGCGTCAAATTTTATCTGCCATTTTTCCAGCTGGTCCAGATCCCACTGCAAGCTCTGATAATCTTCCTCGCTGTCCACTACACTCTCAATCTTGGTGTTATCCACAAATTTGCTGGTCCAGTGACATCCTAGATACTTCCCAACCAATGAAGTACTTAGTTTCCAAGTGTAAGCAAGGTTGTAGTTTGTGAAAACATCATGCCAAGTGTACTCTGTAATGGTAACAGTGTGTTTTACTATTTGGCCCTATCGTGGGACCAAATTTTAGAAGTGCTGTGCAGCCAGCTGCAGTTTCTGGTGAAACCTGTGCTTCTATAATACCATCAATAATGCAGTGAAACAGCCTGATATATTTCACAGATGTGCTAAAAAATCAAATTTCATTCAGAGCTACAAAGAAACAATGACCAAAATATAGTCAGTGATGTAAGATTTTAAAATGTGTCCTAACAGAGAGGGATTGGCAGGGAAGTTAGGGAAGAAAATTCCAGAACTTGAGGCTCGGAGCACCAACAGAAGGGTG
Source organism: Mobula hypostoma (assembly GCF_963921235.1). NCBI lineage: Eukaryota > Metazoa > Chordata > Chondrichthyes > Myliobatiformes > Myliobatidae > Mobula > Mobula hypostoma. The sequence goes on along the minus strand of NC_086120.1, from coordinate 24,310,914 downwards.
ATTAAATTTGGGATTTGGCAAATAGAGAAACCTGTCTGAGGAATTCAGCCTTCCAATTGAGTCTGGAGTCTGGGACTAGGTCTGATTTAGCTCACTATGAGTAAAGGGGTTCTGGTTCGAATCACAGAACAGTGGGAGAGAAGATAATGCAGCTCTGGAGGTGACTCTTGTGCCAACACTAACCTAGCATTTTAAAAACCTGTCAGTTGAAGAGAAGAGTAGAACAGGAAACAGAAGAAGCTGTATAATCTTTCTGGGAATAGAAGAAATGGAGAAGAAGCTATTCTGTTCATGGAGATGAACTGGGAGTATTCTGCCAAGTAATTAGACAATCTTATTGGTTGGAGACGAACTGCCAGTAGTCTGCTATTAAAAGACAGGGACTGGGAGGTGAGAATTTGTGTGAAATAATGTGTGACAATGAGTACATCTTAGTTAGCTGTGCTGCAATAGTTATATAACTAGACAGTTAGTCCAGGAACAATGGTTTACAGTTGAGAGGTGTGAGTTCAAATCTCACACCAGCTGGGTGTGATATTTGAATCTGATTAATTAAATCACCTAATTTTTAAAAATTTGTCTAATTTGTGTTTTGGAGATGTTTTTAAAAACTGGAGAGAAAAACTGCCATATTCTGATCTGTCTGTGACTCCATACCCACCGTGGAGTGGTTCAACTGCAGTTGCTGAGAGTAACCCGGCCTCTCAGTTGTCACACAACTGCCATATTAAAGCAGAGTGAGGAGAAAACTAGAACAAGACAAAATTCAGACACGGCAGAGTTCTTCATAGCCAAGATGCTTTCACAAAACCTTCCTAAAAGCGTCTTGGAAATGGTGCGCAACTTTGCTGTACTCACAGAATCATACTTCACAATCATTGTCCACTGTTACAATCCTCAGGTATTTTCAGTCCAGTGGCCAATAGACTCAACTGAACGATAGTACTGTGGTATACAGACAGGAAGAAAGAACCACTGGAAGTCCTCAACATTGATGCCAAATTATATTGACTGCAGAACCCATGAAGCCTCTTGGCAAAAAGGTCAAATACTGACAAGGAAATTTCTTTCTGATAATGATCTATTGTCCTTCTCCAGCTATATGAACCAGTGGTTCCTCCATGGAAGATGCACTGAGGGTAATGAGGGTACCAAATATTCTCTGAGTGAGGGAACCTCAATTTCCATCTCCAAGACTGTCTAACAGAATTATCCCTGACCGAGTCCTGAAGAACATAGCTACCACATTGAGTCTGTGGCAGGTAACAAAAAAAACAAGGAATTTACCCATCATAGCCCGCTTTATTTTACATTCACCAGTCCGTCTGTTGCAGAGGTACATTATCTGTCCATGAGAGTATTAGTAGGACTGATCTCTTCCCAGTCTGGTTGAGATAAACTCCCATCTTAACACTGAAGATAAGTCCATTGTGTTGTGTAGCCCTGCACGTGTATGGAACAGAGTTTTCCCAGAACAGCTCATAACTGGGCATCCTTGAGGCTCTGTGAACCATCATTATCAGTAGAACCTGCACTACCATCTGCAGTGCATTTTCCTAAATCTGCAATCGCTATCAAGCTCAACAAGGGGAGGATTTAACACAGAGGGGGAGCAGTGTCCAATCCCTAGACACCTCCATTCCCCATGAAGAAGGCCTCAAAGCCCTCCACTACTTTCTGAATAATAGACCTCACCGGTTCCCCACCACCACTACCCTCCTCCGGTTGGCGGAACTGGTTCTCACACTCAATAACTTCTCTTTTGGCTCTTCCCACTTTCTTCAGACCAAGGGTGTAGCTATGGGAACTCGCATGGGCCCCAGCTATGCCTGCCTCTTCATTGGTTATGTGGAACAGTCTGTGCTCCAAACCTATTCTGGTACTGCTCCCCAACTTTTCCTTCGGTACATTGACGACTACATTGGTGCTGCTTCCTGCACCCATGCTGAGCTCATCAATTTCATCGACTTTACTTCTAACTTCCACCCAGCCCTCAAATTCACTTGGTCTATCTCGGACACTTCTCTCCCCTTTCTCGATCTCTCGGTCTCCATCCCTGGAGACAGACTGTCCACTGACATCTTCTACAAACCCACTGACTCTCATAACTACCTCAACTATACCTCTTCCCATCCCACCACATGCAAAAATGCCATTCCCTATTCCCAGTTCCTCTGTCTCCGCCGCATCTGCTCCGAGGATGAGGTTTTCCGTTCCAGGACATCTCAAATGTCCTCTTTCTTTGAGGATCATGGTTTCCCTTCTGCTGTCATCAATGATGCCCTCACCTGCATCTCCTCCATTTCCTGCACTTCGGCTCTCACCCCACCCTCCCACCACCACAACAGGGGCAGAGGTCCCCTTGTCTCACCTACCACCCCACCAGCCTCCGGATCCAGCACATTATCCTCACAACTTCCGCCACCTTCAACAGGACCCCACCACTAAGCACATCTTTCCTTCTCCACCCCTCTCCGCCTTCCGCAGGGATCGGTCCCTCCGCGACTCCCTGGTCCACACGTCCCTCCCCACGGATCTCCCACCTGGCGAGATCCCTGTAAGTGCAAATGCTACACCTGTCCCTATACCCCCTCTCTTACCACCATTCAGGGCCCCAAACAGTACTTCCAAGTGAGGCAACACTTCACTTGTGAGTCTGTTGGGGTCATCTATTGCATTCGGTGCTCCCAGTGCGGCCTCCTCTACATCGGTGAAACCCGACGCAGATTGGGGGACCGCTTCGTCGAGCACCTCTGCTCCGTCCGCCAAAGCAGACAGGATCTCCCAGTAGCCACCCACTTCAACTCTGCTTCCCACTCCCATTCAGATATGTCCATACATGGCCTCCTCTACTGCCATGATGAGGCTAAACTCAGGTTGGAGGAGCAACACCTCATATACCGTCTAGGTAGTCTCCAGCCCCTTGGTATGAACATAGAATTCTCCAACTTCCAGTAATTCCCTCCCCCTCTCTTCCCCCATCCCTATGTCACTGTGCCCCCTCCCCCAGCTGCCTACCTCCTCCCTCTTGGTTCTGCCTCCTACTACCCATTGTGTTTTCCCCTATTCTTTCTTCACCTTTCCTGCCTATCCCCTCCCTGCCTCCCTTCCCCACCCCTTTATCTTTCCCCTTACTGGTTTTTCACCTGGAACCTTCCAGCCTTCTCCATCCCACCCTCCCCCCACCTTCTTTACAGGGCCTCTGCCCCTTCCCTCTTCGGTCCTGATGAAGGGTTCCGGCCTGAAACGTCGACTGATCTTTTCCACTGATGCTGCCCGACCTGCTGAGTTCCTCCAGCGTCTTGTGAGTGTTGCTCGACGAGGAGTGCAGAAGGTCACGCAGGAGCAGCACCAGGCATACCTAAAAATAAGCTTCAAACCCAGTGAGGCTCCAACTCAGAACAATGTGTGCTAAACAGTAAGAGCAGAATGTGATAATTAACTGATACTATAATTTATGGATCAGATCAAAGCTCTGCTATCCTGCTGTAAGTAATTAAATACTTGTTCCAAAACCAAAGCTCTAAAGAGCAGCTCCATCCTCTGCACTGGTAGAGCCCAGCATGCGAATGCTAAACACAAATCTGAATTATTTGCAAACATACTCAGACACAAGCGTCAAGTGGATAAGCAGTCTTGGCTTCCCTTTGAGATTCCTCCCATCGCTTTAGTCAGTCTCCAACTATTTCTCTTCACCCTACATGATATGAGGAAACAGCTGAGAACACTTGATACAGCACAGACACACCAGATGAAGACTTACACTCTATAACTAGCTGCACCTCAAGCTGGGCTGTCCCGGGTAGGTACTGGCATTCAGTCAGTGTTGATCATGATTGGCCAATCCACACAAAGCAGGTATGATCCAGTCCAGCTAGTTAATACTCAGCTTATCGACTCTCAGTCACCAACACAGTGATGGAAGGCGCTATCAACAATGCAATCAAGCAGTATTTATTCATGGATAAGATGCTCATCCTGCCCAGTTTAGGTCATCTGAAGACCACTTCATCAAATAGACTGAATTCCAAAGGTGTGGGGGGGGGGGGTGGATTAGGGTAATTTCATTTGACTTCATGGGAGCATTGGCCTGGGTGTGGCATCACGAGAAGCCCTATTCAAACTGAGCTCAGTGGACATCAAGGGAAAGCTCTCTGGTTGAGTTGGAGTCATATCTCCCACAAAGGAAGGTGTTTACTGGAGATAATTCATCCCAACCTCATTGTTGCAGCAGCTCCTCAGACTAGTGTCCCAAGCCAAACCGTCATCAGTTGTTTTGTCAAAGACCTTAATTTTATCAAAAAAGATCAAAGGTGGTTGATGATTCAGTGTTATTCAATCTTCAACAAGTGAAGCCAGCCATGTATTCATCAGCAAGATCTGGATCACTTCAAGCATGGGCTGATAACTAGCAAGTAACATTCATTTGAGCAAGGTTAGTGCCTGTAATTGATAAAAGAAAGTATGTTGAGTTATCCTTGACATTCAAAGGCATTACCATGGCCGAGTCCTCATTCTATCCACATTCTAAAAGTCATTAATGATCAGAAATTCTACTGTTTGAGCCACATGAATGCATGACTACAAGAACAGATAAGGAGATGGATATCCTACAGAAACTAACTCTCATGCTGACGTCAAGGTCTTTCTATATACAGTGTTTGAGGCAATAGCTTGAAGAAGTATTGTTCTCTTGACTAGAAAAGTGTAGCTCCAAGAACACACAAGTTTGAATCCGTAGAGAACAAAGTAGCTATTTTGGTTTGCACCACATCTACCAGCCTATTAGTTTCCTGCATCAATGTCACAGAGCGGCTGTGATGTATGCCATCTATTATACAGAGTGGATTCCGATTATTTGGAACACATTGGGATTAGTGCATCTTGGCCCAATTAGGCAGCTGCCCCAATTAGCCTAAGTTTCATGGAAATAGTTAAAAAGGTATAAAAAGACAAACTACCATCTAACTGAATAATAAATTATGCATTTAAATGAAATACAGATCAAATCAGAACACTAATGATAATATTACAGTACTATAAAACTGGTGGTGTAGTGGCATCAGCACTGGACTTCGAGGCAGATGGTTCTGAGTTCAAACCCAGCCGGGTCCCAACCTGGGCAGCAGCAGTATCTGCCTGGAAGAAAGGCCTGGCAATCTGCTTTCATATCTTACCATGAAAACCCTGTGGTCCATGAGGTCACGAAGAGTCAGGCTACACTAAGCGACTGAACAACAACAAGCTATAAAACTATGTATTAGTTCGTAATTTTTATCGATTGAGGAATTCATCCATTATACTTTGCTGTGTTCATTTGACTGTAAATGAACAGAATCAATGCACCCACCTAGTGTAGATATTGAACTGAATTCTTACAGTGTTTTTGATAATTATATCCTCCAAGTCTTCATTTTCATTGTAACATTCAAGATGATTTTCGATACCTTCAAATTCTTTGTAGTTCCTAAATTGTTGAAGTTCATTTTCATTTTCATGCCCAACCATTTCTGGCATCTCCAAGCCTGAATGCTTGAAAGATGAGCATGACAGTTCTGAATTGTCTTACTGTTTATTTCTTCCCAACTATCTGTCACAAAAATCACTGCTTTTTGAACACAAACACATGCAACAAACACTGTTTAAAAGTTGCTCACTCTAAGCACGGTGTAGTGGCTATCGGCCACACAAATGCACATGACTGACATTAGTTAGGAACTGTTCTGCAACAGTGTCCTGTCCCAATTAAGCAGCATAGTGTCCCAAATAAACAAAGTATGTCCTCCCAGCTACTTTCTCGATTCGTTTTTGTTCTTTAAGAGTTGGCCCAAGTAAGCGGCTGCTCCAATTATCCAATGTCCCAAATAACTGGCATCCACTGTATATATTTTATTTATCTATGCTGCCCCAACAGCACCTTCTAGATCTTTGACCACTAAGAAGCATCAGGATAGTAGGTATAGGAGAACACTGCCACCTGCAGGTTCCACTCCAAGTTGCACCCAGTCCTTTCCTGTAAATACCTCGCCTGCCCTTTGTCGTTGCTGGGCCTAAATCCTTACTCAAAAGCAATTTCGAAGCACATTCACCAGAAGAACTGAAGTGGTTCAGAAAGACATCTGACCACCACCTTCTCAAGAACAGCTTGGAATAAATGCGAGCCTCGTCTGTGATGTTCATGTCGTGAAAATTTATGTTTTTGAGCTCTCAGAAGAATTAGAAAACAAGGGGGGGAATTTTGAAATCCAAGGATTGCTGGACTGGTAACCAATGTAGATCGATGAGCTCAGGGTTACGGACAAACAGACTCGGTGCATGTCGGCACCTGGAAATGAGAGCTAAGGATGAACTCAAGTGTTACATAGAGTAGGACAGAGAGACCAGCCAGGAATCAGAATCAGAATCCGTTTTATTATCACCATGAAATTTGTTAACTTAGCAGCAGCGGTTTAATGCAATACATCATATAGAAGAAGAAAAATAAATAAAATAATAATAAATAAATTACAGTATATGTATATTGAATTAATATATTTAAAAGGTGAGGTAGTGTTCACGGGATCAATGTCAATTTAAGAATTGGATTGCAGAGGGGAAGAAGCTGTTCCTGAATCACTGAGTGTGTGCCTTCAGGCTTCTGTACCTCCTACCTGATGGTAACAGTGAGAAAAGGTCATGCCCTGGGTGCTGGAGGTCCTTAATAATGGACACTGCCTTTCTGAGACACCACTCCCTGAAGATGTACTGGGTACTTTGTAGGCTAGTACCCAAGATGGAGCCGACTAAATTTATAACCCTCTGTAGCTTCTTTCGGTCCTGTGCAGTAGTCCCCCCGCCCCCCCCCCCACAATACCAGACAGTGATACAGCCTGTCAGAATGCTCTCCATGATACATCTATAGAAGTTTTTGAGTGTTTTTGTTGACACAGCAAATCTCTTCAAACTCCTAATGAAGTATAGTTGCTGTCTTGCCTTCTTTATAGCTGCATCAATATGTTGGGACCAGGTTAGGTCCTCAAGGATCCTGACACCCAGGAACCTGAAGTTGCTCACTCTCTCCATTTCTGATCCCTCTATGAGGATTGGTATGTGTTCCTTCATCTTAGCCTTCCTGAAGTCCACAATCAGCTCTTTTGTCTTACTGATGTTATGTGCCAGGTTGTTGCTGCGACACCACTCCACTAGTTGGCATATCTCACTCCCGTACGCCCTGTCATCTCCATATGGAATAGTCAGACTCAGCAGTAAGAAAGGATAGCAGGGATGAGGGCTTCAGCAGGTGAGCAGAGGCCACATCAACGTAAAGGTGGAAGTCGTCATTACAATGATGGTACAGTGGTCTGTGGCACATCTTGAAGTTAAATATGATACCAAGCTTTTATGAAGAATCTTGTTCACTCTGAGCAGCAAGAATGAGTGAGTTACAGTGACAGACTGCAGGAAACTTTACCCTATAGCAGAGATGAATAAAACTAGAGGACACAGATTTTAGAGTAAGGGGTAAGAGATCTTCAGGGGATCTGAAGGGGGCATTGGTCACTCAGTTGTGAGTACCTGGAGAACACTGACTGAGAGCAGAGCTGCTGCCAACATTTAAGAAGTGTGTGGGTGAGCACTTGAATCAGCATTGCATTGTAGACTTATCAGCCAAATGCTGGAAGATGGAATTCATATGAAGGGGTGCTAACTGGTCAGCATGGACATGGTGGACCAAATGGCCTGGTTCCCAGCAGGATGACTCCATGACCACTAGAGAAAATTTCAGCAGCTCCACACCCTATCCTCTGCTGCATTTTTAGTTCCTACAGCTGATATGTAGCCTGACCTAACTGTGTGCCTGTACCTACAAGTTTCAGTAATAATCCATTTTATAGTAAAGGGTCATTGGGACAAAAAATTAAAATTGTGGTGCTGCTTGTAGATTTTGAGAGCTTGCATCCTGCTGCTGCTATCTGTTTTGCATCAAATCAAAGACATCCTCCAATGAAAAGAATCTAAAGGCCAAATTGTGCACAGGAAGTTCACAACAATCGCAATGCATTATCTGTCCTGTCAAGTGCTTTAGGATGTTTTTATCACACTGTGCACAACATAAAGGTAAATCATTGACAGTGATCAGATCATCTGCATTGGTAATGTTGGTCGAAGGTAAACGTATTCAATTTAGTGGGCAATCTCCCCTGCAATTATAAAATATAAAATACAGTGGATTCCGGTTAATTGGGACATAGCAGGACCCATACATTTCAGCTCAATTAAGTAGCTGTCCCCATTAACCAAAGTTTCACAGAAATAGTTAAAAAGGTATAAAACAAACAAACTACCATTTAATTGAAGAACAGATTATGATTTTAACTGAAATACAGAATAAATCAGAACACTAAAAATGGTATTATGGTACTATAAAACTGTAGTTCCTAATGGTTATCAATAGAAGAATTTATCTGCCACTTGCTGGAGTGAAATTGTTTCATTTTCACTCCCGCACATTTCTGGGATCTCCAAGCATGAGTGCTTGAAACCTAAGTGAGCAGAGCAGTTCTGAATTTTCTTACTGTTTATTTCTTACTAACTCTCAGTGACAAAAATCACCGCTTTTTCAACGCGCGCAACTGACGCTATTTAGAATCTGTTCGCCCTAAGCGCAGTCTAACGTGCACGCATCTGATGGTAGTTAAAAATTTGACAATTGTCTCCTGCCCCAATGAAATGGCATAGTGTCCCAAATAAACAAAGGGAATCCCACCTACGGTATTTTCTCAATTAGTTTTTGTGCTTTAAAAGTTGTTCCAAATAGGCAGCTGCCCCAATTAATCAATGGCCCAATTAACCAGAATCCACTGTATCCATCCAAGGGGGTTGACTGGATCTTGCTAAGGCAGCAGCTGTGACAGTGCAATACTCTCTCTACACTGGGACTGTCAGTGCAGGGGTTCTGCTCCAGCCTCCGACATAGGATCAGGAACTTTCAGTTACAAGCCAAAAGTATTGGTATTGGTTTATTATTCTCACCTGTGCCAGGATTCAGTGAAAAGCTTGTCTTGCATACTGTTCATGCCGATCAGTCCGTTATGATATTGAAGTTCTAGTTCAGCGCACTGAGGAGAAATAAGATGAAACAACAAAAATGTGAAGTAAAGTGTTAAAAAACTACTGTGAAGGTGCAGTGCAGGTAAATGATGAAGTGCAAGTTTTATGACAAAAGAGATTATGAGGCCAAGTGGTCCATTAAAGAATCTGGTAACAGTGGAACAGGAGACGCCCTGAGGCTGGTGGTACGTGCATTCTGACTTCTGTTTGTCTTCTGCCTGACGGGAGAAGGGAGAAGAGAGAGTGACCGAGGTGGGCAGTGTCTTTGATTATGCTGACTGCTTTACTGAAGCAGTGAGAAGTATAGCCAGAGTCGACTGAGGGAGGGCTAGTTCCCATGATGTGCTGAGCTGTGCCCACAATATACCTCTGCAGTTTCTTGCACTGGGACGGTCAGTGGCCATATCAAATCATTATGCCTCAACACAAAATGCTTTCTGTGGTGCATTGAGAAAGAAATGATGAGGGTCAAGGGGGCATGCCAAATTTCTTTAGCCTCCTGAGGAAGTAGAGGCATCAACAAAGGAACCGGGGCAGGCTATTGGAGATGTTCATAATTAGGAACTTGAAGTTCACTATTCTTTTAATCTCAACACCATTGGTGTAGGCAGGAGCGTGTGCACGTGCACCTCTGCCCTTTCTGAAGTCTCTTTTTGTTTTGGTGGCATTGAGAGAAAAGTTATTGTCATGATACTATGTCACTAGGCTGTCTGTCTCCTTCCTGTACTCCAACTCATCGTTAGTTGTCGATATACTGATTTGGCGATAACGATGCGCTGCCCCCAATCTTTAGCTAATTGAGAGGGGATATCGATCTGCTGGACCAGAAGATTTGTGAGGAGTCTTCAATTCAACCCAACAATGAGGTGACTATTGCTCAGCTTCCTGCAGGAAGCAGCCTGGTGGTATAATTGTTGTTGATTCTCTCCACGCCTTGTGGCGCAACGGGCCGCAACCTTGCCATTTCTTTAGCATTTGTCTGTTTAACGCTCAACCCGGCATGGATGGAAAGCATGTGAGGGGTTGGCTGGATTTGAACCTGGGACCACTCGCCTCGGGGTTTAGTGTGGATGCCACTACGCCACCGGCCAGTGCAAGGTAGTGTAATTGGCCACTGTAAATTCCCCTGGTATATGAGAGTGGTGGGACTGATGGAAATGTGGGAGAATAGCTTACAAGGAAAACTAGTTGGCGAATGTGATTCACCAACTATTGCAAACCAGCAAAGAACTGATGACCTCCTTCAACATCGCTAAGAAAAATGGAAGTAAAACAAGGTGCTAAAGACATGACAGTCCCACATCCAAATAAAACTTTGAATTGTTGTGTGATTTGGTTTGTGGGGAACGTCAACAACTTCTCCTTTGCTGCATCTTAGTGTCTCTGCATTGAGTATTTGGTTCATTGTAAGTAAGCAATATGTTGAATGTATGGAGGACCACTATTTTAACTCTGATTCTTTTTGTACTCAGCCATGCAGAAGACATGATTGTGACTCCATTTGCTCAGGTGAGTAGGGCAGCCTGAATCCCTGTTTGAATGAGAGAAAGGGAAATGATTCCCCATTTTGTTTTCCACTCTGCACTTCACGTTGTCTCATCTTCTCTTCAGGCGTGTGAGTAGCTCAGCCATCTCTTGGAACACATAAGAGAAAAACTTGTATTCCAGTCCTCCTTTCAGCACCTTGAGATTCCCAAAGAGATTTATAACCAATTGAGTCCATTCTGAAATATGGTCACTTTGGTAGTTAACTTGTCCCAGAAGCAACAGTATTATCTGTTCTTATCGTCCTGGCTCATGGACAGGTATTGAGCCAAAACATTCAGGATTACACCTCTGCCCTTCTTCAGAAAGCTGGGCTAACTGGGAGAGCAGGTAGGCCCTAGGTTTAACGTCACTAAGTGTGCGGTGACTGCATTCTTACTATAGCGGTAATTTTGGACATCAAAGGAATTGAAGGACATGGGACTGAACAGTCAGGTGTTTGACAGTGAAGAGATTTTGGAGGGATGACACTACTGTCAAAAATCAAGTATTTCCATGGCAAGGACAGTAGGAGACATATGCCCAGTAAATCTTCATCAACACTTCCTGTCAAACACTTCCATGACAGACACTGGGTAAGTTAGGTACAGAGTTACCATTCTAGACTAATTCTAGGTGGGTTTACCATATGAGGAGAAATTGAGTAAACTGGGTCAATGTTCTGTTGAGGTTGGAAGAAAGAGGAGAATGAGGGGAAAATCTTGCACCTTGGAAGTCAACTTGTGGTAGGACGTATAGAGTTAGTGACAGGGGTTTTACAGGTGCTGGTGTACAGAGAGAAATTGGAGTGTGAGTTCATAGTTCTCTGAAAGAAATGACACAGATGGATATGATAGTGAAGAAGGTATGCTTGCCTTCAATAGGTGAGACATTGAGTGTAGGACTTTGGATATCATGTTGCAACTATATGTAGAGTTATATGTAGACGCTCAGCTCGCTTCCATCTAGGGGAAGCAGCCTTCGGCCCCACCAGACTGGGTAATCAAGTTTGTGTGGTGCTGTGTGATGTACCCCACCCCACCAAATAACAGACAATACACCATATGCGATTAAATGATTACACTTTATAGATCTTACTGGAACTGGGTAATTAATAGAGATAAAATATAAAAGGAAAATAAAAGGCGCCAAACTTATCAAAGTTCAACCACTTCGTGCACAACAGTTGGAGCTCAATTAATGGAGTCTTCTTTCCACCATTCGATTCCCTCCGACCTCCTCGACTCGCTGCCTGGGACCAACCACGGTGGTCGACCAGATGCTCCACACGAGTCTGTCTTCGTATCCTCTTCTCGCTGAACACCCTGGGCCTCGGACTCCCGCTTGGGGTTCATCCTGCCGCCCAGCTTACAGCATCGCATCTCCTCTTTCTGTCCCCATTGCCCTCTGCCCCAAAGCCCATGAAAAACAATAGCTTACAGACACACGAGAAAGAATAAAATCTATCCCAATTGGTTAGCAAATGAATACAATGCTCTTATCAGTAGTATAACCCAAACAAACTGCGAGAGAGAAGCACTTTCTCAGCAGTTAACATAACAAAGAAGCCATTTTCGTTAGCCTTAGCAGTAACATAAAAGAAGAAACCCCTTACATGTATAAAGCATTTGTCCTACTGGACTTACAGGGTTGTGTGCAGTTTTGGTAACAAAACTACAGAAAGGATGTGGTAACATTTGAAAGAATGCAGAAGAGACTCACCAGGTTGTTTCCTGGAGAGCTGTAGTTATAAGAGAAGATTATGCAGGCTGAATTTATTCTCACCAGAACATAAGAGGCTAAGAGATAACCTTATAGATGTTTATAAAATTATGAATGGCGTAGATAGTGTAGATAGTCTTTTTTTCCCAGGACAGGGGAGTCTAGAACCAGAAGGCATAGGTTTAAAGTGAAAGGGGAGAAATTTAAAGGAGATTTGAAGGGTAGGTTTTTCACACGAAAGGCAGTAAATATCTGGAATGAACTGTCAGGGGAGGTGGTGGGGTTAGATACAATTACTGAAAGGGCCTGTCTCTGCAACAAATGGTTCTGTGGTCTTAGGTACTGAGTAACTTTACACTGTTGACACAAACACTTCCAAAGAAAAGGTAACATGGGTTAGATACCGAGTAAAACTCCCTTTGTGCCACGCCATCAAACGCTCCCAGGGCAAAGGCAGTGTGACTAAGATACAGAGTAAACCTATCTGAGCCCTAATTTCAAGAGCTGTTCCTTTCTAATTCAGAAGGATATTCTGTTCTTTTTCCAGCCCAGCCATTCTGCGAACATGTTAGTGGAAGTGTTTTCTTAATCCAAGTGCTAATGGTTTAGCAATGACACGAAGCCCAAGGACAGATATAAGCTTTCAAGTTCTTGTCATACACAGATTTGATGGACACTAGTCAAAGCAACGCTTAAATGCTTCAACTTTTTCACACGTTGAAGAAACAAGTAAAAGATTAACATGAATTTCCAGAAATACTTTCAAACCACATGTCCATCCAGTATGATTCAGAGGTCCTTGTCAGTGCAGGGTCTTCCGCTAGCCATAAAGTAAAACTTGTCGTAACCTGATCTCCTGGTGGCATTGGTCTGCTAGCCTGCACACATCTTCAAGGTCCTTGCTCCAGTCAGTTAATGATTTCTCAAACCAAACAGGAAATCAGTTTGGACAGATTTGATCTGTCCTTTGACTTTCCAGCAACCTCCTTTGGAGATTTGTGGAAAATGAAGATTAGATTCAGAAGTAATGGTTTTATTTAATTCATTCTTGGTAATTATGGCATAACAGGCAAGGCTAGTGTTTATTGCCTATCACTAGTTTCCTCCTAAAAAGCTGCTGAAAATCATTCTTCATGAACCATGCACCACACGTGGCAGTGTTCCCACCGTCTGTAAGGTGAGCACAAGCATAACCCCCAGATTGCTGTCGTCCTGATTTTCAGAGAAGATTTTCAAAACATTCAGAGACTTAGAATGCTAAAGAATTATAAAATTAAAGTGCATTGAAGGATGCCACACTGCCCATTACTGTTGTGCTGAGACCTTTCAGACTCCCCTACCTGCTGCCCACTCCAACTGCTCCATAGAATGTCAATGTCAGAAACCCATGTGGCATCATTGTAGCCCATATAGAATCAGCCTTATGATTGGTGAGAATTCCCTGAATTAACTATTCCTACCTACTGGAGAACAATCAAGAATTCTACACACCTGGTACATAAGCCAATCATAGGCTCCGAAACTGGCATATGACTTCATCTGAAGGTTGCTAGGAAACACGGGCCCTTTATAGCAGAGTTGAACATGCTTAGAGTTTGCTGCTGCTGTGACTGCAAATCAGAAAGCTATCTGCCCAAAGTAGTGTCTGTGCCTGGACCTGAACTGGAGCCTCAGACTAACAACAAAGATAGGCCAGACAGTTTGCCCATAGACTTAGATGACATCAAGCCTGCAGACGAATTTGACTATCACAAGGTAACCGGTGTTTAGCAATATCTGATCTTGAATCTGTCTAGATCACAGTGTTTGTACAGGAACAGATCCTGAGTATGTGCAGATAACTGGTTCCTTGTACGTGTGGAGTTCTCGTCTACCTTGCATGCTGAGTATGTGCACAGCTTAGTTCTTGTGACCATTGGCACTTTCCACGAACATGTTTCAACTAGTTTTACTGCCAATAAGATACCTTGAAATGTAGTTGTTGTTAGCATGATAGCAGCCAATTTATATGTAGCAAACTCTCACACATCTCTAAGACATAGTCACTAGATGACAAGATTTTCAATCGTTTTCCCTGAGGTGCAGTGGCAATTCCGACCCTGTTTCCCTTCACAGAGATGAAACACCTGAGAGAGCAGGGAGAGGCATGGCTTAACATCTCACTCAAAATATGACACCTCAGACAGTGTGGTACTCCCTCAGTATTTGACTCAAATGTTGGCCTACGCTTGTGTTTGAGTACTTGCTCAAGATTTCGGTGTGAGTGCTGCCCGTCCAGCTACGGTTAATACCACACTTGTACTTCTCAATTTGGCAGCAAATTCAGAGGGAAAGGCAGTGGAAGCAAGGTGAAAAGGGAGATCAGTAACCAGCAATGAGAAAACAGATTAAGGACTGGTTTGGACTGGGATTGTAACTGGAGTCCCTGCTGCTATGCAGAGGCACAGATTCCAATGATATCACCCATAGTTTGCTTTCCAAAACCTCACCCGATTGAGCATTGGGTCATGACTGGCTCTCGCCCCACAAACAACCTCTCTCCTCGCTCTCTGGTCTTCCATAAACGAGCTCAGAAATACCGAGTGAAGTTTGCTTGCATGGACTGCCTGACTCTTGATCTGAGGTTATTTTTGGTAAATCATGTTTTCTTTTGCCATCTTCCCCCAGGTGCTGGCCAGTTTACGGACCGTGAGGCATAATTTTGCCACACTGACTAATCTACAGGATCAAGTGAAGAGCAAGTAAGGGTTTTATTTTTGGGCTGGTGCAGAGAAGGTACATTGGGGGCACCCACTTATTCAGGTTCTTCAGTCACGCAATTTGAGAAACATTCCAAGCACTTTCCCCTCGGCTCCTGATAACGTCCCTGGTTCAGTGTGGGATCCATGGAATGCAGCCAGAAGCTAACTGAAGCAACATGGGCAGCGCTTACTGGAGATTCTCTGAAGGGTAGACAACAACACAACACAAGCTCCCCATGACGATGACTGCTCCTGGCCTTCCCCTCTGTCCCCACTGGACTGATTCGCCCAGCGGAGGTGGAACCTGGAGACCACAGTGTTGAATCCAGCAGAACAGCTCCAGCGGCCTTCACAGTCAAAGCTGAACTGGCTGTCTGCTCGGAGGGTTAGGCTGTCCACAACTGTCTTCTCGATCGGGCTCGGGAAGCAGGGCAGAACAGGGGCTAGCTGCTCTTGGATTGCCATCCAGTGGATAAACTAGGACTAGTATTGACAGAAACAGCTGCCCGAGTGGTTTGTTATTTACCCACACTTGTTGTTAGGTGATGAGAAGCATGGGATCCAGAGTAAAAGAACAAAGAGCAGAATATTGGAAAAAGCTATTGGTCTTAGAAAGAGGGAGAGAATGTTACTCCTACTTAATAATACATTATAATTCTCAAATAATTTTAATATACTATTTTTGATTACATTTTCTTCAGAAACACCGTTTTGCAAAATATATTTTTCTGCATAGGATTTTTAAGGGTGCATCAAACACTCTTGAATTAATTTCATTTGTATGTCTTGCATCCGAATTCAGATGATACAGCCTCAAACTGATTAGTTCAATCCATTGCATCTCTCCTCCACCCTCTCACAACCACTAAACCCATACTTTGCATGGCTCTCAAAAAGAAGTCGAAGACTGTTCTTCCCCTGGGTATGTTTACATGACACTGAGGAGGGTGTTTTCATCGCACTGGTCCTGTTACTCTGGGAGTGTTTTACGGGGCAATGCAAAGGAAGATTTGTTGCATCTAACCCATGTTGTAGTCAGCACTGTGTGCACCTGAGAGTGTATGGGGGTGGGGGGGGGCGGGGGGGGGCGAAACAGGTAGAGAAAGCTTTATTTTGCTATCTATCTGCACTCTGTCAGACCCAGGAGCCTAGTCGCCTTTAACGGGAGGTTCCATTTCCTGTTTCCATGAGGGAGGTTTAAGGTTAACCTGAGAGTGTGCGTGAGGGCACTTGGCATTGGACAAGATTCTCATCTAACCTTCTTCCTTTCTTAGTTGGCGATCGACAGGATGCAGCCCAGGGGTCATTCGGCCAATCCCACTCGGTGAGTGAAAGACTTGATTGGATCCTGCTGACCTGGAGGGAGATTCCCTTCTCTTCCTCTCAAATCTCTATGTACTGTCAATCTACGTATATAAATTCTTTTATGTATATATACGATAAGTGTAAAAACATAAGATGGTGTTTTTTTAATTATTGTGTTCTTTATCTTACTGTTTTTTTAATGCTGCATCGGATCTGGAGTAGCAGTTATTTGCACTTGTGTTCTGGAAATGACGTTAAACAATGTTGAGCCTTGGCACTCATCGGCCCACTGCAGGGCTTGGACATGGGCTTGTGCTTGGAAATAGACTCCATTGTGATTCACCACCTTCACTCCCATCCTTGTCTGGAGGTTCAGAATAGTCCAAAGGTCAAAGGCACAGAATGTGGTGATCTTTGCATCCGTGTAACGTTAGAGAACATCCACACCTCCAGGAGATGTAAGGACAGCATTTGTGGTTGTAAGAGGGTGGAGCAGAGATGGAAAGGATTGAGCTCATCGGTTTGAGTTGTGTCATCTGAATTTGTGTGCTTCCTACAGACTACCCTGACCCTGTAGGGCAAGAGCAGCTACTTTTGCAAGTTTCTATTTTCTCAATCCCAGGAATTCTCCCCAGGAGGAGCTCGTTCAGCCCATTGGACCTGTACTGGCTCATTGAATAAGTGCCCTCAATCAGTCCTATTGTCTTGCTCCTTCTCACAACCCTTTTCATGTATTTGCTTGAATGTTCCTGTTGAATTTGCAACCACAATCCTGTTGGGCAGCATGTTCCAGACTACCAACTAGCTGCATAAAAATATTTCTCATTCCCTCCCCGTTTGGGTGTTTGATGATCCTTTACAGTCCTTCCAGTGGAATTTGAAAGCCTTTTACAATTTTGCACAGCTCAGCTAAGCGTACCTAGAGCCCCTTCCATTACTGTGGCTGCAATCCAAGACCCTTCCGTTTTCCTGGGTAATTTACCTTAATCTTTATACAGTGTTGATGTATCGCCTCTCAACCTCCTTGGTGTCTTCCCTAGTGAGATGTCAGAAATGAACGCACTGATTGGTAAAGAGTCTCGGCCCTATTTGAACACATGGGATTTTCATCTCTCCACTGATGGGACATGTGGGAACATCTACTGTACAGTGGCAGGAGGCGGGGTAAGAGTCCTTTAAGTTGGAAAAATTAGGAGGTGCTTCACTTGCAGTAGCCCCATGGGCCATAAGTTCCACCGCTACCACTGTTCACACTGGGACTCAATTGCCTGACACCTCTGAGGTTTAATTGGACAAATATTCCACCAAGTATGGTGAGGTATCTCACTCTACCCTGTCATGGCAATGGATTAGGATTAAGGACAGTTTCTGGTTAGTGGTGGGATGAGAAGGATTTTGCTAGCCCTTCTCACAACCTGCCAGCTCTTCTTTGTTAGAGACCACACAGTACCTTGTTTAAAATTCCCATCCTTGTTCATTAAATACCTCCCTCCCTCTGTAATCTCCTCAAGCCCTAAAATCCCTTGACCCCTGCATTCCTCCTCTTATGGGCTCTTAATTAATACCTCGTGTTGCTCACTGCACCATTGGCACGTGCTTTCAGATGCCTGAGTTCTAATATTGGGTACTGCCTCCTTAAATCTCTCCACCTGTCTCCTCCGTACAACCCAGAGCTTCCAACCCTAATGTGATAATGGCATCAGGTCACACTCCTCTGTGCTTCTCTGAACCAGTGAGTATTTTACATCCACTTGAGGGGACAGATGGGGTCTCAGGATAAGATCACAAGTGAAAGATACACCTCTGACAGTGTAGTATTCCTTCCAGACTACACTGGAATATCAGCCTAGATTTCAGCACCCTGGCCTCGGGAAGTCAGGCTTTGAATCCACAATTTGTTCTCTCAGGGTTGGGCGATCTACAGATGGTACATTGTGAATCCCTTTTGTGGGCTTTGAATTCACATTGACAGATTAATGAAAACTCAGGAATCGGATTCAGTCATTCCGCGCCCCTAGTCTTCATTCCAGGTTCAGAACAGTAAATTCTAGGTCGGGTTTTCCTTCCACCATCTGCCAGTGTACCTGGGGAGCCCACACAAGGGCTGCCTCTCATTTTGTAGTCAGTATGTTAACCATCTGATTGACGTCAGCAAAGGGCCATTAATAAGAACTCCAGAAGCTGGTTCTTTGCTCCCAGCTGTTGGTTTACCATGCCAGCTGCCCTTCCCCCACCATCCCAGGCAGTCACGCCAACACCTCTCGCCCAGATCCACTCCCAGCTTAACCCTTTTCCATTCTGAGGTGCTGGGAAGTGCACATCAGACAATTTCCAAGTCAAAAGCCTCTCAAATCCACACACAGCACTGAGCAGTTCCTGGCACTCCTGCTTTGCATATTTAAAGCGATAATGTTCTGCTCTGTAGACTGGCCTTGTGTTGCTTCATTGTATGGTGCAATTGTGTTAAAAGTAAAATAATGCAGATGCTGGACATTTAAAATCAATACTGGAAATGTTATGTCAATGATTTAGATAACAGAATTGAAGGCTTTGTTACAAAGTTTGCAGACGATATGAAGATAGGTGGAGGGACAGGTAGTTTTGTGGAAGCAAAGATGCTACAGAAGGGGTTAGACAGATTAGGAGAATGGGCAAAGAAGTGGCAGATGGAATATAGTGTCGGGAAGTGTATTGTTCTGCACTTTGGTAGAAGTTGTTAAAGAGTTGATTATTTTCTAAATGGAGAAGAAATACAAAAAAACAGTCAAAAAGGGACTTTGAGTCCTTGTGCAAGATTTTTTATAGGTTAATTTGCAGGGTGAATCTGGCGAGGAAGGGAAATGCAATGCTAGCATTCATTTCAAGAAGACTAGAATATAAAAGCAAGGATGTAATGAAGAGATTTTATAAATAAAGTAAGGATGTGATGTTGAGGTTTTATAAAGACCTGTGAGGCCTCACTTGCAGTATTGTGAGGAGTTTTGGACCCCATATATTAGAATTGACACTCTGAAACTGGAAAGGGTTCAAAGGAGGTTCACAAAAAATATTCCAGGATTGAGCGGCTTATCATACGAAGAGTGTTTGATGACGCTGGGCCTGTATTCAATAGATTTCAGAAGAATGGGGGGGTCACCTCATTGAAACCTATCAAATGGTGAAAGGCCTTGATAGAGTCGATGCGGAGAGGATGCTTCCCATGGTGGGAGAGTCTAAGACCACAGTCTTGGTACAGAGGCGTGACCTTTCAGAACAGTGATGAGGAGGAACCTCTTTTGCCAGTGAGTGGTGAACCTGTGGAAATCGTTGCCACAGGCTGCTGTGGAGGCCATGTATATGTATATAAGGCAGAGGTTGATAGATTCTTGATTGGTCAAGGCATGAAGCGGGGAGAGCAGGAGAGCATTGAGGCTGAGAGGAAAAAATGGATCAGCCATGGTGAAATGGCGGAGCAGACTAGATGGACCAAATGGTCTAATTTGGCTCCTTTATCTTATGGTCTGAGCAATCTCGTACTATCAGCGGGGTAGCCCATATTGCAGTTCAGATTCCTTGCCTGCCAGGAAAGTCAATGCCAGCTGTCCTTATCCCTTATTTAAGGGACCGTGAGAGTGGGAACTTCTTCACAGCTCATTCCTGAGGAACCCCAGTGTTTAAATTGTGGGGCAATGCACATATAATGCTGGAAGAACTCAGCAGGTATAGCAGCACCTATGGAGGAGAGTGCATAGTCGACATTTTGGGCTGACACCCTTCATCAGGATCCTGATCAGGACTTCATCAGGTGTCCCCATGAAGGATCTTGGCCTGAGTTATTGACTTTTCATTTCCCTCCACAGATTCTGCCTGACCTGCTGAGTTCCTCCAGTATTTTCTGTGTTGCTCAGGATTTTCAGCATCTGCAGTCACTCGTGTGTAAATTTTGGGGTCCATCTCATTATCCATCTCACACAACTTTCTGGAGTTCTGTAACAAACTAAGCAGGCAGCCAGACCAGCCACCGTTACCCTCCGATTTGCACCAGCGACAAACTCTCAGCCTGGAGTCAGGACTGAACCACACTGGGGGCACCGACGGCTCTCACCCTGGATGTGTGCTGATATAACAGGTCTCACACAAGGCAGCAAGAGAGGCCACAGATGGCCTCGGTATTCCTGGTTCGAGACCAGAAATGAACGCAGAATTCCCACTCCTGATCTTTTCCCGGAGGCTCCTGGAAGCATGCTGTATGTGTGAGATGAGCATGGGATGGGAATTATCTGAAATATCCTCCAAGGTCAAATAACAGCTACCTTCCGTCTCCCAGCTAAGACAGATCCTGCCCTCCTCAGACTCCTGGTTTTCTTCTGCAAGCACCACCTTGCCCCACTTGCCCCCCAGCGTAGCTGTTCTAGCGAGGTCTTTTAACTTAGCACAAACTGGAGATTGATGGTGGACATTTCCTTGTCTGTGAGGGCTAACAATCAAATGGTAAATCCCAGATTTCGCCCAAGATTAAAGTCTGTGTCATGTACATGTTTCCATCTGATTGGAATGCAACAGAATTTACCTGAAGTATGGAAACAGACGCCCTTTGAGCCTCCCCTGCTATTCCCAACGGCCCCTTGTTGAAGGAGAGCAAACACGAGCAGCCAATTGTCTCTTTTCCCTTGCGCTTCTTTCCACGCTGATTGTATGTCCCTGATTCTTTCTAATATCCAAAATCTGATAACCACTGTCTTGAATGTACTGAACAACTAAGTCTACTCAGCCCTCCCGAGTAGTGGAATCCAAAGTTCATTGCTGTTTGGGTGAAGGAATTTCTTTTTGTTTCTTCTCTGACTGGATGGCCACCGATTTTTTTTTTCTCTCTCTCTGTCTGTGATTCCTCCCTGATTTGAGATCAAGAAACCAGCGTAAGCATCATCCCCGCAGAGCCCCATAAGAGTTTTGTATGTTTGATTGAGATCTCACCTCATTCTTGTAAACTCAAGAGAAAATGGAGCCAGCCTATTATTCTCACTTCAAACAACATCCATCCATCCTGAGATTCAAGTTAACCACCCTTGCATTCCCCCAACCCCCTTGCAAACATATCCTTCCTTGCAGAGACCAGGCCAGAATACACAGTATTCCACATGCGTTCTCACAAGGGCCTTTTTGAAACTGCGGAGCAATGATAATTGCAATAATTACCCTTCGAGAAACTCAGGTTATCCTATAAATCATCAAATTATCCTCGGCTTGCCCTCTCGAGAAAAGTGGCAGCAGCTTTTAATCATTTCAGTAAAGGGAATTGTTTGAACCCAAGTATGGCTCTGTGCTGCTCAATCTGCAGTTTGCCTCAGTGATAACGCAGCTCATGGCTCCTGAGGGAGCTGTCAGACAGTTGGGTTACTAAATATACACGTACCCAGCACTCCTGTGCAATCCATCAGCCACAAATTAAATTGAACAGAGTCTCAGAGCTCATCCATGGTGGGTTCATTGCCTTCTTGCCTGTAGTTATCAGTTTAATTGGGTGAGGCAAACTCTTGTCCCTGTGTCATAAAAGGTCATAGATTTGATCCTCAGCAGTTGCTGCGACTAGTGTTGGTGCTGAAGATGCACGTGGCTGTTGGAAGAGATATCATTCAGATGAAAGATTAAACCAAACCTCTTGACTCTCTCCTGAGGTGGAAATAAAAGAGCCCCAAGCATAAATGTACCTCATGGGAGGGGAATGTTAGCACAATACGTTTGAATTGGTTCTGGCTGTGGTTCATTTCACTTATGTACAGGAACGATATCAGTAAGCTTGAAAAAGTGCAGCGGAATTTACAAGGACATTGTCGAGACTTGAGAACATCAGATACGGAGAAAAGCTGAATAGTTTAGGACTTTATCTCCTGGGCTGCTGGAGTACAAGGGAAAATGTTATAAAGGTGTGCAAGATTATGATGGACAGAGTAAAGACATGCAGGCTTTATCCCCTGGGGTTGGCTGAGACTAGAAGTAGAGGTCAGACGTTTAAGGTGAAAGGGGAACCTGAGGGGGAACTTCTTCACTCAGAGGGTAGTGAGAGTGTGGAATGAGCTGTCAGCGCAAGTGGCGGGTGTGGGTTCAATTGCAGCACTTAAGGGAAATTTGGATAGGTGCGTGGAGGTGAGGAGTATGGTCCGGGTGCAGGTAGGTGGGACTAGGCAGAGAAATGGAGCACGACTAGATGGGCTGAAGGGCCGTTTCTGTGCTGTGGCTCTGTGGTGGAAGCTGGAGGTAACAAAAGGACAAGTAACACACAGCACACAGTCTGTGACGGTCTGGAGAGGTGGTAAGGGGTAAACATTGTGATGGAGGATCAGCGACTCATTCAGGATGTGAGGGGAAATTGCCATTGATGTCTTTTAATGTTTAGATTTTTTAAGTTAAAAAATACTTCATTCATTCATTGCAGTATCAAAAAACATGTATTATAAAACATTGAAGTTAACATTTTCCTTAACATATTATTCCTGTTACTTAAATTAGTGGTTATCATTATCAGTTGTCATTCATTTGCAACTTTAAGGCAAATAGTGCTTGGGTTTCATTACAGGTTTCAGTTAAGTACTGTGCAATAGTGGGAGATCCTAAACCGTGCACTGACTGCACCCCAGCTTCAGCACCACCCCCTCCCACCTGCCCCAGCACATATCCTGGAGATACAAGCGGGCAGCTTACAGCACTGCGTCATGGGCACCCTCTTCCTCTGGAATATTAGCAGTTTCCTGGCATTCCTTACACTGTGTTGGTAGTTTCCTTACAGCAGCCAGTACTTGTGTCAGTGTGAGTCCCTGGGAACAGTCCTCACAGCACAGAGGTCAGTGTTATACAACTGCCCAGCACAAACATCGCTTTCCAGGTGTTACTGCAAAAACACATTCCCTCAGGGACGGGCACTGCTCGTATTTCCAGTGCAGCTGTGGCAAGGGCAATATGTGGTGTGACCACTATTCAGATCATACATGAATGATCTAATGGGGTGGATGTTTCTCATTACCAACTGGGAAAGGCTTTGGAAATTATTTTAGTTCTTTGGGAATGAGGGATTCTGCCAAATGACTGTGACAATCTGCTTGGGGAGTCATCCAACAAGATCCACCATTCCCTACCCCCTCCATCTGCCTGGTTCTGATGACATTTCATTCAGACCGCAGCCCAGTTCACTTGTTGATCCAAGGTATCCTTTTGGATAACTGTAGATATAACCTGTGCACCCCTTGGGGGTGATTAACAGAACAAACCTGTTCTGAGAAAGCCTTACTCAATATCTAACCCATGCTGTGCCCTGGGAGTGTTTGATTGGACAGTATAAAGGGACGATAAAAGACACACAATTACAAGTTCACAAGGATACATGGCATCCATAAAATCAGTCCCCCAATTTCATAGTGGGAGCAGATATTTGGGATTTGGGATTGGTATGTTTTCTTTTCTTTAAAGATGGGGCATGTATCATATGAAAACACCACCAAAAAAAAAACCCCAAATGCTGGAAATCTGAAATAAAAATAAATAAGCTGGGGAAAAGGAGGTGATGGAGCATCTATGGAAGGAAAAAAATAATGGATGTTTCAGGTTGAAGAGCCGTCATCAAAACTGAGACTAGAGAAAACAAATTGGTCTATGTGGGGGAGGGAACTCGATAGAACAAGGGGAGTGTCTGTGATAAGATGAAAAATGTGCCCTGTGCTTTGGCAGACTGTAAATCTCACTAGATTTTATGCTAGAGATGAAAGAAATAATGGACATTTTTCACAGACCATCAAACTTAAAATAATTTTTCAAAAATACAGTTTTGCTCTCCTGTCCAAATATCTCCTTTGAAACTCCCATGGAGCCACTGATACTGATTTATTGATTTAGTTGTTGAGATACAGTATAGGATAAACTTTTTCAGCCCTTTAGCTTGTGCAGCCCAGCAACCCCTGATTTAACTCTAGCCTAATCACAGGACAATTTACAGTGACAAAATTAACCTACTAACTTGTATGTCTTTGGACTGTGGGAGGAAACTGGAGCACCTGGAGAAAGCCGACTCATTCCACGGGGAGGATGAACAGACTCCTTACCAATGATGTGGGAATAGAAAGCTGAACTCCAACACCTGAGCTGTAAGGGCATTGCACTAACTGCTACGCTACTGTTAAGCAGGTTTTATTCTACAATTCAACATTTGTCTAGTTGCAAACAACAGGAATTCTGCAGATGCTGGAAATTCAAGCAACACACATCAAAGTTGCTGGTGAACGCAGCAGGCCAAGCAGCATCTCTAGGAAGAGGTATGGTCGACTTTTCAGGCCGAGACCCTTCGTCAGGACTAACTGAAGGAAGAGTCCTGACGAAGGGTCTCGGCCTGAAACGTCGACCGTACCTCTTCCTAGAGGTGCTGCCTGGCCTGCTGCATTCACCAGCAACTTTGATGTGTGTTATTTGTCTAGTTGATTTCTTCTTGTTGTCTGCCACCTCCCCTTGGCTCTGTGGCCTTCTGGTGAAATGTTTTCCTTTCTCCCATAGGCTGTGCTCCTGTCTCCTGCCTCAATGCCCTGACTCACAGGGATGTATTGACAGCCAGTGGGTGTTGTCCTAGGAAGCAGGGAAGCCCACTTCAGAGCTCCCACTCTCCCCATCCATCTCCCTTTTCATGGGCCACTGCATTACTTCTTATTCATTGGCTGCCATTCAATCCCCCACCGCTAATGGTTAGGCTGTTTTAGAGGGCACTTTGCCATGGTTCTGGGATCATATAAAGACCAGATGAGGTAGGATGGATGGTTTCATTCCTCAATAGATATCAGTGAACCAGAAGGTTTTTGCAACAAACTGCTTGTTTCTTGATCGCCATTAGCAATACTAGCTTTTCAGTCCAGGTTTATATTGAAATTGAAATTTCTCAAATGGTAGGAAATGTACAAAAAGATGAGAGGCATAGACAGGGTAGGTACTCTTTCCCTAGAGTGGAAATGTCAAATCATAGAGGGCATTGCTTTAAAGTGAGAGGGGTAAAGTTTAAAGGAGATTTACGAGGATTTTATTTTGAATAGAGCATAGAGTCATAGAGCACCAGAGTACAGAAATGGGCCCTTCGGCCCATCAAGTCTGTGCTAGCCTTCTGCCTAGCCCCATATATCTGCACCCGGACCGTAGCCCTCCATACCTCTCATCCATGTACCTGTCCGTAGTGGTTAGTGTAATGTTATTCCAGCGCCTTCAGCCTGGGTTCTGTACCTCTGCTGTCTGTTAGGAGTTTGTGAGAACACAGGGAGGTGTGGAAGGAGATAGAATAGCATTGGTTAAGAAGCATTCAAACAGATAGGGAGGGGAGGGATATCGATCATGTGCAGGCAGACAGGATTGGTTTAATTTGGCATTCGGGTCAGCAAAGATATCATGAGCCTGTTCCTGTGTTTTGCTGTTTTATGTTCTATCTCTGGATTACTGCCTTATTAGCAAAGCTCTGCGTCACAAGCCCAGGAATTCCAACCACAGGCCCCTCTTCGGCCATCTGCCCATCACCTTTGCTGAATTGAGGCTGGGGGGATCACACCTCTGCAGTTCATTCCGTCACCCAAGCCTTGTCCTAGTTCCCTGCGAGTCTGATAGCTTTCCATTCCAGATCGGGACCTGCCAGTCCGTACTGCTCCATGTCTGATTTTCCAGGAAGCTGTGCTCGTTCACGAGAAGCAGTTGTCCAGCGCAGGCATCGGGAAGCAGGCTTGGAGGACGTGGGGATGTCCCCTCCCGCTGTGGATTGGATGCGCTTCCTGATCGGTCACCGGGACACCCGGAGTTTTATCCATCTCCTAACTGACCTGTCAGACAGCAGCACCTATGGATTTCATTCGATGTAGTGAGGGTCAAACCTGAACAACAACCAGCAGCAGAATTGAAAAGTGACTGAATTAACCAAAAACAAAGGCAATTAGTGGGCAGGAGATTTAAAACCTTTACCAAAGATATTTTTACATACTGAAGATTGAGTTGTTGAAGACACCTTATTAAGGACCCGTAGAGAGAGAGTATCTGCACTGGGAGTTTGCATTTGGAAAAACAGCTTCTATCCTCCGAGTCCAGGCAGTGGTGTTGCTGTTAATTGGTTTGCAAGGTCAGCCCTGATGGAGAAGGGGGGACTTTTGCCTTCAGCACCACGGCTGGGGAATGTGGAGTCTCCTTGCCCTGTGCCCCAAAGTTAAGGGATGAAGGGGGATGCCCAAGCAGAGTGCCCACCCTGCATCAGATCATGGGTGCAAGTGCTTCTGGTGATGGGACAGGGCTCGGCAGCCTACCTGAGTGTCTTTGTGTCTGTCTGTCTCCAGAGGAGAACTCCCACAAGCTGGCCATCGAGACGCTGGAGGAGCTGGACTGGTGCTTGGATCAGCTGGAGACCCTGCACACCAGGAATTCCGTCAGTGAAATGGCATCCAACAAGGTGAGCTGGGACAGAGGGGTGCAATGTAGAGGGTGGTGTGGTGGCAATGAGGGATTGGGGGGGGGGGTTGCGGTGGAAGGGCTTCATACAGAACACATACAAAGGCCTTCCTCCTGCCCACTGAGCTATCCCCATCACATTCCTTCTCCCCCACCCCCATCCCCACAAAAGGGTCTGCTCGAGTAATGGGTTTAACTCAGTGTGGAGGCTCTTTCTCAGCTGCAGCGGGTTTTGATGGGGAGGGTGTTTTGGGGGTAAAATGTGGATAGATAAAGTGTGTGTGCTTCGGATGTATGCGACATCTCAACCCGACGTTCCTACCCTCCTACCTGCGACCACAAGGTGCACGATGGTGCTGAATGAGCCCAGCATTGTCAGTGGTGTTATCGGGAACTTAAATGGCGACCCTACCTGTCCTCTCAGGTACATGCTAAAGAGCTCACAGTATTAAATTTGCTCTGTCCCGCTCCCTCGCGAGGTTTGTCTCTGGGGCAAAAATGCCAGAAAAGGTCCGCGCCGGTAGGCACCTGGTTTCACCCTCTCTGGGTGGAGCAACTGAACTTGTCCATCCACAAGTAGTGAACCTTGGGACTGTATGTGTGGGTCATTGGGGCGGCTTCTTCACAAAGTAATCTCCATCAATCTAGCCTCTGGTCAAAGGTGGAAGGGCTCTGGATAGTGACATTTGAGAACACCACGAAAGTAAGGGAATGCTTTGAGGTTAATTGTGTTCTGCCTGCTGCCTGTGCTGAGAATACATTAAGGTAAAAGTATCAAATTAACTAAAAAAAAAACAAGCAATAGAGTGTTATAGTTCAGAAACAGACCCGTCAGCCCAGTCAAACTCCCTGTTGCATGAACCTCACTTTTATTCTCCTTACATCTCTATCAACTCCTCCTTGTACAGACTTGGAACAAGGAATACTGGCCCAATCACTTGCACCTCTGGGATGTGGGAAGAAGCCTGAGCACCCAGAGGAAACTCTGGGAATTTCAGGGACATATGCAAACCAGAGGGCAGGACCGAACCCAGGGAATCAGCCATGAGGCGGCTGCTCTATCAGCTGCATCGTTGTGGTGGTGACAGCCTGAAATTCCTGAAAAGTGTATTTATATAGAGTGCTATTGTAGCTTATATTATGCTTAATTTATCATAATTATATTGTGCAAAGATCATGATCAGCTCC
The DNA here is from genome assembly GCF_963921235.1 of Mobula hypostoma. Lineage (NCBI taxonomy): Eukaryota > Metazoa > Chordata > Chondrichthyes > Myliobatiformes > Myliobatidae > Mobula > Mobula hypostoma. The sequence goes on along the minus strand of NC_086120.1, from coordinate 24,282,919 downwards.
TGTGTGCATAAGGAGTGTCGGAAGTGAAAGGGAACATCTTGCTCGGCCTGTTACCATCCAGCCTCGGGGGTGTGTGTGTGAGAGTGAGGGTGGGGGGGGAGAAAGCAATACATGTGGACATAATGAGGGCAGTGAACCGCCATTCAGTGAGATCCTGACTGATCTGGTCTTTCAGCTCAGCTCCACTTTCCCGCAAGCTTCCAGATCCATCCATTCCTGCACGGTCTAAAAACCTGTATCAGAGCTGCAGATATGCTAACAACTGCCTCCACAGCTTCTGACGACAGAGTACATGTATTCAGTATGCACAGATAAAAAGGAACTCCTAGCAGTGACTGCACCTTAAAGGGAAATCACTTGGCTATCTACCTGTCAGAACAATAGTGAAAAGTGCTTTCGAAATTCAGGGCTTTTTGGCATCCATGAGGTTTCCAGTGTCAGAATAAAAACAAGAGCGGACTTGCATCTACTTAAGTTGTAAGCAATGCTATGAATGGGAGTAATTTGATTGACTGGGATTGTGATATATAAACAGGGGGATTATCCATTAGAGTTCCATCGAATGAGGAAGAACAGGAATATTAGATTAGATTATGAGGACACGCAGTCCTCTTTTATTGTCATTTAGTAATGCATGCATTAAGAGATGATACAGTTTGTTCCTCCAGAATGATATCACAGAAACACAAGACAAACCAAGACTAAAAAAACTGACAAAAATCACATAATTATAACATATAGTTACAACAGTGCAAAACAATACCGTAATTTGATGAAGAACAGACCATGGGCACGTAAAAAAAAGTCTCAAAGTCTCTCGAAAGTCCCATCATCTCACGCAGACAGTTGAGAGGAGAAACTCTCCCTGCCATGAGCTTCCAGCACCGCAAACTTGCCGATGCAGCACCCTGGAAGCACCCTGACCACAGTCCGACTCTGAGTCTGTTCGAAAACTTTGAGCCTCCGACACCGAGTACCGAGCACCATCTCTGCGAGCGCTTCGACCCCGGCCCTGACTCAATTCATTGCAGTTTTACATTGGCCATGAATGGGTAGAGATTTGAATCATTGATATTCTGTTCAATGGGAATGACTGAGAAAGAATTGGATCCTTTGGAGTTGGATTAAACTAATTCAGATATGAAGGTGTTGAGGTCTTTTCCTGAGTAAAGTGCCTACACTCCTTGTCTTTTGTTCAGTAAGAGCGCCCCAATGTTACCAGAGGTGCCATCACCTTCATTTATCGCATTGCTTCTCTCAACAGTTTAAGAGAATGCTGAACCGCGAATTAACACAGCTATCCGAAATGAGCCGGTCAGGAAATCAGGTCTCTGAGTTTATATCCAACACGTTTTTAGGTGAGTGCAATGTCATGACCAGTATCCATGCATGTGTGTGTCTGTTTTACACTGTCAAATATGATGATACGGGTATTGCTCTTGCTTCTCAAACAAAATATGGCAGGTTTGCGACTCACTTCAGACTCTTGAGACTTTTTTAATTTGAGACTTCCAATGCAATACTGAAGGAATACTGCTTCGGTGGTGTGGGGAGGGGTTTCACTCCTCTCCATAATACCTTTTCTCATTTGGCCCGTGTAACTGTTCGAGTGACCCACAATAGCAGAGCTGCTACTGCAGAGCTTCAGAGAGCCAGGTTCATGCTTGACCCTTGATGCCTATGGTTGGGCTTTGCATGGTCTCCCTATATTTCCTCCCACGCACCATGTGGATTGGTAGGTCAACTAGCCATTGTAAATTGTAAGGAGTGACAGAATCTGCTGGGGAAGCTGGATTTGAGAGGAATATGGGTTGAATGAAATGAAGGAATTAATGTAGAATTAGTCTAGCTGGGTGCTCAGTAGTTGTCACTGACCTAGTTAGCCCTAAGGTCCCCTTTCCATACTCTCTAACTCAGTGATAACGGGTGCATGGTTAAGGTTTGAAAGAACCATTGTGGGAGGGTAGAGGGTTATATGGTGGAATATTATTATGAAATAACAGTTTGCATCATAAAGGTATGATATTTTCAATATCATGGCTATGCTAGCCCTTTGCAAAGTCAATGATTTATAGTCTTGTACTCTTTGCCTCTTTTGTGCTCTTGTAAAATGTGTGTGTAACCAGGCAGCCCACAGATAGCTGTCTCTTCCTCACCTGACTCAGTGGGAGAAGGGCCAGGAGTTTCTTCCTCAATCAATGGGGAGTGAGTGAAAGGCAGCATGTACCACACACCCAGATCATCATCCTCCGAATCAGTATCCCTCTATTGGGCGGGGCCCGGCCCAGCTTCTCCCGCTGTGGGCCCTGCACTCTGCAAGTGGGACAAAGGAGCTGCCCACGTAGGCAGTGTCTTCCGCCGTATGCAGCGAATGCACGACCTGCGGTATTCTTCAGCCTCTGACTTCATTCGGGGCCAGTAAAACCGATCTCGGAGCAATCCATAGATATTTTCCACCCCAAATGTCCAGAATCATCATGAAGTAATTTCAACGCCATCCTCCAATACTTCTCACGGAGAGCCAGCTGCCAACACCGAGATCAGTCCGGGGGTGATGTGACCTGGTATAAGATCTAGTTCTTCAACTCCAACCAAGGCCATTCTTTCAGTAATGGAGGCACCGAAGCGTGTTTCGTCTTCTCCGCCTGAGCCATGTCTCCCTTTTCAACCGTGGACCAAATAGTGCCAATGCCCGGATCATCTCACTGTGCCGCTGCCATTTCCCCGGAACTCAATTCCAGCAGCTGATTTGTCTTCAGAGCAGTCAGGTTATGGTAAACTTGGGGTATGGCATCATCAGAAGCCCCCATTTGATCCACTGCTCGATCCGGCCTCTCCTTGTCCTCTGCCTTCACGGTGATGGCAAACTGACACATGGCCTTCACCCCAGGGGCAGGAACGCTCACCTCGTCCATGTCCAGTCCCTCATGCGCCCGTCGGGACACACTGGAGTGTGGTCCTACTAAGCCTTCTGGAATAGGGTCTTTTGCTTTTGGGAGTTCCTTGGTACATTGCTGGAAACGTGTTTCCCCTGAGACACCAGGCCGTTCTCTCACTGGGTCTCCTCTAAGTTTCCCGACACCTCTCTCTGCTTAGATACTCATGGGCTTGCTCTCCGAGGGGCTTCCTGCCACTCATATTCCCACCAGAAGTGTCCCTCTTCCCCATAGTTATAGCAGACGCTACTGACCATCCCTCTTCTCACGGAACCCCGGCCACCCACAGCCCTCTGCGCAGTCCGTCCCCTGGGGGGTGGGGGGGGACCTCTCTACAGGTCCTATCATACGGAGGGTCCACACCCGCTGTTAGCACCCGAAACATCTCAGTTCTCAGCTCTGCCACCACCTCCTTTACCATTTCCCGGGTTGGGCTGGCCCCAGTCACTTCACCACAAGGGGGGCTATTACTGAGGACTGTACCCTGCAGACGGAGTCCTCCCATGCCTCTGCTGCGTTCTCCTCTTCCCGTATCTCTCTGATCAGCTCAACAAAAGATGGAGGGGGGGGCGCGTCTTACAAGACTGTCGGAGATCCCACGCAATCCGGTCATGGGACTGGGCACCCCGGCTATCTGGTCAATTCATAACTGGTCCACCTCAGCCGCCTGAATGACCCCTCTGTGCCGCAAGCAACTTAGCTGCCTCTCTAGCTGAAAAATAAAAGCAGAAAGCTTCTCCCTCTTCTCCTGACACATGTTTTGAACCCCCACCAGGAGCCTCCTTGGGCTTCCGGTCAGACCAAACGCATTGTCCAGTGCCATCAGATAATTGACAGGTGTCGCTATGGGATAATTTAACCTGACAGTTCTGACAACGTCAGCGGCCCGTCCATTCAAACTTTCAACCAATCTCTGTTGCTTTTCCTCATCCGAGCCTGCCACTCATCTAAGAAATGAGAGGCCCGCTCCGCCCACGTCTCATACTCCTCCTCCCCTTTAGGGGTGGGCGTTATTCCGGAGAACAGGCGGAGCCTGCCATAGCTGGGACTTTGAATCTGATTTTTCCATTCATTCGCCAGAGAAGTAAGGACGGATACTACCTCAGAATTCTCACTCTTCACTGGGGGATGTGGACTGATTAGACATTCCAAATCCGACCACTCTTTCCCCTCACTCCTCAGAAACGATAGAACCTTGTCTCTGAAATCTCCGCCCCCCCCCCCCCCCAACCGCGGGCAACTCAGCTAGTGTTGTAAGTGAGGAAACAGGGTCGGTAGGTCTCAAAGGCAAGGACTCTGGACACACAGTCTCGGTAGTAAAGGATTTTATTTACAGAAGGCAAACGTTGGAAAATGGCAACTGAAGCAACACGCACACGGGCACAATTTACAGCAGTCGTGGGAAAAGTTGGATCGATAATAAAACACGCGGGCAATTAATAACAGACGTGGGAAAATCACATGGGAACAAAGTGCGTGCATGCGTACACGTGCGCACACACATACACACACACCCTCCCCAAGGAAAAGTCAATACGATAGCCGCCACCCCTTGACCCTGTGCAGGCACGACTCTATGCTATTAGGGACAATAATCAACGCTCCCAACCCTATTCAATGCACAGCTCACCAACAGTTTCTCCAGCGCCGTTCCACGGTTCTCAGCCTGGAGTGAAGCAGGGTGGTCCCTCGGAGATGGCAAAGAGAGAGTCCAGCAGACGTGGCACCCTTTTAATGCAGGAGGGCTGGAGGGTCCATCCCAGATAATTCACAGTGGGGGCCAGTGGCTCGCTGCCAGCAGAGTTAAGCTGATTACAAAGGCCAATTGCCCAAGGCCAGGTACAAGGCTAATTAAAGGGGCCAATGGTTAGGTATGCATTGATGAGTGAGGAGGGGACAAACTTTGATTGGCAGGTGGCGTGCCTTCCAACCAGGTAGTGGGCAGTGCTGTCACGTGACAGTCACAACCCCTCCACTGCAGCTAGTGACCCAGCCTGCTGGGCACCTGTCTCCTCCCCCCCGGACAGTATGGACAGGCCATGGCCCCACCTCACCTGGGGCACCGATAGACGCTGGCAGTCCCACCGCCGTTATGTCAACGCTAGTCTGAACTGAAACAAGGTCTGAGCCCGCCATTTTGTCAAACTTTCATGCTACGATTTCAACTTTGCCAACAGCCTTAACTATACTCAAAAATCGAATTAACAATTTATCCAGGGTACAAATATCCACCCCACTCAACACATACACGCATTAATAACCGGCACCCACAAAGGCACACCAGCGTTCTACCCCAGCAGCATTCATACCAGCACTGATTTAAACAGGGCAATCACAGAGCATCCAATGGAATCAATCCCAGATGAACCCCCACCATTGTAACCTCGGGCTAGGCCAGCTCGCGTTCATCAAGGGGGATCAGCCTGTGGTCCCGCCAGACTGGGTAATCACGTTTGTGTGGATGCTGTGTAATGTACCCCCAACGCAAAATATCAGACAGTACACCATATGCAATTAAATGATTAAGCTTTATAACTCTTACTTTGACTATCTAGTTAGTAGAGAAACAAAATATAAAAGATAAAGGGCGCCAATCGTATAAACAGTCTGTGCACAATCGCTGAAGCTCGCTCGGTAGCCTTCCTTCCACCATTCGACCTCCGAGCGTCGCTAACCTTCGGAGCCCCACTTGGAGTCCACCCTGTCGGGTGGCCTACCGCATCTCTCCATTCGCATGTTCTCTCTTCATCCCTCTCGCGCCTTCTGGTAAAAGCCCGCAAAACCAACAGCTTCCAGAATCACCAGACAGGGCAACAAGATCCTGATTGGCTAACATGCATAATTATTCCCGGCCATAACCCAAACATTTCTGCCACAGAGAAACCATTACCTCAGCAGTTAACATTACAAAGAAGCCATTACATGTGCTTGTTGGAAGGATTGCTTGCCTGCTTCTTTGGGAACCACCTCGCTGAAACTCAATATTTTAACCTAACCTGCTGAGTATTCCTGGTATTCTTGGTTTTTATTTCAGAGTTTCAGTATCTGCAGAATTTTGCTTTTGATAAGAATGCCTTAGCATAAGTTACAGGCCAGACATTTTAATCGAGGGATTTTGATTTGTATATAGATAAACATGTGCCTGAGATTGAACTGCAAATTGAAACCTTACCAAAGAGTTTTGAGGTTTAATTTATAAAAGACCAGTAAGTGGGAGTGAATTATAGGCTGATTGAGGAATTCAGGTAGTTTATACATAGGTTACATAAAATTACTCACAGGTAAAATGCACAAAATAACATAGGCATAAAATAACAGATTGTTAGAAGTTACAGGTTTGTAGAAGGTTTAGGTGATTTATATACTTAGTAAGATGCTGTGCTGGAATATTTTCCTCATTTCCTGGACCTCATAGAACTGAGCAACAATGGAAATGAATGAACAGTTTCAGGCCAAGACCCTTCTTCCGGACTGGAAAGGAAGGGGGAGGGAAGATGCCAGAGTAAGAAGGTGGGGGAGGAGGGGAAAGAGTACAAGCTAAAGAGTGATTGGTGAAGCCAGGTGGGAGGTGGGAGAGGGGGAATGGAGTAAGAAGCAGGGAGGTGATAGGTAGAAAAGGTAAAGAGTAGGAGAGGAGAGTGGACCATGGGAGAAAAGGAAGGAGGAGGGTCACCAGGGGGAGGTGATGGGCAGGTGAGGAGAAGGAGTTAAGAGGGGGACCTAAATGGAGAAATAAAGAAGAGGGAAAGGGGAGGAGGAAAAATATTCGCAGTTGGAGCAATCGATGTTCATGCCTTCTGATTGGAAGCTTCCTAGACAGAATGTAGTGTGTTGCTTCTCTAATCTGAGTGGCCTCATTGTGGCAGAAGAGGAGGCCATGGCCTGACGTCAAAGAAGGAGTGGGGATTAGAATTGAAATGGTTGGACATCAGGAAATCCTGCCTTTTGCAGATGGATTGAAAGTGTTCAACAAAGCAATCCCTCAATCAACGTTGGGTCTCGCCAATGTAGAGGAGGCCCCATCAGGAAAACTAGATGCAGAAGACAACCCCAGCAGATTCACAGGTGTTGCTCACCTGTTTGTGGCCTGAATGGTGGTGAGGGAGGAGGTGAATGGGCAGGTGTAGCACTTCTGTCACTTGTAGGGATAAGTGCCAGGTGGGAGATTAGTAGGGAGGGAAAAATGAACAAGGGAATCGGGGGAGCGATCCCTGTGGAAAGCAGAGAGTAGGGGTGGGTGGGAGATAAAGGTGTGTTTAGTGGTAGGTCCTGTTCGAGATGGCAGGAGTTGCGGAGAATGGTGTGCTGGATGTAGAGGCTCATAGGTTGGTAGGTGAGGACAAGATGAAATCTATTCCTGTTAAGGCAGCGGGAAGATGGGGTGAGCTGGACGTCCAGAGAATGGATGAAATGTGGGTGAGGGCAGCATCGTACAAAGTCCGGTTTTTTGAAAAAGTAGGACATCGCTGATCGTTCTCTGATGTCCTTGAAAAGAGACCCTCATCCTGGTACAGAACTGACTAGTGTGGGACTAGACAAAAAGAGTCTGGTATGGAAGCTAACACAGATCAGCCCTTTCCCCACTCTAACCCACTACATTCATGTGTCTGCTCTTTTGTCAGGGTGACAAACCAGAGGCAAGACTGCTGTTTGTATAGAGGACTCAGTGTTGGGACCCTTATGGTATCCTGAATATTCCTTGGGACTTCTTCCTGGAGTTCTGGACGCCTGGTGGCAAGTGTTGCACCATTTCAGTAGATGTGCAACTGTGCCAAACCCAGTGTATCTCTGTCCAAGCCAGTGAACTCCTGCCAATGTACCTGCGACAAGAGATTCTGCAGAGTCTGGAACTCCAGAGTAATACGCACTAAATGCTGGGGTAACTCTGCAGGTCAGGCAGTGTCTATGGAGAGGAATAATGAGTTGATGTTTCAGGCTGAGATCCTTCATCATGTGCCAACGTCATACAGGGAGACAGCTTCAGAACTGAGAAATTGTCACAGTTAGTTATTGCCTGGTCTATTGTCACAATAAGAGGAACTGTGTGGGTTAATGAGCTTCACTTTTAGTTAGAAGATTGTGTGTTCAGATCCGACTCCTGGACTTAGATACAAATATGTAGTCTGATGGACCCTTATTGCCATAAAAGCTGATCCCCATCTACCATTCCAAGTGTCTTTAGAGACCCAAGGTACAATTCCAAGAAAGAGCCCAGGAGTTTTCTGTAGCATCCAGGTCAATCAGCATAACTAAAACATTTCTTCTGATTGTTGTCACCTTGCCTTCATGGGATTTGGGTGTGAACAATTTGCCAGCTGCATTTCTGACACAGGTGACTATAGCTCATGTACAAGGCATGGTTAGTAAGCTTGTGGATCATCCTAAAGTAGGTGCTATCATAAACAGTGGAGAAAGTGATCAAAAATTAACAGATCTTGATTAGTTGGGTAAGTAGATAGAAGATTGGCAAATGGCATTCAATTTGGATAAGTTGAAAATGTTTTTTTTTTGCATTGTGGGAAATCAAACCAGGGTTGGAGTTATACAGTAAATGGCCAGACCCTGGGGAATACTGTGGAACAGAGAAACCTAGAAGTACAAGATCCCTCTACCCCCCTCTGTAATGTTGAATCAGGTTCGCAGGCCTAGCCAGTGAGACAGAAACTGACTTTGAGTAAGTATATTAATCATTTATTTACAAACAGTAAGAATTTGACTGAGCATTCATGTTCCCCAAGCTACAGACACTATAAAGCTGAATATTCAACAAACATACTTAGTTAAAAGTGGGTGCAGGGCATACCTTCCTAATGACCATGTGCCCAGCTTACCTTAAACACGGGGAGAGAGAAAAGGAACCTCCCACACATGTTCTCTATATTCCCAGGATATTTGAAACTGGACACCAATCAGCAAACCAATGGGAAAAGGAGCTGGAGTTCCTAAACTAACCAATCATGATGGAAGTTTGGAAGTTACTTTTGACAGGCAGACTAAGGACACCCTCATATCCATATGCTTATTGAAATGTCTTTTAAGTGACATTGTATCTACATCAACCATTGCTCCAGCAGTTCACTCCATATAGGCACATAGTTTGCCCAAAGCAACATCACAGATAGACAGTGTGGTGAAGAGGGTGTTTGGCACATTACCTCTCAGTTAGGCCATTTATTAGGGACATATATTGCAATTTATTAAATTATTAATGAGAGTATTGCATACTGTTTTAGGCACCCTGTTGTAAGAAAGGCATCATTAGACCAGAAAGAGTGCAGTGAAGATGTTGCCAGGATTTGAGGGCTTGAATTATGGGGAAAGGGCTGACTGGCTAGGACTTTATTCCTTGGAACTGAAGAGGCTGAGTGTGACCTGTAGAGTCATATAAAATCATGAGGGGTAGAGACACAATGAACACACATAGTCTTTTTTCCCCCAGGAGCAGAGGCTTAAGGTTAAGAAGTCAAAAATTTAAAAGGGACCTGAGGGGAAACTTCTTCACGCAGGCTGTGGTGTGAATAGGACATAAACTGCTGGAGCATGTGGTTGATGTAGATACAATAATAACACTTTGGAGACATTTGGAGAAGTATAGGGATTGGAGAGGATTAGAGCAGAGGTTCCTAACCTGGGGTGCATGGACCCCTAAGTTAGTGGTAGGTGTCCATGGCATAAAAATAGTTAGGAACCTCTGGTTTAGAGGGATGTGGGCCAAAGGCAGGCAAATAGGACTAGCTCAGTGGATACCAGGGCTGGCATGGATGGGTTGGGCAGAAAGAACTATTTCCATGCTGTATGACTCCAGCTCAGAATGACTCTCATTGGCTGCAAAGCACCTAGGGTGTGCTGAGATTACGTAAACCAGTATTGAAATGCACCACTTTCTCTTTATATTTTCCAACTGTTTGTTCTGCTCTTTCGAAGACAAACCACATGAAATGGAAGTGCCTCGGGGCAGGGAGAAGGAACTGGAGACCATGGGACAAATCAGCGGCTTGAAGCACAGCCTGAGCGTGATCTCCTCTGCTGACATCCCACGATTCGGTGTGCAGACCAAACACGAAACTGAGCTGGAATCGGTACACAAGAAATCCTTTTTACACCTTTTAACCCATCATCCTGGGGCACTTGCCTTTGTGTCAAGTGGAGAATTATGTGCACAGTGGAACATTTAGGTATTGGAGATATCACAGCTCAGATACAAACTATAGCCCCCCACTATGCTGCCTGATCAAACACTGCCAGGGTAGGGACACACAGGTCACAAATCAGATAAACTTGCTCTCAGCAGGTTTACATTTTTTCCTCTTGGGCAGCATGGTAGTGTAGCATTTTGCCTAACGCTATTACAACACCAGTGGGCTGGGTTCAATTCTTCCACTGCTGCAAGGATTTGAACAGTCACCCTGTGACCATATGGATTTCCTTCCTCATTCCAAAGGCGTACGGATTAGTAGGTTAATTGTGCACATGTGTAATGGGCTTGTTAGGCCAGAAGGCCATGCTACTGTGCTTTATCTCAAATCTAAAATCTAAAAAATCAAAATTCTACTGCTACACTGTTCCATCAAACCAGAACAGTGATAAAACAGGTTTTTTTTTATTGTGGCCTTTTAAAAATTTCTGCTGAAATTCCAGTTTATTTTGCCTTGTGCAATTTTTTTCATCAATTAACCTATTCTTATGACATTTTTGAACTTTTTTTTCAAAATATTACATGAAATAACAAATATCTCAATACATTTAAGAGTGATATTTCATGCAGTTATTTTAATCTTGGCTGCAAATGAATTTACCACAATTGATGAATAATTTTAAAACTAAACTCTGAAATCCCTGATTATAAATGATCAAAAACTTGCTTTAAAAGTTGTACAAAGCAATTACTGTGGCATTTTTATGAGCAGTAATCAGTTTCCTTGTAATTACAAAATTATGATTAAAAGCGATGCAATTTTTGAAGATCTTACATTAAAAAGGCTAATTCTATGAACCTCCTGCATTTATTAACCTGTTCACTTAATGTAAGATCTGAGAGGTTAAAAACAAAGTTGAACTCTATAAGAGACAGGCTGAGCACTAATTGGAGTTCTGATCACTATGGGAGTGAGCTAGAGAAGGTTCAGAAAAATTTTACAGGAATGTTTAAAAATTTATTGTGAGGGGAAAAACCATTTTTCTTTCAACTGAGGAGGTGGAAAACAGGTTAATAAAGGTTTATGTAGTTATGGTAGAGTGCACAGAAAGAGTAGGGAATAGGGTGCAGGATACAGGAATTATGTTGCTGGACAATGGAAGGACGGCTGGATAAGATAAAAATGCTTATGCAGCTATCCTTCAAATGTGTCTCTATCTATTGTTCAAACAGTGGTTCTAGAGTCCAACTACTTCTTGAATGAAGAAAATGTTTCCTTCAACTTCCCTTTCTCCCTTTAACCCATCTCTTCCCTGTGTCCTCTATCAATTTCGTTAAATCCTAGTTAATGGCCTCACTGCAAAGGGAAACTTGGGCTTTTTTATTCATCCCAGAATATAGTATACTTCAGTTGCTTCTCTCTTGGTCTCCTCAATTCAAAACAAATCCAGTCTAACCAACCTTAGTTTACAATAATAATCCACACAGGCTTTGACAGCGATGATGTTTCCACTGGGGAGGATGTCTAGATCCAGAGGTCACTTGTTTAAAAATAAGGGGTTGGCCATTCTTGACAGTGATTAGGAGAAATTTCTTTACCCACAGGGTAAGGTATCTTTGAATTTTAAACGCTAAAGGCCGTGGAAGCTGAGTCCCTGAGTAGATGCAAGTGTGAGGTTGGTATTTTTAAATATTAAAGTAAGCATGGGATATGGGGTTAGTGTAGGAAAATAACACTGAGGTGAAAACTCAGTTATGGTATTGAATGGTGGAGCTGACTGTAGGACCAACTCCAGCTTCTAATGTTCTAACTAAACTTCCAAGTACAGGGAGATTGAGAATTGGGGTTAGCACTTCAATTAGGACTGTACAGTACTTGCTGATGTTTAGAACAAGAGGGAATCTCAATGAGACTTACTGAAAGACGTAGACAGGGTGGACATGGAGGAGATGCTTCCTATAGCACAGCCTCAAATTACAAGGATAACCCTTTAGAGTGGAGATAAGTAGGAATATCATGAGCCAGAGGGTGGTGAGTCTGTGGAATTCTGTTGCCACAGACTAGTGTGTAGGCCAAGTCACTGGAGGCTGATAGGTTCTTGATTAATAAGGGCTTCGAAGGTTACAGAGAGGGGGCAGGAGAATGGGGTTGAGAGGGATAATAAATTAGCCATGATGCACGGTGGAGCAGACCCACTGGGACAAATGCTCTAACGCTGCTCTTGTGTCTTATGGTCTTATGGTATGGCCAGAATGGCTCCTGTCGATCTCCATGGTTCTACGATAGTTGAAATGTGTGTGGAGCATTTTCACAGGTCGGTGAATTTCCAGCACCAAGGGTTTCAGACCACCGTCAAAAACCATGGGAACCCTGTTGAGTTTGGAAATAATTTGTGCTTGAAACTTCATGATCTTCTGCACGAAGCTCGTCAGTCTTGGTCCTGAAGCAAATAACCTTCCATTGCAACTATGTTTGCGACGGCAACAAAATGTATGAATGCAGTAGCTGAACTGCAACACATCCATTTCCTGACCACAATTGTTTGGTACATTGCAAGGGAATTTTCAGAGTTATCTCAGGGAGTACTAACACAGGAACACATTAACAGGTTAGTTATAGGTTCAACTCTCCTTAAACCCATGCCTTAATTTTGAATGAGTAAACACTAAATTTCTCTCCTGAACAAGTGCACACACAATGGTGAGACTGCAGTCACTCTAGCTACCATTAGTTATGTTAGCTGTGTTTCCTCATACTTGTCTCTGAAGTGACAGAGAAAACAGAACTTGATCCTAAGGGATTGTAGTACTTAGAAAGGGTGGACGAGAACATGGACTGGTCCACAGCAGAACGTATGTTCTCTGCTTATTAACAGGTATTGATTTTGTGGTCTTCTAGGAACTGGAACACCTCAATGATTGGGGTCTGAATATCTTTAAGATTGGGGAGTATTCCTATGATCGACCACTTACAGTTGCAATGCACGCCATCTTCAAGGTAAGACAGTCAATATACTTCTCTGTGGTTTTCAGAAATGATTGCATTAACTGCTTGACACCTGCAATCCCACAATTGTCAGGTAATCTTGCTCTGTGGAGCCATACGTAGATCCTGGGATGGATCTCACTGGTCCATTCTATCCTGTTCCATTAGTTTAGCAACTTCTCAAATCTCCATAGATTACTCAGGACACAGGACAAACTCAGCCCTGTGTTTGACATTGACTGGACGACCATCCACTGGGAATGTTAGTTTCTCACCAAGAGCCTGTAGGGTAAAGGGAAAGTGGATGTGTCAACTTTAAGGATGATAGTGACTCCTGAAGGAGTGAATAACACACTTAAGATCCCGGGATGCCAATACCTTTGCCATGATCATATGATCTCAGCCTCATCACCCCTATCACCCCAATTGCCATACCCAGCCATATGAGACCCAGCTCCCTCACAATTTGGAAAACGAACAGACCTTTCATTGGATCATTCTTGACTATCAAATAAATGGGCTTTTTCATGTCAATGAACCTTCTAATCAAATGGGGACTAAAAGCTTTTTTTTAATGTCCCCGTAGCTCCAGAAATAAAGTGGCATTAGAAAGTTACTTTAACAGTAATCTGAAGATCTCAGTTACATTGATAGCTGAGGCCGTTAAATTTGAAATTACCATAATTACCATGCAATTAAAAACCGCCTGGTGGTGTGGTGGCATCAGCACTGGACTTCAACGCGGATGGTCCTGAGTTCAAAACCCAGCAGGTCCCAACCTGGGCAGCAGCAGTATCTGTGCGGAAGAAAGGCCTGGCAATCTACTTCTGTATCTTGCCATGAAAACCCTATGGTCCATGAGGTCATGAAGAGTCAGACTTGACTAAATGACTGAACGACAAATGCAATTCAAATTATCTACTTTATAAATCCCTTTTAGGGAAGAAGGCCTGCCCCGAATACCCTACTCTGATGTACAGATGACGCCATACCAATGCAAGATGTGGTCAAAATAGAATTTTGTACAGCTTTTGCAAAAATCCCTTCCCTTTCATTTTAGCCCTTGGTTATATAGGGTGATATTGAATTGGCCTTTCTGATTGTACTTTTTCAGTTGACTGCTACTTTTCAGTCCCCTTATTTTTTTGGCCCTACATTATTTTTGCAGCTTTGCACCATTAAAAGTTCATTTTATTGTCAAAGTATGCATGTGCAATACAATTCCGAGATTCACCTTCTCCAGAAAAAACCATGGAAGTTGTTGAAAGAAAAGACATTTACTTCCCCCCCCCCACCAGCATGAAAAAGAAAAAGATGCAAAGCTCAAACCCCAAACCACCCCACTCCCTTCCTTGCACAAAAAAACTAACAGATCGCCCACATGGAAAATGGCATCTGGAACATCAAAAACTTCAAAGCCCCCAAGCCCTTCCGTTGCAAAATAATAGTGAAGGTTATGTCAAACCCCCAACCCCCTCCCTCACAGAAAAAGACAGCAACAATAGGTGTATAAGATGATGAGGGGCATTGATCCTGTGGATAGCCAGAGGCTTTTTCCTGGGGCTGAAATAGCTAACATGAGGGGGCATAGTTTTAAGTTGCTTAGAAGTAGGTACAAAGGGGATGTGAGGGGTAAGTTTTTCACACAGAGAGTGATGGGGGCGTGGAATGCACTGCTGGTGAAGGTGATAGGGGTGGATATAACAGGGTCTTTTAAGAGACTCATAGATAGGTACATGGAGCTTTATAACAATAACATCAAATCCCCAACCCCTCACTCACAGAAAAAACAGCGACAAAAACATCAAAACCCCAACCCTCTTGGTCACACACAAAAATCTAACAAAAAAAATCTAAAATTGCGCACACAGAAAAACACCAACAACAGACTCCAAATCCCCAACTCCTCCCTCTCATAAAAAGTAACGTATCACCCACCCACAATAATACTTAGATTTAATATAAATGTTCATATCTAACCTGCACTAAAGTTCATTTTCCAGTAATTTGCTTAATTAGTTAATGTCTCTATAATTTTATACACCTACTGACCCTGCTTAATTAACCACTTGGTGTTTTCAGCAAACTAAGATCTATACAGTTTAGATAGACTTTTCGTAGCAGGGGTAGTAAGGGTTATCTGATTACTACTGACCCTTGACATTCCATAAAGAACTCCCACTAGGCCTAGGTCAGATTTTGAAATAAGGTTCCAGGGTACAAGAATTAGTTCTCAGTTCAGCACACCTGAGTTTTATGACATTTCACAGTTTGCCCAAAGAACTTACAGCATATCAGGGTGAACGTTACTTAGGCAACTTGTTATTGAAAGACCAGCTATTTTCAATGAATTTTCAATCTTTGCTCTCACCTCAAAGTCGCGGCAGCTGCTGAAGACATTTAAGATTCCTGAGGACACCTTCATCACGTACATGACGACTCTGGAGGACCATTACCGTACGGATGTGTACTACCACAACAATTACCACGCTGCAGATGTGACTCAGTCTACACATGTCCTGCTTCTGTCACCGGCACTGGAGGTAGGTTTTCAGCAGCTCTCCGCTTCGAGGGGTGAAACTGCAAAATCATCTTTTTCATTCTGGTTTTCATGGAATGATGGAAACTTTCTGACACGTGAGTTCATTCTGTCCTTTGTGTCCATGATAGTCCATGAAGAATTATCCATCCTAATTCCACCTGACAGCACCATGTCCATTTACATAACCATTGCAATGAGGTTTTCTGATGCTACCCACCTTTCAGAACTGAGCTGCAATCTCCCTAACCCTCTGGGTGAAAATCTAATTTCTTCCCCTCCCTTCAAATCCTACTACCAAAGCCATGTCTTCTGGTTCTTCATTAATATTAATGACTGGGTCCTGCATAATTAAGTCTTTTCCCGCATTCTAAAAGATTATGAGTGGAACTGGAATGTATCATCAGTTGCCTGTGACTAGATGGATGGATGTGTGTACTTTTGAAAAGCTGCAAAGCCTCCACTAAATGTGCTTCCCTACTGCTTTTGGAACCACCCCCCCCACCCCCACCCCCCGTCCTGTAGCACTGTAGGACCACTATCACCAAATGCACTGCCGCAATTCTACAAGCACAGTATTTATGTGGCTGGTCCAGGTTAGATTCTGCTCAGTGCACCCTCCAGGATGTCGATGGTGGGGCTTCGTCTATGGTAATGCTGTTGAGTGTCAAGTACAAAGGGCTAGGTGGCCATTGTCTGGCATCTGATGTGACAATATTACCTATCAATGATCAGCCTAAACTTCCCAACAGTTACATGGGGAACTGTAGTCAATGACATGGGTAAGTGCTGGTGTTTCTCGACAAAATCCAGGCTCTTCTCCAATGATTGAAAGTACTGGTGGTGATTTCTCCTGACTCTGTCTTCCAGGCAGTTTTCACTGACCTTGAGATAATGGCTGCAATTTTTGCCTCTGCAATCCACGACGTCGACCATCCAGGTGTCTCCAACCAATTCCTCATCAATACCAGTAAGTATTGTTGATGGCTGTGGTAGTCAGAAGGGATTCACTCTTTGGCTGTAAGCCCTCAGATGCCTTCAGTTCCTTTTATTCCAGTTACTTATTACTGGACATTTGTTTGAAAATGGTTCATTGAGTAGACAATTATTTAATACATCACTACTTGCCCAACACAGTGGTTCCCTGGGCCATTTCAGAGAATAGTTAAGGGTTCCTTTGATCTGTGAAAGGTTTGTGCTCCCGGGTAAGAAGAAATATTTTGTATATTTGGTGCTCTGAAGTAATGAACAGTCTATTATACTTAGAAAATGTTGTGGGAAGTATTTAAGGTATTTGAATAACCTTTTCAAAATCCTTGTATTTCTCTCTGATACAGACCATAACCTCCTGCTATTTTTCTCTCTCCACCACCATTTTCTCTCTCCCTATCTTTCTCCATCTCCCCAACTCCCAATATTTCCTTTTCTCTCTAACCTTCAGTGTCTCATTCTATCATCTCCCCCTTTCGTTTATCAGATTTCCTTTTGCATCACCGCCTCTACCTTCCATATTTGCCCCCATATTTTGCTGTCTTGTTCCATTTTTCCATGCTCTTGTCTACCTAGTCTCTGAATTGCCCATCGATGACTCCTTCCTCTATCTCTTTCTCATTTCTCCCTCTTTCCCTTGAATTCCTCCACTTAATCTGCTCCCGATTTTCTGCATCCATCTGTGTCCCCGGCTCTATCTCCGTTCTACTTATCCTGTCTCTCTGTTGTGCTTTATAGATTCCGAGTTAGCACTGATGTATAATGATGCCTCTGTTTTGGAGAACCATCACCTGGCTGTGGGCTTTAAACTGTTGCAGCAAGAGAACTGCAACATCTTTCAGAACCTGTGCAAGAAAGAGCTTCAGAACCTTCGCAAAATGGCCATTGACATGGTTTGTACAACAACTTCCGCCACATGTCCATCACAGTCCAAATTCAATCAGCAGGCTTGTTGCTCTAATTCCCTAACTCCTGTTCCCAGCCAGCACAGCCATATGTATTTGCCAGACTGTTCTAGTTTTTCCTTTTGTTTAAGAACAATTATGTCTTAGTAACTATTTTAATTTGACATCCCATGAGTTTAATTTCATTCCTTTCTGAGTGACCTTGAAATAATATGGTGAATTTAGTAGATCTACACCAGTGCCTATTTAGTAGCTTTCTCTTGAGAGAACAGTTGGGATTTCTTTGATCTGGTCCAGTAACTCACACCTGCATTTTACTAACTGATGCATAGATGCCGAACAGGCTATCCTGTAAACTCTGAGCAGTGTTTCAAGGCCTTTGAGTTCTGTGGAGTTGCCTTTGTTACACCGTCTGTGAAAACTTCAAGATTCTTTCTTTCAAAGAGTTGCCTCTCAGTTGTTAAACCTTTAAAATTTTAGATGTTCTCAGTCCCTTACCACTCCTGCCTTAAGTCCATTCCATCTCCTGTGTACTTAAACACTGCAGTTTTATCTTAACTCCAGCTTGCATACTATGCACTGCTTGTCCTCTTACTCTGCATTCTCCTCAGCTTATTCACTTATCCATCTATTTTCACTGTTTATTAACACATTTTTCATTCTAGAGCTCTTCCTTTCTTTGGTAAGGAACCCATTAATTTCCCCCCCAAATACGCTCAGCTGACTGGTTTATAATTCCCAGTGCATGTTCCATCATTCTTCATAAATATTGGCATCACATTAGCTACTTGCCTGTACTTTGGCCACTACATTATCCTCTTCTGAAATATTAAAAATATGTGGTAATACCTTTGTTTTTTCTTTCCTAAATACTAATAAAACATTTGTCTGTAATCCATTTGGAGCAGGGTTGAGTTTGATTGTTTTATTTAATATACAGTATGTACTTTCCTGTTGTCTCAATACTCATTATATCATCAGATGTCATGTCTATCTGTTTAGTAAATACTCCAGGAAATGATATCGTAGTTCTGTCATCACTTTATCATAACCTACTATTGTCCTGTCTATCCTTTACTGGCACTATTCCTATCCCAGCCTTTTCTTCATAATAAAATAAAATATATTTACTATCTTGTTTCATGCTCCGTTATAATTTGATTGCATAGTTCCACCTTACATTCCTATTTTTTTTAACTTCTGCCCTAACCCTGTTGTTTTCTCTCTTAATAAGCATTCCTTTGTTCTTTGTGTACTTCCTTACCCTCAGCTGTGAATTCCCAATGTGTTTGGTTTCTTTCCTTTTCACACAATATAAACTCAACATTTAAGAGAAGTTTGGATAGGTACATGGATAGTAGGGAATATGGAGGGTCCATGTTGATGGGTGTAGGCAGTTTAAATGGTTTTGGCATGGACTAGATGGGCCGAAGGGCCTGTGTTTGTGCTGTACTTCTCTATACTTTTCCAGCACACTGGTGAGTGCCATTTTAAATTGTAGTTCTATTTTGTCAGTTACCTGTATTATCACCCATTTAGTTTCCCATTCTCAGCCCCTCAAACTCAGTTTGTCGATAAATCTGCAAACAACAGGAATTCTGCCGATGCTGGAAATTCAAGCAACACACATAAAAGATGCTGCCTGGCCTGCTGCATTCACCAGCAACTTTTATGTGTGTTGTCGATAAATCTGGCTCTCAGAATTGTTAAATCCTTCCCTATAATCATTTTAAAATGGATTAGTTAAACTTCTGTTTCTTTGTGTCTGACCTGGTGAACTGTGAAACCAATATGAAAGACGAATGGGATCCCTGATGGAGAGTCTGTCTTAGGTGGGGACCCCGACAGTAAGGTGCCTCTTGTTTTGGTAATTGGTTATATCTCTCTAACCCTGTCCTGATCCAGGTGTTGGCAACAGACATGACCAAGCACATGAACCTATTGGCAGACTTGAAGACAATGGTGGAGACAAAGAAAGTTACAAGTTTAGGAGTCCTGTTGCTGGATAATTATTCTGACCGGATACAGGTACAGATCTTCCTAGTTTACATAACTGCTACATCAAACATTTTCCTGTTATTTAAAATTTAGATCAATTTTTAAGGTATTTGTGTCAACAATGTTCCAAATATACTCTGAGAATCAAAAAGCACTGATCTTAAACAGGGTTTACGATCCCTTTATTAAACAATGACAGATCTATGGCTGTCAGTTTAATTTTGACTCTCTTGATAACACCAGTGCTGTCCCCTTTATTCTGACAGCAGCAGACCTGTGCTAAACAGAACTCTACTCCGATATCACACATTAATAGAGCTGTCTATTATAAGAATCAACTCTATACAAAGTACTATATCAGTGGTTTAACGGTTCAACTTAATGTCAAAAGAATGTATACAGTATACAGCCTGAAATCCTTATTCTTCACAGACATCTACAAAACAGGGAAAAAAAACCCGAGGAAGGAATGACAGAAAAACATTAGAATCCCAAAGCCCCCCCACCTCCCGCCACAAGCAGCAGCAAAACATCAATCCCCCCCACTTGCTCCAGCAAAAATATTAGCCCCCCCGCCCACGCCAGCACTAGCAGCGCCCCCAGTGACCGTAATCTAGAGTCCATCAAAAACTACTGTCTATCCCAACACTTCAACCTCTCAGACAGGCTCTCTCTCGCAAGCAAGGGAGGGAGAGATATCGCTCCTGTCACAGCGAGAGGGAAGCTGCTGTTTCGATGTTACAATCTGTAGCGTCGCGTATGTGACTTCATCTCAAGCATTAGCAGACTCTCTCTGATCATCATCATCATCAACGAGAGAGAGAGAGAGGTTGCTCGAATGCAGAGGCCTCTGACAACTGCACCCGCTCTCTCGACGTTTCGATCTCCCGCAGCGTTTCAGTCGGTGACATGGGCGAGGAATTGGGTCGTCCTCAGGGACCCATCCTGAAGGCGCACATCTTCCAAGCCGCTCCTGGAGATCCCAAAACGCCAGGCCACTTGGCGAGTTCCGAAGAGCGAGAACCCACCGCCCATGAAGAATGTAGCTTGAGTGCAGCTGTAGATCATGGACTCCGACAGGACCCCAGCCACCTCGAAAAAGAAAGGAAAGAGATGAAAACAGGATATTTAAACAGTTTCGCAGATGAACTAGACGAAGTCGCCTAAGTACACAAAGACCTCTGGTGCCATCTTTAGCTCCTTCTGTTCCCAAAGTTATATAGCAACAGAGCTGTTCCTTCACAACTATACAGTAAAGGACCTTTACCCAGCACTAACATCCCCAGTTTTGCAGACAGACCTGGTCTCATCATTACTGTTCCCCAGTGACCTGCCACTATTACCAGATGACGTTTATAACTCAAGGCCTGTGGCCTTAATGCTGCTGATGCCTTCTTGAGTGAGAGGGGTGAAGAAGTCGGGTGCCAGTGGGGGGGCTGGAATTTAACCGTGGGTTTTAGGAAGTGCACTGAGCCTCCTGATGTTTCTTTCCACAGGTTCTGCAGAACATGGTGCACTGTGCCGACCTGAGCAACCCCACCAAGCCCCTGCACCTGTACCGCACCTGGGTGGACAAAATCATGATGGAATTCTACCGCCAGGGGGATCAAGAGCGAGAGCGGGGCATGGATATCAGCCCAATGTGTGACAAACATACTGCTTCCACTGAGAAAACCCAGGTTAGATGGCAGAGATCCCAGGGAAATGGGTGGGAGCGGGAGAGAGATAGATTATCACCAACCCAGTCTTGGCCTGCAGTCTCCAGTAATTATAGTGAACAAACCTGACCCCCCCCTCCCCACAACATGCCTCACTGCTTAACATTGAAAGATGGTAATGGAAGGTTAAATGTATGGTCACAGTTTATCATCTGAGTAGAGAGTAATTTGTCAATCCATCTTGGTCTCCACTTCCAAAAGACATAGGAGCAGAATTAGGCCTTTTAACCCACAGAGTCTGCAATTTGATTATAGCGGAGGTAAATTTAATCAGCCAGACGCAGACCATGTTGAACAGAACACAGCCCTGCAACTGAGGAAGCATTTCTCTGTGTGATTTTAACACTTTCTTTGAAGACTATTAATTATTTTTAAAAACAAATCATTGTCGGTGTAGAATCATCAAACTAGGTTTAGTGGGAGGATAGAAAAGCGTAAGAACTGCAGGCACTGGAAGCCTAAAATAAAAGCAGAAAATGGTAGGGGTGCTCAGCAGGTCAGGCAGCATCTAAGGAGGGAGTAATGTCCTGCTCACACCTTTCTTCAGAGTTCAGAAAAGTTGGAAATCAAGCGAGTTTTAAGTTTTAGAGAAACGGCTGGGTGTTGAGGATGGGGAGAACAAAGGAAATATCTATGATAGGATTGAGACGAAGAGGGATTGAATGATTGGGAGGGTTGTGATCTAGGCACAGAGATAGTGGTGAAATTATGTTTATTACAGCTGACCTGGCTGCAGGAGGAGCTGTAAATAAAGATGGTTGGATGAGGACAAGGAGAAGGCAAAAAGTGCTGGCACTGTGAGATACTGAATTACTGCACTAACTGAAATGAAAAATTAGGAAAAAATGCTGGAAAAAAACACAATTAGATCAGGCATTACCTATGGAGAAAGGAAAACTGAGTTAATGGTATAAATCGATGAACTTTCAACAAAACTGGCCAATTCCGATAAGACTAGAAAGTCAAACCAAGATAGAGCTATCACATATAGGGGAAGTGGGGGTGTTTCAGAACAGAATAATACAACTTCACAGTTCCCTGGAAGTTGGGTCACAGTTAGACAGGATGGAGGAGAAGGCACCTGGCACACTGGCCTTAACTAGTAAGGACACCAAGTATAGGAGTTGGGAAATTTATCTTGCAGTTGTACAAGACAATGGAGAAGCCACACCAGGAGTACCGTGTACAGTTTTAGTGACCCTGGTACAGAAAGGACATCATTAAGATGAAAAGAGTACAAAGAACATTTACAAAGATGTTGCCAGGACCCGAGGGAGAGGCTGGACAAGTTGGGTCTTTGTTCTATGAAGAATAGGAGACTGAGGGGTGACCTTGAGGGTGTAAAAAATCGCGGGGAGATATGTAGGGTCAGTGTACGGGCTCTTTCCCAAGGAAAAGGAATCAAAAATGAGGTTTAAGGTGAGAGAGGAAAGATTGGAAAGGGACCTGAAAGGCAAATTCTTCATGCTGAGGGTGATGCTTATGTAGAATGAGCTGACAGAAGAAGTGGTTGATAAAATAACAACATCTAATAGACACTTGCGTGGATAGAAAAGGTTTAGAGCAGGCGTTCCAAACCTTTTTAATGTGATGGAGCCTTACTATTAACTGAGAGGCCGGCGGATCCCAGGTTGGGAACCCCTGACTTAGAGGAACATGAGCCGAACATGGGCAGATGAGACCAGCTTAGACGGGTGTCTTGGTCAGCTCGGATGAGCTGGGATGAAGGGCTTGCTGTGCTTATTACTTAACAACTCTATTACTTGTTACCTGAAACTGTTGAATTGACTGTTTAGTCCTGAGGGCTACATGGAAGCTTACATAGGGATTCATTTCAATAATATAAGAGTGGGATTGAGAGTTAAAGTGGCAGCTAACTGAAACGTGGGGTTGCCTTTGCAAACTAAATTATGCAAAGTGGTCACAACACCTTTATTCAGTTTTTGGTGTCTCCAACATTGCGGAGACTGTATTGTGAGGACCACGTGCATACAGTGGAGTGGAAGAGGCACCAGTGAATCACCTGGAAGGTATGTTTAGGTCTCTGGATGGTAGGGAAGGGAGGGGTAAAAGTGCAGGTGTTGTACCCCCTGTTGTTGCATGGGAAGGTGTTGTGAGAGGAGAAGAGGGTGTTTGTGCAAATGGAAGAGAGTTGCTGAGGCATGAATAAACTCTTCTTGGGCTTCCAGCTGGGTATAGGTATCAATTTTAACAGGCTTTTTGATGACAAACTCCGGCATCTTCATCAGGGAGGATGCCTGGGCATGTCGAGTCTGGTGGTATTTATGCCCCCATTGTCCGTCCCTCCTGATTGGTTCATCCTCATCCAATCAGGTTTCCACCTCCTACCTTGTTACAGACAAAATCCAGTCCTTACTTAGTCTTGAGTTAAAATTATTTTCCTCTAGTTTTATTTCAATGGCTTTCTTCACCAGGAGGTCCCAAAAGCCATTGGATGCCACAGTAGTTTTTTAGACCATAAGACAAAGGAGCAGAAGTAGGCCATTCGGAATTTGATTATAAGCAAGGTGGGAAAGTGGAAACCTGATTGGATGAGGACTAACCAATCGGGAGGGATGGATGATGGGCTTTTACATACCACCGAACTAGACATGTCCAGGCATCATCCTTAATGAAAATGGCAGAGTCTGTCATTGAGACGATGGTTAAACCCGATACCCGTACCCGGCTGGAAGCCCGAGAAGAGTTTATCTGTAATAAGCCGGGAAAGCATTAGATCCTTTTCCCGTTTGGAATGGTGAAAATGGGAGGGTGAGGAAGATGCTTCTGGTCGTGGTATCATGTCAAAGGTGACAGAAAATGTATTGAATGTGGAAACTGGTGGGGTGGAAATTGGGGAGAAGAGGAACTCTGGTTGTTCTGGGTGGGAAGAATGGGGGAGGGGGTGTTGAGAGCAGAAGTGCAGGAAATGGAACAGATGTAGTTGAGTAACTTTAAACAATTCTGGATGGCAAACCATGCTAAAGGAAACGGCCATGGAGGACTGTGGTCTGGGTGCAGGTCAACAGGATTAAGCAGAATAATAGTCTAGCAACTGTTGTGTTCTATGACTCTGTGTCAGAAGAGGAGATGTTAAAGGATGTAGGTGGGAATGGAACAGATCAGAAGGAAGGATTCAGGTAGGAAAGAATAAGTTCTGTTGCACAAGAGCAGGCAGAAACCCTAGTTCTACCAGGAGTGGCTTGTTTGTAAAATTTTCAGATGGAATTACAAGTGGGCTGTGCAGGGCTATGTGGGTTAGAGGACCTGTGTTGGATACTACGGAGGGAGGATCTCCTCCGGAAGCAAGTCAGTGAACGGGAGATCATGTCAAGTGGCTGTAGTGTGGTTCAGAGGAGGAGGAAACCAGATTGTGAGCACACACTAGATTGGAAGAGGCACCCGTGAATCAGAGCTTCACTTGAAGGAGGTGATTGAGTCACCAAGGAGGGGGTGTCAGAGACCCAGTGTTTAGCTTCAGTGAGGCTGACATTGCCCTTGTCAGCTGGATTAATGGCAGTACTGGGTTTGGTGCTTGGTGAGTGCAGTGTTGATGTGACACTGAATTGTAAGAAAGTGAAATATCACAATGTGATAATATTGGGACAATGCAGCAGGAAGCATGGGTCTGCAGAATGAAATCTACAAGATTTCTACTAGCATCTCTCCACTGGTTGTTGGTTCTAATCCGTCTATGGCCCTCAGCTCTGAAACAGTGTTTCTGGGTTTAATTCCCACTCTTGGAATTAAAATGTTGGTAGCACTATTCCTACATATAGGCTGTTGAGGTGTGAAGAGAAAGTTCACCATCACCCCGAGACAAGTAGTACTGGACAGTAAATGATGTTAGTGTAATCCTACGTCCTCACACTTTGTGCTGCTGGCTGTTTCTCCACTGAGGTCCATTCAGTGTCTCAGTAACCACTTTCCACCAGGGCTTTGAGTTACTAAGGTTGCATAGGCTGTTGTTAATCCAACTGTTTCACACAATTTTGCTATTAGAAGTGGAGCTACTGGTGATAGTGTAATATTCAATTCTGTTTGTAGCTCCTGATAAGTGAAACAGCCCATGTCTTTATATGGTGACATCTATACCACATACACACATGGACTGATAAGTAGTAAGTCATTACTGTGTCAAACCCTGCCAGCAATGTACTGGAAAATACTACTTATCAGATACTCATGAAAACCCAGCCAAATAAATACCATGGTTATGAAAGCATGTCAGAGGCTGGGTATCCTGGGTTGAGTAACCCATCCCAAAGCCATCCTACAAGGCAGAATTAAGCAATACAATAGACCTACATGGATGAATCCAATGCCAAGGAAAGTTGTAAAACTTGACAGCATCCAGGACAATGTAGATAAGCGAGGTTCAGCTGATGCTGTAAATCTTGAGCAACACACACAAAATACTGGAGCAACTCAGCATCTGTAGAGGAAAATAGACAGTTAACGAACGACTTGGGCTGCGACTTCCTTTCAAGTCAATCTCAGCTGCTTATTCCTGTCCAGTGATGTTGCTTGACCTGCTGGGTTCCTCCAGCATTTTCAGAATCAGGTTTACTGTCACCGGCATATGTCATGAAATTTGTTAACTTTGTGGCAGCAGTGCAATGCAAAATATAGTAATAGAAAGAAAAGAACTGAGTTACAGTATCAAAATATATCAAATAGTTAAATTAAATAGGTAGTGCAAAAAAAGATTTTTTAAAAAGTAGTGAGGTGGTGCTCATGGGTTCAATGTCCATTCAGGAATTGGATGGCGGAGGGGAACAGCTGTTCCTGAGTTGCTGATTGTGTACCTCCTTCCTGATGGCAACAATGAGAAAAGGGCATACCCTGGGTGACGGGAGTCCTTCATGATGGACGCCACCTTTCTGAGGCATTGCTCCTTGAAGATGTCTTGGATACTATGGAGGCTGGTGCCCATGAAGTAGCTGACTAATTTTACAAATCTTTGCAGCTTACTTCAATCCTGTGCAGTAACACCCCCCCCCCCAATCACTGTACCAGACGGTGATACAGCCAGTTAGAATGCTCTCCAAGGTACATCTGTAGAAAAGTATGTGTGTTTTTGGTGATATTACAAATCTGTGTGTGATGCCCTGGACGAAGTAGAACAAAGTAGCCTGTTTTAATGGTACTGACTATGAATAATCATTCCCTTCATCATCTGAACGTGTGTATTGTCTTCAGAAACTCACCGTGTTTCCTCACCTAGGTTAGTCCAACAGCACCTTTTAAACTTGCATCCTCTACTATCAGGAAAGACGAGGGCACCAGATCTAAGGGACCACCTCCCTCTGGACCACCACTTGATTTTGAAATGTATCACTATTCCTTTATCATTTTTTAAATCCAAAGCGGGAAACTCCCTGCCCGACCACATTGAGGTACTGTCTTCACTAGCAGTGGTTTAAGAAGGCAGCTCGCCAATGACAATCAAGAATGGACAGCACGCGCTGGTTTTGATATGATCACCCAAACCGTGATGAATGAATTCATAAAAATAACAATCCAGCGCTCTCACACCGTCACACAGTAAATGTCCCGGTCCCAACCCGCCCCAGCGCCCAGTGGCGATGACTGTCACTCAGTAACCTCCGTTCTGCCAGTGCCTTGTGTTTATCTGAGTGACGTTAGCTGTGTGTCCAACGGTTGAATTTAACCTACGTGTCAAATCCGTCCCCCTATTCAGATCGTGAAGGTCCAGAATATAATGACTGAAATGATGTGGTTGCCGACACGGAAATGCCCGCATATTAGCTCATTCCACGGATTTGCACCGCCCCCTATTGGCCACTTATCCGAGTGGCAGGGGATTCAATCGTTAGCACTGGAGATTCCTATACTGTACCTCCAGAATTTATGTGGAGTCTCCGGGACTTAAAGATGAACTGCCTGACACCGGTCTGAGCAATCCTAGAGGAATAACATTTTAGAGGTTGAAAGGGATATGCGGGGACGCAACTTCCCGGGGAATTTCTCGGGGAATGTTCCACAATGTGTCCCCTTCTACCCTCTTAGATGAACACAATTCAAGGAAGACGGACTGGGTAGAGAAAGAGGAAGGGGTATTTTTTAAATCGATATTTATCTCTCCGTATCAGCGAAGCAATTGATTTGTTCGTTATCAAGTCGTTGTTTGTGGGATCTTGCTTTTCTTTCCGACTTTCTACTTCCAAGGCATTTCACGGGCTGGGCCACATTTTGAGATGTCCCACGGGTGTGAAAGGAGCCACGGAATTGTGAGCCCTATTTTCTGTGCAAATTTTGTTTGGGTGTGGTCGTGAGTGCAAAGGCAATCCAGAGACCTTGGGTTGAGTTAGGTACACGAGTGAAAGTCTGGCGTGGCAAATGAGGAATTTAAATTCAGCCAAATAAATAAATTCTGGAATTAAAAGCCCTTGCAATTCCGGTTTGTCGGCAAAACTCACCTTAGTCCTTTAGAGACGGGAATTTAGCATCCTGCTACGGGCTGGTCTACGTGTGACTCCAGGAGTGTTGACTTTTACTGCTAAGAAAACCATTAATCTCGGCCCGGCCAACAAAGTCTCGTAGGTTTTCGGAAATAAAACGACAGAGGCGTTTTAAGTTTAAGGGGGACTGTAAGAACTTTATTAGCCACCAAAGCACGGAGCATACAGCGCGGTTAAAAAAAACACTTACGTATTTACGCCATTACGTCAGACCAGTCTCTTAAAGTAACCCCCAACTCACTGTCGGTGGTCGTGAATTGTGCTGGTTTCCACCCATTACATCCCACACAGTCCGCATCTGACGCTCTCGGGGATAAGCCAGTAGAGGAGGTGTTTGAATCTCCAGCTGTTGGAGACGTGTTGAATGTGATGGTGAATATTTTTCTGAATAGCAGGAATATTAGAAATTTAATTTGTTAGAAATATCAAACACTAGAGGGATTGTCTTAAAATGAGATGTGCAGATTGAAGTTTTTCTCCCCCACGGGGAGTAGAACAGACTGCAGGCTGGGGTAGCGGTGGAAGCAGATAAGATCGTGGCGTTTAAGAGCAATTTTGATAGACGCATGAAACCTGCGGGGAATGGAGGGAATAGGAGTCATGTGCGGCATTGGGGTTTAGCTTAATTTGACACCATAGTGCAGACAGCGTGGGCCGAAAACTGCTGTACAGTTCTACCTTCTATGCTCCGTACAGCTGAGAAACGATTCTGTCTAGTCAATGGGTACCATTTTTAACCTGAAGGAAAGGAGATGCCAGGAACGCCCTCCGCCAAAATGCAGGAAACCTTTAGGACGGTGGTGGTTTGATACCGACTGGGGAGAATCTGGCGGCTCCGTGGTGTTGAGATCCAGATCATGAAAGGAGTTGTGGCGGGCACCGTGAAAGGGAACACTTTTCCTAACTGGATCTTTACTTCTCCCCTAGGTTGGATTCATTGACTTCATTGTCCATCCTCTGTGGGAGTCCTGGGCCGATTTGGTTTACCCCGACGCCAAGGAGATATTGGACAACCTGGAGGACAACCGTGACTGGTTCCAGAGTATGATCCCTCGCAGCCCGCCCTCGCCGGCCTCCGAGGCGGACAAGAGGGACGCCAAGCCCAGTCAGCTGCTGGTCGTGATCGACAGCTTTAGCCCGCCGAGCGCCGAGTGCGACTTGTCAGAGGACATGTGCAGCTGCAATACCTCGGTGACTCCGGTCACCGAGTTGTCTGAGAGTCACCAGTCCGCGAGCGACACTTCCTCCGAAGCCGGCAAGAACCCGGACGACAAGCCGAGCAGCTGGACGGAGGACGGGCGGAATGAGAGCAGCGAGCCGAATCTTCTGGCGGGACCCAGCCGCCTCCCTGAGGAGGTGTTACCGGCAGAGGAGAACCAGACCAGAACCTCCGATAACGGAGCTGAGCAGGACAGTGCAAATGTGTCAGAGGCTACATAACGCGGACTCCGCCGGAGTCACATACCCAACTCTTTTTATTTTCTGGTCTTGGGATCTCACGGATCACCCGCTGTTTTAAACATCAAGCAGGTAGGGCTTCGGAGGCAGGACCCCTGGTGTGGGGGAAGGGAGGGGATATTTCTGGGGCTCAAGGATTTGGCCAGAGACAACCTCTACCGAGAGCAACTGGACAATGAAAACAGGCCGTGTGGCGAGTTTTCCCTCTCCGGGCCAGGAGAGGGTTAAGATTTTAAAAAAGAAAGTTGCACCCATCCTATCGCTGGCGAGCGAGGGTGCGGACAGAGCGAGCAGAACATCCTGCGAAACGAAGGAGGGGGGAAAGGGGGAGCATTCGCGCCTTTCCGTTTTCATTGTAAAGTATTCGCCGCAAAACAAAATGAGGTAAAGGAGCTCATACCCTGCAGCGGAACGGAGCAAGAGGACTGCCGCTCGAACTGCAAGGTGTTAACTCGATGAGTCGAGACACAGGCAAACACTGGGCGGACTTAAAGATATCAGATGCCTTTTTAGACGAATTGTCAGCAGTTAGCAGCGAAACTGGACCTTTATTCAGATGCAGAAAAAAAGTTTAAAAGGTTTCAATTATCTTTTTTTTAAAAGAACGCGTGATCTGTATTTTTGTTAAATGAATATTTTTAGATTTTTTACACAATTTTCCTTTATGTGAACTGTGATCTGGACTGTATTGACTGTTGCCCTTATACGTGGAGGTGCGATTTCTGTTGGTCCGCGGTCTGATGGTGTGCGTAAATTTATCCGCGTTTAGTACAGATGTGACTGTTCGTGTTTGTGTGTGTATGTCGTTCGGTCTCCGTTAAACTGTTCGACCGTCTATGCACGAGAGAAAGAGCCAAACTATGTTTGTGTGTGTGCGTGGGTGTCTTGTCACTGTGTGTGAGAGAGGACGACGAGGAAAGTGTGCGTGTATTCTCTTTGCTCTCGCGGTCTCGGGGATTGAAAGTGACATCGAGCGTGGTCTTCTGAACCGCCGGAGGAAGGGTGGTGGAGGTGACGCCAGCGGGACTGGGTGAATGGGTGTGGGGTGTGAGGGAGACGGGAAAGGAAGGGTTCCGGGAGGGGAGGGTGACACGCCGACACCATCCCGATACAGTAGTTCGTAAAGTGATCCATTCGAGCGCGAAAACTCGCTGCCCATTGGCATCGAGATAAACTTGCGGGGTAAGAACTTGTCTCGCTGTCAGTTGTAAAATGGGCTTCGGTGGATATCTGTGCCCATCCCCTCGAGTAAAGTTCTCTGCTGGGGGCTAAGGATGCGCACGAAAAGGACCACAGGCTAAAGGAGGAACGTTCTGCCGAGGATGAAATGCCAGTGTGCCCATATGGGTCTGCAGGGGAGAATTTAAATCAAAAATATAACGGAGAGGTGTCCCTTTGCTCCATGTTGGTATCTCTGCTTCATACTGGTCCCGTCCCATCCCACCCAGCACTCTGAAACATCCTCTCTCAATCTTTCCTTCCTCCTGCGTTTATCCAGCTTCCCGTGAAACCTTTCTCAGCTCTTTTATGCATCTCGGTGTGTGGGAATCTCAACCGCTCAGTCTCTCCGGAATTCCCGCCTGCATTTATGGGCGACCCTATGAGGTCAATGGACTTAGGTGCCGCTTATGAATGCAAGCTTTTCAATAATATTGAGACAGAAGAGACTGTAGATACTGCAATCTGGAGCAACAAAAAGATGCCGAGGGGACTCATTAGTAACGAGAGATACCGCAGACGCCGGAAATCCAGAATAAAACACAAAATGCTGGAGGAACTTGGTGGGGGCGGGGGGGGGGGGGCGCGGTGGTCAGGCAGCATCTATGGTGAGGAATAAACCTGCCAAGTTCCTCCAGCAGACTGTTGTCCAATAATATTGATAATTCCCAGCTCGTTCCATCCTCTCTGTGAATCACAAACTCCGGTACTGTATATCAATGTCTACAAACCCCATCTCATCACGGCGGGTCCACACCATCTTCCGCCCGTGGGGAGTGGCTGAGCCCCGTCCGATTAAAGTGGAACCTGGCTGGTGAACCCAGGCAGTGAAGGTTGGTGATACGGGCGCCTGTATTTCATCTCCAACCGAGTTGGGGCATTTTTAGCGACGCTTCCCTAAATCCCCTCCCATTCGCCTGGCTCCGACCCCAGACTTGACCTCCCTTTCAAGATTATTCGATTTTACTGAAACCAGATTCTCAGTTCCACCAGTTAAAGTCGTCCATAACCTCTGACGACTAAGACCGGGATCTTGCTGCACGGTTCACCCGCCGATGACTGGGACTCCTCGCCTTTCAGGCTGGGGCAAGCGGGGACCACCTTTCGGGTGCTGCAGCGAGCTAGACAGTGGGATTAGTCTGGGTAGGTTTTTTTTTAAAAACTTCATCTAGCATTTACAAAATGGGCCGAGCGGCCTCCGTCAGCGTTATAAGCTTTTTTAAAATTCCTCACCTAATCACCTGCTGGCGCAGTTTATGAAGCTGCTGACTCGCCGCTCCAGTGAGCCCGGTTCAGTCCTGACCTTCGGCACTGTGCGTGTAGTTTTGTCCCCTAGCGTGCGGAAGCAGGGGAGGGTTGCTGGGAATGTGCTGAGATTTAAAGGATTCAGTGTGAATGGCTGCTTAGCGATCATAGCGGGCCGAATGGCCTGTTTCCGTGTGGATGACCCTGTGCACCTTGGTGTCCATCTCTTCTCTCCACCTGCTCTCTCTCGCCAGAGTCCGGAGAGCAGCCCGCGGGGGGAGGTGGCGTGCTCGGAGGAAAGGAGACGGGGTGCACGGTGCCCTCCCTCACGGAGACCAGAACGGGCAGGGCAGCGAGAGGCGGGGAGAGAAGTCCCGTGGCTGCGGTGAAGGGAAGGGACTCGGCTGTGGCCACGACACAGACTAGTTCAACCCCGGCAACCCTCTCCACCTCTACATTTCGCGCTAGGCTGCGACCCCGCGCCGTTCCCGGGCTCCACGTTCCCTACGGGAGTCGTGACGAATCGCGCTTCCACCGGGAGGAGGTTCGCTGAGCAGGGGAATTTGGAGTCCGGCTGAGAAGGGGATTATTTCCACTCCCGATTTTCCAAGTCTCCCCCCCGTAGAGGGTCAGTCCGTGTAACCGTGTGCGTCAGGTAAATGGTAGGTGGGGTATAGTGTGGGGATATATGGGGCCATCCTGTTTGGTAGAAACGGAAGATGGAAGAGTGTTCCCAGCTGATGGGAAGATGATTCAGGCGGACCTGGCTGTGCTTGGAAACAAGCCTCTGAGAGTTAAATAAAAATAGCAAATGCTGGAAGCAGGTCGGGCGAAGGGTCTTCCGTTAACCTCGTTTCTTTTTCCATACATTCAGCTCGGCCTGTTGTACGTTTCCAGCATTTTCTGCTTTTGTTTTACATTTCCAGCATCTGCAGTTTCTTTTTAAATTTCATTCACTGGAAGTTAACGTGGTACCGGCAACGCGGGGAGTACCTTGAGCTTTATTTGATTACAGGAGTGATGAGCCCACACCTGGTCTAAGGAAGGATATACCGGCAGAAGGAAGTGCAGTGCACAGTTTACTGGGATGGACGAGGGCTTGAGCAGACAGTCTGTACCAGGGAATGTCGAATAGCAATCTCATTGGAACGAATAAAACCCCCATGGGCCTTGACATATTAATGCAAGGATGGTGTTTCCCTTGTCTGGGATATCTAGAACCAGGCGTCGCAGTCCCAAAATAGGTGGACGTCCAGAAGAAACCGCCACCGACTCGGGGAGAACATGCAAACTCCACATGGGGAGCACCGGAGGTGAGGAATGTATTTGGGAATCTGGTGCTGTGCATGTTGGCTCTACTAGTCGCCCATGTTCCTGATGCAAGTGGTGGAGCGCTGTTATGTTCAGTCATTTTTGATTGATGTTGAAGGGCAGCAGATAGATGACAATAATTAAGGAGGCAAGCACCAACCATTGGCAGATCTCAAAGGGTGCAGATAGTTCCGGAAGATTGTGATGATAATCGCATATCACAATCATGGGGAATGTCAGTTACTTTGCTGAGAACTGCCGAGGTTCAGTGGCTGGGGTAGAAGTTAATGTTAGCAATTCAAACAAGGGATTTGGAAAGGATTAAAGATTACTTTTATTTGTCACATTTACATTGAAACATACGGTGAAATGCATCATTTTTTGTGTTCACAACCAACACAGTCCGAGGATCCTGCTGTGGAAGGGTTGCAAGCGTCACCACGCTTCCAGCAGCAACATGGCATGTGCACAGCTCACTAATCTTACTGTAATGTGGGAGGAAACCAGAGCACCCGGAGGAAACCTACACGGTCACCGGAAGAGCGTTCAAACTCCTGACAGCAGCGGGAACTGATCGCTGATTGGTGATCACTGGTGCAGTAAAAGAATTGTGCTAACCGCAAAGCTACCGTGCCAATAGACTGAGGCAAGGCTACATACATTCATGGGCCACTTTGTAGTTCTGTTAGAGTATTGTTGCAGGAGGAGCAGTGTGGTCAGACTCTGAATATCCAGAGTCTTAGGCATAATAGGTCAGAGGTACACAGCACGAGTGCAGAGGAGTTTTTAAAAAATTTATTCATTTACAGGATGTGGGCATCGCCAGCTAAGCCAGCATTTATTGCCCATCCCTAGTTGCCCTTGAGAAGGTGGTGATGAGCTGCCTTCTTGAACCGCTGCAGTCCCTGAGGTGTAGGGACACCCGCAGTGCTGTTAGGGAGGGAATTCCATGATTTTGACCCAGCCAGAATGAAGGAACAGCGATATGTTTCCAGGTCAGGATGGTGAGTGACTTGGAGGGAGATTTTCATGTGGTGGTGTTCCCAGGTGTCTGCTGTTCTCATCCTTCTAGACAATAGCGGTTGTGGGTCTGGAGGGTGCATTCCTCATTTTTCATGGAATGGGTAAACGTGAGCCACCTTCCGAAACCTCCAGAGACCATGTGACAAACAAGAGGAAAATCTGCAGATGCTAGAAATCCAAGCAACACACACAAAATGCTGGAGAAACTCAGTAGGTCAGGCAGCATCCATGGAAAAGAATACAATCCATGTTTCAGGCCGAGACGCTTCATCAGGACTGGAAAAGATAACTGAAATCCATGTGATATAGGTGCCCCACTCTTCCAATATTTTCGAGGGAGGTGTTCCAGGATTTTGAGCTGGTGAAATCCCAGTGTGGGCTGGTAACTGGGATGAAGGAGAAGGCAGGGGAATCTGCAGATGATGGAAATCCAGAGCAACACACAAGAAAACGCTTGAGGAACTTAGCAGGTCAGGCAGCATCTTTGGAAATAAATAAATAGTTGATGTTTCGGGCTGAGACACCAGAATAAAAAGGTAGGGGAAAGAGGACTAACTAAAAGTGATTGGTGGAGCCAGCTGGGTGGGAAAGATGAAGGAATCTGTTAGGAGAGGAGAGTGGTTGAAGGATGAAGAAGTTGGAGACATGGCTGGCTGTTGGTGAATAGTTCATGTCAGCCACTCTCTTATCCTCTTGGAAATATTGGCTTGTGATTGTGGTTTGGGCAGCTCATTGCTTTGCCTGCGATTAAAGACATCCCTTGCTCCTGGCTGCAGCTCAAGAAAGGAAGAATGGTTGGGAGCTGCGTCTTGGAGTTAGGGAACTTCAGCATGTCAGTCTTTGGAAGTTTCCTGGCTTGGCTTCAGTTGCACTGACCCACCCAAATCTCTCAGACCAGCTGACTGAGGGCTGGAAAATCCATGGGAAATGAACAGTTCCTTGTGTGCTCACTGGGCACCTCTGGAATTCCACCTGGATTGGTTCATTCCCAAAGTAGGATTAATACATTCACCTCTGGCCAAATAGGAGGCTCAGCTTGGATCTGACCACTGGTGTGCATCTTTGGAACCCATACCGTGACCTCTCCAGCTGTCTGCTTCAGATGTCCATGGGGCCATCACCTCTGCAAGGTCCTCTCATTCCACAGATTGCTCACACCATTGAAGTGCATCAAAGCACTGGAGAGAGATATTTCCAGCATGGTCTCTCAAATTACTAGCAAGGTAAGTGAACCAGTATCACTGTCCTCCTCCACACCAACATCCTCAGCACCAAGGCTCAATTTAAACCACAGTCTGCTTGGATTGACATGTTACATTGCTCACGGATTCCTAAAGTACTCAACTCTGGGCTTTGTTATGGGAAGAAGTTAACAGGCAGACAGAAGGAAAAAAAATCCAGGATCTTCTCAAAACCTCCTTGGAGAAATGAAATCTAGAACTCAAAAATAGGAGCCGGAGTAGGCCACGCAGCCCCACAAGCGTACCCATCATTAAATATAATCATGGCTGACCTGCCCCAGGCCTCATCTGTCTTTCCCCCATTGCTCTCAATTCCCCGATCTTTAAAAAAAATTCCCCCTTTCCTTTTCAAATACCTCCGAAGATGTAGCCACCTGCACTGTGGAAGGTGTTCACTACCTCACAGCCTGCCCCATCTGTAGAAAATTGTATGAGGCCTATACTGACCATGTAGGACAGAGAACTGGACTGGAAACCCAAGGGAGCTCCGACGAGAGAGGAGTTATCTGTCCTTGGGAGAGTTGGGTTGATGCTGTCATTCTCTCACTGTCACTGTGGTTTAACAGGACAGAGTTTTGCTAACCAGGTAAGCTTAGAGTGGGTTACATGCCTCAGGACACATTCATCCTTTGACCCTATATAAAGAATCTCCACAGCAGACAAACACTCCCAGGGCTGAACGTTAGTAGAGGGCTATCAATTTACTTCATTTTACACTGAATCCCCTCCCTCTCCCCCAATACCCTCATCTGAGAGGTTAAATCTGGGCTTGTAACATTGCTCTGTGGTTTCCAGGGGACTGGTTACTATTGAAAGGAAATCTCATCACACTGGAGAGTTGCATCCGCAGAAGAGGGGTGGGTGGAGTCCACGTTTAACGTTAGTGCATAATGTCCTTGCCTTTTGTAAAATCTGTATTTATTTGTTTGTGCTGGCCTGCATTCACTGTGTATGACTCAAACTAAATTCACACTTTATTCTGGTCTGTGTTGTAGCATCAGTCCTGAAGGGGCAGTATGTCCTGTGTCAAGATCTGATTTTGAATATAGTGTTTATAACTATACTGTATTAGATGTAATATATGCACATATCACTCTGTATAAAGTTTTCAATATTTCCAATGTACTCATGTTGTTTCTCTATTTTCACTTTTTCTGAAGTTCTAACACTGCACTTATTCCCACGTTTTAATTCCCCCATTTTACAATGCTTGTTTTCTCACCCTTGTTTTCCAGTCTCTCCACATCTCAACACTCCTGTCCTCTGCAATTTCCTCTGACCCCATAAACCTTTAAGATAATTTTGATCCTCCATTTCTGGCCTCCTGCACATCTCCTGATAATTGGCCACCTTGGGAACATTTGGCAAGGTCCTGGAGTCTGGAATCTCTAGTATGATATTCCTTAAAATCTATCTCTTTTATACTTTATAGTCGCTGAACAATTGGTACTAGAACGTACAATCATCACAGCGATATTTGATTCTGCGCTTCCCACTCCCTGGATTACAAATATTAAATATTAAAAATAGTTACAATCAGTAAATATTAAAAATTTAAATTATAAATCATAAATAGAAAATAGAAAAATGGGAAGTAAGGTAGTGCAAAAAAAAACCAAGAGGCAGGTCCGGATATTTGGAGGGTACAGCCCAGATCCGGGTCAGGATCCGTTCAGCAGTCTTATCACAGTTGGAAAGAAGCTGTTCCCAAATCTGTATTTCTTGGTCATATACCTCCATTCTTCTAAAGGAAATATGGAGGTATTGAAATACATTTGCAACAGATACCAATGAATGTGATCAGATTAGAAGGTGGTGGGCACCAAGAATATTAGATGTCTGGGGGTGAGCTACTGGCTAAAACGCAGTCCTGTCACTGGAGTAAATACAACAGAATTATCAGTGCAAAATAACAGAAATAAAAATAGTGAGGTAGTGTTGATGGGTTTAATGTCCATTTAGGAATCCGATGGCAGAGGGGAAGAAGCTGTTCCTGAATCACTGAGTGTGTGTCTTCAGGCTTCTGTACTTCTTTCCCGATGGTAACAGTGTGAAGAGGGGATGTTCTGGGTGGTGGGGATCTTGAATGATGGATGCTGCCTTCCTAAGGTCCTTGAAGATGCCTTGGATACTACGGAGGCTAGTACCTATGATGGAGCTGACTAATTTTATGAGTTTCTGCAACTTATGTCCATTTTGTGCAAGAGCCCCCACCACATCCCCCCCCCGTGTCAGACGATGATGCAGCCAATCAGAATGCTCTCCGTGGTACATTTGTAGAAGTTTGACTGTTTTTGTTGACAAACCAAATCTGCTCAAACGCCGGATGAAATATAGCTGCTATCTTGCCTTCTTTATAGCTGCATCGATATGTTATGGCTAGATTAGGTCCTCAGAGATATTGACAGCCAAGAACTTGAAACTCTCTCCACTTCCGATCCCTTTATGAGAATTGGTTTGTGTTCTCTTGCCTTGACCTTCCTGAAATCCACAATCAGCTCCTTGGTTTTGCTGACACTGAGTGCAAGCTTGTTGCTGTGACACCACTCAACTAACTCGTGCATCTCACTCCTGTACACCCTTTCATCACCATCTGAAATTCTGCCAACAATGGTTGTATCATCAGCAAATTTATAAATGCCCTTTGAGCTATGCCTAGCCACACCATCCTGGGTATAGAGGGAGTAGAGCAGTGGGCTAAGCACACATCCCTGTGGAGCAGCAGTGTTGATCGTCAGCGAGGAAGAGGTGTTGTTTCCGATCTGCACAGATTGTGGTCTTCCGGTTAGGAAGTTGTGGATCCAGTTGCAGAGGGAGGTACAGAGGCCAACATTCTGTAGCTTTTCGATCAAGACTGTAGGAACGATGGTGTTAAATGCTGGGCTATAGTCAATAAACAGCATCCTGACATAGGTATTTGCATTCTCCAGGTGATCCAAGGCTGTGTGGAGAGCCATTGACATTGCGTCTGCTGTAGGCCTATTGTGGCGATAGCCAAGTTGCAGTGGGTCCAGGTCCTTCCTGAGGCAGTTGATCCTAGCCATGACCAACCTCTCAAAGCATTTCATCACCGTAGATGTGAGTGCTACTGGACGATAGGCAGCTCACACTGCTCATCTTGGGCACTGGTGTAATTGTCCTTTCACAGCAGGTGGGCACTTCCGACTGCAGCAATGAGATATTGGGGTGGCGTGGTAGTGTATTGCTTTACTACACTAATGCTGTACTGTACCAGCAACCCAACCGCTGCCTGTAAGGAGTTTGTACATTCTCCCCATGACCACGTGAGTTTCCTCCGGGTGCCCTGGTTTCCTCCCACAGTCCAAAGATGTACTGATTGGTAGGTTATTTGATCGTTGTAAATATTGTCCCGTGATTAGCGGGTCGAAGGGTCTACTCTGCGCTGATCTCAATAAATAAATAAACTATTTGAATACCGTCAGTTGGTTACCACAGGGGGGTTTTCAGAGCCTTTCCTTTCCATCGGGTCATGTTATGTTTAGCTACGAATCACAACCGACAACCCAACTTGCTGCCATCCGAATCTACATTGAAGAATTCCACGGCTGCATTTCCCGAGCGCCGCAACTCTGAATCTCCCATGTACTGGGCTCCGGGTTACCATATGTGGTCCTCGTGTGGCAACCGTGTCTTCTCCCAACTCTAGGTGGCACTAGCTCCGGAGAAATCGGTGTCCAGCGGAGACCGGAGATGAATTATACATAAACATCATTTACGTCATTAATTATGCATAACGGTGCAGAAAGTCTGCTCTCTTTCCTTTGCATTCTATAGCTAACACATTCTCATAAATCCAGGAAGCCAGCTTTGACTCTAAATTATGCTGAAAATAGAAAAGATTTGCACGTGAGCGCGTTACAGCCGTACACGTAATAAATAATTAATATATAGCTAATTAATTATTCATATTCAATTTACTCTAAATAAATTTCATGTTTTAGCACAGTTTCTAAGTAAGTCTATATTCATGCCAACGCGTTTTAACTTTTTAAATATATAAATAAAACAAAAATCTTAACTGATCAGGTATGGGTTGTAGTCCCAAATTATTGTGAATTATTCATGCTTCTGAATAAACTAAAATTTGCCCATTGTGTCAAGGAGTTCATTATTAAATTTTATTTAATTATTTGAATGTTGCTCGATGTAAGTAAAACTAATAAATGGGTAATAAAACACATATTGGACAAGTGATTGTAGATGTCCTAGCGTTTTATTGGTTCGTTGCGATGTCAATCACCGTCCTAGGGCACCTTGCCCTTCCCTCTCAGCTGTATCCTGGGTGTGACGTCAGTAGGAGCTGTCAATCAGCCGCGGTGCTGCTGCAGGTCTTGCAGTGTTTGTGGAGACCGGCACTGAGGCAAACGCTTTAAAGGTAAGGGTTAAGTCGTGCTGGAGCTGAAATTCACTGAGCATTAGATTGCATGGGGCGTGTTGTTATATTTAATTTAATTATTCATTTTTGCAAATGCAACATTTTTTTGGAAAAGAAAAATTATAACCTTCATTTGACATAGGATGTCATGGAGTTGGGGCAGATGAAGGGGGCGGGGTGGGGCGGAACGAGCACACTAAAATATTAAAGCTTATATCCATTCACTGATTCCGCTACAATGTCCAAGGTATTTTTTTTTCCACTAATGGCGGTGACAACAGCTCCTGGAACTGGTGCTGATCTTTGGTCCATTCATTCTTGAGCTGTTGTCATTCCTGCAGTTATGCCTGTCATCGCGGCCGCTGTCAACGAAGGCTTGACTAACCTGACAGAAAATATCTCCCCGTGTCCATACGCATCGAAAAGCTGCACCTATTGGTGTTGATGCTGTAATTAATCCCGACTATCTTCACTGCAGTAAGGCTAGATGGGTTGATGGAGGGAACCGAGTTAACATATTCATCGATAAATTGCTGTAAATGTTAATAGTAAAATATCATACAAGTTGTCTAATGGGCGGCTTATGATTTGTATCCCGGACACTATATATATATATATATATATATATATAAAATACAGCAATATGTATATAAAACACTGCGTGTAGTAAATACAGCGTATCTTCACTAGAATCAAACCACGAGTATGGTTAGAAAATGGTTACGAGTTTGCATTTTTCCTTTCCGATAGAGGGCAAGCGCTCTCCAGCTGGAGTGCAGCGCTGTCTGCTGGAGGAGCTGGTTTTACGGTGTATTTATAAACTGTCCAATAGAGGGCACAGGGCTGGCAGGTAGCGTGGAGGGGTTTGTGTTCTGCGGATCCACTGGGACAAGTCACTGGCCGTTAGGGGGCACCCAGCTGTCAATAACTGGGCTGCAAACAAAACTGGGGCAATTCTGTACACATAAGAGATCTTGGATGATTCACTGTTCCTAATGCATTAATTGTAATAGCTGTATTAGATCATTGTACTTATACTTTTGTGAAACCATACCGTCAAGTCCTCACCATGGTGTACTATAGCAAAGGGCTTTGTCTCCAACAGTGTTGCATCCCACCACTATACACCAATGCCCGGGAATGGAGGAGTCTACAGAAAGTGGTGGGTATGGCCCATTCCATCACAGGCAAAGCCCACCCTACCACCCTACCACTGAACACGTTTACAAGGCCCGCTGTTGCAGGAGAGCAGCATCCCTGAAGACCCCCACCATCAGCCCATGCTCTCTTCTTGCCGCTACCATTGGGCAGGAGGTACAGGAGCCTTGGGTCCCACGCTACCAGGTTCAGGAACAGTTATTACCCTACGGCCATCAGGCTCCTGAACCAGCGTGGGTAACTTCACTCACTTTAGCGCCGAACTGATTCCACAACCTACAGACAAACTTTCAGCGACTTACAACTCATGTTCTCAGTATTATTTTATTTGCACTATTTGCTTTCTTTTACACATTGGTTGTTTGTCACTTTGTTTATGTATGGTTTCAATAAATTCTGTAGTAGTTCTTTATTTTCCTGTAAATGCCTACAAGAAACTGGATCTAAGATAGCCTATGGTGATATATGCATACTTTGATAATAAATTTACTTTGACTATACAATGATAAACCTTCCAGTATTGAATCCCAGTGTCCTAATAGCAACACATCCGTACTAAACCAGAAAAGTATCAGTACACCAGCCAGCATTACGCTCCAATTTTACATGGTGACAAATCCACTCATCTGCGGGAGCATTTCTGCATCTTGGCCCTAACATGTTGCCTTGGGAGAGTACGGAGACAGTGGTTCAGCTATCCTGCCAGATTTGGAGGATTTTGTTGAGGCAGCGTCAATGGTACCTCATTAGGGCACCAAGGGACCTGCTCGATCTCTGAGGCTGCCAAGCCTGGCTCAGGTGTTTGAAGTCCTGTTTGATCAAAGGGTGCATTGATGTACTGGAGGGGATGGTGAATTTCATCAGTGACACCTGCCTTTGCTAAGGGACACCCCCTCAAGTATGGAAGGTGTTTCCAAGGGCCCCATCATGGACCTTTTTGTCAGTGGGTGGTGATGTGCAGCAGGGGCAGGATAGTAGAGCCCCTATACTTTGAGGATGCTTGGGTGAAGGTCTGTTTTCTTGCATGCTGTTGCAAATGGAAGTCAAGATGGAAAAATCTGGCAGGGTAACTGAACCCAGTGTTACTGTGCTCTCCCAGGGCAACATGCTAGGGTCGGGATAGAAGAGTTCTCCCCCAGCTGAGTGGATTTGTCACCATGCAAAATTGGAGCCTAGGGCTAGCTGGGGTAGGTTGGTCACTGTACAACACCGGGTACTTTTCTGGTTTGGTATAGATGTGGCACTGGGTTACAATACTGGAATGTTTGTCACTGTATTTTCAAAGTCAAAGTAAATTTATTATCAAAGTACATACCACAGCTACACGTGATGGTAAGTGTGCTCACTGACTCTCTCCAGTTTGCCTATAGGCTGAAAAGAGGTGTGAAGGTCGCAGTTACTGCACCATACCTACACACAGCTGGAGAGGCCCAGATCATTTGTTAGGATGTTGTGAGTGGACTTGTCCAGTGCACTTAACACCATGCGGCCCCATCTCATGGGACGCAAGCTCCAGCAAATGACTGTAAACCCCCACCTCATACTCCTCATCCCCTCCTTCCTCACAGAGAGACATCAAAAAGTGAGATCTGGTGGTTATCTGAGCACCACCAGGCAACCATCAACTGGAGCAGCACAGAGCTCGGTTATCTCACCAGTCTTTTTCACACTGTACACAGACGACTGCAGAAGATCACACCCAGGCATGCAGTACAGCAAGTACTCAGATGACACAGTCACCATTGCCTCTACCAGCTCTGACTGCATCAATGTGGAAACCAATCACTTGGATGGTGCACAAACAACTATCAGGACCTGAACCCCAGTAAAACTAAGGAAACGGTAGTGGACTTTAGAAAACAAGTCCCAAGCCTGGAAAAAGTGACCAGTTGGTAGCATGTGTTGGAGAATACAAGTACCTCGGCACAACTATAGATAACAAAATCACCTTTAAGACCAATGCTGGGCCGATACTCTCCAAGTTCCAACTACGGTTATTTTTCCTTAGCAAGATGCGGAAACTTCGGGTCCAGCCATCGATTCTCCAGACATTTTATAAATGCTTCATTGAATCAATATGAACCTACAGCATCACGACATGGTTCGGAACAATGAGCACTGTCAACCTCAGCCCACTCAACTGAATTGTCAGAATATGTAGCAAAATCATTGGCCAGGAGCAAGACTCTCTCAGCAGCATTCATAACAGATGGACAATAAAGAAGGCTCAGCAAAGAGCAGAGGACTTTACACACACATTTCACACACACTACACTCTCTTGCCATCTGGACACTGCTACAGGTCCCTGTCCCTCAGCACCAGAGGAGCCTCATCTCGTTTGTGCCTTCCTCCATTTGCCTCCTTAACACCCAGTTTTGAATATGTAGTAGGCATAGCACCTTTGGCAGTAAAACAGTCCATTTTATTATGTGTATTTGTATTCTAAATCACGTGCATCAATTATTAGTGTTTATTATCTATTGTGAGTGTTTTCTATTGTGTTTTACTATATGTAGTGTGGTGTTGCGTATCTTAAGTTCTGTGATGTTGTCCTTACCACTGCACAAATGAAGTTCCTCACAGAAAACGAAGTGAGTTGAAGTTGAAATGAGTAAACTATGACTTTGAGCTTGACCTCAGAAACGCTGGTGTCACCTGCTCGCCGCAGTTTAATGAGGCTGTCTGGAGTGAAGCTGACACAATTTGAATAGTTTCTCTCCATCCCGCAGATCAGCCACAGACTTGTTGGAGGTGAGATGCAATTATTCAGTGAGGAAAATTTGAGAAAAGTGTTAGAGTGCTGACGCAGCCTTGCTTGACAGCTGATGTAGGGTCTGCTCTATGTAGACTTACTGAAGCTGTGGCAGGCATGTAATCATGTGGAGGATGTGGAGTGGAGATGAACGATCTCAGTCCCTCTCTGATACCAGAGTCAGACTTCAAGAAAGTCCAGGCACAGGGTGGTGGTGTTCCACTCATTTTTGTCCTCATGTTGTCCAGCAGTGAGGATCTTATCCATTTTGCCCCCCCCCATACTTGATTCAGGGAACAGCCGTATGGTCTTTCAAGGGAGGTGTTTGGAGAGCACCCTCAC
Source organism: Mobula hypostoma (assembly GCF_963921235.1). NCBI lineage: Eukaryota > Metazoa > Chordata > Chondrichthyes > Myliobatiformes > Myliobatidae > Mobula > Mobula hypostoma. The sequence continues at coordinate 24,239,082 of NC_086120.1, read as the reverse complement.
AATGACTTTCCCCGTGACAAACAACAGAAAGCTTTCTCTGTAATTAACGTAATTGGATTTGTCTCCTAACTTGAAGATGTCCATTAATACAGATCTGAGAACCTGGACATACTGTCCCGTCTTCCATGTATGGGCTGATGAGGGTGCAGATTTACAACTGCGGTTCCTCTCTGCCAAGTTTTACGACTTCAGCATCCGCCATCGGCTCTTGAGATCTTGTCGTGCAGTTAGCATACAGCCTTTCCAACTTCTCTTTGACCAAGTGTGTTATCTAAAGGGCACCAGAAAGTTTGCAATGTATGCAGTAAAGGACAGAGTGTCAAAATGCTTCTTTTAGTGAGCTCTGACAATGCTGTTCTTGATCTGCTGTCCCTACTTGGCCATCAGTGGGGTGTGTCTGCAGATACTTGTTATTGATAAAGCGAAAACAAAGTCTGCAGGAAAACCCAGCAGCTCAGGGAGCATCTGCAGAAAGGAAAAATAGTCAATATTTTGAGTCTGTGACCCTTTGTCAGAACTGATACAAATAGCTTGGGTAGGGGCAAAGAACCTGTCAAGGCCTTCAAGCAGAGCCTATTAAGATGTGGTTGTGTTTCCAATCCACCAACATGTATTTGCAGTTAACTAACATCTGTGTTGCCTGATTATTCTTATAAAACTGGTGTCAGTTAAGCCAAAGGTCATTTCACAGGGCAGTCCAAGCACTTTAAGCAGAGTTCTGTACATAAGAACAGGAAGAGACCATACAGCATATCGAACCTGCTTGATATTTAGCCTACCAATTCTGTGTTGTTCCTTGTCTGACCTTGTATATCCTTTAAAATCGTTACCTAATAAAACGGAATTTGATCCTGGCTTTGACCGTTTTAATTCTCGTCCGCTTTTGGGAGAGAACATTGCAGATTTTTTTCTGCAAGTTTGTGTGAAGACACTCTACTTCCAACCAGAAGATTTTGCAGAGACAAGAGCCACTCCAGAAACAACTCCAGGGCAATGTGCCACCTGAGGTGTTGGCCTGTTGAAACTAACCAAAGTGTCCATCTGCTCCTTTGGTGGGGAGTGGGGCAGGTGCGGACAATGTGGTACCTCTCTATTTTGAAGAAGACCGGGAGAGTTCTTCCTGGTGTCCTGGAAAATATTTAAAATCCCCCATCCAACACTGCTTTAAAAAATCAGATTATCTGGAGATTATCACAGTCCTATTTCTGGGATCTTGTGCATAAATCATTTGCCCATTTCTACAACAGTCTTGAAACTATCAAACTATAAAGTCTTCTGATGGCAAATGTTTCCATCCTCCTTTCCTTATGCCTCATATGATATCCCAAATGGCTTGATGGGGTTTTTGATACCAATCATGGAGGGGGGATAACAAGGGATCAACCTCAAATGGGCCTTCCAGTCCCTGTGAAAGATGTCTGATCTCTCCTAGTGCTACAATAAGCTCCTCAATCTGGCATCCATCTTCATCCCACATGAATTCTCCCTTTCCATTCCAGTTTTCTTGTGTGCCCTCCCCCACCTTACATCGCGCACTAAGCAGCATTCTTCGCCTGCGAACCTAATTCATTATGAGGGCAATTTCCTAACCCAGTGTTGTGCTCCACGTTGTCAGTGTGTCTCCCGCTGTGATCACAGGGTCATGGGAAGCCAGTGGGACTTCTGGTTGACTGCCTGCCTCTTCATCTATTAACATCTGGTCACATTCACCACAGGCTGGGTTGTCTTGCCGGGAGCACATTTAGAGTCATCAGGTCATTTTCCTCTTACCCGGTTAAACCAGCACTGATACAGACATCGAAGAGCAGAATCCCCACTCTCTCCTTGCTCACTCCCATTATATAGCATCCTAATAATTGTGGTGAAAGCATTAAATGATAGCCAGCCATGCGTGCCCATGGTAACCTCATATGACACATCCCAACAGAACATGCTGATTTGTGCTGAAGCGTATCCATGAACTGCACTGGCTCCTTTGGTTATGATAGGCTGCCCCAGTATCCATGGTGAAATTTCATTCTCATGCTGAGCTGTGAAGACATTGGCTGCCTGGCTGTCAAACCACCCATGGTGCTGCTGTTAATTCAGTGTAGATTTGACTCACGGTTTGGTTCTATCTTGTATCAACAATGACTCTCAACCTTACTTGTAGGAACAGTGGGAGGAGGGAGATCATGGGCATTTTTAAAGGATGGAGGGATATGACTGGCCTTCTTCATCTTAAAGGAACCGGTGTGCATTTCTGTAGCACCTTTCACAGCATCTGCACCCAAGTCCATGTAATGTGGAGGCATATTGGGTTGATTCTAGGGACAAGCAGGTCACTCAGAGGCCAGCTTCCTTTGTCTCATGTATATCAAAACATACAGTGAAATGTACGTACCGGTCCAGCCGAAGAGCTTTGGCCCGAAACATCGACTGTACGCTTTTCCTGCCTGGTCTGCTGAGTTCCTCCGGCACTTTGTGTGTGTTATACAGTGAAATGAGTAGTTTGCATCTACAACAAATAGGAATGGAAAGGGAGAGTTCATTTTTATTGAGATACAGAGAGGAATAAGCCTTTCCAGCCCTTTAAGCTGCCCCACCCAGCAATCCCCCAATTTAACCCTAGCCTGATCACGGGACTATTTACCATGGCCAGTTAATCTACCAACCGGTACGTCTTTGGACGGCTGGAAGAAACCGGAGCACCTGGAGGAGTCCCACGCGGTCATGGGGAGAACGTACAAGCCCCTTACCGGCAGCGATGGGAATTGAACCCGGGTCGCCTGTACTGTAAAGCGTTGTGTTAACCACTACGCCACCGTGCTGCCCCATCTGGTGTGGGACGGAGGATGGATGCCAGATTGGGCAGCTTGCTGTATCACCAGGAAGGATCGGACACCTTTCACAAAGATTGGGAGAACCATTTGAGGCTGGTCGCTACCATTGATTGGTATCTGGACTTTGGAATGTGGGAGGAAACGGAGCACTGGAGGAAACCCATGTGGTCATGGGGAGAACGTACAGACTCCTTACAGACAGCAGTGGGAATTGAATCTTCTTCGGTGACCGGTGGCACGGTGAAGCATTGCACTACCGTGTGGATTCTCTGAAAAGAGCTCAAATAAAATTGGCCCATGTTTAGAAGGTAATCTTAATCTGTTGTAGCAAATTCTGAGGAGCAGTGACATTGTGGATTCTGAGAGTCTATGTTCTCTGCCTGGTGAATCTAGAATCCTGTACCTGGAAGAAGGAAGTTTTTGCAAAATGCTTGCTGTTTTGGATGGCGACAAAGAGAAATTTGGGGACATTCACTATGTCACATGGTGGAGCTCAGTCACTGAAAGGTTCAAGGCTGATATTGATGAGATATTTGGACACCAAGGAAATGAGGCCACATAGTGATTGGGCAGGAAATTCATGGGGTTATAGAGCAATATGCCATGGAAGTGGGCCTTTCAGCCCAGCAACTACCCACTTATACTAGCCCTACATTGGATCATTTTTTATTCTGTCTACGTTCTCATCCACTCCTACCAGGTTCTACCACTCAGCTGTACGCTCGGGGAAATTTACAATGGTCAAATAATCTTCCGACTTACCCGTGCAGTCAGAGGGAAAGCTTGTGAGATGCACACCAACAGCACCTGAGATCAGGATTAAACACGGATCTCCTGGCCCTGGGAGGGAGCAGCTCTACCAACCATGTCACTAAAACTGTTGAGGCAAACTGTTAGCCACAACCGTACTGAATGCTGGAACAGGTTTGAAGGGATGAGTCAGTTACTCAAGTATTGTTGTGGCTTTTGGATGTTCTAGCTAAGTAATACTGAAATGCACTCACTTTAATTTACATAGTCTTTTACTGCATAAAAACAGAGCATAAGACCCAGCATAAGCCCTACGAGAGCCTCCTCCCTTATTTCATCTCACCTGTCCCTATAGCTTTTGAATCTCATCTCCCAATAAATGAATTCAGATCACGCTAAGTTTGACAAAGGGAGTTGCATTTACTACTGTGTGTGGGAACGTATTGGCCCATCCTTGCCTGATTTTGGTTTAAGCTGTAGTTGCTCTTCCCTTTGGATTAGGAGTAACTCTTGTAGGTCAGCAATGTATCAGTGGGTTGGGCGCAAGGTTGGGGTCCAAATCCTGATTCAAAGACCAGCACAAAAGCACAACTCGGAGGTACCACCTTTTAAAAAAAATATATGATGAAAGGTGGAGTGGTGACCAAGTGGACAGACAAATTATTTTACTATTTTGAAGCTGTTTCAGGTTAGGCATTAATAAACCCTAGCTTTACAAATACATAGTACTATGCAAAAGTATTGTGCACCCTAGATATTTATATAAAATTTGTTTTTAGATGTTTATTTTTGTCTTCTAGATTAGTGTGTCAAAAGGAAAGAGCAATTTTTTGAGTTACGGACATAAATTTTTCAAAAAAATAAATGTTAGAGAATTGTTCGTACTTCATTAAAGTAAGTAACAAAAGTAATGGCCCATTTGTCAAGTTAAAGATTTGTAGGTATATAGCCCATATAGCCCAGTGCATGATTAAACAAACAGGATGCTAATGATCAATGACATAATGAGTTGAATGAACTAAACTGATTAACTGAAACAGGAACGGATGTAGAAGGAATCAAACTGGGTGAAGGACAACCAAACTGAAAGGTGAGACTGTGGCAGATGTGACAGTTTAACCTTCAAGTCATCAATTCCGTAAATGAGAAGCAAAATCATCTACTCTTCCAAGGAGTGTTTGGAAGTAGATTGCGTGTCATCATACCTGGGTCAAAATCCACAAAGGTCCTCCCCAGTGGCTCTGTGTGAATTGCCTGAGGGTGAGATATTGGCCAGGGTACTGAGAAAGAGTAAGCAATGAGGGTGGAGTCTGAGGCCTACAGTGCAAGATCTGGTGCCAAACCTGAGAAAGTATGAGGGAAGCTTTAGGGATGGAAGAATGCAGTTCATGGAAGGAAGGGATGATGCAGGATGGAGTGATGAATTGTTGGTGGGGAAGGGGTTAATATGTGGTCAGACTCGAGTTCCCTACTGTCACAGCCAGGGTACTGTCAGCAACACTAGCTTGATGGCAGCACAACTAGAATACTTTTTACTTCATTGTCACCAAACAATTGATACTAGAACATACAGTCATCACCGCGATATTTGATTCTGCACTTCCCGCTCCCTGGATTACAAATCGATAGTAAATATTAAAAATTTAAATTATAAATCATAAATAGAAAATAGAAAAGGGAAAGTAAGGTAGTGCAAAAAAACCGAGAGGCAGGTCCGGATATTTGGAGGGTACGGCCCAGATCCGGGTCAGGATCCGTTCAGCAGTCTTATCACAGTTGGAAAGAAGCTGTTCCCAAATCTGGCCGTACGAGTCTTCAAGCTCCTGAGCCTTCTCCCCGAGGGAAGAGGGACGAAAAGTGTGTTGGCTGGGTGGGTCGTGTCCTTGATTATCCTGGCAGCACTGCTCCGACAGCGTGTGGTGTAAGGTGATATATATTGGGATATATCATTTCCAATAGGACAACACACCAGCTTCCAAGTTGAGTTTCATCACTTGAGCATTGGGTGGTGGGTGGATATGAAGGGGCTTTAATCGCTGGGCATTTTAGAAATTCCTTCTCCTTGTGAGATGTGGCTGTGAGTCTGAGTGCTAACTCTGACTCTGTTCAAATCCATTCCTCGGTCACTGAAGTCTGGACTGTCAGTTCACTGTAGTGGCAGGGGAGAGAGCTCCATACTCCCAGGCATCTTCCAGGTTGAACTGAGGCTCCATTAGCAGTCTCAGGTTGGCGCCCTCTGCTGGTCGGGGCCAACCATGAGTGTTGTGTCCTATCAGTACAGAAACCAATACGCAAGCCAGGGCAGTACGACGTGGAGAGCAAGCTGTTGTGTGTTCAGCAGGCTCCCCCTCTCCACGCAGCTGATGAATCCAAAGGAATGGCAGAGTCTGATACAGTTTGGTACCAGGAGATGCCAATCAGCATTGAACTCAATGCTCCGGAGTTTTCCTTGGGGCTTACTCCCAAAGCCTTCCCGATGAGTGGGTAGAGCCACAAGGCAGTGGAGGTTTGAGATCAGAGTTTTCCTTCTCCTAGATGAGCTGCCAACCATGGCTGATAAACCCCATCTGCCTGAAGTGACTAAGGCACCAGAAACTCCCCTTTGCTCCTTCTCTTGTCAGTTGAACTGTTCAGCCAGGCCTAGTAGCTCAGCCTCATGAGAAGGCCAGGAGCCGGACTTGGTCGTCAGAGGCTATTTGAGACACATGCCGTTAGGAGCATTTAATAAGTAGTGGGAGCTTATCTCCACCACCCCGTGTCTGCCCCGCCTTACAATCTTACGGAACCAGTCACAGGTAGCTGCAAAATGTTTCATGATGACCGCTTAAAGAAGACCAAGAGAAGTCACCTCTCTGTCCTACTTGTAGGCCCCCTACCTACATCATCAAGGTAGATAATCTAGTCATTATCACAATGCTGATTGTGGGTACTTGCTGGGCTCAGACTGGCTGCTGTGTTCCCAATCTTACAGATGATCCTGTTTCTTAGATTGCAGTTGTACAGCAGGGAAACAAATGCTTTGGTCAATGGTGTTCATGCTGGTGATTGTATCCATCTGGGCTACTCCCATTTTCCAGCACTTGGCCCGTAGCCTTCACTGCCATGGTGCTTCAACTGCTCATCTGAATGCTTCCCAAATGTTCTGGGATGTAGCGTCCCTTGTCTGTGAGGTGCTTTAGGATGTCCTAACTTTGTGAAATGTGGATTAGATACCGATATTTTGGTTTTTCTTTCTGACAATTGCCTCAATCTCTTCAATAATTCATCCAATTGTTTTTCACCCTGAGGTGTTCCACCCAGCATATTCCACTCATTTAATCAACTTTCTAGCCAAATACTTCACCTTAGCTGCTCCTCCTGAACGTGTTTTGTATCATACACCACGGATTTTTCTGCTTCTGGGTTGACAACTCTAGTTCTGCCTTGTTGGCCAGCCTGCCTTATCTGGCTTACCAAGAAAGATACTGCCTGTGTTTTAATTTTCTCCCATCGCTTTTGCGTCCAGTTACCAACACCGCTGCCAGTCCAGAGCAACACTCACACAGAATGCTGGAGGAACTCAGCAGGTCCGGCAGCTGAATGGGAATGAATGAACAGTTCACGTTTCAGGCCAAGTCTCTCCTTCAGGACTGGAAAGGAAGGGGGAAGGCACAGAGTAAAAAGTAGGGGGAAGGGAAGGAGGCTAGGATTGTATATTAATTTCTGTGGTTGTTGCCTGGCCTGCTGAGTTCCTCCAGCATTTTGCGTGTGTTGCTTTGGACTTCCAGCATCTCCACACTCTCTCATGTTTATGATTTGCTGCTCCCAGGTCCAGTTATGCCTGTATTTTCTTTAAATCCCTACATGGTCTCTCTTCCAGCGAGCCTTCCCAAAATCTCTCAGTACTTCCTGCTTGCACATCCCTGATTTAAGTCACTCAGCTGTCAGTGACTGTGCCCCACACTCTGGGATTTCGCCACTAAAATGTTCCTGCCCCTCCATTCTCTTTTCAAATTCTCCTTTAAACCCAAGGGTTTAGTCACATCGTAATTGCTTGATACTCTTAACCGTTCTCTGAAGAGCCGTGAACAGTTTTTCTTGTTAAAGCTGCTACGTTAAATGTAGACTACAGAGTATGTTCTAAGTTTTGATCTGTGCAGTGATGAAGCCATTTATTTTTATGTTGACGTTGACATGGTAGGCAGAGTCAGGTATTTATCATCCCTCCCCAGTTGTCCCTACACTGAGAAGGCAGTTCAGAGTCAACCACCTGATCTTGACACCTAAAACCATCTGGAGTAGAAAGGGCAGAGAGCTGAGAGTTCCTAACCCTTCGGGATTACACTGGTGCTTCCTGTAATCAAGGAAGAGTTCCAAGCAACACCCAGGAGAAAAGTCATGGAGCTGAGACGGAGGACAGTTGTTGAGAAGCTGAGGCTTGGTGCCTCTGCCTCTGTCCGAAGGTTATGGGTTTAAATCCCACTCCAAAGAATGGAGTTCAAAAATCCACATTGATTCTCCAGTGCAGTATTGAGGGAGAGCTGCTGTGTTGGAAAGACAGTATTGTTGGAATACTGTTATCCAAAGGGAATTATTAAGGACCACCACACTGGGTGAAATACAGTACTGATTGAGCGCTACACTGCAGTATTTGAGGGAATACTGCAGTCCCAGAGGCAGTGTTGTGTAAAAGCAATGCCAAGAGAATGCTGGCATTTGAATACCTTGTCAAGCAGAAATCCTGTCAACTCTCTCGGCTGGGTGTAAAAGATCATTACGGAGCGAAGAGCTGTTTCAAATGGGATAGATCTGAATTGTGGTTAAGTTGCTTGATTGGATTACAGAATAAGAAGCTTCCCTTGATGAAGGTGGACGCGGAATTACCCATCCAGTTCAGGGAGATCCTTCAGGAAAGCAGTCAGCCGCCCTTACCCAGTTCCACATCCATCAATACTGAGGGGCGCAAGAGGGTTGGACTATAAATGTTAATCTCAGCAACAATGTACATTTCCTGTGAACCAATAACTAAGCATTTCCAAAAAAAACTTTAAAAAATCAGATTTTTTTGTAGAATCGATGATGGTTTTCAGGTAGGGTAAATATTGAAGGAGAAAAATTTGTGTGTGGGCTGGGGGGTGGTGGACACTGGAATGGCAGGCATGGATGGTGGGTCTAGGCAGACCCCTTCGAAAGATCTGGCTTACCCTTGTTAGGCAAAGTACTCGACTTGTAGATAGTTGCTTTTTTGACAGCCAAGGATCATCCAACTGGATAACAAACTGGCTGCCTGTTATTTAGCAGCCATCACAGGATGAGTCAATATCTTAGGAACCATGGGAGGACCTTAGTCGAATCAAGTGTCTTAAGTTGGAATCTGTCTAGAAATTCTGCTGAGAAGCCTGCAGCAGAAAGAGAGGAAAATGAAAGGGAGAATGTGGATTGGAAGTTTGCAACAAGTTATGTAGGTTACTTTATTTTTGTTGGGACAATGAGAGAGTAGTTTTATGTAAGAACATCATATGAAGTAGGAGCAGGAGTAGGCCATCCAGCCCCATCGAGCCTGCCCTGCCATTCAATAAGATCATGGCTGATCTGTCCATAAACTCAGCTCCATCTACCTGCCTTTTCCCCATAACCCTTAATTCCCCTACTATGTAAAAATTGACTTAACTGTATCTTAAATATATTTAATGAGGAAGCCTCAACTGCTTCCCTGGGCACAGATTCACCACTCTCTGGGAAAAACAGTTTCACCTCATCTCCATCCTAAATCTTCTCCCCTGAATCTTGAGGCAATGTCCCCTAGTTCTAGTCTCACCTACCAATGGAAACAACTTTCCTACTTCTAGCTTATCTATCCCTTTCAAAATGTTGTATGTTTCTATAAGATCACCTCTCATTCTTCTGAATTCCAGAGAGCGACTCAATCTCTCCTTATAGGTTAACCCCTTCATCTCTGGAATCAACTTGGTGAACCTTGCACAAAGTACACAGAAGTTATCTTTGCAGTGTCCTAGCCTCTGCCAAGCAATTCCATCTCTCCAAGAAAGAGAAAAGGACGGGGGGAAATTGGCAATACTCCCCCCCTCCAAGCTAGTGCCCACCAATGAGTTCTTTTCTGCATTTCATACTCCTTACACTCAGTGGCCACTTTATTAGGTATACTTGTACACCGCTGGATAACGCTAATATCTAATTAGTCAATCGTGTGGCATCAACCCAATGCATAAAAGCATGCAGACATGCTCAAGAGGTTCAGTATGGGGAAGAAATGTGATCTAAGTAACGTTGACTGTGGAATGATTGTTGGTGCCAGACAGGGTGGTTCGAGTATCTCAGAAACTGCTGCTCTGAGATTTTTACACACAACAGAATCTAGTGTTTTCAGAGAATGGTGTGAGAAACAAACAAATCCAGTGAGCGACATTTATGTGTGTGAAAATGACTTGTTAATGAGAGAGGTCAGAGGAGAATGGCCAGACTGGTTCGAGCTGTCAGGAAGGCGACAGTAACTCAAATAACCACTCGTTACAACAATGGTGGGCAGAAGAACATTCCTGAATGCACAGTAGGTTGATCCTTGAAGCGGATGGGCTACAGCAGCAGAAGACCATGGATACATGTTTAGTGCCCACTTTACTAGGCACAAGAGCTACCTAATAAAGTAGCCACTGAGTGTATAATGCTCTTTTCATTATCTTTCTGGGTACAATTAGACATTTGGTTCCATGATTCCAATTGGTACATGAAGGTCTGGAAAAATTTGGAAAGGTTTGCAAAGCTACATGATGGAAGTTGTTCCATTAACGTTCTCCTGTGATCTTCAGCATTAATTCTGCTTTTTGTAGATGGCTTCAGCTACAGACCCACGTTTTGGGCAGAAGGAGTCCTCGGATCAGAATTTTGATTACATGTTCAAGATTCTGATCATCGGCAACAGCAGTGTTGGGAAAACATCGTTCTTATTCCGATATGCCGACGATTCTTTTACTCCAGCGTTCGTCAGTACGGTTGGGATCGACTTCAAAGTGAAGACAATTTATAGGAATGAAAAGCGGATCAAGCTGCAGATCTGGGTAGGTCAAGTGACTCCTGTTCTGTTCCTGTTGTGAATGTGTGTAGCCCGGATCATACCTGTGGAATAAAGGGAAATGGGATACTTATCCCACTCTGTATCAAGTTCTTCTGGTGCAGGCTCCTCTGCATCAGTAGTGTGGGGACCGCTTCGCTGAGCACCTTTACTCCATCCCCCATAAAACGCAGGATTTCCTGGTCGCCACCTATTTCAGTTTGATTTCCCATTGCCATTCTGACATGTCAGTCCTTGACCTTCCTCTCCTGCTATGAAGAGGCCACACTCAGGTCAGAGGAGCAATACCTCATATTCCGTCTGGATAACTTCCAATCTGATGGCAGGAACATTGATTTCTCTAACTCCCAGTAATTTAAACACCCCTCCCCTTTCTCTCTGTTTCCCGTGCCAATACTGGTTCTCTTCTTACCCCTTGTCTTCTCCTCTCCACCTTATTACCTCCCCCTGAGCCCCCTTCTTCCATGGTCCACTCTCCACTCCTATCAGATTCCTTCTTATTTAGTCATTTACGTCTTCCACCTATCACATCCCGGCTTCTTACTTCACCCTCCCTTCCCCCACCCACCCACCTTCCCCTTCACCTGGTTTCACCTATCACCTACCAGCTCGTACCCCTTCCCCTCCCTTCCACCACCTTATTCTGCTGCCTTCTCCCTTCCTTTCCAATCCTGAAGGATCTTGGCTTGAAGGGTCAAGTGTTTATTTCTCTCCATAGATGTCGCCTGACCCGCTGAGTTCCTCCAGCACTTTGTGTGCGTGTTCTGCAAAAGTACTCCATTGATGGGGGGGGGGGGGGTGAATGGTGCAATGTAAACGTAACTCTCCATTCAAAGGTGGCAGGAAAATACAGGTGTCCTTGGGTGGCTGTAAAATGGGTGTGACGTTGACATGTATTGATGGAAAAGTGTAGCAGCAGTTTTTACATGGAGCGGCGCCCCACTTGAATTTGACCTAGCTACTGCTGAAACTGCAAGATCAAGCATTGGTGGAGCATTTCATTCTCGAGACATCCTGTATCATAGTTCTCAGTTGAAAAGACAATGAGCTGAGTAGCTGCTTGGGGTTTGGGGCTTAGGAGATGCTCAACCATTACCAGGTATTGTGGCACGTACCTTGAGGAGCACCCTCTCATTGGAGGACATGTGGGCAGGGGGGAATCAATCAAGACCCTCCATGGCCTCTCTCCTACCTTTTGCCTCACCACCCTGCAACTCTCGATATCTTGTCACACCTTCAATTCTGTACCTGGTCATTCTCCAGTTCCTGTATCCTACCATCAGTGGCCTTTCCCAATTTCTGGAATTCTGTACCTTGCTCCTTCTTCCTTTCTTTCCTATTCTGAGAATCTTTCAATCTTGCCTCTTTGAGCAGAGTTTCAGTTGTGTCCAATGACCTTCTTACACATAGGGCTCAGAGTCAGAATCTCTTGAATAGGACCTGCTGTGAAGAATCTTCATGTTTCACTCAAATATTGGTGATAAAAAACATGTAGCATTTGAATCAGAAGTGATCTTTAAAATGTATAAGATTACGATGAGACTTGACAATGTAGGTCAGGGGAAACTCTTTCCCCTGGTACTAAAATAAGGGATCAAATTGGAGGCAAGTGTTGGATTGATCTTGGAAGAGGTTAAGAGGGCGGCTCAATATCTTGGGCCGAAGGGCCTGTATTGTGCTGCAAGGTTCTATGTGTAGAGAGCTGAGGAGCTGTTCCTTCTCTCAGACAGTCATAAATCTTTAGAATTCCCTGCTGCGTAGATCGAATCATTAAATATATTCAAGCTGAGATCAAGAGAGTTTTGATTCTCTAGGGTTATGAGAACAGATAATAAAGTTGAGCTGAGGCCAAGTTCACAACATTTACTATGCTATGGAGTCATTTTCTTTAACGTGTTACAATTCCGTGGTGTGTTCAGCAAATGTTTTTGTTTACTGCAGGACACGGCCGGTCAGGAGCGGTACCGAACTATCACAACAGCTTACTATCGCGGTGCCATGGGCTTCATCTTGATGTATGATATCACCAATGAAGAATCCTTTAATGCTGTCCAGGACTGGTAAGTTATCTGTGGATGTCTGGACTGGAGGGGCTCTGACTCCTAGAATGATGCCGTGCACAACTCTGCTTGCTCTTTAAGCAGGTTCTCCCCTTCGTTTCACCTTCTCCCACCACTTCACTGCCATTGATTTTTCCTTTTAGAATTCAGCCAGCTTCCTTTTGAAGTTGATGAACCAAAAATCCACAAAGGCTTAGAATGTGAAATAAATCAGACAGTGCTGGAAACACTCAGCAGGTCAGGCAGCATCTGTGGAGAGAGGAACGACTAATAATTTGGTTTGGTGACCTCACTTCAAAGTGTTCCCATTGAATCTCTTCCTGCAATGTTAGAACTCACTGAATAAAACATATTTCCTCCTCTCTCCTCTGGGCCTGTACTTGCTGGCGTTTAAAAGACTGAGGAGGGTTCTCATTGAAACATTTTGAAAATGAATGGTCATGGCTTATTTGGAAAAAGAATGAGTCTTCAGAGTGGACATGGAGAGGATGTTTCCTATAGGAGGGGCATCTAGGACCAGGGGGCACAGCCTCAGAACACAAGGATGTCCCTTTAGAACAGAGATGAAGACAAATTTCTTTAGCCAGAGGCTGGAGAATCTGTGGAATGTATTTCCACAAGTGGCTGCGGAGGCCAAGATATTGGGAATATTTTAAGCGGAGGTTGATAGGTTCTTGATTAGTAAGGATGTCAAAGGATATGGGGAGAGGGCAGATGAATGGTGTTGAGAGATAATAAATCAGCCACAATGGAATGATGGGGCAGACTTGATGGGCTGAATGGCCTAAATGTGCTCCATTGTCTTATGGGTCTTTTGCTGAACCTCTTAATTTGTAAGACCACAAGACTGTTAGATATAGGAGCAGAAATAGGCCATTTGGCCCATCCAGCCTGGCCCACTATTTCATCGTGGACAATCCAATTTTCCTCCCGGCCCCGATCTGCTGCCTTCTCCCTGTATCCCTTCATGTCCTGACCAATCAACAATCTATCAACCTCTGCCTTAAATATAGATAAAGACTTGGCTTCCACAGCTGCCTGGCAATGAATTCTACAGATACACCACTCTCCTGCTAAAGAAATTCCTCCTCATCTCAGTTCTAAAAGGACACCCCTCCGTTCTGAGGCTGTGTCCTCTGGTCTTAGACTCTCCCACCATAGGAAATGTCCTCTCCACATCTACTCTATCAAGCCCTTTCACCATTCGATAGGTTTCAATGAGGTCACCCCTCATTCTTTTGAATTCTAGTGAATACAGGCCCAGAGCCATCAAACACCCTTCATACAACAAGCCTGGAATCATTTTCATGAACCTCTTTTGAACCCTGTCCAGTTTCAGCACATTATTTCTAAGATGAAGGGCCCAAAACTGTTCACAATATTCTAAGTGAGGTTTCACCAATATTTTATAAAGTCTCAACATTACATCCTTGCTTTTTTATTCTAGTCCTCCAGAAATGAATGCTAACATTGCATTCACCTTCCTCACCACCGACTCAAAGACTCCCAAGTCCCTTTGCACCTCAGTATTTTGTATTTTCTCTCCATTTAGAAAATAGTCAACCCTTTCATTTCCATACACTTCCCGACACTGTATTCCATCTGCCATTTCTTTGCCCATTCTCCTAATCTGTCAAAGTCCTTTTGTAGCCTCTATACTTCTTCAAAACTACCTGCCCCATCCAGCTGCCTTCATATTGCCTGCAAACTTTGCAAGAAAGCCAGCAATTCCATCATTCAAATCATTCACATATAATGTAAAAAGAATTGGTCCCAACACAGACCCCTGTAAAATAACACTAGTCACTGGCAGCCAACCAGAAGAGGCTCCCTTTATTCCCACACTTTGCCTCCTGCTAATCAGCCACTGCTTTATCCATACTAGAATTGTCCCTGTGTGCTATGGGCTCACACCTCGTGTGGCAGCTTGTCGAAGGTCTTCTGAAAATCCAAGTACACAACATCAACCAATTCTCTTTTGTTTATCCTGCTTGTTATTTCTTCAAAGGATTCCAATAGATTTGTCAGGCAAGGTATTCCCTTGAGGAAACCATGCTGACTATGGCCTATTTTGTCATGTGCCTTCACGTTCCCTGAGACCTCATCCTTAATAATTGACTCCAACATCTTCCCAACCATTGAAATCAGAGTAACTGGCTTATAGTCTCCTTTCTTCCGCCTGTCTCCCTTCTTGAAGAATGGAGTGACATCTGCAATCTTCTAGTCTTCCAGAACCATTCCAGAATCTAGTGATTCTTGAAAGATCATTACTAATGCCTCCACAATCTCTTCAGCCACCTCTTTCAGAACTCTAGAGTGTATATCATCTGGTCCAGGTGACTTATCCACCTTCAGTCCTTTCAGTTTCCCCAAGAACTTTCTCTCTAGTTATGGTAACTTCACACATTTCATGCCCCCGACACCTGGGACGTCCACCATATTGCTGGTGTCTTCCACAGTGAAGGCTGATGCAAAATCTAATAACTCTGCTTGGTGGCTGTTCAGCGTCATTCATTTCATGATTTTCAACATCTCAGTGGATGTTGGATTAAGATGCTTGGTCATGGGTAGGTGGTAGGTTACTCTTTTTCAAATAGAAGAAATCAAACACATTGATATCCATTCTGTAACTGAACATCCTCATTGGGATGTTGCTGACATCAGAGAGTTTACTTCAGCTGTCTGTTTTTTAATTTATGCTCTCATGGATGTGAGAGTTGTTCCAAAGCCGGTTTCAATTGCCCTTGAGAAGGTACACAGCCTTCTTGAACTGCTGCACTCTGTTCCCACAGAACATAGACAAATATAATCAGGAGTAGGCTATTTCCCCCTTGTGTCTGCTCTGTGCACAGGGGATCTGTCACCCCAACATCACATCTATTTCTCCCTTGAATCTACTCAGTGGCTCAGTCCCTGAAGTCCTGTTAATTCAGAAGTTCCAGACAATAATGAAGAGACCACGAGATGTTTCCAAGTCAGGATGATGTGTGATCTGAAGAAGAGCCTGCAGGTGGTGGTGTTCTCCTGGTTGCTCTCAAAGCCTTGGTAAGGTGTTACAGTGCATTTTTGTTGAAACATGGCTATGCCATTTGGTGGGACATGTGAATGGTTAAGGTGGCTTTACTTCTCAGTAAAGCAGTCAGCATGCTCAAAGACCCTTCCCAACCCAGACGTTTCTTCTTCTCCCCTCTCCCATCAGGCCGAAGAAACAAAAGCCTGAAAGCACATACCTCCAAGCTCAAGGGCAGCTTCTACCCGGCTGTTACTGGAGTCTTGGATGGACCTCTTGTAGGACAAGATCGACTCTTGACCTCACAAACTATCTCGTTATGATCTTGCACTTTATTGTTTATTTGCTCTGTTCTTTTTTCAATAACTTTTATGCCTTATTCTGTATTTTTATTGTTGTACCTTATTGTAGCTCAATGCACTGTGTAATGATTTGATCTGTGTGAGCAGTCTTCAAGGCGAGCTTCTCACTGTATCTTGGTACATGTGACAATCGTAAACCAGTACCAGTACCAAGTCTGCTACTTTGCCCTGGACCGCACTGACCTTGGTTGTTATTGGCAAATGGAGAGTATTCCATGAAGCTTCTGAATTGTGCCTTGTCGATAGTGAAAGTATTTAACAGGTCAGGAGAGGAATCACTCACAACAGGATACTCAGCTGCTGCCCTGCTTTCTTGGTGCAGTATTTATGTGGGTAGCCTAGCAGGTTGCAAGTAAGTAAAGAGAGATTAGCCTTATCTGTCACACGCACATTGAATCATACAGTGAAGTGCGTCATTTGTGTCAAATCACATCAGCGAGGTTTGGGCTGGGGGCAGCCCGCGGGTGTCACCTCATTTCTGGGACCAACATAGCATGCACCCACTTACTAACCCTAAACCTTTGGAATATGGGAAGAAACTGGAGCACCCAGAGGAAACCCACATGGTGACGGGGAGAACGTACAAACTGCTTACAGACAGTGGCAGGAATCAAGCCCTGATCCATTCTCGCTGCCACTGAAGAGCAATTGTCCTAACTGCTATGCTACCATGTGCCCCATTATCACAACCCCATTTGTGAGATCTTCCTGACTACAATTTATCAGTTGAATGCTGATGGAAGGGAGCCGTCAGTGATAAAGCTGCTGAAGAGACATCTCCTGCGGGACTCTTGCTGTTTTTATTCCTTCGGTATATTAAATGCTCCCGTTTCTGTTCCTCACAGGTCAACACAGATTAAGACTTACTCTTGGGACAATGCTCAGGTCTTGCTGGTTGGGAACAAATGTGACATGGAAGACGAACGTGTGGTACTAGCAGAAGGAGGAAAACAGTTGGCTGATCATCTAGGTAAGATTGCCAGTACTAATCTAGAGCTTTCGTTACTGAGTATAGTTCTGATCTCATTCTTACCAAGACCACCTACGACTATGGTTCAGAGAAAATAGAGCTTTCAAATGTCCTGAAGAACTTCAAAGCTGTGATTAAGCAGAGTCGAACACCAAGCAACAAAAGCAAATGAGGAAAGATAACCAAATGTTCGGTCAAGGGGGTAGTTTTAACGTCTTTGCTTAAAGTGGGAGTTCCAGAGCTTAGAATCCACATAAGAATGGAGTGGTTCAAGATGGCTGCTGATGTTAGAGTGTTGAATCTAGATGTGCCGAAGAGGTCAGACATAGAGTGGAACTGAGATCGGGGATGAGTGCTGGGATAGAGCAGGTTATTGAAATATGGAAGGCAGAGCCTAGTGGGATTTAGAAATAAGGATGGAAAATTGAAAATCATGGCACTGTCAGAGCGAGAATGAGCATGGGTCAGAGACAACAACAGTGACGGGTGATTCAAATCACGCAGTGGAATTTTGGGTAACTTGGAGTTTTGGGACACCCAACAAGGGGAGTATTCTGTTAACTTGGTAGATGTGAGGAGTACAGGGGGCAGTGATGGGGCTGAAGTAAAGATGGCTCCAGGTTTAAGAAATTTAAACTATGAAGAGGGTGATGAGTGAGGGAAGATTTTGAGAAGGCCTAGCTGGATTTTTAAGAACACAAACAAAATTAATATGGTCAAATAGTTCACTGTGTTGGATGCTACAAGATCTTTGGGTGCAAGATGTTAAATATTTGGAGTTGGAAGGTTGGTCTGAGGAAATTTTTTAAAAAAACCTTTATAAAGAGTGTGTGAGTGAGATCAAGAGTCAATGGTAAGCTTTTCTATAAACATGTCCAACAAGAGGTCAAAGTGAGCTGGAAGTAAAAGGTTAAATTGTGAGGACAACTTACATAAATGCGGCTTATATGATTTGACGAAGGAAAACTATGGAGTAGTCTCATAGGATTTGGTAAATGATGAAAGGCTCTGTTACGGTCAGTGGAAAGAGACTGATGGAATGGGCCCAGAGTTTAAAATTAGAAAATCAAAATTAGAGCTCAATTGTTTGTGAAACATGGATTTCATCATGTTGAATGCTGGAGATCTGACATTTCTCCTCTCAGAGACTATAAATCAAAAAAAGTTTCCGAGACTCTGTGACAGATCTTTTTTTGGGCAGTGCATAAAAGGGTGTGGAGCTAAGATGGGTAAAGAAACAGCTTTAATCTAATTAGTTGGGGGATAAAACTTGAGGCGCGGATCGCTTCCTTCTTTTCTCAGTTTTCCATGGAGAGGTGAGAAAGTGGTTGGGGTGTTTGTGGAGTGAGGTGAGAAGGCATGCGGTATCAGTCTTCCCTGCCGTCCGCGGGTCTGCACCCTCTGTTGAGCACGGAGTGGAGTGAGGAGCAGAGTACACTGAACTGGAACACATTCAGTCACTGCTGTTGGTTACTGAGCTTTCAATCCCAGGGAGCGTTGAATTGCACGTTACTGGGCAAGGTTTGAATGATGCACCTGTGGATATTCTACAGTGTCCTCTGGTAACACCAGATCCTCTCATGTGTCACTCAAATAGCAATGTAGCCAGTCAAACCTGACCACCGTATCCAAAACACAGCCTCTTCTGGCATTTTCTGGAAAGTGATTAAAATGGAAGCAGCCTCTCTGTACCAAGTCTGAATCCGGTTGGAGCACCCCTGAAAGTTGTGGGTTCAAGCCCCACACCAGGCACTTAAGCACACAAATTCAGGAGTCCAACTTTCAGATGGATCATTAAACTGCTTTTTAAGATGGATGTAAATGAAATTCGATTGCACTATTGCAAGAAGCAACAATTATCCCCCAACTAATGCCTCTAAAAGCAGATTATTTGGATATCACATCCCCACTTTTGGGATTTTCCTGACTACAGATTATCAGCTGCATTTCCTACATTGCTCATGCCTGACATTGGGACAGGCTACGATGGCACAGGAATTCAAGAACATTGTGTATATGTGTCATTCTCTGTTTCTTATCCAAAAGGAGTAACTTCTGATCCTTTGCCTTCAGTCACTGGATCAAACCTTCACCCTTATTACATCTTTGCTTACAGGATTTGAGTTTTTCGAAGCCAGCGCAAAAGACAACATCAACGTCAAGCAGACGTTTGAGCGTCTGGTGGACATCATCTGCGAGAAGATGTCGGAGAGCTTGGACGCTGCTGACCCTGCGGTGACTGGGGTGAAGCAAGGTACACAGCTGAACGAGCAGCCTGCCCCTCCACACCAGGACTGCGGCTGCTAAATACCTCCCAGGAAACAGTCCCAACACCTCCTTTATTTATTTTTACCTCTCTCTCTCTCTTTCTCTCTCTCTCTCTCTCTCTCTCTCTCTCACACTCTCACTCTTCCTCTCCCCTCCCTCCTTCATGTCCTGCCCTCCTACTGCTCCCTTCAAATGCAAGGCAGACAAGCCGGCTCCCCTATGGACAAAGCTGCCAGCAGGCCTGAGAATGCCTCCCTCCCAAAGCGATGCCTGGGGGAGGGTGCTGTGTGATCAGGATACGCAGGTTATGGAGGGTATAAAACAAAGCCAGGACATTTCACATTACTCACTCCCAACTTCCCGGCTCCCTGTAATGACGACGCCCAATATGGCATTTGTGACAATCGTTCTTTGGTTGACGTGCAGTTGGTCTGACAGCCCTCTGCTTCCCCACCTATCCCTGGGTTAGTTCCTGCAATTACTTCTACCTGAGCAGGGAGGTTCAGTATTTTTGCGGTGAAAATTTGACCTTTAAGTTTATATGTGAATTATTCCCATGTGAGAATATTAGTTCTTGTGCCATCTCTGATACAGCTTTACGATTGTGTGTGTGTGTGTGTGTGTGTGTCTCTCTCTCTCTCTCTCTCTCTCACTTATTTTCAGACGTGCACATGCGCACATAGAAATATTCCAACTCCCCACTCTGGTTGTGAGGGTCTACAAGGTACTGAGGGAGTGGGGTCTGCACTGTTGACTCTGCAGTGATCACATGCGCCTTTGTACAGCAGTATCGCGAGGCTCACTCTGATCGTTCCCTCAGTTTACATGCACCCTGACTGTTATCCTTTGAATTAGCCAACCTAGGTGTCACTTTTGCCAGCCAAAGCCACACTGCAGCTCCCCATCTGTCTGCATGGGCCTCTCCGTGCACGATCGATAAGGCCCAGTAAGATGCTGCAAGCAAGCTCTGGGGCTCATTTCTAGATGAATAGAGAGGAAAGACATGTTGTATTAAACTGGTTAAACCATACTCAAAGCAGCAAACAATACTAGACTCCATAACACACACAAGTTCTGGAGAAGCCACAAAAGGAACCCTCAGGGTACACGGAAGGAAGTTGTGCAAGATGCAATTTCATTCTGTGGTAAGGAGGTGAATGTATGACAGGTATTTAGGATGAACAAAAGGCTTTGGCACTTAGAAATGTTGCTTCTCCATATTAGACGATGGAGCCAGAATCCATCCATCTAAGATGGTTGATAGCATTTTCTTTCCTCGGAGAATAAGGATAATGTGGAGCTTCCCCTGATGGAGAAGAGTTCAGGTGAACACCGGAGAAGGGTTTAAGGGGAAGCTGATAGAACACATATGGGAGAGAGGAATCGAAGGAAATGGTATGAAGTGAACCTTGAGGTACATAACTGTTCCCTCACTCAGAAGGTAATGAAGCTATGAAATTTGCTGTATCCCAGAGTTATGGAGGTTAGATCATTAGAGATATTTAATATGGAGGTAGATAGTTCAGGGGTTTGAGAGTCATGGGGATCTGGTGCAGAGGAGAAGGTGAGTCTTGGGGTAGATAAGCCCTGATCATATAGAATGGAGGGGCTAGCTTGAGGGGGGCAGGCAGATTTAAGATGGCCTCTGCATCCAAATGCCTTTTGTGACTTAGAGGTGAAGTGACTGGTCAGGCTGATGTTCGGCCCCCATCCTCTTGTCCTTGGAAAGCGCAGAGTGGTTTCAGAATCTGGGCTTCTCTGGTAAAAGCAAATCTTTAAAGGTTGGCCCCTGTAAAAGGGACGATGGCTTAAAAATCCTGGAGAGACTGGATGTGGAGAGATTTCTATTAGCAGGATAATCAGGGATCAATGGGAAGAGCTTCAAAATAAAGGGGCTTCCCTTTAGAACTGAGATGAGGGTGGTGAATTCGTGGAATTTGTTGCCACACGAGGCTCTGGAGGCCACGACATTGGCTGTATTTAAGGAAAGATATCAGCTATGATTGAGTGGTGGTGCAGATGTGATAGGTCTAGTTCTGCTCCTATACCTTATGGTCTTATCTTAAACCAGCTGATTATTGTCCTCTGGGTAAGCAAACCGCACAGGGTCTTCATGTAACTACAGTGGCTCGCAAACAGTGATTGCATCTAACTGCCCTCGAATGTGACTAAGCAAGTACTTGTTATATCAAACTACCTCATCGCCAGGTGGGAGGACAGACTGCAGCAGCTTAAGAATGGCATGGCTCACCACCGCCTTCTCAGGGTAACGGGGCATGGGCAACAAAATGCCACTCCTGCCGGTGGCAGCCACCGCATTCTGAGCGAGTTGAGTCACTTTGCATTTTGCTGCTGATTAGTGGCCTCATGTCTTCGAGAGGTCCAGAAATAGCCCGTTCCACGACCAGAACTGTTGATATAATTAATCAGCAATTCGCAGAAGTAGCTTTCCCAGCAAAAAAGGGTCCTTAAGGTCATGTTTGTAGCGCACACCTAGGATCGGCGTTGCAGTAATTTGCCAGGGTAGTTGGACAGCACCTGTAATCCTACTGTCTTGAGGGACAGGGACAGCAGGTGCACCTGCACATTCCCTGCAAGTCGTAGGGCATCCTGACTTAGAAATTTATCGCTGCTCCTTCAGTCTTGCTAAGTCTAAGTTTCGGAACTCTATTAATAACCCCGGGAATACATTGATCAGAAGAACTGCTGCAGTCTAAGAAGCTGTCTCACCGCCACCTTGTTGGGAGCATTTAGCGAGGCTCAATGACTTCACCAGCGTCACATCACTGAACTTAAAAAAAAAAGCCTCAGGCCTACAATAGCCAGATGATTTTTTAAAAAAAAAGCATAAGATGATCATTTTCATTTATTTAATAATAGATGAGGACCACAATGAAACAGAAAATGTTAGAAATATTCAATTGGGCAGAAAGTCATCTGTGGATTGGGCAAAATAGTTAATGTTTAGGTTGGTGCTCCTCCATCAGAACCATACTGACTGCTGTGATAGTGTCGTGGTTACGTTATTGGATGAATCCATCTCCATGGGTGTAATAATTACTTGTCACAATCTCAGCTTTGTTTTTGCTGGTAATGCCCTCTGCATCCCTCACTGTACACGGCTGTGGTTTAGGGCCGATAGATGTGGGTGATGGTGTTGAAGCTGATGGAGCCGACCTCGCCTTTGCTTTGACTCCATAGCTTGGAAGCCAAGATGGCATTGCCAAGCAGTCAGCTTTCTCCCTGGCACTGGTGATATCCAGATCTTCAGCCATCTACTTCCCAGTCCTCTGTTCTCCTTTGTTCTAATTTCCTCTTTTTGTTCTGTGGCTGTGAATGCTGGAGAGTCAATCAATTTTTCACGATTCTGAGGGCAGTATCAACCCTAACCCGACCCTACCAGTACCCGCCCGGATCTCACTGCGATTGCCTCTCACTTTGCCACCCTCTCCATCTTGGCCCTCATCTGACTGAGTGCCTGGGCATGAGTCTAGGTCCTGGACCCTACTCAGCAGCACTACGGGAGCAAATTCATCACACGGGGAGCTGCCGTTCAAGAAGGCAGCTCACAATCACCTTACAGGCAGTAAGGGATGGAACCAAAAAGCTCCCACAATGGTCGCCTCCAATGCATAGTTTGGACCCATTGTAGTGGCAAACTCATCCAGTTTATTCACACCGTCTGGGGAAAGACCTTGAGCCTGACCTTGCCCAGTTTAGACCCAGGTGTTTTACACTGATAGGGGGATGAGTTCAGAAAGGAGGAGGTTTTCTGCCACTTGAGGGTGACCAGGCATTAAATGGTGGCCTGCAGCCAGTATCCACCTCCCGAGAGTGAGCCTTCTAACAAAGAATAATAACCCTCTCGCCTGGCAGCCTGTGATTGACCAATTTTTACCTGTGGTGGTGGGGGAGGGATGCAAGGAGGTGTCTAGCATACCATACCTTGCAAAAAAAAAGATTAGGGAAAATAGACTTAAAACTCAGTATACACTATATGTGGTGATCCTTCTTGTATATAAGTGTAAATAGCCAGGATATTGGTTAGTGTGAACTTGTGTAGTTATTGTCTTAATGTCTCAGAAAAATGTTGCAGAGTTCTAACAGCTTGTTGTAGCTTCCTCTTTTAAGGTATTTTTACCTCTCTCTGTACTTCTCATTTCTTAATAAACCACTCCCCTTAACTTTATTGAAGAGCAATATAGACATTTTGAAATGGACTTTATGTAAAAGTGTGCCTGTGTGTATGTTGAAAAAAAAACAATGTTCCGGCAACCCCAAATGAATATTTTTGTTCCTGCTCAATAGAGATAGGATTTGTATTGTTGCTAATACACCTAACATTTTCATACTAATAGGAGGCTTCCACACTTTTTTTAAAATTTAAAACGTTGTCTATGAAAGCACTTCTAGGTCAAGTTCATAAATTCAGAATTGCTTATGCAAAGAAAGGCTGGGTGTCCAGTCCTAGCGGACAATATCAAGGCCTGATTTCATGGTACGAGACAAGTGATCTCACAGCAATGAGGAGCTAGGCTATGATGATATTGTGATGTGATGTGAAGCCCTTTGCAATGCGCTGGCACATGGAGGGAAGTGTGAATGTTGGATGGGAGAAGGAAGCTGGTTGCTTCTCATTAATTTTCAGTTCTCTATTTTGGATTTCTGCTTAGGTCAAGGAGTTGGATTGGAGGTCTTTCACTCCAAAGACTGTTAAATAATTAGTCTGTATCTAACCTCTGCTCTCACTGTCCTTCCAGTGTTTGGTGGGACAGTGTAGAGAGGGACTTAGCTCTGTATCTAACCAGTGCTGTGCCTGATATACATGGGCTGTCTATTCACATAGCCAGCATCGCTGATACACTGAAAATGTAATACCTTGACAATTGCCCTGGGCATATTTAACAGCTTACTGGTTGTGTGTTTGGCACCGATGGCTGTAACCAGATTGGGATCTAAATCACTCTCTGTCAGTGTGCATCAGCTATGTCAGTGCAGCCTGTGATCCCAACCTCTTTCAGCCTTTGTCCCTAAAAACATGGTTCCAATTCATTATAAACATGAGAAATCCCCTTGCAGCTTTAGCTGGCTGAATTGTAGATGGCAAATAGTCCTGGAACCAACTCCTCCCAGCATACTTCCAACAATTCATTGCTGCTGTGCAAGCCCAATAGCATTTGTTAATTGAGTATGACCTGAGGGGTAGTGTTGCTGATTAACATATCTGCAAATTACATCTGGTGAAGGGGCAAATTGGAGCAAGTTGTGCCAAAATATATCTATGTTATTATCAACGTCTTAATTGCTGTCCCCTCCAACTTTGACCGTTGTGGATTTTATGCCTCATTTGAGGAGAGAATGGTTTAGGTGGACAGAAGATAATTGACTTTGGGATGAGGCACTTCACTTCTAGTGTAGGATGGGAAGTGAGTGGACACGTTTAGTAATGGAGGGGTGAGGAGTTTTCTTTGGTCCATGTTTGGGATTGGGAAGCATTGCTATTATTCTTTCTACTAGTAGATTTAAGGAAGGGAGAGAATGTATGATGGGTAAGAATGTCCATGGGTTGTGGGAGGAGAATGGGACAGTCCATGATGGAGATGATGTCCATGGGCTGTGGGAGAAGAATGAGTGGACAGCTACGGTCCATGATGGAGATGATGTCCATGGGCTGTGGGAGAAGAATGAGTGGACAGGTACAGTCCATGATGGAGATGATGTCCATGGGCTGCGGGAGAAGAATGAGTGGACAGGTACAGTCCATAATGGAGATGATGTCCATGGGCTGTGGGAGAAGAATGAGTGGACAGGTACGGTCCATGATAGTGACAATGTCCATGGGTTGTGTGTGGTTAAGGTCTGTGATGGGGGTGAGTCTCTATAGGCTATAGGAGATGCAGAGATTGGATCGTTTCTGATGAGCTCATGATTGATGTAGTGGTTGTGCGAAGGCCCAGCTCCCCTCGTACCCACCCACCCCACCACAACCCAACTCTCATCCAATATTAAACATGGAATAAAGGAGACAATTTTGCAGAAAACATCCATGTATCTATCTGGATTTTTGAGGAGGGAGGAGAACAGTATGTTTGGTGGGCTGTGAGCATTCAGGATTTAGGTCTGTTGCCATGGTATGATGGAAGGAATTCTGTTTCTTTCCCACTTGGTCTAGAGCTGCTTGAGATCTTTGATATGTGTAAAGTACAAATTGCTCCCTTTTGCTGGTCAGCTCTCAAACCTGGTCCAGGGAACAATCCTGATGAAGAAAACACCTTGACAAACTTAAAGCTCTCAATACAGATACGGCCAGTTGTGACTGTTTCTTCTCAATCACTGGATCTTTTCTTGAAATCATATTTCTGCTTAGTGAAAAAACATCGCTGTAGAAATCTGCAGACCGTCTCCCTCCCCGTTCTCAGTTGTGAAATGTGCTAGTTCTCCAAATTATGGACTTTCTGTGGGTGTTGGTCAATATCAAAGATTTACTTCAAAGAAACAAAAAGTCAAGAGATTATATTTAAAGTGTCAAAAACCTAGGCTATGAATGATTCTCAGTTTATGTATCAAGAACTTCTGTTGTGTAAAATATTAAAAATTCACTAAAATTATCTTAAACTAATGTGTCTTGTCTTGTGTTCCAAAAAGGATTTTTGATCATTTAACATTGGAGAGAAATCACCTTCTGAGGGGAGGAGATAAGGTTTTGAGTTTCGGAATCAAGAGCCATTGCTGATAGTCAGGTTTTGTTCTTTGATGTTGGTAATATAAAGTGGGACTATTTTCAATGGGACGGTAGAATATCAGATTCTAAATCAGTTCCTGAGTATCAGAGGAGGCTGCTACAAATATTTTTAGCACTACTAGGGAAGTCAGCTCAAATTTCCTCCATTGGGGAAGGCTAGAGAAGTGCAGGCCAGCAGTAGGTTCTGGGTTGTGGGGATGTGAACACTGGACACAAGACCCCTCAACTTCCTTGTGAGGCCTAGAGGAACTTTTTTTTTTTGCATTGTGCTGTCTGCAGCTTGAAACTCAACTCACCACTTTAGATCCATTAGATAGGGGTAAAGAGGTGTGTCGATGCCAGGTGATGTGGGCTTGGGATAAAATGGTATAGAAGCACTGGATCAGGTGGGCAAGGAGTGGGGAGCTGAGGTTGTATCAGAAGGAACAGCATTGGATGAAGAGGTGGGATCAGCACTGGGTGAGATGGTGTTACCCAGCTAAGGTCAAAGGTAACAGGAAATACATTTTTCTAAATAACAAGCTCTTGAAGACAACCAGAGTGTAAGGTTGTTCAGCTAATTGGGCCTGGCCTACCATTCAATGCCATCGTTCATTCTTCCTGTCCGGTAAATCCAGAGATCATTGTGCTGCCTTGGGCCGCAGCAGTCTGTCAGTGTTTGCATTGAATGCACTCAACAATTAAGAACTCGTATTCCTTCAAAGGTTCATGGCCCCTGGCAGAATTCCTTCTCATCTCTTCCCTGACTCTGGTTCCAGACTCTCCAGACCGAGGAAAGGGAGAGGCTTTCATCACCACAGTCATGTTTAGATGTGTGTCTCAATGACATCAGAACATGCACCGAAACAAGGGCAGAGCTGGGTAACGTAACAAAGTGGAGATAAACCAAGATTCTGAGTTCAGAAACCAAATTCATCATCAAACATGGAGCCAAGACATCAGCCAGTCGGCGTTGGAGAAGGGTGACTGACAAAGGAACGTAGATTATAATAGGGACTGATGACAGCAGGGTTGATGGATCTGATACTTAGCAGGAAGAAATTTCTCCACAGGGGTTCAGTTCACTCAAGCTCTCATCATAGGATCCATTCCAGAAATCAAGCGAGGGCAAGCTTGTGTTTAAACAGGCCAGTACAGCACACAATTGAAATTAAGGCAATATTTATTAATGATTCATACTTGTCAAATTTATAATCACAATCAATAAAATTCTTCCAACATGGAGATGGAAGAATTGCCCCTCACAACCCAGGGTTAGTCAGAACTCATCTTTGTACCTCAGGGTATTCAGATCATCTCCACCTCCTGCTAACAATAAGACGAAAGTGATTCTCAGTACCAGTGTCCCACCGCTGTCTGACTGTCCTCTCAACAAGCCAGCATTACTAGGGAGCATTTCAAACTCCTACAGGATATCCCACAGTTCTTTTCTACCCCCTTTGGAAATGTGTTTACTGGTGGTGAAAATGTAACAAACTATTTGTATAAGAAAATCCCCAATTTCAGCAGCATGGTTAGGAGCATTTAACTGCCTAGAAATTCACCCCCAAGTCAGTTGCACTAAATATGCTTTGTGATATTTCTCATGCTTTCTATGATTTGGAAGAAGGTCATTCAGCCCATTGATCTATGCCAGCTGCCAGCGCAATCACATCAACCTCATTCACCCCACTGGTTCCTATGTAACCTATCCTCTCTCAGGTACCCACCAGCTCCACCCTGGTTCTCCTCTCCCGCCACACACCGACACTAATGGTAATTGACCTGTGAGACATGGATGGAAATCAGAGTATCGTGGGGGGAATCCCATGCATTCGGGGCATGTGCAAACCCACGGAGATAGGATCTGACCAGAAATCAGGATCAAAGCCAACTCCCTGGAACACCAACAGATGCACTATCACAGGGTGGTGCAGAAACTAGTGCAATCATTTTACAGAACACTGACCCAGTTCGATTCCCACAGTAGTCTGTAAAGAGCTTGTACATTCCCCGTGACTGTATGGGTTTCTTCTGGATGTTCTAGAGATGTACAGTTTAGGGTTAGTAAGTAGGAGTATGCCATGTTGGCATTGGAAGCACAGTGACACTTAACAGGCTATCTCCCAGCACAATCTTCGCTAATACGACTTGACACAAATGATGCATTTTGTTGTCTGCTTCGATGTTGATGTGACAAATGCAGCTAATCTTTCCTTTTTCTATCATACCACCCACTGACTAAATTTCAGGAGCAGAACAAAATATGCGTTTTTCTGCCACGTTTAGAACAACCAACCAAGGATTAATTTCTAAATGAAGTTGACCGAGGGATAAATATGGGCCAGGGTACTGGGGGGGGGGGGGGCGGGGGAGCTCCCCTGATTTTCTTCAATAGCTTCTGCCTAAGAGAGCAAGCAGAATTCAGCACTTTCAACAGTGTATGGTTCTCTAGTGGTGGTCCGTACCCAGAATGGGATTTGAACCCATAACCTTCAAAGTTAGCGATCAGTGTGCTCTTTATCGAATCACTGCCATCATCAGGACAGTCACCATGGGGAGATCTCCTGAGAGTGGCACACTGAAGTCCAGTGTGACATGACCAGATCTGAGATTCTACATTACGACACCCAAAGTTAACGGGATGTACAAGGTTGGGAGGTTGAATGTGTAACGGAGAATCTGTTGTGGATACTGATATTGGAAGCAATACTGGCTCATTCAGTAGTGTATCTACACAATTCCTGCCTTTTCTAATGTACTTCTGGTCATTCACACACTAATGGATAACCTCACTCACCCCAAAACTGAGTGGAATTCCACAAGCTATGGACTCATTTTCAAGGACTCTACAACTCTGTTCACAATATTATTTATTACTTATCTATTATATTCTTTTTCTTTCTGTATTTGCACAGTTTGCTATATTTTGCACATTGGCTGTTTCTTGGTCTTTGTGTGCAGTTTTTCATTGATTCTGTTGTTTCTTTGTATATGCTGTGAATGCTGGCAACAAAATGAATTTCAGGGTAGTCACCACATGTAGTGACATATATGTACTTAGATAATAAACTTACTTTGAACTTTAATGCACACCAGTTCTACCTCATCTTTCAACCCATATCTCACCAACGTTTATAAAATTCTCCTTGATTTCATATCCCTCCATGTTCCCCATCCTTATCTCCATAACCCCTGAGATCTTTTTTTCTCTTCTCATTCTCTGGCAACTTGATCATCCTTGAATTTAATTCTGTATTGGCAGCTATGCTTTCTACGATTAAGATCGCAGGCTCCAGAGTTCCCTCCACAAACATTGCTATCCTCCATCCCTTCCTTCAGAAGAATATTGAAAATCTATTCCCTTTGTCTAAACTTTCTCATGTCCCAAAATTCCTTTTCTGCCTCAATGTGGTCTAGAGATACTCCTGGTTTGCCTTGCTGTTGTAGAGTCAGACAAAAAAGGTTGCAGTTAATTGTAGCGAGAGTGATCTTTATTTCAGTCCTGCCCTTTTCCCCTGCTGCTTATGTTATGCCATTACTACAATGCAAACCGACTGGGCCATTAACCTCATCGAAATTGGTGGCAATTAGACATTATTGTTTTGCTTTTTGTAAACAGTATTATATTTCCTTCAAAATGACCTAGCAACGCCCCACCCACTGTTAAGCTTTTTTTGGCTCCACTTATTGTGGTGGGGGGGAGGGGAATGGAGATAAAAGTTCATATCTTATTGCAAATCCTTATCTGAGTCACCAACACGTTATCAGGAAAGTCACAAAATCAAATGAACTGCTACAGAGGTAGAAATCCCATAAAAATATACAGTCTGTTCAAAGAGAAAAGATTTAGTTTCAAACCTTAACCTATTATGGCTCAGGACCCAAATTCCTTTTGCAACATCAAACACCGGGGGAAAAATGGATACCTGTGAATAGTGTTGAGTTCACACAGTGGTGGTGATCTTGCATTCAAAATTAGAAGCCTCATATTATCATTTCCATTGTAGAGTGCCAAAACCAAAAGCAGAGCAAGCTTTATGACAAAGGTTACGTTAGATGAGGTTAACTCTCTGTGTTAAATGGTTACTAAGCAATAATGGTTCAAATGGGAAGAGAATGAGGGAGAGACAAACAGGAGAAGGAGATGGTGAGTAAGTGTCAGTCGAGCTTTGTGTCATTTCCAGAACATTTTCAGGCAGCACAGACAGGTTTCAGGATTATTTGGGTGGATACTGAGCGAAAGGCACTTCTTCATTTAAGCTATTCTGGAAAAAAAAAACAAAATGAAAAAGAGTGTAAGTCTTTCATTTTACCCAGCATTCCTTTCATGTCTTTGCATGAACAAGGGAGAGATGAGATATTTCTTCTCTTCATTGAGAAACCCAGTGAAAAGGACCAAGGTACACAGGGCAGAATAACACCATTGAACAGCAGCAGGAGTTTCCGGCAGGGGAATTTGGATGTATCCATCTTGGCTTCCTAGAATGGCAAGAAAGACTGAGACACAATGCAAGAGCAACTTATTGAAATCCTGAACTAAAGCTGATGCTGCTGGAAGTACTCAGCAGATCAGGCAGCATCAGTGGAGAGAGAAACAAGGCCAATGACCTTCCATCTAAGTTCAAAAATATGACATCATAACCCCTTCATCAGATCCGGATATTATTAAAACTAAACAAGTTCAGAGGAAGTGATGGCAACAGGGAAAAGAGAGAGGAGGAAGTTACTAAAGATAAGAACTATTACACTGAACAACAGAGTTTGCTTCCTGAATACTTTTAGGTGTATCTCAAGGATTTTGGGCTGCCGATCATGAAAATTACCATGAAATTTCCCTATCATGCACCATTTTTCAAATCAAAATAACTGATGCCAAGGAAGGAATTTTTGTTGGTCCACAAATCAAACAGGGGTCATCAAAGGCAGATAATTCGAACAACCTCTAATGGGACCAGAGAAGATTGCATGGAAGGCATTCAATGATGTTGTTAAAAAAAATTTTCTTTGCAACTACAAAGCACCAAACTACGTGCAGCTGGTTGACAACATGCTTCAAACACACAAAACCATGACCTTCCAATTCACTAAAGATTCATTTTCTACATTCCCATTTGGACTTCTTCCATGCAATCTTGGCGCTGTCAGTGATGAGCATAGTAAAAGGTTTCACCAAGACATTACGGTCATGGAGGAAAGGTATCAGGGCAACTGGAAGCCCTCAGTGCTGGCAGATTATTGTTGGACACTTAAAATAAGAAGCTTCAGGCACAGAGTACAGATGAAAATCATCAACATAACATTTTTAGCTTAATCGAACTACTGCAAAGTGTCAGCACTGTTATGCAATTAAATGCATTATATTCAACAAAATCATTTCCTTGTTTCTCCAAGTTCCTACATGATACAAGTAGTCAGAAATTATATTTGTGTTCAACTTCAAGCAGTCTGTCATAAACAAAAAAAAAATCTGAGGAAACAACACTTTCAAAAAAGCTTGTTGTCTAGTGTCATAGGGTGGAAGGTGGGAGAAATTAGGACAAAGGAGACAGAAATGCTGGGTGAGAGGGGAGGGTGAAGGGTCTGGGAAGGGTTGTTCTTGAAGAATGGGAGAAGCAAGATCATTTCATGCCAAACTCTACACTGGGCCTGAAAGTCTGCCATAGTTCAATGTTAAAACTGAGCTAGGAACTCCTAATTTCAAAGGTGGGAGAAAGTGTTGAACAAGACCTCTGGAGCTTAGGAGAAGATAGAAGAAAGACCCAATGCAGCAGAGGCTGGACACCAGAGCTATAAGGGTTACAACTGGATGATACATGAATTCTCATAGTCAAGAAACTTGACCTAACCCGTCGGTCATAAGTCCTAAACTGTCACTAACAAATTCAGCAAATATTTTGTGCCACCAAGTGGGCAGTGAAAATGTGGAAAACTCATTCTCAAGAAGATTGGTCAAAGCAAAAGCAAAAACATTTAAAAGGGGGGGGGGGAAGGATGATCGTATGGTAGAAAGAAATGGAAAGATGAAGTGATGGGGAGTTGAATTAGAAGATGGTAAGATAGAACTAAGGATCAGAAAAGTAGTCAGATAACCTTGATAAATTTTATGGAAGCCTATATGAGAGGACAGGAATCAACATCATTGGAGCTAAATGGGGCTGTCTATTGAGCAAATGCACACATGATACTGGCAGCTGTAGACTGGACTATCAGGAACAAGTCAAAAATAAAAGCATTAAAATGTTGGCCGTAGATCTGTCAGCAGTGCATTGGGATATTTTACATTGCACTGGACGAGTTGGGAAGTTATTAGGACAGTGAAGCAATGGTCCAAATGGGTCATCGGTGACTTCTACAAGACAGCACCTGTGAAGACTGACAAAAACAACTGAAATTCAGCTGGTCCATCCAGTCTCTCCCAACATTATAATGACAGAATCATCATGACTAAATAAAAGGAAAAATGTTTCCACCTGTGAGTGAGACCAGGAGCAGAAGTCAATGATATAATGCTGTCTCTAATTTTCCAGTGTGGTGGCATTTTTAGTGTCTAAGCTAGACATCAGACAGACACCCCATTGGAAAAATAATCTGATAATGCTATATTCCCACAAAATTTCACTAGAGTGTCAACCCAGCCTCGAGTCTCTAGAGTGAGACTTGAGCAAGTATCTGACCATCAGCCACTGCGGAGACACAGGGACCATCCCTCCCTGGCAAATCCGGGTCTCGGCGCTTCACTTAATTCCTTCCCTGTCCGTCGGCCTCCGGCAGTGACGCTGGGAGCCAGCTGCTCAAACAGTCCAGTACTGAGTCAAGCTGATACAATAAGCAGAGTCAAAGAAAGAAAGGCAGTGATCTCAACTTGTTGCCAGGGACGCCCCAATTCTCCAGGCCCAGAGCCAAAATCGCAGGGCGTGACTTCTGTTTAAACTGAGTAAGGGAGTGTCCACTGTTCCTTCTCCCCAGGAGTGCCACGTTGCTTACCTAACCATAACTCTTCAGGTCTTAAATATGAAAGTACAATAAAAAATAATCTATGGAAAGGGTGTGACAGGAGGATTTTAAGTCCGGTCAAGAATATGATGGCTTTTTAATTTGCTTAATTTCATGGTTTAGTTGTTATTGGAAGTGCCACATACCTACAGTACATGAAGGCAAATCCAGTGCAGACATATGCACACATAATGCCTAAATAGATGATGTAATGCAGGCTGAAACAAGCGATCCAGCCCATGGATACATTGCAAAAGTGGAGATACAGACAGGAAAATAGCTGCAGGCTTCTGCAACATGGCCATACACAATACATAGATCCATTTAACATATACAATACCTATAGAAACTTAGAGCACTTGATGGATCTGGGCCTGTATTCACAGGAGTTTAGAATAATAATGGGGGGGGGGGATGAAATCTCACAGAAACCTATCAAATATTGAAAGGCATACAGTAGATTCGATGTCTCCTACAGGTGGGGGAGTCTAGGACCAGAGGACACAGTCCTGGAATAGAAGGGTGTCCCTTTCAAAGGAATATCTTTAGCCAAAAATCTGTGCAATTCATTGCCATAGATGGTTGTGCAGGCTAAACCATTGGGTATACTTAAACCAGAGGCTGGTAAGTTCTTAGTAAGGGGGGGGTCAAAGGTTATGGGGACAAAGCAGGAGAATGGGGTTGAGACAGAAAATAAATCAGTCATGATGGAATGCCAGAGCAGAGTCGATGGGCCAAATGGCCTAATTCTGACCCTATGTCTTAAGGTCTTATAGTCTTACAGACACAAATATAGGTTCATAAATATGTGCAGAACATCTGGCCCCAGACAGATGTTATTTACATACCATTGGCATTTCTTGGAGACGTTTAAATTCGGGCTTTCCATGTTGTGAGTATTTCACAGCAGTGATGAGGACCGCAACAAGAAAAATTAACACCAGAATTACAATAATAACAATCAGCCCCGTGTCTAGTTGTTGCCTTTTTGGAGTCAAAACTGAAACAGAGATAGAAAATATTACATAGTTGCAACACAATATACTGTACATTGAGTCATATCGTTCATGTCGATGAATTTGCAGTTTACACATGCCAACAGCACACAGAGCGTGGGGGGATGCAAATGGCTACAAGCAGCGCAATACAACACAGAACGCTGGGAATACTTTACAGGTCAGGCAGAATCTGCAGAGACAAGCACGTTCACAGACAACTCTGTCAAGCTCTCCATGTGTGTTGAATGTCTGCAGCAGACTGTTTCTTCACACCCCCAACAGCCAGAAGGATAGATAAGCATCTGTTTGTAGTCGAACACGTTTGATGCCAGGATCTGGCCCCTTTCTCCAGGAAATGGTGGAGCTTTAAAAACAGCAGCCCTCTCATGGGGTGAGGACGGATTCAGTAAAGTTTTTCATACAAGTAAAGGCATTTTTGAGGTTGAGTTTAGGGTACAAGAGTGAGGAGCTGAATAAAACAAAGGAGAGCAGGGGCAACAAGCAAAGAATAAGTGATTGGCAAAGCAAATAAAGTTCCCCAATTTACCGACTGTTGTTACTTCAACAAAGATCAGAAGAGAAGCTGAGTGTAGAAGACATAAACATGATTCAAAGGTCATAGTTCTGCACTTTCATTAACGACATCTGTAGGAGAACTGGGAAGTTAAAAATCCAGGATGATCTACACAACCCCCATTTCATCCTGCCCCGTGAGGGAGAGCAGCCAACTACATTTGTAGAGCACTGTCACAAGTCCCAAAGAACTTCACGGGAAAGCATAAAACCACAATAGAAAGTTTGGGGCAATTAATCAGAAGCAGACATTTAGTGATTTTAAGGAGTATTTTGAAGAAAGGAAAGAGGCAGAGAGGTTTAGGAAGGAAATCTCTGCTGAAGGTATGGCTACCCATGGATGGGAGACGGGGAATGAGAAATAGGCATGGTGGAGGAGTGCAGAAAGCGCACAGGCCTGCTGGGATATAGTTACAGGGTCATAAAAAAGTACAGCACAGAAACAGGCCCTTTGGCCCATCTAGTCCATGCTGAGCCATTTAAACCCTTTTGACTTGCACTAAGACCATATCCCTCCATACCCTTACCATCCATGTACCTAAAACTTCTCTTAAACATTGAAAACCGAGCTTACATGCACCACTTGCACTGGCAGCTCGTTCCAAACACTCACAACCTTATGAGTGAAGAGGTTTCCCCTCATGTTCCCCTTAAACTTTTCAGCTTTCACCCTTACCCTTAGTTGTAGTCCCATCTAACCTCAGTGGAAAAAGCCTGCTTGCATTTACCCTATCCACGCCGCTCATAATTTTGTATACCTCTAACAAATCTCCTCTCAACCTTCTATGTTCCAAGGAATGAAGTACTAACTTATTCAATCTTTCCTTTTTACTCAGGTCCTCTAGACCCAGCAACAACCTTATAAATTTCCTCTATACTCTTTCAACCTTATTTACATCTTTCCTGTAGGTAGGTGACCAAAACTGTACATAACACTCCAAATTAGGCTTCACCAATGTCTTATACAACTTCAACATAACATCCGATACTCAATACTTTGATTTATGAAGGCCAATGTGCCAAAAACTTTCCTTACAACCCTACCTACCTGTGACGCCACTTTCAGGGAATTACGGATCTTTATTCCGAGACCCTTTTTATCTTGCACTCCTCAGTGCCCTACCATTCTCTGAGCGAGACCTACCTTGGCTGGTCCTACCAAAATGCAACACCATGCACTTGTCTGCATTAAATTCCATCTGCCATTCTGCAGCCTGTTTTCCAGCTGATCCAACTCCCTCTGCAAGCCATGATAGTCTTCCCACTGTCCACTACACCCACAATCTTAGTGTCATCCGCAAATTAACCACATTATCATCCAGATCATTGATAACCAACAACAGACCCAGCACCGATTCCTGCAGCACTCCACTAGTCACTGGCTGACAGGCAACCATCCTCTGCCACTCTCTTGCTTCTCTAGAAAAGCTAATGTCTAATCCATTTTACCACCTCATCTGGAATGCCCGGCAAATGAACCTTTTTGACCAACCTCCCATGCAGGACCTTGTAAAGGCCTTGCTGAAGTCCATGTAGGCAACATACACTGCCTTGCCTTCATCAACTTTCCTGGTAACTTCCTCGAAAAACTCCACTCACAAAGCCATGCGGACGATGCTTAATCAGTCCATGTCTATCCAAACACACATATATACAGACCCCCAGAATATCTTGTAATAACTTTTCCACTGCTGATGTCAGGCTCACCTGCCTATAATTTCCTGATTTATATTTAGAGCCTTTCTTAAACAGTGGAACAACACTGGCTGTCCTCCAATCCGCTGGTACCTCACCTGTCGATAAGGATAATTTAATTACCTCTGCTAGGACCCTGGCAATTTCTGCACACCTCCTGTAGGGTCTGAGGGAACGCCTTGTCAGGCCCTGGGACTTTTCTACCCTAACCTGCTTTAGGACAGCAAACACCTCATCCTCTGTAATCTGTACAGAGTCCATGAAGCTGATACCATTTTGCCGTACCTCTATAGACTCTGTGTCTTTCTCTGAGTAAATATAGATGCAAAAAAATGCACTTAAGATCTCCTCCACCATCTCTTTAAGCTCATGGATTACCATACTGATCTGCCAGAGGACCAATTTTGTCCCTTGCAATCATTTTGCTCTTAATATATCTGTAGAGTCCCATAGGGTTCTCCTTCACCTTGTCTGTTAGAACTTCATGCCTTCTTTTAGCCCTCCTGATTTCTTTCTTAACTGTTCTCTTGCATTTCTTATACTTCATAAGCACTTCATTTGTTCCTACCTATCTATAACTGCTATGCGCTTCCTTTTTTTCTTAACCAGGGCCTCAATATTTCATGAAAACCAAATAGCCCTGCCAAAGGCTTTCGGCCTGAAACGTCAACTGTACTTTTTTCCATAGATGCTGCCTGGCCTGCTGAGTTCCTCCAGCATTTCCTGTATGTTGCTCAGATTTCCAGCATCTGCAGATATTCTCTTGTTTCCCTACACCTCTTATCTTTACCTTTTATTCTGGCACTTTCACTTTTTCCACTCCCACTTACCAAGTGTACCTTTGCCAGAAAACAGCCTGTCCCATTCCACACTTGCCACATCCTTCTCATACCATCAAAATTGGCCTTTCTTAAATTTACAATCTCAAGCTGTGAAATAGACCTATCTTTTTGCATACTTACTTTAAAACAAATGGCATTGTGATCACTAGATGCAAAGTATTGCCCGACAAAAAATTCTGTCACCTGCCCCATCTCATTCCCTAATAGCAGATCAAGTATCGCACACTCTCTCATTGAGACTTCTATGTGCTGAACATATTTGACAAACTCTATCCCATCTAGTCCTTTTACAGCATGGGAGACCCAGTCAATATGTGGAAAGTTAAAATCAACTACTATAACAGCCTTATTTTCTTACAACAGCCTGTGACCTTTCTACAAATTTGTTCCTCTAAATCCCTCAGACGTTGGGTGGTCTGTAATATAGCCCCATTAACATGGTCATACCTTTCTTATTTCTCAGTTCCACCCTTAACACCTCACTGGCAGATTTCTCCAGCTTGTCCTGACAGAGCACTGCTGTGATATTTTCCCTGACTAGTAACGCTTCCCCTTCTCCTTTAATCCCTCCCACTCTGTCATGTCTGAAACAACAGAACCTCAGAATATTGAGCTGCCAGTCCTGCCCCTCCTGCAACCATTCTCACTAATGGCTACAATACCATAATTTCAGATGTTGATCCAGGCTCTGAGCTCCACCGCCTTTCCTACAATACTTCTTGCATTGAAATATATGCAGCTCAGGACACTAGTCACACTATGCTCAAACTTCTGATTCCTGACTTTGTCTGAGGTCTTACCTACATCTGCCTCCACAACCTCTCTGTTCTGGCACTCTGGTTCCCATCCCCCCTCCTCCGTGTAGCACTAGCAAACATTTCTGCCAGGATATTAGTCCCCCTCCAGGTGCAAACTGTCCTTTTCTACAGGTCCCACCTTCCCTGGAAAATAACCCAAAGATCCAAAAATCTTATGCCCTCCCTCCTACACTAACTCCTTAGCCAAATGTTAAGCTGTATAATCTGCCTAGTTCTGGACTCACTAGCATGTGACACAGGTAGCAATCTTGAGATTACAACTCTGGAAGTCCTGCCCTTTAACATAGCACCTAACTCCCTGAACTCACTTTGCAGAACCTTGTCGCTCTCCCTACCTAGGCTACTGGCACCTACATGGACCACGACCTCAGGCAGTTCATTTAAGAATGTTCAGGACTCAGTCTGAGATGTCCCAGACCCTGGCACCTGGGAGGCAACATACTGTCCGAGAATCTTGATCTCGTTAACAGAACCTCCTGTCTGTTCCCCGAACTAATGAATCCCCTATCACCACAGCTCACTTCTTCTCCCGCCTTCCCTCCTGAGTCACAGAGCCAGACTCAGTGCCAGAGACCTGATTGCCATGGCTTTCCTCTGCTAGTCACCCCTACCCAACAGTATCCAAAGTGGTGTAGCTGTTGTTGAGAGGGACGGCTACAGGGGCACTCTGCGTTGGCTGTATAAGCCCTTTCCCCTTCCTGACTGTCAGCCAGTTTCCTGTGTCCTGTAGCTTGGGTCTAGCTACCTCTCTATCCGTCCTATCTATCGCCACCAAATGATCCAAGGTTTATCCAGCTCCAGCTCCAACCCCTTAATGCAGAGTGTTAGAAGGTGCAGCTGGATGCACTTCTTGCAAGAGTCCAGCAGGTGGGGGAGAAGTGAGAGGATTCAGGAGTTTACAATTGATTTCCAGAATGTTAAAATCAAGGGTTTTTTTGGTTCAGTAGCAGGCACAGGCTAGTGATGGATGAAAGGAGTTTTACTTCAGATGCCAGAGCTGAGAGTTAATCCTTAACCCAGACCCACTCAGATCAGAAGGCTGTTCATTACAGTCACAGCATTACTTGGAGGAGTTGCACAAACATGAAAATGTCTTTGCGATGTGAGAAATTAAACAGGGAATTGAAAAAAAAAACCCATTGCCTCTCACTTACTGTAAGGGGCAATTATCTCCCTGCCATCTTGTTCACAGGTGACATTTCTTCTTGAAGACTACACATCCAGTGCAGAATAGACTGTCATCTTAAACAGGATCTGACAATATTCTCAGACCTCAAGTAACCTTGTACTTTTCTTAAAGGGGCACCGACCACATCGGGAATGGGAAAAGCTGTGGATTGTTTGATGGTAAAATGTCTGTTGGTGGACCTCTTTCCCCAGAGTGTGGGGAGAAAGTGCAACTTATTCCCACAGGGACTGGTTGAGACAAGCATCAGAAGTGGATTTAAGGGAAAGCCGGATAAACTCCCAGTGGAGAATGGGATCAAGGGAGATGGTGATGATGAGATGGAAACAGGTGAATCTGAAAAGCCTTTGTCAGTCAGAGCTCCTGAATGGACCAGTTAAGGTGAAAGATCTAGAAATAACTATTTAATGATATTCATGATCAGGTTTTTTTTTCCAATTCCTTCTACATTATTGACATTCAAAAAGAGACAATGAGGAATCTTCTATCTTGTGTTTTGTGGACCTTTTGAATTCTTCATCCATACAGTTGTAGGCACCAAATCATCATGTACAAGCATGTGATTAAGTTAGAAAGGGTATAAAATTATTCTCAGGAATGTTGCATGAACATAAAGGCTTTGACTGGCTGAGATATAAAGATCTATAAGATGGATGAATTAAACTTTGAACTATATTAAAACCTTCAAATATTTCTCATGTAGTATTAAGTGGAACTGATTTAGAATATTGTAATTGTGCAAATAATTTTTGCCTAGATAAACTCCTAGAAAGGCCTTGATAGAGTGGCATAGAGAAGACATCTCCTATAGTGGGAAAGCCTAGGACCAGAGGGTATGTCTCAGAATACAAGGACATCCCTTTAGAAGAGAGATGAGGAAGAATTCATTGCCACAGATGGCTGTGAATCCCAAGTCATTGGGCATATTTAAAGCAGAGGTTGATAAGTTCTTAATTAGTAAGGGCATCAAAGGTTACGGTGAGAAGGCAGGAGAATGAGGTTGAGAGGGATAATAAATCAGACATGATGGAATGGCAGAGCAGACTCGATGGGCTGAATGGCCTCATTCTGCTCCTGTGTCTTCTGGTCTTAAATAAATTTGATGCAGCCTTTGGATTTGGACCTTGCAGGAAAGGCTGCTATTAACGGCCCATTTGGAACTACATGGAGAATTTCCTGCTGCACTTCCCAGCATCACAGCAGTGGGTATATTTCAAAATAACACTTTGGAAAGAGGCTACAGAAATCCTTTCTTCCTGTCATCCTTTCCATACTTTTCCCTGTAATTGACCATTTAAAGTCAAGTGTTTTAACCCAGAGTTTGAAAGAAATCAGTTGCAGACCTGTGCCATTCATTGTTGTGGTTGCAGAGTTCTCCGTCAAAAACACAGCTGTCGTTACAGCGATGGACTGGCTGACTGTGGCTGTGCTCGACAGCGTCATAGCTGTGGTTGTATTTTGTGGTGCACTGGAAATAGGTGTTGAATTGGCCTCCTGTGTTACATTGCTTGTTGACCTCTCCACTGTTGTTTCTGTCGAGTTGGATGTTGACGAGACTGTGGGTGTTTCTGTTGAGTTGGTCGTTTCTGTTGAGTTGGTCGATTCTGTTGAGTTGGTCGTTTCTGTTGAGTTCGTCGTTTCTGTTGAGTTCGTCGTTTCTGTTGAGTTCGTCGTTGGTGCGACTGTGGTCGTTTCTGTTGAGCTGGTTGTTGGCGTCTGTGTGGTGATGAATGTTGTTGCTTCCGTCACCTCAGGCGTAATAGTCTCTGGTGCTGTGGTCACAGTCGTGGTAGTTGAGCCTGGATAAATAAAATTAACTAAAGAATCAGCAAGCAACTCATTCATGAGGGGACTATTATTAGAATGGCCTGCCATGGGAGCCACAATGGGTGCCATGTCTTTATATAGCACCTTTGACATAGCAAGGCCCCAAATGGGGCTTCACAGGTAAAACGAGGAAATGAAAATCCAACTCCGGTTGACACAGGGAGATATCAGGGCAAACAAATACATTTTCAGTCTGTGAGATAGATTTTAAAGAACACTTCAAAGGAGGAAAGAGATGGGGGGAGTGTGTGATTAGAAACAGCAGCCACCAATTTGCACACAGAAATCTCTTAACAACTTGAAGCTCAACTAAACAGTGAAGGCCTTCAACATTCAGGGGTGATGTTAAACTGAGATACTGTTAGTTTTGTCCCTTCCTGTCAGAAAACAGCCCGAAGAAGTTTCCCCCACCTCCACACGGATACAGTTCTGATTTCCTTCACTCTAGCTGTGGTGGCTGAGCATTGACTGGGCCCTCAGCTCTGGAACCCCTCCCTAAACTTCTGCACCTCTCTCTCTCCTTTAAGATCTGGTCCCTTGACTGAGCTTTGCGCATCAGCCCTAATATGTACCCAGTGCGCTGTGGTCAAATCCTGTCCAATAATTATCCTTGAGCTTTGGGTGCTATATAACTGAAGACTGGCTTATCATTTCTTCCTGCAATTTTCCTCTTTGGATCGTTCCAAAAATATTTTCATTCTAGGAAAATGTCATGGAAGTCCAGGAGCACTGGAAACCCACTCCTTCATCTTTAAGACCTGTGTCAATAATAAGTATTCCACTTTCGATACTATGAAGGGGGTTGAGGGGGAAGACCAACTGGGGGGTGGTTGGGTGACCGGCTCGGGGGGGAGGGGGGGGCCGCA
The DNA here is from genome assembly GCF_963921235.1 of Mobula hypostoma. NCBI lineage: Eukaryota > Metazoa > Chordata > Chondrichthyes > Myliobatiformes > Myliobatidae > Mobula > Mobula hypostoma. Next base: position 24,197,249 of record NC_086120.1, on the reverse strand, counting down.
GTGACCGGGTCTCTGGCACTGCGTCTGGTGCTGTGGCTCAGAAAAGAGAGATAACGAGGACTGTAGAGGTGATAGGAGATCCCATAGTCAGAGAAACAGAGTCAAGATTCTGTGGGCATGATAGAGACAGCCAGATGATATGTTGCCTCCCAGGTGCCAGGGTCAGGGATGTCTCAGATCGGGTCCACGATATTCCTAAAGGGGGAGGGTGAACAGCCAGAGGTCTTGATACATATTGGCACCAATGACATAGGTAGGAAAGGTGAGGAGATCCTGAAAGGAGATTTTATGGAGCTAGGTAGAAAGCTGAAAGACAGGACCTCCAGTGAGGATAAGAATAGGATGGTTTGGTAGGTGAGCATGTGGCTGAGGAACTGGTGCAGTAGGCAGGGGTTCAGATTTATGGATCATTGGGATCTCATCTGGAGAAGGTACGACCTGTACAAAAGGGACAGGTTACATATGAACCTGAGCGGGTCCAATATCCCCGTGGGCAGGTTTGCTAGAGCGGATCAGGAGGGTTTAAACTAATTTATCATGGGAATGGGAACTGGAGTAATACAGCTGAGGATGGGATAGTTGGTTTACAAACAGAAGCAGTGTGCAGTGACATTGTTAGCAAGGAGAGGCTGATGATAGGGCAAAATTGCAGTCAATAGGCTGAGTTGCAATATAAAAGGCAGACAAAATCAAAAAGGGTGAATACAGGACTGAAGGTGTTATATCTGAATGCACGCTGTATATAAAATAAGATAGATGAACTTGTAGCACAGTTACAGATTGGAGTGTAAGATGTTGTAGGCATCACAGAATTCTGGCCGAAAGAAGATTATAGCTGGGAGCTTAAAGTTCAAGGAGATGCATTGTATTGAAAGGACAGTCAGGTAGGCACAGGAGGTGGCATAGGTCTGTTGGAAAAAAATCAAATCAAATCATTATTAAGAGGTGACATAGGATTGGAAAGTGTTGAATTGTTGTAGATAGAACTATGGAACTGCAAGGGTAAAAAGACCCTGATGGGGGTTATATATAGACGCCAAACAGTAGTAAAGAATTTGTCTACAAATTGCATCGGGTAATAGAAAATGGATGACAAAAGGGCAATGTTACAATAGTCATGGGGGTTTCAATATACAGGTAGATTGGGAAAATTAGGTTGGTGCTGGATCCAAAGAGGGGGATTGTTTAGAGCGGCTCATGGTTGAGCCAGTTCTGTTTGGGTGTTGAGCAATGAACCAGAATTGGTGAGAGCTTAAGGTAAAGGAACCCTCAGTGGTCAGAGATCAAATTATGATAGAATTCACCCTGCAATTTGAGAAGGAGAAGGTAAATTCAGATGCATCAGTACTACTATGGAGTAAATGGGAATTACAGAGGCATGAGCGAGCAGCTGTCCAAAATTGGAAAGGAACAATAGCAGTGATGATGGCAGAGCAGGAACAGCTGGAATTTCTGGGAGAAATTTGTAAGGTGCAGGATGTATATATATACAAGAGGAAGGGTATTCTAAAGGCAGGATGACACAACCGTGGCTGACAAGAGAAGTCAAAGCCAACATAAAAGCCAAAGAGAGGACATATAACAGAGCAAAAAAATAGTGGGAAGTTAGAGGATTTGGAAGCTTTTAAAAACCAACAAAAGACAACTAAAAAAGTAATTAAGAAGGAAAAGTTGAAATACAAGGGTAAGCTAGCCAATAGTATTAAAGAGGATACCAAAAGTTTCTTCAAATATATAAAATGTAAAACAGAGATGACAGTAGATATTGGACTGCCGCAAGATGATGCTGGAGAGGTAGTAATGGGGGATAAGTAAATGCAGATGAACTGAATAAGTATTTTGCATCAGTTTTTACTGTAGAAGACACTAGCAGCACGCCAGAAGTTTGAGAGAGTCGGGGGGCAGAAGTGTGTGAAGTTGTTATTAGTCAGCAGAAGGTTCTTGGGAAACTGAAAGGTCTGAAGGCAGATAAGTGACCTGGGCCAGATGTTGTACACCCCAGAGTTCTAAAAGAGGTGGCTGAAGAGATTGTGGAGGCATTAGTAATGATTCTTCAAGACTCACTAGATTCTGGAATGGTTCCAGAAGACTGGAAAATTGCAAATGTCACTCCACTCAAAAGGAGGAAGGGAGGCAGAAGAAAGGAAATTATAGACCAGTTAGCTTGACCTCAGTGGTTTGGAAGATGTTGGAGTCTGATTGTTAAGGATGTGGTTTCTGGGTACTTGGAGGTACATAATAAAAAAGGCCACAGTCAGCATTGTTTCCTTAAGTGAAGAGCTTGCCTGATAAATCTGTTGGAATGTTCTGAAGAAATAACAAGCAGAATAGACAAAGGAGAATCAGTGGATATGGTGTACTTGGATTTTCAGAAGGCCTTTGACAAGGTGCCTCATGAGACTGCTTAACAAGTTAAGATCTATTGTATTACAGGAAAGATTCTAGCATTGATAGAGCATTGACTGATTGGCAGGAGGCAAAGAGTGGGAATAAAGGGAGCCTTTTCTGGTTGGCTGCTGGTGACTAGCAGTCTTCCATGGGGTTCTGTGTTGGGACTGCTTCTTTTTACATTATATCTCAATGATTTGGATAACAGAATTGATGGCTTTGTGGCCAAGTTTGCAGGTGATACGAAGATAGGTGAAGGGACAGTTTGCTTTGAGGAAGTATTGAGGCAACAGAAGGACTTAGACAGATTAGGAAAATGGACAAAAAAGTGGCAGAGGGAATATAGTGTAGGGACGTGTATGGCTATGCCCTTTGGTAGAAGAAATTAAAAACATAGACTATTTTCTAGATGGAGAAAAAATTCAAGAATCTGAGATTCAGAGAGACTTGAGAGTCCTTGTGCAGAATTCTCTTAAGTTTAATTTGCAGGTTGAGTTGTGGTGAGGAAGTCAAATGCGATGTTAGCATTCATTTTGAGTGGATTAGAATATAAGAGCGAGGATGTAATGTTGAGGCTTTATAAAGCACCAGTGAGGCCTCACATGGAGAACTGTGAGCAGTTTTCAGCCCCTTATCTAAGAAAGGATGTGCTGACCTGGAAAGGGTTCAGAGGAGGTTTACAAAAACGATTCTGAGATTGAAAGGCTTGTCATATGAGGAGTATTTGATGGCTTTGGGCCTGTACTCACTGGAATTCAGAACAATGAGGGGTGACCTCATTAAAACCTATCGAATGTTGAAAGGCCTCGATAGTGTGGATGCGGAGAGGATGTTCCCTATGGTGTGAGAGTCTATGACCAGAGGACACAGCCTCAGAATAGAGGAGTGTCCTTCTAGAATGGAGATGAGAAGGAATTTCTTTCGTCAGAGAGTGGTGAATCTGTGGAATTTATTGCCACATGTGGCTGTGGAGGCCAAGTAATTTGATATATTTAAGGCAGAGGTTGACAGATTCTTGATTAGTCAGGACGTGAAGGGATACTGGGAGATGGCAGGAGATTGGGACTGAGGGGGACAATGGATCAGCCATTATGAAGCAGCAGAGCAGAGTCGATGGGCCAAATGGCCTAATTCTGTTCCTACACCTTATGGTCCTATGGTCTTTGAGACGAACAGACCTTGCAGGGGTAAATGACTGCTTGGTCAATGACTCTTTCCAAACCAGCAGACCATGGACTGGCTCTCTTCACCCTTAAGACTAAAATGGACATGAGTCACAGCTGGTCACTGGGTTACAAGTCAGGCAGAAATAAAGCTGGCTTGGTCTATGGAACCTTTCAGACAGTCAGGGCACCCAAAACACATTACAGCCAATGAAGAACATTTCTCTCGTCATGATCTGAGTGCAATTTGCAGATGGAGAGCTCCCTCTAAAGTGATGTGACAGGGATGACCAGATCATCTCCTTTCATGATATTGGTGAATGGGTTAATGTAGGGGAACACCTCTGCAACTCCACAATGGATTTACATTACTTAATGACTTTTTTTCCCCTCCACCTCAAAAAGCTGGAAGAGGCATAACATCTCTAATGAGGTACTGACAGTTCCATTACAGACGATAGGTTTAAGCCTCTGGGGTGTGGCTTGTAACCACTTTAATAGATCTGAAGGCACAAGGAGGTTAGAATCCAGACTAACAAACAAAATGGTGGAGGGACTCAGCAGGACAGGCAGCATTTGTGGAGAGAAATGGAAATCAACTTTTTGGGCCTCACTGTCCACTTCCTTCTACAGATACTGCCTGACTTAATGAGTTCCTGCTTCATCTTGATCTAGCTTTATTAGGCCCCAATCTGTAACTTAATCCCAATGTCTGTTACTGTCCATAAACCCCCATTAGATTCCAACTTGTAACTTACTATCTAGTATCTTTTATCCTCTCTACAAACTCCAACGAATCTGTAACACAAACACCCTGACAGCCTCGAGTGGGTGCGAACATAATTTACTCCTTGACATCTGGTATATTCTTCAAAAACAACCCCAACCCCCTTCATTAGATTCGGGCCTGTGCCTCACTCGGGATCTAGATGTAACCCCCCCCCCCCCCAATCCCTGTTAGATTTCAGCCTGCATCTCACTCCGGGGATCGAGATGTAAACCCCCGAACCCCTCTGTTAGTTTCTAGCCCGTGCCTCACTTTCAGATCTCAGTCATTCAGTTCCAGCGCAGAGATTTGAGGAGTCAACCACGACAGAATTAACGAAGATGCGGAGGAATTTGCCTTCAGTATTAATCTAGCGAATACGGTGTTTCAAAGAATTTACCTCCAGCCCCACGCCGTGTCTGGAAACGCCACTAATCCATTTTGTGTTATGGGGAAAGATACACGAATGTGTATTGTGTGAAATATTTAATGTGGTCTCGTAATAATAATAACTGAAAATATCGTGTTTGAGTACAAAATAAAATCCGCGATGCTTCTTAAACCAAACCTCTTTGTGCACTTATAACCTGCGCAAAAGTTGGGGAAAAAAAATCATTCTTCCTCATTCTCCTGACACGTCAACAGTATCCAGCCTTCCTTAAACCTTGCACCAATTTTTACAAGCGTTTAGGCAAGTGCGTGGGAAACAAGTGCATTAAACTATACCGGAGAAACACGGCCAAGAAGTACTAATCACTCACTGCGTGCCGAAGCCAGGGCAATGCAGAGACAAACACAGACGATTCCTGTCACTTGCCGTGCCATTATTTCGCAGCCGAGGTCTGGTCTTGAGCATTTAGAGATGTTGAGCCAGTATCACCGCCTCGCTCCGTGCTGCCCACGCTCACAGTGACTCCCTGGGCTTCGGTGTTGGCAGTCAGCGCGTCGCCGCGCCCCCTCCAGTCCAGACCCGCCTTTGCAGTACGGGCGTGCTTGACCGAGAGGCCCGCTCCTGTACTCGCACACCAGTCGCCTGCGAAATCTGCAGGTGGAACGCATTATTTCCTGAATGTTAAAGACCGACTTCATGGAGGTTTCCAGAATATAACAGGGTTCAAAGGGCACCTTTACTGAACATCATACGAGACGCCTCCCTTCATGAGGAAGAAGTAAAGTTTCACTCTATAGGAGTTCAAAATTAGAAATGTTTAATGCCACTTGCAGGGCACTAGTGTAAAGGGGAACGAAATAATTGTTACTCCGGATCAGATGCAGCACAAAAAAAACACAATACGGTAAAAACATAAATAATAAAACACAATAAATATTAATACATAGGATAGTTTATATACATAGATTGATTGTATGCCCATTAATTGACGCTAGGCTCAGGGGTCTATACATAAGCCGACTAACAGGAAATGATGATGGTGGTCGTTGGAGGGGTGGGTGGGTCGAGGTTTTGATCGGCCTTACTGCTTGGAGAAAGTAAGTGGTTTTGAGTCTGGTGGTCCTGGCGTGGATACTACATACATAACCATTTCCCTGATGGGAGTGACACAAATCGTCCATCAGCAGGGTGGGTGGGATCCTTCATGATGTTACTGGCCCTTGTCTGGCACCTTACCCATCACGGAAATGTTCCCACAACCTATGGACTCACTTTTAAGAACTCTTCATCTCGTATTCTTGATATTTATTGTTTATTTATTTATTATTGTTTCTTTTTGTATTTGCACAGTTTGTTGTCTTTTGCATACTCATTGAATGCCCGGTTAGTTTGGTCTTTCATTGATCCTATTATAGTTATTATTCTATTATGAATTTATTGAGTATACCTGTAAGAAAATGAATCTCAGGGTTGTATATGGTGACAGATAAGTACTTTAATAATAAATTTACTTTGAACTTTGAACTTTTGACTGAGAAGAATGAGTTATATTATTGTGAGATATAAAATTGTGACAGGGTACATGGGCAATATTGTTAGACGCAGGGACAGCAGATGCTGGAGTCTGGGGCAGCCCACAAAATGCTGGAGGAACTCAGTGGCTTAAGCAGCATCTGTGGAGGAAACATTTCAGATCTTGACCAGATACTCTTCTGTTCGTTAGTACAAATGAAGCAACTCAATTCAAAACATCAGCTGCCCGTCTCCCTGAATAACCGCTGCCTGACCTCCTTGTGTACCGTGGGGCAAACATTGCCCCTGGCTAGGGTGGCTAGGACCACGAATCTCAAATGAAGGCGGCCAGCCTGTCAGGACTAAGCTGAGAAGATGCTCCATCACCCAGAGAGTGGCGAATCTTTCAAACCCTTGCCCATGAGAGCTGCAGTCTCTGAATGCATCCATGATATTTATGTGGGCAGGGGCTCGTTCGGAAAAGAAGTGATAGAGTCAGGGAACATATCATTTTGAAAGGAGGAGCATGTATAAGGGGCTGAGTGGTTTGGTCCTGCCTCTATTTCTATCGGTCATAAGTTCCACTGGTTGGAGACTCTCGAGTCTGGACGCAGAGCCTGAAGTTGAGAAACTGAACACGTCAGGCAGGCTCTCTGGAAAGTGAAATAGCAGATGTTTTAAGTCTGGGATCCGCCACCAAAAAATTAGCCAACCTTGAAGATAGGAAGCACTTCAGGCAGTGGTAGATAGTGTTGGGCATTTGATAACAAAAGTTAGCTCAGTAATATGGGGAGAAATAGATACTTGGAGATTAGTATCACCTGTCCATTGAGTCAACTACCTATCACTCACTGCCCAGACTTGCACTGTGACAATCACTGGCCATTCTATCTGATCCCCGCTTCCTGCCCACTGACCCTGACCTGCAGTCCTAGCCTGTACAGCCTCCCATGTTTCCAAGGATGTACGGTGGACCACATTCTGATCGGCTGCATCACAGCCTGGTGTGGAGCCCCAGTGCACACGGTCACGAGACCCTGCCAGAGGACCGGAGACCCTGCCAGAGCCTGGTGTGGAGCCCCAGTGCACACGGTCACGAGACCCTGCCAGAGGACCGGAGACCCTGCCAGAGCCTGGTGTGGAGCCCCAGTGCACACGGTCACGAGACCCTGCCAGAGGACCGGAGACCCTGCCAGAGCCTGGTGTGGAGCCCCAGTGCACACGGTCACGAGACCCTGCCAGAGCCTGGTGTGGAGCCCCAGTGCACACGGTCACGAGACCCTGCCAGAGGACTGTAGACCCTGCCAGAGCCTGGTGTGGAGCCCCAGTGCACACGGTCACGAGACCCTGCCAGAGGACCGGAGACCCTGCCAGAGCCTGGTGTGGAGCCCCAGTGCACAGGGTCACGAGACCCTGCCAGAGGACCGGAGACCCTGCCAGAGCCTGGTGTGGAGCCCCAGTGCACACGGTCACGAGACCCTGCCAGAGCCTGGTGTGGAGCCCCAGTGCACACGGTCACAAGACCCTGCCAGAGGACCGGAGACCCTGCCAGAGCCTGGTGTGGAGCCCCAGTGCACACGGTCACGAGACCCTGCCAGAGGACCGGAGACCCTGCCAGAGCCTGGTGTGGAGCCCCAGTGCACACGGTCACGAGACCCTGCCAGAGGACCGGAGACCCTGCCAGAGCCTGGTGTGGAGCCCCAGTGCACACGGTCACGAGACCCTGCCAGAGGACCGGAGACCCTGCCAGAGCCTGGTGTGGAGCCCCAGTGCACACGGTCACGAGACCCTGCCAGAGCCTGGTGTGGAGCCCCAGTGCACACGGTCACGAGACCCTGCCAGAGGACCGGAGACCCTGCCAGAGCTTGGTGTGGAGCCCCAGTGCACACGGTCACGAGACCCTGCCAGAGGACCGGAGACCCTGCCAGAGCCTGGTGTGGAGCCCCAGTGCACACGGTCACGAGACCCTGCCAGAGGACCGGAGACCCTGCCAGAGCTTGGTGTGGAGCCCCAGTGCACACGGTCACGAGACCCTGCCAGAGGACCGGAGACCCTGCCAGAGCCTGGTGTGGAGCCCCAGTGCACACGGTCACGAGACCCTGCCAGAGGACCGGAGACCCTGCCAGAGACTGGTGTGGAGCCCCAGTGCACACGGTCATGAGACCCTGCCAGAGGACCGGAGACCCTGCCAGAGTCTGGAGTGGAGCCCCAGTGCACACGGTCACAAGACCTTGCCAGAGGACTGTAGACCCTGCCAGAGGGTGGTGTGGAGCCCCAGTGCACACGGTGATGAGACCCTGCCAGAGGACTGTAGACCCTGCCAGAGTCTGGTGTGGAGCCCCAGTGCACACGGTCATGAGACCCTGCCAGAGGACTGCAGACCCTGCCAGAGTCTGGAGTGGAGCCCCAGTGCACACTGTCACGAGACCCTGCCAGAGGACTGCAGCCCCTGCCAGCTCCATCACGGGCACAACCCTGCCCATCAATAGAGCATCGTCAAGGGACGGTGCCTGAAGGAGGTGGCATCCATTGTTGACCCTCACTATCCAAAAGATGTCCTCTTTTCATTATTACTATCAAAGAGGGGGTACTGGAGCCTGAAAGCTCACACTCAACGATTCAGAAACAGCTTCTTCCCTTCTGCCATCAGATTTCTGAATGATATATGATCCCTTATTATTCCTTATTTTGCACGTTTTTAATTTTGCGCTTTATAGATTTTTATGCACTGCACAGCAATCGATTTCACACCACATGTCAGAGATAATAAATCTAATCCTCCCACATGATTTTGCCCCAGTTCCCCAGCGTGCCTCCCATCTCTGCCCCATGTCCCTTCCGGCCGTCTATGGAATAAATTTCCCGCACCCCTGTGTCCCTGTCCCTGCCCTGACACTCCCCCTGCCCGAGTTCAGTGCTGGTCTGGCTACATTGGTCAGCTGCTCTCTCAGGATTAGCTGCGCCTTGAAAGATTGGAGCTAAGATCACAAACTGGATCTCCAGCTCTGGGCCTGTCAATCAGGTCCAGCCACATTTTCATTACCGAACCCGTCCGTACGCATTTTAACTTCTGTACAAGACGGCTCAGCAGGTTCACTCAGAGGAGTAGTCTATTTGTGTACCACCTTGCTGGCAGCTGCAATACAATCAGGTATCACTACAAAGATAGTGATGTTTGATTGATAAATTGTTCCTTTTTCTCCAGATGTCCACCATGGCTCCCTGACATTCCTCCCACCCTCACATCTACCCTAAGCACCAGCACTAGACTCGAGACATCCCTCATTCCAAATCCAAACAAGTTCCTCATGACATTCATTCCTCCTCTCCTCCCCCACCTTCCCCTACTCTTCCAATCCTTGCAGTCATCCCCTTCTCCAGACTGACACACCAAACCCTCCTCTCCATAAACCAGGACCCTCTCTTCCACTGGGACACCTCTCCCTGTGAAACCCTTGCCTTCCACAACAAACTCCCCAGTCCCACTCTTGCCATTTCCTCACTGAAACTCAGGACTGAGCTGTGGCCCTGTTGTGGCAATGAGGCTTTCTTGCTCAGAAATGCGATTCATGGGCCCGCCGTAAATCGGTTGCTTTGGCCGTGAGTCGCGCTCCCAGCTGACTGTGGTCTTTAGACATAAACTGCTCCGACTGAGGAGAGGCTTGGGTGGCAGCAACGTCACAAACTTTCACAGCTCCTTTAACGCAAGTTAATAACCCAATGCATTTTTTGAAAAGGTTTATTTTGGCAGTGAGTCACACTGTTTTATCGTACATGTGACAAAGAAAGCTAACCTTTATCTCATCTTTAGAAGAAATTATTTGACTTATTGGAAATGCAAACAATGGGAAAGTGCTTTCTTTATTGAGACCTCTGAGTAACCGGGAGTAAGACAAAACTACTGTAACTCTGGACAGCCCATCTGAAGTATGGACTTGGGTGATGTTGGGACAGGTCACCAGAAGTTTGACTACAGTAATGGGATTAAACGGAGAAGTGAAATGAAACATATCGTGGTGTGCAAATAACTAGATCACTGAATCAGACAGAGGAAAGCCATTTATTTGGTGAAATGCTTTGAAGTGTTTCCATCACTAAGACCAAACCGATTCTATGCCGAAAGGCACTGTTCACTGCAGGGATTTGGAGATTTCGACGAGCCGGGCATAGAACCATTGGCTCTCAAGCTTGTCTTGTTGGTATCCAGTCGGGCTCAGCAGGGCCTGGTGATCCTTGAAATATTAATGGGTGTAATTCAGCATAAAGCTGGGTTACCATTCAGTGAAGTGTTTTAATTATAGATAGGTGTAACTGAATCAAGGCAAGCGTGTAACCCACTGATGATGCAGAACTAATCATTTATTTAGGATGCTGCTTGGAATGACAAAATCAGATCAACGCAAGTCCACGCTTCAGATTAACATCAGAGTTCCACCTCACCCCATTACTCAGCAGTCTCAGGAAAGAAAGTGCATTCCCATTGTAAGCACTCCCAACGGGTCATTTCGTTTCTCAAACAGATTAGCTTTATTTGTCACGTGTACATCAAAGCATACGTCGCCAACACCTCCAGCACCAATATTATTTATTACTTAGAGCTAGGACACAGAAAGGCCCTTCACCCCAGTGGGCCCCACTGCCCAGTAACTGACCTATTTAACACTCGCCTAATTTACAATGACCAAATAACCTACTGACCGGTACGTCTTTGGACTGTGGGAGGAAACCAGAGCACCCGGAGGAAACCTACACGCTCAGGGGGAGAACGTACAAGCTCTTTACAGGGGCTGCTGGAATTAACTCTGAAGTTCGGAACACCCTAAGCCTTAAGAGTGACCCGCTAACCGCTACGCTGCAGTGGCTGGCGCCTGTAGCACGTCCACGACTCACTAGCCCTAACCGTACATCTTTGGAATGTGGGAGGAAACTGGAGTACCCAGAGGAAACCCACTCGGTCGCGGGAGAACGTACAAACTCCCTACAGACAGCAATGGGAATTGAACCGTAAACAGTGATTAGTAGTAGACAGCTGTCGATCCCAGGGGATCATGGGTTTGTGCCTCCGGTGGACTGTGTCCTCTCCAGGGCGCAAGCCCGGGCGGGAAGATTTGAAGAACTGGCTGTTGCCCATGCCGCGGGTTCCCCCTCTCCACGTCACTGATGTAGTCCAAGGGAAGGGCAAGTGCCAGTACAGCTTGGCACCAGTGTCGTCGCAGAGGTTGGCAGAGTGAAGTTGTAAACAACATCAAACTGCCTTAGGGGCCCTGGCTCCGGATTTCTTCCTTAGGATTTACTCCCAAAGCCTTTCCCATGGTTGGGTATGGCCACAAGGCAGCAGAGGATTAAAATTAGTTTTCCTTCTCCGAGACGGGCTGCCGTCCAAGGCTGACAAGCCCCACCTGCCCAAAGCAACTGGTTTTGAGGCACCGGTTGTCCGTCTTTGCCCTTTCTCTTGTCAGTAGAGACAGTTCCACTGGGCCTAGTAGCTAAGCCATACATGAAGGCTAAGAGTTGGACTTGGTTGTCAGAGGCTGTTAGAGACGCACACCATTAGGAGAACTTTATAGGTAGTGGGAGCTTATTCCCACAACCACGCCCCGCTATGACAACCTTAGGAAGCAATCAGTGATTACTGCTGCTGTAAAGTGATTGTAGCTCTGCTATCCTACCATTGTACAGAATCCAAGTCTCCATTCAATTCTCATTCACTCTCTTTGCAGGACATCCGAAAAGAACACATTCCTTCCTCTTCATATTTAATGTACAGAATCCAAGGATCAAACCCACCTCTCTTCATTCCAACTGAATACATTTGAATGGAGCTACCTCCTCCTACTTTGCTTCCATTATAGACAATTCCAATGGAAATAATTCCCCCTATTCACTCCTCCCGTGCAAAATTCTAATCATGTCTTGGGGAAATGCTAAATCTTCAGCAGAGAAGAGCACCAGGTGAAAACCCACAGCTTCACCAAGCACGTCTAGAAAAAGGTGGCTATTCCAGTGCAGTTTAGAGACGTCACACTTGTGACCATCTTCAAGAAAGGAGACGACTGTATATGGTAACAGTCAGGTTGTTTCCCTGCTGTCTGACACAGGGAAGTCATAGGGTCTGATTCACACTTCCTGTAAATATGCTGTCTGGTCTATTCAAAAAACTATAACTATCCCCAAGCCATTAGGCTGATTAACACCTCCACCCATTAACCGACCCCACCACACCCCCTATCACCACTACTTTATCATTTCCTGTCAGAGCCACATTCCATACAGATATTCCTGTATCTGCACTCACTTTATGTACATACAGTCAGTCTATATCAGCTAATCTCATGTATTTATAATATCGTGTTCTTTACAGTTAATGCTTTTTTTTGCACTGTATCAGATCCGGAGTGACAATCACTTCGTTCTCCTTTACCCTCGGGTGCTGAAGAATGACAATGAACTATCTTGCATCTTGAATCAGAGTGAGGATTCCGTCCCCCCAGGGGAACGGTGAAGGTGACCTTCTCTGTGCCACAACCTCAAGAGCAACGCAGGGAGCAGCGCCAGCCGTTGTCGTACAGGGCCTGTTTCTCTGACCTCACTGAAGCCTTTTGTGATCTCACTAAGCCCCTCCATCAGGTGAGGGGAAATGTCCGGCACTGAGGTCCGAGTTAATCAGTCAACCAAATATGGAGAGGATGCTTCGCTCGCATTGCCAAAACTGGACTCCTAAAGCAGAAACTCTCTTCCGAACTTTCGGGAAGCTGGTCAGAGAGACCCGCAATGTTATCAAAGCTTCCCTGAAGAAATGAGGCATCCCGACTGATTCCTAGAAACATCGGTCCTGTGACTGCTCAAAGAAGTGGGGAAAGAGGGCATTGAGTCCAGGCATGTGAAACTCACAGAAACCCAGTGGAAGAGGTACCCCACCCTCCTGCTACCTCCTGCCCCTTTAGCTGCCCGAGAGCCCACCAAGCCAGAGTCAACGGGAGGTATCCTGAATTCTGAGGCAGTGCCCAGGAAGAAGGAAATTTTACACCAGTTGCTTCAAGTACTGGGCAGGAATGACACATACAAAGTGTGTTCATGATAACTGTCAGGTTATTTACTCATGTAATATTTTATGTTTGTTAACTGTTGAAATCAAATAAGCCATAGTCCAAATACAATAACAAGCTTAAGTCCACTAAGAAAGGGAGAGGACAAGTTGAAGCTAAACAGACGTCCCTCCACAGAGAGTCAGCCCGGACTCTGATGTGCCTAAAGGGAGTCTCAGTCAACTTTGCCTGAAGCTAATTGAATAATATTTTTGTAATAAATTAGTCATCGGCAATATGCAGATGCACACACAAAACTAATTTCGACAATGATTTCAGAGCAGAAAGAGTCGCATGATAAATGTCCTTTTCCACATTATGTTACCTTGGACATGTGAAGCTATTGTTCACAGTAGACCTCAACTCCCTAGTTAATTAGGTACATTTGAAGCGCCTTTATGCTCATGAGGTTACTGGGGCCTACTCACACATCTGGTGTGCTGGTTACTGTTGAAGTAAGATCCAGGGATGGGCCACTGGGTTTCATGGGCCTGCTCTGCTATTCAATAAGATCATAGCTGATCTCACTTTGGCCTAGGATCCCTTCTCCTGCCTGTTCCAATAACCTATCAGTCCCCTATAGAACAAAAACCTTGGCCTTCAATAAGTAACTACAGTAACTCACAACCAGTGCATCCGCCATCTCTACATCCATGAATTTCATCAGTTTCAGTGGATTTGTCATCCTGTTAGTTTGACTGGTAATTTTTTTCCTTTGATACATTCGTCCCTCCTTTTCGCCCTTAATATACCTTAATAATATTGAGAGGCTCTTATTGGTTTCTATCATGAAGACAGATGCAAAATATTTGGTTTTCTGAAACAACATGTTGAGGAACCAACTAGAGAGCAGGCTATTCTAGACTGGGTATTGAGCAATGAGGAAGGGTTAATTAGCAATCTTGTCGTGAGAGGCCCCCTGGGTAAGAGTGACCATAATATGGTGGAATTCTTCATTAAGATGGAGAGTGACATAGTTAATTCAGAAACAAAGGTTCTGAACTTAAAGAAGGGTAACTTTGAAGGTATGAGACGTGAATTAGCTAAGACAGACTGGCAAATGACACTTAAAGGGTTGACGGTGGATATGCAATGGCAAGCATTTAAAGTTCGCATGGATGAACTACAACAATTGTTCATCTCAGTTTGGCAAAAGAATAAATCAAGGAAGGTAGTGCACCCGTGGCTGACAAGGGAAATTAGGGATAGTATCAATTCCAAAGAAGAAGCATACAAATTAGCCAGAAAAAGTGGCTCACCTGAGGACTGGGAGAAATTCAGAGTCCAGCAGAGGAGGACAAAGGGCTTAATTAGGAAGGGGAAGAAAGATTATGAGAGAAAACTGGCAGGGAACATAAAAACAGACTGTAAAAGCTTTTATAGATTTGTGAAAAGAAAAAGATTGGTTAAGACAAATGGAGGTCCCCTACAGACAGAAACAGGTGAATTGATTATGGGGAGCAAGGACATGGCAGACCAATTGAATAACTACTTTGGTTCTGTCTTCACTAAGGAGGACATAAATAGTCTTCTGGAAATAGTAGGGGACAGAGGGTCCAGTGAGATGGAGGAACTGAGGGAAATACATGTTAGTAGGGAAGTGGTGTTAGATAAATTGAAGAGATTAAAGGCATCCCAGAGTGCTTAAGGAAGTAGCCCAAGAAATAATGGATGCATTAGTGATAATTTTTCAAAACTCTTTAGATTCTGGACTAGTTCCTGAGGATTGGAGGGTGGCTAATGTAACCCCACTTTTTAAAAAAGGAGTGAGAGAGAAACCGGGGAATTATGGACCGGTTAGCCTAACATCGGTGGTGGGGAAAGTGCTAGAGTCAGTTATCAAAGATGTGATAACAGCACATTTGGAAAGTGGTGAAATCATCGGACAAAGTCAGCATGGATTTGTGAAAGGAAAATCATGTCTGACGAATCTCATAGAATTTTTTGAGGATGTAACTAGTAGAGAGGATAGGGGAGAACCAGTGGATGTGGTATATTTGGATTTTCAAAAGGCTTTTGACAAGGTCCGACACAGGAGATTAGTGTGCAAACTTAAAGCACACGGCTTTGGGGGTAAGGTATTGATGTGGATGGAGATTTGGTTGGCAGACAGGAAGCAAAGAGTGGGACTAAACAGGACCTTTTTAGAATGGCAGGCAGTGACTAGTGGGGTGCCGCAAGGCTCAGTGCTGGGACCCCAGTTGTTTACAATATATATTAATGACTTAGATGAGGGAATTAAATTCAGCATCTCCAAGTTTGCGGATGACACGAAGCTGGGCGGCAGTGTTAGCTGTGAGGAGGATGCTAAGAGAATGCAGAGTGACTTGGATAGGTTAGGTGAGTGGGCAAATTCATGGCAGATGCAATTTAATGTGGATAAATGTGAGGTTATCCACTTTGGTGGCAAAAACAGAAAAACAGATTATTATCTGAATGGTGGCCGATTAGGAAAAGGGGAGGTGCAACGAGACCTGGGTGTCATTATACACCAGTCATTGAAAGTAGGCATGCAGGTACAGCAGGCAGTGAAAAAGGCGAATGGTATGCTGGCATTCATAGCAAGAGGATTCGAGTACAGGAGCAGTGAGGTACTACTACATTTGTACAAGGCCTTGGTGAGACCACACCTGGAGTATTGTGTGCAGTTTTGGTCCCCTAATCTGAGGAAAGACATCCTTGCCATAGAGGGAGTACAAAGAAAGTTCACCAGATTGATTCCTGGGATGGCAGGACTTACATATGATGAAAGACTGGATCAACGAGGCTTATACTCATTGGAATTTAGAAGATTGAGGGGGGATCTTATTGAAACGTATAAAATCCTAAAAGGATTGGACAGGCTAGATGCAGGAAGATTGTTCCTGATGTCGGGGAAGTCCAGAACGAGAGGTCACAGTTTGAGGATAAAGGGGAAGCCTTTTAGGACCAAGGTTAGGAAAAACTTCTTCACACAGAGAGTGGTGAATCTGTGGAATTCTCTGCCACAGGAAACAGTTGAGGCTAGTTCATTGGCTATATTTAAGAGGGAGTTAGATATGGCCCTTGTAGCTAAAGGTATCAGGGGGTATGGAGAGAAGGCTGGTACAGGGTTCTGAGTTGGATGATCAGCCGTGATCATACTGAATGGTGGTGCAGGCTCGATGGGCTGAATGGCCTACTCCTGCACCTATTTTCTATGTTTCTATGTTTCTCTGAGTAAAGAAGTTCCCCCTCATGTTACCCCTAAACTTTTGCCCTTTTACTCTCAACTCACGTCCTCTTGTTTGAACCTCCCCCACTCTCAATGGAAAAAGTCTATCCACGTCAACTCTATCTATCCCCCTCATAATTTTAAATACCTCTATCAAGTCCCCCCTCAACCTTCTACATTCCAAAGAATAAAGACCCAACTTGTTCAACCTTTCTCTGTAACTTAGGTGATGAAACCCAGGTAACATTCTAGTAAACCTTCTCTGTACTCTCTCTATTTTGTTGACATCTTTCCTATAATTTGGTGACCAGAACTGTACACAATACTCCAAATTTGGCCTTACCAATGCCTTGTACAATTTCAACATTACATCCCAACTCCTATACTCAATGCTCTGATTTATAAAGGCCAGCATACCAAAAGCTTTCTTCACCACCCTATCCACATGAGATTCCACCTTCAGGGAACTATGCACCATTATTCCTAGATCACTCTATTCTACTGCATTCTTCAATGCCCTACCATTTACCATGTACGTCCTATTTAGTAGTCCTACCAAAATGTAGCACCTCGCATTTATCAGCATTAAACTCCATCTGCCATCTTTCAGCCCACTCTTCTAACGGGCCTAAATCTCTCTGCAAGCTTTGAAAACCTACTTCATTATCCACAACTCCAGCTATCTTAGTAGCATCTGCATACTTACTAATCCAATTTACCACGCCACCATCCAGATCATTAATGTACATGACAAACATAACAAACATGGCATTTAACAGCAAACCCTTTAATAATTTTGTTCATCTCAAAAACCATCTCTCATTCTTCAAAGCTCCAGAAGATGTAGTTCCATTTTTCAGATGACTATTCCCAATCCAGAAGTCCATCAACTGAATCGTCAAAGCCAAGTTTTCTCATATATCAAAATAAACTTCATTCATAATAAAAAAGTTATTTACAAGAATAAACTGTGTAATGCCTTTTCATTCTTATATTCACAATTAATGTGTTAAGTAGTGTTTTATTGTTTTCCTTGAAACTACTCCGACTGTTGTCACCTAAGTGTCCCCCTTGAGTGGTACACTACTACAATACTCACACCATCTCTGCATCCATGTATTTCATCAGGTTCGGGGATTCCTCAGCCTCTCATCTCATTAGTTTGCCTTGCAATTTCTTTTCTGCAATACCTTCCTCCCTCCTTTTTGCCCCTTGTAAGTTTTAATAATATTGAGAAGCTTTTATTGAATTCTACCATGAAGACAGATGCAAAATATTTGTTAATTTGCCATTTCCAAATTTCCCATTATTAATTTCCTAGTTGGGTCCCCAGTACAAACTGGGGTCTCCCTCACCCAACCCGGACCCTCCCTGTCCAGTAGCAGATGAACCCTCTACTTACTGCCCATTACACTGCTGGTGTTTAGGGCAGCAGTGAAGGTCCTCCATCTCTTTCTGCCCGTACTGTTGCACACAGGTGTAGAAGGACTCCTTATTGCTGTTTCCCTAACAATCTTGTTTTACCAATCTGAGATGTTAGATTTGAGCTGAACTCCCGAACCTGGAGGGCTGGTGGACCACTCTTAGTTTGGCCTCTACCCTTTGACTTGTTTTGGCATGGGTGACCCTACCACGAGCCAAAGCATAAAGCCCTGACCCCAGCCAACATAGTTCTTCAGGTCATTGAGGAACACAAGCCTCTAACCCCATGACAAGGTTGTGGTCGTTCCCCATGGAGCCTCGGTGTGTCACTCAGCACAAACTCCCGCAGCCTGGGATGTGCCAGTCGGCAGCAATTCTCCACGGACATCTCACCGTGCTGGCGGACCAGCAAGTTTCGGGCAGACGAGAGGTCGTCTTTCACCCAGCTGATGGTCTGCCGGCGGCACTGATATCTGTCTCCATGTGTGTCCCTGCACCCATCCAGACAAGCCGAGTGTATTCCATGGCACTCCTGAAGTTTGAGTGACCACCTTATCCCCCACTTTGCTACTTCTGACTGAAGGTGTTCATTCATCTCAATCAATCAATTCCAGGATTTTTTTCTGTGTTCTTCTGTTGCAATACTGAATAATTGATTTTGCATAAAAATTTCACTTACTGTATACCAAAAAAAAAATGCAACCAGGGACTGAAACTACAGCCTTCACAATTTTGGTTCAATTTACTTCTTGTCGTAAACAATATGGATCCTTCCAAAATAATTCTAAAACACAGACTGGAAATTCTAGTATCGTACAAAGGATTAAAGTTGTGCTCCATGGTTGGTTTCCCGTTAAGTCTTCTGTCTCAGATGTAATTCATTTAAGAGTCATTCACACATGGTGCTGGGCAGTTCCTTCAGCTGCAAGGTCAATATATTTTGAATGGACCACAAGATGCCTTTGACCAAGTTGGAGACCTTCCAGCCGCTGGCAGTATCATCTTCAAAGGCTCTGTGGGATTTTATTTTTTGCTGCTTTAACAGAGGCAGCCAGGAGGTGGCAGTATAGCATCACCTGGGCTTCCCGCTCCAGCTCAGGACCTCACCCAGCAGTCGGCATTTACAACACATTCTGCAAAATCACCAACCTTCCAGGATTACTGCATCCTGAATGTGAGGATAGTGGCACAGTGAGTAACTCAATTAGCAGCCAGACCCCTGGACCTTTGATTCAGAAGCAAAATTGAACAAGTGCTTCAACAGCCCCTCCTGTAAGGAAATGAATCTCAAGGTTGCATAAAGTACACATACATGTACTTTGAACTTCAGAGTCGTAGAGTACTACAGCACTGGAAAAACAGGTCCTTTGGCACATCTAGTCTGTGCCAAAGTGTTGATCTGCTTAGTCCCATTGATTTGCACCTGGACCAGAGCTCTCTGTCCTCCTTTTATTTCTGTTCTTATCCAAAGTTCTTTTAAATGTTCCAATTGAACCCACATCCACCACTTCAGCTGGTAGCTCGTCCTCCAGCCTCACCACCTTCTGAGTAAAAGGCTCCCCCTCAGGTTCCCCTTAAACATTTCACCTTTCACCCTGAACCTATGTCCTCCAGTCCTAGTCTGACCTAACCTCAGTGGAAAAAGCCTGTGTGTATTAACCCTGTCTATACCCCTCATATAGCCGGCTGGTGGTGTAGTGGCATCAGTACTGGACTTCCAGGCAAATGGTCCTGGGTTCAAATCTGGCTGGCCCCTTGCACATTTTCCATCTGTGCTGGGTTGAGCGTCGAGCTAGCGACTCAACCTCGTAAAAAACAGTCAAATGCTAAAGAAATGTCTATCATAAAAATGCTGCCTGTTGCACCACAGGGTGTGGAAAAGAACAACATATCCCTCTATATTTCTCTATCATATCCCCTACACTCCAGAGAATGAAGTCCTAACCTACTCAACCTTTCCCCATCACTCAAGTCCCGGTCCCGGCAACATCCTTGTAAGTTTTCTCTTCAAATCTTATTGATACATTTCCTGTATCTTATTGATAGACGTTATCTTCTGTAACTTCTGCCACCAAGAAGAACAGGAGCGCCACCACCTGCAGGTTCCGCTCCGGACAGCACTCGATCCTGCCTTGGAAATATATTGGTTATTCATCACCACTTGATCTAAGTCCTGGAACTTCCTTCCCTTCTGTGCACTGCACCAAACAGACGACAGAAACTTCACAAAGGGGGCTCTCCAGCGCCTTCTCAATGGCAGGAAGGCATTGAAACCAATGGTCCCAATCTAAAAAAAAATGAATAGATTAAAGAAAAAGATTATTTTGAAAAATTGCACAGTAGCCTCTATCTTTAAACGCAACCGTGAGTGGCCCGACACCATAGCGGTTAGCATAATACTGCAACAGCGCCAGCAAACCAGGGTTCAATTCCGCTGTTTTCTGTAGGAGTTGTATGTTCTCATGACTGTGTGAGTTTCGTCTGGGTGATCCAGTTTCCTCCCACATTCCAAAGACATTCAGGTTAGTAGGTTAATTGGTCAGATGGGTAACTGGGCGGTGCAGACTCATTGGGCCAGAAGGGCCTGTCAGCACGCTGTATCTGCAAATAACAATGACATTAAAGGATCTCGCATCTTAAAAGAAATGTAATGGTATGCACAAAATAAAGGAGTGTTGTAAATCACATCTGGTTCACCGGTATACTTCAGGGAAGGGAGTCTGCTGTCTGGCCCACGTGTGACTGATGTGGTTAATCTTTCTCTGCTGCCTCAGTTCTATGTTATGAGGGATGGCTGATACCAGCACTATCAACATCACACAGATAAGCAAATTAAAACATTTGAAGACTGATTGCCCGGCCACTGCTGTGAATTGTCTTCCCCTCTTGGGTAGACCCTCAAGTTTGAGGGCGTGTTTCCCCGGCAGAAATCCTGGGTGAGCTCATCACTGTTCAGAGGCCATTGCATGCCAGATACTGTACCACAAAGACTGACAGAACAAGGTCTTGGTCTGATGACAGGGAACTTCAAGATGGCTGACCCACATCTGAGGCTTAGCGTGGACACACGCTCAAGTTCGGACATGGGCACAGACAGCAGCTCAAATTCTGGCTCCACTCAAACACACTCAGACTTCTCAACGATGACGCTGTTTTTCCCTTTTAACTCCGTCATCCATTAAAACCCCAGCACAGTTCCAAACTGTTAGCTTTATTAAACTAAGCCTATTTCAATCAATTAAGGCAGGCAGGGGACACAGAAGAAAATTTACCCCTGTCACAGACTAGAGACCTGCGCGAGCACTCCACCCCTGCAGATTGGAAATCACTGTAAACACAAGAGGTGCTGCAGATGCTGGAAATCCAGAGCAACACACACACACACACACACACACACAATTCATCAGGGCTGGAAAGGAAGTGGGGAAGAAGCCAGAACAATAAAGTTGTGGGGGTGGGTGGGTAGAAGAGGAAGATGTACAAGATGGCAGATGACAGTGAGACCAGGCAAGGGGGAACGTGGGTGGGGGAGAGGGTATGAAGTGGGAAGCTGGCTGGTGATAGGTGGGAGAAGTGAAAGGCTGAAGAAGAAGGGATCTGATAGGAGAGGAGAGTGGGCCATGGGAGAAAGGGAAGGAGGAGGGGCACCATAGGGAGCTAAGGGATCTGTGAGGGGAACAGAAGGGATAAAAGAACCAGAACAAGGGGTGAAAAAGAGTTAGGGAGGAGGGGCAAGAATTTACCGGAGATTAGAAAAATTGATGCTCATGCCATCAGGTTGGAAGCTACCTGGACTTCATTATTGTACAAGGGCAAACATGCAGCCAGTTTGCAAACGGCAAAATCCCACTGACACTAAGGTGATAACGAGGAGACGTTTCGGTAGAATGGGGTGAGGAATAATTATTGGATCCAGAACACCAGGCAGAAGCCTCTCTGCTCCTAGCAAATCGTGGATATTGGATCGTTCTGAGAAACTGGCTGAATTGTGCCACGACAACAACTTCTTACTCAAAGTCAGCCAAACCAAAGAGCTAATTATTGACTACAGGAGGAAGGAGCCAGAGGTCCATGAACCAGTCCTCATCAGGTGATCAGAGGTGCAGAGAGAGTCAGCAACTTCAGTCCCTCTGTGTTCTCATTTCAGGGGATCTGTCCTGACCCAGCACGTACGTGCTGTTACAAAGAAGGCACAGCAGCACTTTTCCTAGAAGTTTGCGAAGATTTGGCAGGTCATTTAAAAGTTTGACAAGCTTCTATAGATGTGTGGTGGAGAGTACAATGACTGGTTGCATCACGGCCTGGTATGGAAACACCAATGCCCTTATACAGAAAAATCTACAAAAAGTAGTGGATACAGCCCAGTCCATCACCGGTAAAGCCTCCCACACCATTGAGTACATCTGCGAGGAAAGCAGCATCCATCATCAGGGACCCCCACCACCCAGGACATGCTCTCCTCTCACTGCTGCCACCAGGAAGAAAGTACAGGAGCCTCAGGACTCACATCACCAGGTTCAGGAACAATTAGGAACAGGCTCTTGGACTAATGTGGATAACTTCACCCACCCCAACATTAAACTGATTCCACAGCCCATGGACTCACTTTTAAGGAATCCATAACTCTTATTCTCAAAATTTATTGTTCATATATTTATTATTATTACTTTTTTCTTTTCTTTTTGTACTTACGCAGTTTGTTGTCTTGCACACTGGTTGTTTTCCTGCTTCAGTCATGTGCAGGTTTTCATTGATTCTTTTGTGCTTCTTTCTATTTACTATGAATGCTGGCAAGAAAATGAATTTCTACGTAGTATATGATGACATATATCTCTACTTTGATAATAAATTTACTTTGAACCTTATGACCACAGGAGAGAGCATGCTTAATGTCCTTCTCATCCAAAACACAGTAAGTCCAATGATAGATGTTCTCTGAACGTCAGGGAGGAAGGGACAAGGAAATGAAGACGAATGACTATAATAAACAGAAGCAGAATCAGGCCATTCGGCCCATCAAGTCTGCTCCACCATGGCTGATTTATTATCCCTCTCAATCTCACTTTCCTGCCTTCTCCCTGTAAACTTTGATGCCCTGACTAATCAAGAACTCATCAACCTCCACTTTATATATATTCAATACCTTGGCCTCCACAGCCTTCTGTGGCAAAGAATTCCACAGATACACCATCCTCTGACTAAAGAAGTTCTTTCTCACCTCTGTTCTATTCTGAGGTTGCGCCCCTTGGTCCTAGACTCCCTCACCATGAGAAATATGTCCACTCTGTCTGGGCTTTTCAATATTCAATGGGTTTCAATGAGATTCCCCTTCATTCTTCTAAACTCCAGTGAGTATAGGGCCAGAGCCATCAAGCAGACCTCATACATTAATCCTTTCACTCCCAGAATCATTCTCATCAACCTGCTCTGGACCCTCTCCAATATCAGCACTTCCTAGATGAGGAGCCCAAAACTGCTCACAATTCTCACAATAAGTGCTGTCTGACCAGTACCTTATATAGTATCATATCCTTGCTCTTATATTCTAGTCTTCCCGAAATAAACGCTAACATTGCATTTGCCTTCCTTACCACTGGCTCGACCTGTAAGTTAACCTTTAGGGAATCCTGCACAAGAACTCCAAGTACCTTTACACCTCTGATTTGTGAATTTTCTCCCCGTTTAGAAAACAGACACCTTCTACCTAAGTGTGTGACCATACACTTCCCTACACTATATTTCATCTGCCACTTCTTTGTCCATTCTCCCAAACCGTTCAAGTCCTTCTGCAGACTCACTGCTTCCTCAGTACTACCTGCCCCTTCGTATCATCTGCAAACTTGGCCACAAAGCCATCAATTCTGTTATCCAAATCGTTGACACATAACATGAAAAGAAGCGGTCCCAACACCGACGCCTGTGGAACACCACGAGTCACCAGCAGCCAACCAGAGTATGCTCCTTTTATTCCCAGTCTTTTTCTACTGTCAGTCAGACAATCTTCTATCCATGTTACTATTTTCTGCATAATACCATGAGGTCTTATCTTGTCAGCAGTCTCATGTGCAGCACCTTTTCAAAGGCCTTCTGAAAATCCAAGTAAACAACATCCACTGACTCTCCTTTGTTTATCCTGATTGTTATTTCCTCAATGAGTTCTAAAATATTTGTCAGGCAGGATTTCCCCTAAGGAAGACTAGGCTGACTTTCACATACTTTATCACGCACCTCTAAGTATCCCGAAACTTCATCCTTAATAATGGACTCCAACATCTTCCCAACCATTGATGTCAGGCTAACTGGCCTATAATTTCCTTTCTTCTACCTTCCTCCCTTCTTAAAGAATAGAGTGACATTTGCAGTTTTCCAGTCTTCTGGAACCACGCCAGGATCTAGTGACACTTGAAGATCATTACTAATGTTCCCACAAGTTACCTCTTTCAGAAGCCTGAGGTGCAGTCCATCTGGTCCAGGTGACTTATCGACCTTCAGACTGCTCTGCTGCTCAAGCTCCTTCTCCTTAGTAATAGCAACGACACTCACTTCTGCCCTGACACTCTTGAATTTCTGGCATAGTGCTGGTGTCTTTCACAGTCAAAACTGATGCAAAATACTTATTAGGTCCATCCACCATTTCTTTGTTCCCAATTGCTACCTTTCCAGCATCATTTTTCAGTGGTCCAATACCCACTCTCACCTCTCTGTCGCTCTTTATACTCTGTATCTGACAAAAGCTTTTGATATTTTATATTATTAGGTTGCTTACCTTCATATTTCAACTTTTCTCTCTTTGTAGATTGCCTAGTTGCCTTCAGCTGGTTTTTAAAAGCTTTCCAATCCTGGAACTTCGCACTAATTTTTGCTCTATTATATGCCCTCTCTTTTGTTTTTATGCTGTCTCTGACTTCCCTTGTCAGCCTCATCCTCCCTTCAGAACACTTCTTTCTCTTTGGGACGCATCTACGCTGCGCCTTCCGAGTTGTCCCCAGAAGCTCTAGCCATTGCTGTTTTGCCAGCGTCCCTGACAGTGCCCCTTCTAATCAATTTTGACTGGCTCCTCTCTCATGCCTCTGTAATTTCCTCTATTCCACTGTAATACTGATGCATTCAACCCTGTCTTCTCCCTCAAACTTCAGGGGGAATTCTATCATATTATGGTCATTGACTCCTCAGGGTTCCTTTACCTTAAGCTCCTAATCAGATCTGGCTCATTACACAACACCCAATGCAGAATTGCTTTTTCCCTAGTGATTTCAACCTCAGGCTGCTTTAAAAAACCATCTCATAGGCATTCTACAAATTCCCTCTCTTGGAATCCAGCACTACCTTGATTTTCCCAATCTACCTCCACAGGCATCACCATCACGGAATCCCCTACTATCAGCATCCTGGGGGTTACCATTGACAGGAAACTGAATTGACCTAGCCATATAAACACCGTGGCTACCAGAACAGGTCAAAGGCTAGGAATCCTGCAGTATGTAACTCACCTCCTGACTCCCCAAAGCCTGTCCACCATCTACAAGGCTCAGGTCAGGAATACTCAGCACTCGGCTGGATGAGTGCAGCTCCATCAACATTCAAGAAGTTTGACACCATCCAGTACAAGGCAGCCCACTTGATTGGTACCCCTTCCACAACTATCCAATCCCTTCACCATTGACAAACAGTTGCACAGTGTGTACTATCTACAAGATGCACTGCAACAACACACCAAAGTTCCTACGGCAGCACCATCCAGACCCACAGCCACGACCATCTAGAAGGACGAGAACAGCAGATACCTGGGAACACCACCACTTGGAAACCCCCCTGCAAGTCACTCACCCTCCTGACTTGGAAATATATCGCCGTTCCTTCATTGTCGCTGGGTCAAAATGATGGAATTCTCCCCCTAACAGCACTGTGGGTGTACCTACACCTCAGGGACTGCAGCGGTTCAAGAAGACAGATCATCACCACCTTCTCAGGGGCAACTAGGGATGGGCAATAAATGCTGGCTTAGCTGGCGATGCCCACATCCCGCAAGTGAATAAATTAAAAATAATTTTAAATCCCCCATGACAACTATAACATTGTCCTTATTACATAGAATCTTAGTCATACAAAAATACAGCTCGGAAGCAGGCCTTCAGGCCCTTCAGCGCATCCAGTCTGTGCTGAACCATTTCAACTGCCTACTCACATTGACCTGCATCTGAACCATAGCCCTCCATACCCCTACCATCCATGTACAGTACCTATCCAAACCACTCTTAACCGTTGAATCGAGCTTGCACTGGCAGCTCATTCCACACTGTCATGACCCTCTGAGTGAAGAAGTTTCCCCTCATGTTCCCCTTAAACCTTTCACCTTTTACCCTTAACCCATGACCTCTAGTTGTAGTCCCACTCAACCTCAGTGGAGAAAAGCCTGTTTGCATTTACCCTATCTATACCCTTCATAATTTTGCATACCTCTATCAAATCTCCCCTCAGTTTTCTATGTTCTAAGGAATAAAGTCCTAACCTATTCAATCTTTCCCCATAACTCAGGTCCTCCAGCATCGACATCATCCTTGTAAGTTTTCTCTGTATGTTTTCAACCTTATTTACATCTTTCCTTTAGGTAGGTGACCAAAACATCACAAGATACTCCAAATTAGGCCTCACCAACATTTTCTACAACTTCAATGTAACATCTCATCTCCTGTACTCAATACTGTCAGGTACCCTGAAATCCCACATCTCAGAGGAGGAGCAGTTCACTCACTGAATTACACTTGATTTACCTCTAACTTCTCAAGCTAGAGTTCTAGCCTGCGCCTGTTCTCGCCGAAATCTGTTGAGCCAAAGACTGACCACCTTAACACTGGCCCGCTCCAACAATGGCCACTCCCACAGTGGTCACTTCATTTACACTTTGTTTCTTTTTATTGGCTCCTGCCAAGTACCTAAAAAATCATGACGATTGCAGCCCACCAAAAAGTTCCTAATGGCCCTGAGCTCTTTTCAAACCTTGTGTTGCCTCATCAACAAATAACTCTCGCGATGATTGCAGTCTGTCAGAAAGTTCTGAAAGGCTCCGAGCTCTTTTAAAACCTCGTGCCCCCTCACCGACGAAGGACTGTCATGATGATTGCAGCCCGCTGAAATGAAGGAAGAGTGAGAAGACTGAGGAAGTGGAATGGAAAGGGGATGCAGTCAGGTTGGGTGTGAAAGAGCTGATAAAGGCCTGGCTTGCAGTGGCACAGTCTGGTTTTGTTTGACAGACGGAAGCAGAAATGGTACGATTGCAGTTCCCCATCATCCTGCTACCCCCACAAGGGTTTACCACTTAAGTGTGTCTCTGTGTGTGCATGTGTGAGTGCATTTACACAGATGGGATCTGTGCATGCATGTGTGCATGAATACAGACGCGAGGTTCTGCAGATGCTGCAGCTCCACACAAAATGCTGGAGGAACTCAGCAGGCCAGGCAGCGTCTGTGGAAATGGGTAAACAGTCAACGTTTTGAGCTGAAACCCTTCTTCAGGACCGGAAAGGAAGTCAGTTTTACTCTGACTTATCTGCTTTCTTTCCAGTCCTAATGAAGGGTCTCAGCCTAAAACGTTGACTGTTTACTGATTTCCATAGATGTTGCCTGGCCTGCTGAGTTCCTCCAGCATTTTGTGTGCGTCGCTGTACCTGTGTGTATGAATGCAGATGTACATATAGTGCATGTGTATGAGGATGTATGTGGCCACTGGTGTGCATGAGTATCTGTGTGTGTGTATCTGTGTGTGTGTGTGTGTATCTGTGTGTGTGTGTGTGTGTGTGTGTGTGTGTGTGTGTGTGTGTGTGTGTGTGATTATAGTCCAATGGCTATATAGTGTGTGTGTGTGTGTGTGTGTGTGTGTGTGTTTAGGGGTATGGTATTCAGTGCCTAGTTCTGAGCTACCAGAACTCTCCTGGTCCAGTTAACATTGTTGCAGAGACGAGTCTATCTGCACTAAGAATGACCAATGCCACTGCAGCTGTGATGGACAGATTATCACCAATGCTACTGCTGCAGTCATGGACAGATTGGTGGTAGGCTCGTGAGACAAGGGCTTATCCCACAAGATGGTTTGTTCATTTCCTGCCACAAGTACAGTCCTGGTCCAGCAGCTATCTCCCTCAGGACCAAGGTAGAGGACATTGAAGCCTCGACCCAGCGTGCACTCTGTGCCTTTGCAGCTTTCAGTGTTTGTTCTCCGTTTGATCAACTTTAAGGGGCACTGATTCGGACTCAGGTTAGTTCATTGTCACTAACACCAGGGTGTAATGAAATTTCTTGCTCGTGTCAAACTCAGAGTAAACAACGTACATGGTAATAATCAACACAACGATCAATACGGCAATGAGCACAGAGCAGTCAGAGTGGTGCAACAGTTATGGTGCAATCTGAAACAGTGCAGAAAGAAATACTAAACTGGCAATAATGGAATGACCACGAGAGGTAGAATCTGAGAAAGTGGCAGCTCCACTGCGACAGGGATGTGAAAGAGGCAATCGGTTCAGAAGTCAGGTAGTAGTGGGGAAGTAACTGTTCTTGGCTCTGGTTGCCCAGGCTTTCAAGCTCCTGTATCTTTTCTCAGAAGACAGGAGAGAGAAAATGGGATGGCCGGAGTTGCAGGCGTCCCTGACGATACGACTGAGCTTTCTGAAGCAATACTTTCGAAGGAAGCGACAGGCCTCCAGTGGAGTGGGCTGTGTTTACCACTCCCTTCAGGTTCCGTCGGGGCCAGGAGAGAGCAGCTACTGTACCAGGCTGAGATGTAACCCATCAGAATACTTCCCACAGAATATCTGCAGACATTCAAGAAAATCTGTAGCTGTTCAAGAGAGTCCTTTCAGACACCCAAGAAAGTTGATGAGCTGGTGCACCTTCTTACTGACTGCACTGGTATGGAAGGAGCAGAGCCCCAGGTCAGGTTGCTGTGATATGGATGCCAAGGAACTTTAAGCTGTCCACACCTCTACAGCGAATACTTTGACAAGGACAAGATTGTGTTCGACCTTCACCCTTCCACACGCGCGCACACACACACACACACACACACAAACACACCCTTACGTCTTGGTGGGTGGGGATCAAAAGGAGGCTTCCTTTTCCATGTTTGACCTGTTGCCAAGAGTCTTTGAGTTGTCCAGTATCAGTGTTGAGGCTCAAAGGATTACTCCTTCTGACCTGTATGCACAGCTTTGCCCCCTGTGGGTAGATCCTGGCAATCACACAAGGCATGCAGCACGCAGGAACTGCGAGAGTCCCTGGCTCATTGTGTATAAGGGGTGATTGTGTGATTATGTAAGTCTGATCATTGGCTGTACCCTTACTCCCCGAGTATAGGCAGAGACTGAAGACTGCAGCACCAGTAGTGAAGACCAAGAAGGTATAGACCAGGGAAGCCTTACAGGACTGCTTTGATTCAGGGAGTCATCTTTGAGTCTGGATGAGTATGCCACAGTTGATACTGATTTCATTAAAACCTGTGTGGATGCATGTGTACCTGCGAAAACCCACTGTATGTTCCCAACACGAAAGCCGTGGATGAACCAAGAGGTTTATAGCCTGCTGAGGGCTAGATCTGTCGCATTTAAGTCTGGTGACACAGGTCTGTATAAGAAAACCAGGAATGACTTGCAGAGGGCTATTTCAAGAGCCAAGAAACAACTCCGAGCGAGGTTGTGGGTGAGGTCGGATGCATGTCAACTCTGACAGGGTTTGCAGGCCATTACTTCTTATAGAGCAAAATCCAACATCATGAATTGCAGTGATACCTCACTCCCAGATGAGCTCGATGCCTTTTATGCTCGCTTTGAAAGGGAGAATAAAACTACAGATATGAGGATCCCTGCAGTACCCAGTGACCCTGTGATCTCTGTCTCAGAGGCCGATGTCAGTCTGTCTTTCAGGAGGATGAACCCTTGCAAGGCAGCAGGGCCCGATGGAGTACCTGGTAAGGCTCTGAAAACCTATGCTAGCCAATAGGCAGGGGTGTTCTAGGATATTTTCAATCTCTCATTGCCACGGTCGAAAGTTCCCAGTTGCTACAAAAGGACAACAATTACACCAGTGCCCAAGATGAGCCGTGAGAGCTGCCTTAATGACTATGGTCCAGTAGCACTCACGTCTACGGTGATGAAATGCATCGAGAAATTGGTCATGGCTAGGGTCAACACCTGTCTAAGCAAGGACGTGAACCCACTGCAACTTGCCTACAGCAGACGCGATCTCAATGGCACTGCACAAGGATCATCTAGACAATGCAAATACGTATGTTGGAATGCTGTTTATTGACTACAGCTCAGCATTTAACACCATCATTCCTATCATCCTTATCAAAGAAACTACAGAACCTGGGCCTCTGTACCTCCCTCTGCAACTGGATCCTTGACTTCCCAACCAGAAGACCACAATCTGTGTATGGGATATAACATCTCCACCTCTCTGACAATCAACACTGGCACACTACAGGGATGTGAGCTTAGCCCACCGCTCTATTCTCTCTATCCCCACGACTTTGTGGCTAGGCATAGTTCAAATACCATCTATAAATTTGCTGATTATGCAGCCACTGTTGGCAGAATGTCAGATGGTGCATTAAGGGCGTACAGGAGCAAGATATATCAGTTATTTGAGTGTTATCGCAGTAACAACCTTGCACTCAACGTCAGCAAGACTGAAGAGCTGATTGTGGATTCAAAAACACGAACCAATCCTCATAGAGGGATCAGAATTGGAGAGAGTGAGCAGTTTCAAGTTCCTGGGTGTCAATATATCTGAGGATCTAACCTGGTCCCAACATATTGATACGGTTATAAAGAAGGCAAGACAGCAGCTATTTTCAGTTGAAGTTCAAGGAGATTTGGTTTGTCAACTAAAACACTCAAAAACTTCTACAAATGTACCGTGGAAAGCATTCTGATTGGCTGTATCACCGTCCGGTATGTTGGGGGGGGCTACTGCACAAGATTGAGGTAAGTTGCAGAAACTCGTAAAATTAGTCAGCTCCATCATAGGTACTAGCCTCCATAGTATCCAAGGCATCTTCAAGGAGGCAGGCGGCATCCATCATTAAGGACCCCCATTACCCAGGGCATGCTCTCTTCTCATTATTACCTTCAGGAAGGAGGTTCAGAAGCCTGGAGGCACACACTCAGCAATTTAGGAACAGCTTCTTCCCCTCTACCATTCGATTCCTAAAGGGACATTGAACCCATGTAGACTGCCTCACTACCTTTTTTTAATTTCTGTATTTTTTTTCCACTACTTACTTTAACTCAACTATATAAGAGATCGTAATTCAGTTTTTTTCTCTATTTGATTACCATATATTCATTGTGTATTTCATTGTACTGCTGCCACGAAGTTAACAAATTTCACGACACATGCCAAGGAAGTTAAACCTGATTCTGGTTCTTTTTGAACTGTCGGTAGACAGTTCTCCCAATGTAGACACAAGTTCCCAGATCTTTGAAAGGCAGAGTTACTGACAACTCGCTGTGGGGAAACATCCCAAACTGTTTCACAAGTGAGATTATGAAGCAGTGCTTGACGGAAGCCAAACTCGAATCTGAGTGGGGAAGGTTTTAGGATGTTTCCTAAAGCACAGATAATTGCAGAGGTTTAGGGAGGGACGTCAAGAGTTAAAGAATAGTGTAGTGATTAAAGTCTGGGATGATGAAAAGTCAGTGAAAGCCAGAGGGTTCAGAGACGAGGGAGTTAATTCTTTCCCCCAGATCATTTTTCTTTGGGCTTGGCTGGGAGCCAAGGAAAGACCCCAGGGAAAGACTAACGCCTGACCACATATTTAGGGAGCAGTCACCACCCAATCCCCCAGCAAGGTTTAGCAGAAGAGATGAGAAAACTAGATAGAAAACAATTGGAGATAAAGCGAACTTATATTTCTCATTTCGGCCCACTTTAAAAAATTTGCATCTGCTTCAGTCTCAGACTTGGGCAGATGACTCACTGGGGACATGAAATGACACATCCCATGGCCCAGTGGGAAGCACTATCACATCAGAACCAAGGCTAGAACGCGAAGTACGGGCTGAAGACCACCCCCAGTACATTGCTGAGGAGTACTGCTTCGTAAGAGACAACATTCTTCCACAGGCAGATTAACAGAGTGAGCTGTCCAACCAGTACGTGCTCAACATTATCAGGTTACAGGGTTATACAGTAATGCCATCAGCAATGTAGCCCAATGTCATAAATTTTCCCCTCTAGTAACGTGTCCCAGTGTCATAGGGTTAGGCTGGTATTTTGTGTAGTGTTATACCGACCAGTACCTGTAGTTGTACAACACTCTAGTCATCGAGTGAAAGGCCAGTGACCATAAACACTATGTTATATGTTATTAAGTGTAGAACTTGTCTCACCAGTATTATCCAATGTGGCAGATCTGTGTCCATCAGTACAATGTCACAATACCGGATGGTGATGGCCCTGAACCATCAAGATTGTAACCCAGTTTTATACCATATACCTACTAGCACATTATCACACAGTGAAAGACCTAACGCAACTTTGCTGTACCCAAGTTTTATAAAGTCATTGACTAGTTTCCAACTGCTATACAGTTATGTACTATCTCAGCCAGTACTGCAGCCGAGAATTCTGAAATATCCATCCTGACCTTTGGAGTACTGTAACACAATATCATACCATGGCAGACCTGCCCCAGCAGATATGTGCTGGTTGTCCTTTGTGTCGAATGATGACCGGAGACCTCTGTGGGAGAGTTTTTAAACTGGAAAGGCCGTTGCACTGGGACAGTTCCACTCTCTTGTCCTCGGAAGTTCGAGTCCAGCGGTATGAACAGGCGTCACAAACTGGGGCCTTCCTCAGTTACGGTGGATGACCGTGATGTCTTGTGTGCCTTGTCATCCCCTTCAGTCAGAGCTTCGGACCTCACTGTATTTCTCAACTGCCCAGTCCGCCGGAGTTGGTTCCACATGCTCGGACAGGCATGTCCCCGTGTCTCCGCAGTATGAGGCACCTGGCAACTCCCACTTGATGGACATCCCCTGGCGCAGCAGTGTGCCGGGGTGTGGCCGCTGTCACACGCAAACAGCTACTTGGAGCCACAGATGAGAGCTGAGGGTCCAGTGGGGACCAAAGGAGAGTGAACCTCCCCAGAATGGACATGTCCAGCAGAGGTGCCACTCCATACACCCCAGCAGAAACGTACGCCATTGCTATACAGGGACGCGTGAACACACCACTACTGTGCCTCAAACCTATACATTGTTAGACCTTTATCCATCAGAACAATACACTGTGACACTCCCAACATTCATGTTATAATGTCACGAGCCTGAATTTACCAATACTGAGTAACACACGCAAAACACTGGAGCAACTCAGCAGTCAGCCAGCATCTATGGGGGGGGGAGTTGCTGTTTTGGGGTGAGACCCTTCATTACTGACTAGAAAGGAAGGGGGCAGGAAACAGAATAAGAAGGCCTGGTAGGGGCGGGTGACAGGTGTGACCAGGTGAGGGGGAAGGTAGTTGGGTTTCTGACCCCAGAATTACAGCGTGTTAGAGTGGCAGACCTATCTCCACTAGACTTGTATACCTGTGCTAAGTACTGTACCCCGATTTTATATAGTGACAGATCTGCTTCTGCCAGTACGGTACACCAGTACCTTAAGGTAACCGACCTGGGCTTTATGGTGACCGGTTTGATCCTACCAGTGTGAGGTCTGTACTCACTACTAGTATATCGCAGTGTTATATAGCGATAGGCTTTACCAATACCTCGGAATCATAGTGCTAGGCTTAAAACTATCAGTACCATACCTCAAGGGTATACAATATAGGCTTATCACTATGCCTGTATTGTACAGTATAATATCTGTACTCCAATATTATAAAGTAACAGACATGCCCCTCCAGTACTGTACCTCAGCATGAGACTGTGACAGATTAATATCCTCAGTTTTGTGCCTGTCTGTACCAAAGTGACAGTCTTGTAACCCATCAGTTTTGTTAGTTCCTGCCTGTAATGCCTCGGGCATTTAGGGCAGCAGTAAAGGTCCCCCATCTCCCCTTGTCCAAGGATCTTCACTGCTGTTTTTGACCAATCAGGGTTGTTAGCTCTGTGCTGAACCCCCGAACCTGGTGGACCACTCTTCGTCTGGCCTTTACCGTTTGAGCTGTTTGGCATGGGTAATGGGTGAGCCTACCAAGAGTCAAGCACAAGGCCCTGACTCCAGCCAACATAGCTCTCTGGGCTACTGAGGCACGCAAGCCTCCAAACCCTACGATGAGGTTGTGGTCCTCTTGGAGAATCTGCTTTGTACTCCAGAGTTGTACAATTTGCTCGCCAATACTCTCTGGCCACGTTACACATGACAGACCTATCGGCACCACTTCTGTGCCCTAGGATTATACAGTGACAGACCTGTAACACCAGCATTTTACCTGAGTGCTAGACCTTCACTATCAATATCGAACCCAATGTTTCACAGGGACAGATCTTCACCCACCAGTGCCATACCGCAGTGTTATATAGGAACAGGCCAATTCCACCAGTATTGTGCCCTAATACCATATAGCTTTAGACCTGGACCATCAGTAACAAATACTAGTGTAATATAGTGACAGTCCCACTGGTATTGTACCCAACTGGTGTACAATGACATGCCTTTAGCCAGTGTTATACAATGTCAGCTTGATCCTACTGGTACTGTAACCCAAATAGTGATAGACTGTCTCCTCCAGCATTGTATCCCAGTGTTATTCAGAAGCAGACCTCTTCCCAGGAATGTGGTTCCCAGGAATGAGGGAGGAGAAGATGGCGGCGCGACGCAACGTGTGCAGCCGTTCTGAATGAGTATCGTATGTGTAACTGGGAGGCCAAGCACAATCCGGATTTGATGGAGACAGCCGTGAGAAGCACGGAGGAACACCTGGAATAACTTCTGAAATGCCTGCTTCGCTACCGCTGCTACTGTGCGATCGAGAATCTCCGGAGACGAAGGCCCCAAATCCTCGGCTTTTCCCATTGCCTGTTGCCGGGGCTGGGTTGAAGCGCTCGGCAGAGATGGTGCTCGGTGCTCGGTGTCGGAGAGCTGGTCGGAGGCTCGGAGTTTTCAGATGGACTCGGAGTCGGACTGTGATCGGATGCTTCCAGGATGCTGCATCGGCAAGTTGGCGGCGCTGGAGGTTCACCGTCTGCGTGAGATGATGGGACTTTCGAGAGACTTTGAGACTTTACCGTGCCCATGGTCTGTTCTTATCAAATTACGGTATTGCTTTGCACTGTTGTAACTATATGTTATAATTATGTGGTTTTTGTTAGTTTTTAAGTCGGTTTGTCATGTGTTTCCGTGATATCATTCTGGAAAAACATTGTATCATTTCTTAATGCATGCATTACTAAATGACAATAAAAGGGGACTGCGTGTCCTCATAACCATAATCATCACAGTATGATAAGTGGCAGACCTCTCCCTCCCAAAATTGCACACCGGTTTTACGAAGCGCCACACTTGACCCGATGGTTATACAGTGCTAACCTGGCTGTGGAACATTGTTTTACAGGGATTAGTCTTTTTCCAACAGTATTGGCCTCACTGCTATATAACATCATACTACACTCATTGTCATACGGTGACAGAACCTTACCCTTCAGAACTACACTCCCGCACCGAAGAGTCAAATCAGTAGCCACTAGTCAGACAGCATCCATGGACAGGAACAAAGTTGCAGTGGTTCCACTGGATATTAGAGAATGTATACGGTATACAACCTGAAATTCTTACTCTTCACAGACATCCATGAGACAGAAGAGAAAAAACCCCAAAGATAAAATGACAGAAAAACATTAAAACCCCAAAGCCCTCCTCCTACACACAAACAGCAGCAAAATATTCAACCGGACTCCCTCCGCACACTTCCTCCATTGAAGGCATCAGCAACCCCCCCCCCCCCCCCACCACCCCCATCGCCAGCAAAAGCAAGCCCCCAGAGGCCATGGTCTGGAATCCATTAAATACTACCGTCCATCCCCACACTTGGACATCGCAAACTGACCTCCCTCTCGCTAACGAGGGAGAGAGAGAGAGATATCGCTCCTGCCACAGCGAGAGAGGAAGTAAACCGCTCACTGCTCTGATGTTACAATCTGCAGCGTTGCTTATTCGAGTTCCCCCGACCTCGAGAACAGAAAGACTCTCTCTCATCATCGAGAGAGAGAACACTCGAGTGCAGAGGCCTCTGACAGCTGTGCCCACTGTCTCGATGTTTCGATCTCTCGCGATGCCCTCAGTCGGTGACATCAGCGAGGGATCGGGTCATCCTCTGGGCCCCATCCCGGAGGCGCCCGTCCTCCAAGCCGCTCCTGGAGATCCCCAAATGCCAGACCACTTGGCGAGTTCTGAGAGCAAGAACCCACCACTGGTGAGGAACGTAGATCATGGACTCTGACAGGACCCCGGCCACCCTGAAAAGGGAAAAAGAGAAGTGGGAACGGGAGATTTATACGGTTTCGCAGAGCAACTGGACAAAGTCACCCAGGTCCGCAGAAATCTCTGGCGCCATCTTTAGCTGAGGTTGACTGTTTGTTCCTCTCTGGAGATGCTGCCCATCCTGCTGAGTTCCTCCAGCATTCTGTGTGTGTTCCTCTGCATATACAGCGCCTGCAGAACATCTTGTGTCCCCGTGCCCTTTGGTGCTGCCAGCTCTCTCTCTCTCTCTCTCTCTCTCTCTCACTTACTCACTCACTCTTTCCCTTGTTTCAAAAGTGCATGTGACATTTCCTTTCCCCTATTTCTCCACCTGCAAATTGAGCCATTTCCTTGTTTAACGCCCTTGTTTAGTTTCTTGCGAATGATCTACTTGCGCTAATTGTGAAGAATTCTACGACAAATGTTATTTGTTTTAATGACATTACCCTTTGGGTATTTCAACCCCCTCCTTTGTTCTTTTTATCTGTTAGTCAGCATTCTAGCCCTATTTGTTTCAAATACATACTGTCAGAATGTGCCTGGAAGATTTATTATACTTGTTCTATCTCAGCTGTCTTTTTCAAACAACACCATAATTAATTTATACCCTGGCTTTTACATTATGCTATTTTTAAATAGTCATGTTTTAGCAAGTTCGTTGGTTTGGCTCACTAAACTAACAGACATGCTTTGCTTCTGGACTTTACACACTGTAATGCAGTTAAAATCTGATGTATTTGCATTACAATCTCTCTTCCATTGCGACTAAAGACATCCAAAGACCTTAAAATTGGTTAATGCAAAAAAAAGGATCTCACTATTTTTTAGATTACCTTTTTTAGTTCTGTTGCACAAATATTCTATCCCAGTATTATATCACGATAGGCCTGAACCCAACAATACTATATGCCAATGTCAGTATTAGTTCTCTACTTACCAGTACTGTACCCACTGTTACACAATGCCCGTCCCCTACAGTACTGTACTCTAATGTCATTAGTTAACACGTTTTCACCAGTGTTGTACCCAGGGTTGCACAGTGACCAATCGACATCCACCAGCACCAGCTTAAGTGCGGTCATTCAAGTTGAGTTTGATGTTCTCCAGAGGAGTTATCTACTTATGGGTCCTCAGAGCCCAATCTGAGATTCACATAACCGGGATCCACAATTCACTTTTATGGAGAAAGCCTGTGCCTGACTTTGGTTAATGTGGGCAGCCAACATGCAGTCCCTGACAGATGGGGGTCAGGGGCCAGTGGCATGGAATGCAAGATGGCTGGATACTGCTGCAGCCTTCCTCCACCTTCACTGCTGTCGTGATGCATCATTGTCTTCCGCCAGCTCCGCCACTCAGATCCCTTGGTTGGATTGCCCTTTGACCTTACTGCCATGGTAGCCCCTTACGGAGTTAAACTCCAGACAGCAGCTCTCTCGGGATCTCAGAAACTCACAAGCCTCTCCAGCATGACAAGGTGATGACCCTTGGAGTGATAGCAACATCAACTGGTAGCTAGCTGTATTGTACCCCACTATTGCATAGCCACAGACAACTTCCACCAGTACTGAACCCAAAGTACAATACAGAGTTAAACAGTGACAGACTTGTACCCACCAATACCCTCCTCCACTGATAAATAACCAATAGTCTGCACTCGGCAATAATTTACCAAAGTCTTACAGTTGTGACCTGTAACCATCAACACTGCAAAAGTTCAAAATCAAAAATGTTTTTAGTTAGGTAACTGGACAGAGTGCAGAAAAGGTTTACAAGAATGTTGCCAGGAGTCAAGTGACTGAGTTAGAGTGGGAGCTCAGTTAGGCTGAGACTTCACTCAAATTTGTTCATAGGATTGTAAAATAATCTGTGGTGATCTTATAGAGGTGTACAAACCTGAGGGGAGTACAGTATATAGGATTAGTGCTCACAGTCTTTCCCCCAGGGTTGGAGAATCAAGAACTAGAGGACACAGGTTTAGGTGAGAGGGGAGAGACTTAATGAGGGGTGATTTTTATTCACCCAGAGGGTGGTCAGAATATGGAATGACCCGCCAGAGGGGGTTGTTCAAAGTGGAGGTTGATATGTTCTGGATAACTAAAGGTGTCAAAGGTTATGGGAGAAGACAGGAGAATGGGGTTGAGATGGAATATATATCAGCCACGTTGGAATGGTGGAGCAGACTCAATGGGCTGAATGGCCTAATTCTGCTCCTACCTCTTAAGCTCTTATGGCCTCATACATCAACAGCATTTCAAAAACATTTGAACGGGTACATGGATAGGGATGGCTTAGAGCAGGGGTCCCAACCTTTTTTATACCATGGAACCTTACCATTAACCGGGTCTGTGGACCCAGGTTGGGAACCTCTGGCTTGGAGGGTTATGGACTAAATACAGGCAAATGGACTAGCTTAGTTGGGTGTCTTAGTCAGCATGGACAACTTGGAATGAAGGGCCTGTTTCTATGAGTCTACAGAACAGGGGGAGGGCTGGAGAGACCAAGGGAACATGACAGGCTGATGACTGGCAGAGGCTCAGTGACATCGATGTGGACATAGCTAAAGGAAGATGGTAAAGGCAAAGTTGATCTGTCTGGAGAACTCCCTACACACTCAAACTTTGTCTTCTTTTCCCTCCTACACTGTTCTGTTGAAGGCTTGTGTAAGCCTGATGTAGATCATCTGATTTCATGACCAACCAGATTAAGGTTCTCGTTGTCTGTAACAATAACTGGCCTTTCCAGTCTGACTGCTCTCTGAGCTGTTGGGTATTTCCAGCACTCCCTTTCATTTCAGGTTTCTAGGATCTGCAGTATCTCTTTATTTGCTATTTCTGGAATTGTTTCATTTCCCTTCTTTCTCCTCTGGGTTCTGATTAATCTCTTTCTCCTGTGCCTCAGTGACTAATAGTCGCCATTCAACCTTCCCCTATAGTGGTTAGCACAACAGCACCAGCAACCCAGGCTCAGTTCTCTCCGCTGCCTGTAAGGAATTTATATGTTCTCCCCATAACCATGTGGGCTTTTCCGGGTGCACCAGCTTCCTCCCATATTCCAAAGACGTACCGGTTGGTCATTGTATATTGTCCTGTGATTAGGCTAGGGTTAAATCGGGGGTTGCTAGGCAACACAGCTCAAAGGGCTGGAAGGCCTGTTCCACACTAATCTCAATAAATAAATAAGTTACTTAGGTCCTGAAGAGCCAGCAACAGTTTTCTCTGCACTCTTTCAAGCTTAGCGATATCTTTCCTGTAGGGAGGTAAGCAGAACTCCACACAATACTGCAAAATTTAGCCTCACTAGCGCCTTATACAACTTCAACATAACATCCCAACCTCTGCACTCCGTGCTTTGATTAATGAAGGCCAATATGCCAAAAACTCTTGTTATGACCCTATCTACCTGCGATGTGTCTTTCAAGGAATTATGGATTTGTATTATCAGGTTTTGTTGTCCTAACACACACCCCAGTACCCTACATTCCAAAGTATTGGTTAATGGGTAAACACTGCTAATGAAGCAATGTCCTGCTCTTTCCAATAGTATTGCAGACTCTTCTTGTTTTTGGACAGTATCCAAGGACTGAAGGTGAATTAATTCCAGTTCAGATCTGAGGTTTCTTGTTGCTGATGAATCTCCGGTCTGGGTGGAGCAGTGGGAGTGGGGATTCACTCAGGAAGGTGGAGCCTTGTTCCTGCCACCTTCATTAGGCTTTTGTGTGCTTCCAGGAAATGGACAAGATTTTCGAAAGCTTCGCTGATGCTCGGAATCAGGTTTATTATCACCAGCATGTGTCGTGAAATTTGTTAACTTAGCAGCAGCAGTTCAATGCAATACATAATATAGAAGAAAAATAAATAACCTTGAAAAATAAACAAATAAATAA
This sequence comes from Mobula hypostoma, assembly GCF_963921235.1. Taxonomy (NCBI): domain Eukaryota; kingdom Metazoa; phylum Chordata; class Chondrichthyes; order Myliobatiformes; family Myliobatidae; genus Mobula; species Mobula hypostoma. The sequence goes on along the minus strand of NC_086120.1, from coordinate 24,156,984 downwards.
ATAATTCAATTACAGTATATGTATATTGAATAGATTTATAAACTGCAAAAAAACAGAAATACTGTATATTTAAAAAGTGAGGTAGTGTCCAAGGGCTCAATGTCCATTTAGGAATCGGATGGCAGAGGGGAAGAAGCTGTTCCTGAATCGCTGAGTGTGTGCCTTCAGGCTTCTGTATCTCCTACCTGATGGTAACAGTGAGAAAAGGGCATGCCCTGGGTGCTGGAGGTCCTTAATAATGGACGCTGCCTTTCTGAGACACCGCTTCTTGAAGATGCCCTGGGTACTTTGTAGGCTAGTACCCAAGATGGAGCAGACTAAATTTACAACCCTCTGCAGCTTCTTTCGGTCCTGTGCAGTAGCCCCTCCATACCAGACAGTGATGCAGCCTGTCAGAATGCTCTCCACAGTACATCTATAGAAGTTTTTGAGTGTATTTGTTGACATGCCAAATCTCTTCAAGCTCCTAATGAAGTATACCCACTGTCTTGCCTTCCTTATAACTACATCGCTGTGTTGGGACCAGGTTAGATCCTCAGAGATCTTGACACCCAGGAACTTGAAGCTGCTCACTCTCTCCACTTCTGATCCCTCTATGAGGATTGGTATGTGTTCCTTCGTCTTACCCTTCCTGAAGTCCACAATCAGCTCTTTCGTCCTACTGACGGTGAGTGCCAGGTTGTTACTGCGACACCACTCCACTAGTTGGCATATCTCTCTCCTTCCCTACTTTGAATGGTTGTGGCTGGGGATAACCATGGCTATCCTTTCCTATGACAGAATTGAAAGCAGTATTTACCTCAGACATCAGATAACAGGCATGTGAATAATGTAGTCAATCTAGCAGAACAGCCTACGTAGGACTTCAATGTTGGGAATGTTGGCTTGGTAGAAGAAATTGGTTCATTTATCTGGAGATGTTGAAGAGACATTGTTGTTATGTTGAAGTCCATTGCTATATTCTCTCCCTTCTCCAATATCTCTTCTCCCTTCTTCCATCTGGAAAAAGATACAGAAGCCTGACAGCACATAACACCTAGGCTCAAGGACAGTTTTTATTCCACTGTCATAAGACAAGTAAATAGTCCCCTAGTTCGATAAATTGGACTCTTCACCTCACAGTCTACTTTGTTATGATCTTGCTCCTTATGATTTACCGTCACAGCGCTTTCTCTGTAGCTCTTACACTTCATTCTGCATTCTGTTACTGTTTTACCTTGTTCTACCTCAATGAGCTATCTGTAAGAACAGTGTGTAAGACAAGCTTTTCACTGTATCTGAGTACATGTCGCAATAATAAACCAATTCCAATTCCTATGTTAATGTACAGAAGTGTGTGCACTCACACAATTTTTGTTTGTGGACACAATGCTGATGGTGGGGCTCTGGTGCTTTCAAGTGCATTCCCATATCTCCAAAACACACAAATGTGCTGAATTCTCCCAGCAGCAGTGATCTTGATCTTCCAAAGGATATCTGAGCTGGTGATGGCGAGTTTCTCCACAATTGCCTGCCTTCTGAGAGGCGGCTCTGGCATTTCGCAGGTGATCCATACTTTCCAGAGTTTTATCACAGTCAGAAGGTTGGGTCACTTCTGAGGATTCCAGTGGCAATGAGTCTCTGCTCTAGGTGAAACGCTGGGGAGGGATTCAGTCATTTGCTTTACAGATGTGGTGAAAGGCTGTCCGTCCTTGTGCTTCAATGAATGTATCAACAGCAACTTAACCTGTCATTGTGGGCCCCAGCTTAACCTCCAGAAGTGCAGATATGCAAACTGCACCTGTACCCTGGAACTTCATGACTAAATTTAGGATGACCTTGACTCAGGGATGAAGTTAACAGCAATTGCAACCTTACCAGACTCTCTCCACATCAACCCCAACCTTGCCATCAAACCCACAGACAAAAGGGGTGCTGTTGTAGTGTGATGGACTGACCTTTACCTTGCTGAGGCCTGGCAGAAACTCTCGGGCATCTCTTCAAACCTACCCCTTGAAGAAGACCCCAGTCTGGACCATCAGAAAACTGTTTCTGACACCTTCACTGACCTCAGCGACTCTGGAGAAAACTCTCCAGCAAACCCATATTTCCCTTACCCCACACTGCTCGCTTCTACTTCCTACCCAAGATCTGCATCCTGACTGTCCAGGTAGGCCCATTGTCTCTGCCTGCACCTGCCCCTCTGTTCTCATACTCCGATTCCATTATATCCTCCTTGGTTCAGTCCCTCCTCACCTACATCCGCAACACTTCACACGCTCTCGATCTCTTCACCATCTTTTAATTCCCTGGCCCTAACTGCCTCACTTGAAGCATGGATGTCCGGTCCCTATACATTTCTAGCCACCCGCGCCCCCCCCCCCATCAAGAAGGCTGTAAAGTTCTCCACTTCTTTCTCAGTAAAAGAACCAACCAGTTCCCCTCCACCACCATGCTCCTCCATCTGGCAGAACTAGTGGTTTGGCTCCTCCCACTTTCTCCAGACTCGAGGGGTCATCATGGGCCCCAGCTATGCCTGCCCTTTCATGAGCTGGGTAGAACAATCCATGTTCCAAGCCTTCCCCAGTAATGCTCCCCAACTCTACACTGACGACTACATTGGTGCTGCTTCATGCACCCATGCTGAGTCCAGCAATTTCATCAACTTTGCCTCCAACTTCCACCCTGTCCTTATATCACTTGGCCTGGTACCTCCCTCCCCTTTCTTGATCCCTTTGTCTCCATCTTTGGAGAAAAACTGTTGACCAACATTTTTTTGTAAACCTACTGATTCTCTGGTTAGCTAGACTTTACTTATTTCCACCCTGTCTGCTGTAAAAACACAATTCCCTTTTCTCAGTTCCTTCATCTCCACTGCATCTGTTCCTAGGATGAGATTTTCCTGTCCAGGACATCATAGATGTCCTCCCTCCTCACAGATCAAGGCTTCCCTTGATGCTGCCCTCACCCACATTTCCTGGACATCCACACTCAACTCATCTTCCCATCACCTTAACAGTGACAGAGTTCCTCTTGTCCTTACCTAGCACCCCATGAACCACCACATCTAACACATCAATCTCTGCAACTTCCACCATCTCCAAAGGAGTATTTCCAGGTGAAGCAACACTTCACCTGTGAATCTGCCGGGGCCATCTATTGTACCTGATGCTCTCAATGTGGCCTCCTCTACATTGGTGAGACCAGTCTTAAATTGGGGGACTGTTTCATCAAGCACTTCCACTCCATCCACCAAAAGTGGAACTTCCCGGTGGCCCAACGTTTTAATTTTGATTCCATTCCCATTGTGACATGTTGGTCTATAGCCTCCTCTTGTGCCACGATGAGGCTACCCTCAGGGTGGAAGAACAACATCTTACACTCCATCTGGATGGCTTCCAACCTGATGGCATGTATATCAATTTCTCCCTCTTTACGAAAAACACCCTCCTCCTCCCCTCTTCTTCTATTCCCCTCTCTGGCCTCTTACCTCTTCTCTCATCTCCCTCTGGTGTCCCGTTTCCTTCCCTTTTTCCTATGGTCCACTCTCCTCTCCTATCGGATTCCTTCATCTCCAACTCTTCAATCCACCTGACTTCACCTATAACCTAGCTATCCCTCCTCCCCTCCCCTCCGCTTTTTATTCTGGTGTATTCCCCCTTATTTTCCAGTCCTGAAGAAGGGTCCTGCCCCGAAACTTTGACTATTTGTTCATTTCATGGATACTGCCTGACTTGCTGAGTTCCTCCAGCCATTCGTATATGTTGCTTTAGGTTTGTAGCATCTTCAGAATTTCTTATGTTTTTGATCGAACTGTTTTGTATTTACCCTGCTGACTAACTCTGCAGAAGGCTTGATGGAAGTGAGATGTAGCATAACGGAAGGAAAGAATAAGAAAAGTGCTGAGTGATTATGCACTCTTGATTCACACCGGTCTGCACTGCGATTGATATTGTTGTGGATGTCTTGGTTAAGATCACAAGTTGCTCACCATTATGTAGCAGAGATAGATGAAGATGCATTTCATTAGGCAGCCAAAGTTAGAAGTCAGTGATTGACAAAGACAAAGCCTTTTGCCATGTATGGTGGTTGATACTGTTCCCCGAACTTCTTGGCATCAATCCATGATGAAGATCCCACCCATTTTGCCTCTAGATGGGGAAAATCCACACAGAGCAGCTCTTCGACCTCTGGACGTGAGAGACAGAGAGCCAAGAATCCCTCTGTAGTTACCACAATCTTTCTTAAAAATTGTCAGGAGTAAAGTGTCTCTGATGTACCTGATATCCTCCCCTTTCTAGACAATGCAAGTAATGCTGTGAGCTTATCATGCAAGCTCCTCCACCAAGTTTTAGAACTTCAGCGGGGGTATTGGTTGCTCCTGGAACCTTGCTGCCTGGCCCTATTCTTGGCCCTCAGTTGTGAAGCCCTTGATTATTTGAGCCGCAGATGACCTAGATGGCACCGGGAAACTCACACACAATTGGTGCTTCATTTGCAAGGTGGTAACCTAAGCAATGTAGAAGAGTATCAGCTTAAAACTTGGCTGTTTTGTACCATCAGGCAGGAGGTTCAAGAAAAGCTACTTCCGTTCAACTACTTGGCTCTTGAACCAACTGGCAAAACCCTAATCGCTACCGTTTAGCAATACTTTGATCATTTTACACTAATATTCACTTTTTTTTGTTCTTTCTAGTAAAAAATCTGTATAATTTATGATTAATTTATGTTTAGTTAATACTGCTTATATAAATTATGTGCCTCTGATGCTGCTGCATGCTACAAGTAAGGCTTTCATTGCTCTTATGCATATATGTACTTGGCATATGACAACAAACACCACGTGATTTACAGTAACTTGACGACCTGAAGTCTCCGGAGAGGATATTGCACCCACGATCTTCTGATTCCGAGGTAAAAGACTGTCATGAGGCCGTGCAACACTTTTTTTTTATTTCAAAATATACTTTATTCAAAAATAAATATATACAATAAACCATTCAATAACTTTCCATCCTTTACATACATTTCCATTATAGTCAGTACCTATCCGTATTTATAGCCACCCACGTGGCACTCCAGTAGTTCAGCTTACCATATCATTGTTGAGGGGTATACTCCCCGCCCACCGACCCCTCCCACTCCCGCGGGTGGGGAAACCTATACTGTGGTCCTTCCCCACCGGGCCCTTGCGGTGGCTGCACCAAGTTTCAGTGCGTCCCCCAGCACGTACTCCTGCAGCCGAGAATGTGCCAGTCGGCAGCATTCTCCCACGGACATCTCCATGTGCTGGTAGATCATCAAGTTTCGGGCCGACCAAAGAGCGTCTTTCACCGAGTTGATGATCTGCCAGCAGCACCGGATGTTGGTCTCCGTGTGCGTCCCCGGGAACAGCCCGTAGATCAGAGAGTCCTCTGTTACGCAGCTGCTGGGGATAAAACGTGACACTAGCCCGTCCATCCTCCTCCTCCACACCCTCTTTGCGAACTGACAGTGTGCAAAGAGGTGGGTCACAGACTCCTCACTGCAGTCCTCCCGTGGGCAGTGGGGTGCGGAGACGACGTTCCGGGCGTACAGGAGGGCTCTGACTGGGAGGGGCCCCTCTCACCGCCAGCCAGGCGAGGTCTTGGTGCCTGTTGGTGAGATCTGGTGATGAGGCATTTTGCCAGATGAACTGGACAGTCTGCTCAGGGAACCACCCCACTGTGTCCATCACGTCCTTCTCCTGCAGTGCCTGCAGGACACTACGTGCTGACACCTACGTGGCTGGCTGGAGTGTCACAAATTTGCTTACAGCAAACATGATTGCAGGTTTGTGGGGCAGTCCTTAGCAACTAAGCAACCAACACTCTGGAACTCTCCCCAAATTTACAGGTGATGGAAAGGATTTGTAATGTTAGGGGGTAAATCACATACCACAACTTGGCACAAAAATGTTGCCAAAATCTTGCCATATATAGACATGGGACAGATTCAAAGATTCAACATGCAAAGCGCATTTAATATCAAACAATATATAAATTATACACCTTCAGCATTACAAGCAGCCGCAAAGCAAGAAACCCGAAGAACCCAATTTAAAAAAGGGAAGACTATGACCACCGTGCAGAAAAAGAGGGAAAATACACACACATCCCGCAAACAATAGGAGCAAACAACAGCATCCCGAACCAGATTGGGTCCTTAGATCCGCTCCCTGGAGCAGCCGGAGTAGTAGACCCAAGACTGGATCTCAGTTCGTCATATTAGCGGGGCAAAATGCCGCGAAGCTCGCAGAGATGCCAGCCGCTTGTTCTGTTCACAGCCTCGGCGCCGGGAGAGCGAGCAGAAATCATCCCAACCCTCGCCCCTTCTCTGGTCCCGACACATGGGCTTTCCAGTCTACCTGGACCGGCGTTTAAGTTGTCTAAGCACCAGGTGGTGCCTCGCTCTAGGACCCGGACCCCGTCGCAGCCATGTGCTTGGACGAAGCCATTCTCAATCTCAACAGATCGGCTCGCCGCTTGGGGCAATCCAACCTCGCACAGCGATTCATTTTCTGATGAGGAGTGAGTAGAATTAAACATCAAGAAATCATCACCGCGCTTACCCAATTCTGACCTTATGACGGAAAGAAGTCAGTGATGAAGCATCTGAAGTTAGCTGGGCATCAGACGTATCTTGAGGGAGGGATGATTGACCTTCAACAGCCACAACTATCTTCCATTAGATAAATAGATATACTTTATTGATCCCGAGGGAAACTGGGTTTTGTTACAGCCGCACCAACCAAGAATAAATATAGCAATACAAAAACCACAAACAATCAAACAACAAAATGCAAACTATGCCAGATGGAAAATAAGTCCAGGACCAGCCTATTGGCTCAGGGTGTCTGACCCTCCACGGGAGGAGCTGCAAAGTTCGATGGCCACAGGCAGGAACGACCTTCCATGACGCCCAGTGTTGTATCTCCGTATTATAGAGCCACTGAAGTGTTATCCCCTTAATACCTATTGACTTCAGCTTTACCAGGGCTGCTTGAGTACACTCAATGTTACACAGCTTTGGTGTCCATGATAGTCGCTCTCATCCCAGCTCTGGAATTCAGTTATGTTTGACAGAGATATAACTATTGTATTAATGTAGTAACTGGTTCAATCCTTATCCAGGGCAAAAGTGACTCCTGGCTCATCAATGAGATTGTCTTCTAACTAACAAACTTCTGAAATGGACACTCAATGCAGCAGTTAACATGGGAATGCTAAATAGTGGAAAAGACAGGTTTATCAAGATTGGTCTCCATCTGGATAATTGGAAGTCAGGGTCTGAGGAGCTGAAGGCCTTCTTTTCGAATGATCCAGTTTCTCAGCTTGTGCTACAAAATACTTCTACGGTTTTTCCTTGACCTCTTCTCTCCTGGGTCCTTGACGTCAGTGACCAACTCTTAGGAGCATCAAAGAGCTTGATCCTATTCCTGCCAGGCATTGACCAAAAACCCCTGCGAAAGCACTAGCAACCCTGAACTGACTAAGGCAGCAAATTATGTACATCTGAGGGTCCTGTGTCCCACTGATCCAAGCAACTGGGATTATTAACCTGTTCCCAGCAATGCCATCACATGACATTACACATCTGACCCCACACTGCCTTAAGTCTCCAGACTTGTCCATTCGACTTCCTGCTTCCCTCAGCCGATCAGAATGCAAACAGTTTCTTCATTTGTGGTTGACCGATTTTTCATTCTTTATTCATTTTTCATGTCCAAGTATCTTTACAAGGGGAAGGTCTTCCCTCTCTCTCTTCTCTCTGGTGTCTGGGAGATTACACTTTACCCAAAAATTACCTAGCAATGCTTGAGCAACACACACAAAATGCTGGAGGACCTCAGCAGGCCAGGCAGCATCTATGGAAAAGAGTACAGTCAACATTTCAGGCCAAAACCCTTTGGCAGGACTGGAGAGAAAAAGTAGTGCTTGAGGGTTGCTTTTGGATCTTGCCCTCCCTCTGTCTGCAACTTCTTCTTTATCTACTACACTCTAGGTTTTTAACACTCCTCCAGTTTTTGCCCCCAATCACTCCGGCTGCCCTTTGCTCCACCATGGGCCTCTCTGCCTTCAGTAGCTGGACACAGAATTGTGAATACCAAAACAAAACTGCTGATGCTGTTTAATAGAGCAAAATATCAGAGGAACTTAGTGGGTCCAGCAGTATCTGTGGAGGCAAAGGGACGTGTGATGTTTCAGGTTGAGATACTGCATCAGGACCAAGAGCCCAGGGGGAAGTTTGTCAGTATCAACATGCGCAAGGGACAGGGGGCAAAAAGTAAGTATGACACGGCAGCGGTTAGTGCAGTCGCTTTATAATCCCAGTGACCACCAATCATGATTCAGTTCCCTTTGCTGTCCGTAAGAAGTTTGTACGTTCTCCCCGAGACTGGGTGGGTTTCCTCCGGGTACTCTGGTTTCCTCCCACATTACAAAGACGTACTGTCAGGGTTCGTAAGCTGTGGGCATGCTGTGTTGGTGCCAGAAGTGTGGCAACACTTGCAGTCTGCCCAGTGCTTGCTGATTCGATTTGATGCAAATGTTACTTATCACTCGACGGGTTGATGTTTCAATGATCATGTGACAAATGGAGCTAATTCAAGGTTCGAGATTGCTTAATGCCATTCCCAGTAAAGGTGAATGAAATATGTTTTTTTTTCTCAGGAGCACAGAAAAAAAGAAAAAGAATACAATAATAACAAAAACACAATAAATATAAAAACATAAGATAGCTTATATGCACAGATTTGTTGTATGTCTGTAAAATGACACTGGTCTGTACATCAGGTGATTCTGACAGGGAATGATACAGTAGTGTGGTGGGTTAGTGTGTGGAGGTGTTGATCAGCCCTACTGCTTGGGGAAAGTAACTGTTTTTGAGTCTAGTGGTTGTGATACGATGTAAAATCCTCCCTGATGGAACTGGGACATGAGCAAAGTGAGTGGGATTCTTCATAATGTTGGTGGTGTTTTTCCAACATCCTTCTGTACATCTGCCCTCTCTGGCAGGTAGGCTGGTGCCGGTGATGCATGGGGCTGTTTTGACTACCTGTGGTCTGCCGCAGTGCAGTTTCTGTACCATGCAGTCATGAATGTTCTGTACTGCACAACTGTAGAAGGACTTGAGTATAGATGTGTAAAGTCCAGCTGTCTTCAGCCTCCTCAGAAAGTAGGTGCCTTGGTGAGTTATCGTGATTGTGTAGGACGTGTTCTGGGACATGAGGGGTTGTATGTGATGTGCACTCTGTGGAGTTTGAAGCTGCTCATGGTTTCCACTGCTGTGCCACTGATATAGAGAGAGGTGTGAATGGTGCAAGTTCTCCTCAAGTCGATAACAATCTCCTTCATCTTTTCTTTTACAATGAGGAAGTGGTTAGTTGCTTAACCCCAGGCCTTGAGTTCCTCCAACTCTTCATTGCAAGCTGTCTCATCATTGTCGCTGATGAGTCCCACCACTGTTGTGTCATCAGTGAACCTGACAAGGAGATTACTCGGGTGTTTGGCCGTGCAGTCACATGTGAGCAGAGTGTACAGCAGTGGGCTCAGCACACAGACCTGGGGGGCACCTGTGTTGAGAATGACGGGGAGGGAAGAGCGGATGTGCATCCTGACTATCTGATGTCTGTTGGATAGGAAGCCCAACACCCAGTTGAATAATGGTGTGATAAGACCAAGGAATAGGAGTTTGTTCTCCTAGGTCTGTGGGACAATAGTGCTGAATGCTGAACTGAAACCCCAAAACAGCACCCTAGCATAATATTTAAGAGGTAGAATCAGGCGACATTGAAAATTAAAAGACCATAAAACATAGGAGCAGAATTAGGCCATTTGGCCCATCAAGTCTGCTCTGTCATTCAATCATAGCTGATTTATTTTCCTTCTTAACCCCATTTTCCTGTTTTCTCCCCATAAGTATTAACACCCTTACTGACAAAGAACCTATCAAGCTCCAGTTGAAATATGTTCAATGACTTGGCCTCCACAGGTCTGTGGCAATGAATTCCATGGATTCACCACTCTCTGGCGAGAGAAATGCCTCCTCATCTCTGTTCTGAGACCCTCTGATCCTAGCCCCCCCCTCAGAAACATCCTCCCCACATCCACTCTATCTAGGCCTGGTGGGCAGACAGAGCCAAGGGGGGGTGGTGAGAAGGGTGAGTTTGGAGACAGAGACTGAAAGACGATAAGTGATATCATGTCTACATCAGCGAGCTGAAATGTATACAACCATTTTGTGGCACATCTGAGCTATCCACTACTTGAGCTTCCGGTTATATGTCATTTCAGTTTCCCTTCAATTCCCGCAACCTCTCTGTCCTCAACCTTCTCCACTACCACAGTGTGGTCAGATGGTATCACACCCCCATACCCCTAGCCTGTGTGACAGAACTTTCCTTCGCCCCTTCCCCCACTGTTCCCTCTAAACTATGCAGGTGCCTGGCCACGCAGCAACGGAAATACTCCCACGCACGTAGCCTTTGTTGCCGCACAGCTAAACCTTTTACATATAATGTACCATGCAGTTTTCAGGCCGTGTAAATATATTCTGCTCAGAGCACTGGTTTCTTCAGGCAGCTGTAAAAAAATAGAAGGAATATTGCCACCCCCTCCCTAAACCAACATGGCTTCTGGCCATTATCCACTAGCTCCTATCTCACCCCTTTCTCTCATCACTTTATGCCATCTATCTTCCCTCTGCACTTCCGGTCCTGATGCAGGATCTCAGCCCAAAACTTTTCCTTTGCCTCCACAGGTGCTGCTCGATCCGCTGATCTGCTCCTTGCTGCAGAGAGCTGTAGATTTTGAGTAAAATGCTGGAAAAACTCAGCGGGTCGGGCAGCATCTGTGAGGAAAGAAACAGTTGCCCACACACCCAATGGATGGAGCTTGGTGGGAAGAAGTGATATGGCTTTAAAAAATAACAAGAGCATTTTTTTGCAGTATTATCTCTCTGATTGGTGGAGGAACGAGGCTCCTCCTCCTTGTCCCTATTGGTCGAATGTGTCTGATTGCACCAGTAATTCGCTAGTTTCATACAGAAACAAGCTCGGACGGCCTTTAGGGCAAGGCAGGAATTAGAGATATTTCAGCGAGAGACGGGGAGATTTGGGGGTTATTTGATCACAATACAACACTGTTGGCACTTCATCCGAAGAATATTTGGCGTGAAGTCGCCGTTGTAAAGGGTCTGGCCCCAGAGAAAGCAGGAGATAAAACAACAGGCGGCCCTGGCCTGAAATTTGGGCTAATTTCCTCATTTTTTAAGTAAACATGAAAGTGGGAAAGATCAGAAGGTTCCTGCTGGTCACAGACAGGATGGAGGACGCGGTGTACACCAGGGGTCAGCCCGTTTCTGGCCGAGTGATCCTCGACCTCCGCGCTACGGTCCGGGTTCGCTCGCTCCTGATCTGTGCAAAGGGGATAGCTGCGGTACACTGGCTGGAGAGCCGGAGTATCGGCATGAACACTGTTTACTCCGATTACAGCTCGTACGAAACCTACTTCAAGAAGAGGCTGCACGCAATTCGAGGTGAGCCCGATTCACGCTCTGGGTACGGGGGGCCGGGGGGACAACTGGTCGTGAACGAGCCTGTGTGTCAGAGAGAGAATCTCCTTGTGTCGTGACTATATTGAGTGACCAGGTGTGCCCTGTGTGGTATATGGATGCCGGGGCCACTTAATCTGAGTGCATCCGAGAGTTGGGCTATTTATCCTAACGCATGCACTTTGAGTTTGACGAGGTAGGCAATCAACCAGGAAACAATCGGCGTCTCCCTGGGCTGTTGTGTTTAATTAAAACTGTAATCATACTAACAATGCCCTCGCAGGGTCCTTCACTAAATCTGTTACCTTCGTTGATAAGTCGGTTTTCTTAAAACATTTTTTAAAAACGCGAAGGTTGTTTGTTCTAGTGCTGAATCTTGCTCCTGACATTCCCTATATTGACAGCTGGTAACAACAAGGCCGGCGAATGCACTGTGTGCAAAGACACGTCTGCACCCGAACACACTGCTCGGGGCGTTTCTCTGGCCTTGCGCCTCTCCCATCTCCTGCAGCTAGTGTTTATCGCACAACCGACACCACCAATGCGATTTATTGTGATGATACAGTTTCGTTTCAGCTTCACTGTGTCTGACAGAAAAAAGTGCCCAGTGTATGTACGAGAGACAGTTACCTTTAAACAACTGTGCACATCTGCTGTTTTGGGGGCGTTACAAAGCACACATGAATTCCTGCCTCTAACTACCTTGACTATACGAAGTGCTGTCTGCTCTATCCTGGCAGGTAAGCGCCCTCACACTGTTGACGAGCACAGAGGTATGCGTAGTTACATTGAGAGCGACAAACTTTTCACACTTGTTGAAAGAATGCCTGAAAATAGTTTAACTTTCTCCTTCGTGGCGTGACTCGCTCTGGCGCCCCCTTTGAGATGAGTCCTGTGTAGCCAGCGGCCTCTTCTCTGTATGCAGCCATCCAGTTCGTCAAGGCTGGGTGCCAACTGGACCACTGTACGGAACCTCTCCCCGGCACTGCAGATTCATTTTCAGTGTTAGGAGTGAGAGCTCTGATCTCGGTATCCAGGAAGAAGCTGCGTTGTCAGCATTCCCCACCCACGGGAATTCTGGATTTACAATGGCATCTAGTGTCGGCTGTGATGTGGGGTAGCACTCTCGCCTCTTGCCTTTGAAGGTGCTGGGCAACTCCTACTACTGAGATATCACCTAAATCCAGACTGGTTCTCTCTGTGCAGTCCCGAGGAAGTTTGTAACCCTTGACTTACTTATGATGATGCAAAGGAGGCCATCCAGCCCATTGGGTATATGACAGCTCTCATCAGTCCCATTGTCACTCCTTATTTCCCTAAATCCCTGTCACTTTATTCAGTTTCCCCTTGGATTATTTTTGCCCCTCGCTTATTTGGGATAATTCTTACAGTGGGCTGATTAGCTTGCAATTGTTTGGTATGTGGGAGGAAACCGAGGCACCTGGGAAACCCGTCCAGTCACAGAGAGAATGGAGACTCTGTACAGACAGCACCTGAGGTCAGGTCAGGCCAGCTCTGAGTCACTGGGAAGTGGTGGGGCAGCAGGCTTTAATGTGTTACCCAGCACTCCTGAGACATGCTGAAATGTTGGGATACCTCCCTTGAGTGAGAGATTAGACAACTCCCCTCTGGTGGATATGGCCATTACACGTGTAAGAACAAGTCTCACAGCTAATGATTACCTCCCCTCCCCACCCCAAGTAAGCATCCGTGGATGCTGGCTGTGCAGGAGTTAGCTGTGGTAGTTCCTACATCACGACCATGACTACAGTTCAGTTGATTGCAAAGTGCATTGGGCTGTCCTGGAGTTGCAGAAAACACTAAAAACTAAACAACAGAGGCTGCTGATAAAGCGTCTCCTGGTTTGCTGATGCCACTCACCACAGGAGATGTACTCTCTTCTGCAGCCTAATGGAGACATAGCCAAATTAGTATTTAGTTTCACAACTTCAGGACATCTCAGATAAGAATAATTACGGCCCCTGTAGTGGCTTAAGATGAATCAAATCCTGAGAGTTATTTCAAATTAAATCCACACCATGGATATCCTCTCACTTTGATGGAGATTACTTTTATAAAATCAAGTTATCTTCTCCTTCCCTTCCATTTGTTCCTCCCCTGAGCTCATGGAGCTGTTTTCTACACTAAAGGAGCTCAACAATGCAAGACGATAGAAACGCCCTGGGCAGAGTGTTGGGGTGCAGACGTGTCTTTGCTGCACAATCTGAGGGGCACGAAGGGTAGGTACAGTATTGGCACCAGGCTGTGAAGCAAGGGCTTGGAATCTGGGAAATGCCGTGCCCCCCAACTTCACGGTCTTGGAACGTGGTCCCGGTGGATGCTGCCGCTGACTGTGGAGTGTGGATCGGTGAGATCTAGTCCGACCTGCGCCCTGCGTCCTGCGTCACCAGCTCTGCTCGGACAGACCCCCTGTGGGCTGCGCCTAATCACTCGGCCTGTACAATCCTGCCACGTCAGGCGCTCACCCCAGCCCCTGGTCATCGGGAAGCTTCCTTCATCTCATGTGAATGCTCGGAACTCAACAGATCTTCCTAATGTTCCATTTGTAAATTAATAACCTCTCTAATAACTTTTTGCCCAGGACTTGTTCCACAAAGTTATGAAATTAATCCCAGAAAGCTACTTGACCCATTGAAGCTCTATGTACATATATCCCATCCCTGTGCACTTCCCATATAGTCCTGCAAATAATTTTCTCTTGAATGCCTGCCTATTTCCATACTGAATCAGAACCAGATAGCTTATCACTGACTTTAATGACATGAAATTTGTTGCTTTGTGGACAGCAGTCCAGTTCAAAGACAGGATTATTGTAAATTACATTAAAAATAAAGGTTGCAAAAGAATGGAACAATGAGATCGTATTCATGGACTGTTCAGAAATCGGATGACAATGAGTGCCTGTAAGAGAGCTGAAATTAGATCAGTAATTTGGAGTTGCTGAATAAAAACCTTTTCTCGTTGCACTATGCTGGCATCCCCAGGGCAGACCAGCCCCTGCAGAGCCAGCAACTCTTTGGTTCACCTTCCTTTGCCTGCCGCCACTGGTTTAGATTACATGGAATGTAGAAATGATGCACTACTGCTTTATCTCAGACACCAGAGCAACGGGTTCAGGCTCCATTCGTGCCTGTGTGTCTATCTGTCCCTGAGAGCCTAGGGTAAGGGAGGAGGGAGACAGTCGCCTGGTTTGTTCTCTATTGCCACCTGCTGGATGGTGCCTGGAGCCTATGGAAACGTGAACACGGATAGAAAGCCATTCACGACGCCTGATCATAAGGCTGGCTGACGGGAGCACTGCATCAGTATCTGGCTTGTGCTCGGACACTCATGGTGAATTTGATCCACAAAAGTGAAATTTCTAGCACATAAAACATCTTGATCTCAATGTGGTTATGTAGATCTCTCATTGAGAGTCAGGATTTTGATGGCTGTTGGCCACAGGAGGCTTTGGGTAAAGAATTCACAATGAATATCTCCCTTGGCATCAGGATTCCCAACAGTATGTTGTCCGCAAGTGAGCACTTCAGATGTGCAGACATTGTTGAAATGGGGCAGCAAAGCTGCACACAGCAAGATCCCACAATAATAGAAACATAGAAAATAGGTGCAGGAGTAGGCCATTCGGCCCTTCAAGCCTGCACCGTCATTCAGTATGATCATGGCTGATCATCCAACTCAGAACCCTGTACCTGCCTTTTCTCCATACCCGCTGATCCCTTTAGCCACAAGGGCCATATCTAACTCCCTCTTAAATATAGCCAATGAACTGGCCTCAGCTGTTTCTTGTGGCAGAGAATTCCACAGATTCACCACTCCCTGTGTGAAGAAGTTTTTCCTAATCTCGGTCCTAAAAGGCTTCCCCTTTATCCTCAAACTGTGACCCTTCGTTCTGGACTTCCCCGACATCAAGGACAATCTTCTTGCATCTAGCCTGTCCAATCCCTTTAGAATTTTATACGTTTCAATAAGATCCCCCCCTCAATCTTCTAAATACCAGTGAGTATAAGCCTAGTCGATCCAGTCTTTCATCATATGAAAGTCCTGCCATCCCAGGAATCAACCTGGTGAACCTTCTTTGTACTCCCTCTATCCCTCTATGGCCAGGATGTCTTTCCTCAGATTAGGGGACCAAAACTGCACACAATACTCCAGGTGCGGTCTCACCAAGGCCTTGTACAACCCTGCTCCTGTACCCGAATCCTCTTGCTATGAATGCCAGCATACCATTTGACTTTTTCACCACCTGCAGTACCTGCATGCCCACTTTCAATGACTGGTGTACAATGACACCCAGGTCTCGTTGCACCTCCCCTTTTCCTAATCAGACACCATTCAGATAATAATCTGTTTTCCTGTTCTTGCCACCAAAGTGGATAACCTCACATTTATCCACATTAAATTGCATCTGCCATGAATTTGCCCACTCACCTAACCTATCCAAGTCACCCTGCATCCTCTTAGTATCCTCCTCACAGCTAACACTGCCGCCCAGCTTCGTGTCATCTGCAAACTTGGAGATGCTGCACTTAATTCCCTCGTCTAAGTCATTAATATATATTTTAAACAACTGGGGTCCCAGCACTGAGCCTTGCGGTACCCCACTAGTCACTGCCTGCCATTCTGAAAAGGTCCTGTTTATTCCCACTCTTTGCTTCCTGTCTGCCAACCAATTCTCTATCCACATCAATACCATACCCCCAATACCGTGTGCTTTAAGTTTGCACACTGATCTCCTGTGTGGGACCTTGTCAAAAGCCTTTTGAAAATCCAAATATACCACATCCACTGGTTCTCCCCTATCCACTCTACTAGTTACATCCTCAAAAAATTCTATGAGATTCGTCAGACATGATTTTCCTTTCACAAATCCATGCTGACTTTGTCTGATGATTTCACCGCTTTCCAAATGTGCTGTTATCGCATCTTTGATAACTGACTCTAGCATTTTCCCCACCACCGATGTCAGGCTAACCGGTCTATAATTCCCTGGTTTCTCTCTCACTCCTTTTTTAAAAAGCGGGGTTACATTAGCCACCCTCCAATCCTCAGGAACTAATCCAGAATCTAAAGAGTTTTGAAAAATTATCACTAATGCATCCACTATTTCTTGGGCTACTTCCTTAAGCACTCTGGGATGCAGACCATCTGGCCCTGGGGATTTATCTGCCTTTAATCCCTTCAATTTACCTAACACCACTTCCCTCCTAACATGTATTTCCCTCAGTTCCTCCATCTCACTAGACCCTCGGTCCCCTACTATTTCCAGAAGATTATTTATGTCCTCCTTAGTGAAGACAGAACCAAAGTAGTTATTCAATTGTTCTGCCATGTCCTTGTTCCCTATGATCAATTCACCTGTTTCTGACTGTAAGGGACCTACATTTGTCTTAACCAATCTTTTTCTTTTCACATATCTATAAAAGCTTTTACAGTCAGTTTTTATGTTCCCTACCAGCTTTCTCTCATAATCTTTTTTCCCTTTCCTAATTAAGCCCTTTGTCCTCCTCTGCTGGACTCTGAATTTCTCCCAGTCCTCAGGTGAGCCGCTTTTTCTGGCTAATTTGTATGTTTCTTCTTTGGAATTGATACTATCCCTAATTTCCCTTGACAGCCACAGGTGCACTACCTTCCCTGGTTTATTCTTTTGCCAAACTGGGATGAACAATTGTTGTAGTTCATCCATGCGATCTTTAAATGCTTGCCATTGCATATCCACCGTCAACCCTTTAAGTATCATTTCCCAGTTTATTTTAGCTAATTCACGTCTCATACCTTCAAAGTTACCCTTCTTTAAATTCAGAACCTTTGTTTCTGAATTAACTATGTCACTCTCCATCTTAATGAAGAATTCCACCATATTATGGTCACTCTTACCCAAGGGGCCTCGCACGACAAGATTGCTAACTAACCCTTCCTCATTGCTCAATACCCAGTCTAGAACGGCCTGCTCTCTAGTTGGTTCCTTGACATGTTGGTTCAGAAAACGATCCCGCATACATTCCAAGAAATCCTCTTCCTCAGCACCTTTACCAATTTGGTTCACCCAATCTATATGTGGATTGAAGTCACCCATTATAACTGCTGTTCCTTTATTGCACACATTTCTAATTTCCTGTTTATTGCCATCCCCAACCTCACTACTACTATTAGGTGGCCTGTACACAACTCCCAATAGCGTTTTCTGCCCCTTAGTGTTATGCAGCTCTACCCATATCGATTCCACATCCTCCCGGCTAATGTCCTTCCTTTCTATTGCGTTAATCTCCTCTCTAACCAGCAATGCTACCCCACCTCCTTTTCTTTCATGTCTATCCCTCCTGAATATTGAATATCCCTGAATGTTGTGCTCCCATCCTTGGTCACCCTGGAGCCATGTCTCTGTGATCCCAACTATATCACATTCATTAATAACCATCTGCACTTTTAATTCATCCACCTTGTTACGAATGCTCCTTGCATTGACACACAAAGCCTTCAGGCTTGTTTTTATTACACTCTTAGCCCTTATACAATTATGTAGAAAAGTGGCCCTTTTTGATTTATGCCCTGGATTTGCCTGCCTGCCACTTTTGCTTTTCACCTGACTACTTTTTGCTTCTACCTTCATTTTACACCCCTCTGTCTCTCTGCACTTGTTCCCATCCCCCTGCCACATTAGTTTAAATCCTCCTGAACAACAGTAGCAAATGCTCCCCCTAGGACATTGGTTCTAGCCCAGCCCAGGTGCAGACCGTCCTGTTTGTACCGGTCCCACCTCCTCCAGAACTGGTTCCAATGCCCCAGAAATTTGAATCCCTTCCCCTTGCTATAACTAAAGGGTTAGTTATATAATCAGGTGATAATAATGGCCAGATAATAAACTTTCGTCATGCTAGCTGAGAAATACGTATTGGTTCAGGGGATCTCTAATCTTTTCAAAACAATGGCTGTGGGATTATTTCCAGCAAACTAACAAATTTAATATTTGTTTGAAAGTTAATGAAACAATCATGCTAATGTAATGTTCATCTGAAGGATCATAGAATAATATTTTCATAAAGGGAGAAAAAAATGTTCAGACTATTTTTGGTGGATTTTTGAGCAGGGGTGATCATGAATAATGGGTTTTTTTTTTGTCCCTCAGTGCACTTTTTCCTTGCCAGTCTCATTTATTTAAAAAAAAGCTTTACATCCTTCTCTTGCGAAGATACAAATCGGAGATCAGAACCATAACTGTAAGCTTGGCAAGGACCTGAAGGCCACTGTCTCATTCCTGCCGAAGGATCTCGGCCCGAAACGTCGACTGTACTTTTTCCCATCGATGCTGCCTGTCCTGCTGAGTTCCTCCAGCATTTTGTGTGTGCTACTTGGAGTTCCAGTATCTGCAGAGTTTCTCTTGTTTGTCTCATTCCTGTCTCTGTGAAACATTATTAGGGGTAATGCGATATGAAGCGTATAGATAGGGTAAATGCAAGCAGGCCTTTTCCTCTGTGTTTGGGTGAAACTAGAATTAGAGGTCATTGGTTAAGGGTGAAAGGTGACATTTCAGGGGGACTTGTTCACTCAGAGGGTGGTGATTTCAACACCTGAAGAGAAATTCGGGTAAGTACATAGATGTGAGTGGTGTGAAGGGCTATGTGCCAGGTGTGGGTCAATGGGGCCAGGCAGAATAATAGCTCAGCATGGACAGGATGGGCTGAAGGGCCTTTATCTGTGCTGTTATGCTATGATACTCCATGACAGTGCATAGAATACACACAGTTTGTCCAGAGGCCAAGCTCTAGAATTCATAAACACGGGCGTGGTAGAGCAGTAAAATGTCACGTACCACTGGAGTTGCTTTCCCCCGCTACCCTGCTCTGTTCCTGCCACCGCCGAGGTTCCCATTGA
Organism: Mobula hypostoma; assembly: GCF_963921235.1. Lineage (NCBI taxonomy): Eukaryota > Metazoa > Chordata > Chondrichthyes > Myliobatiformes > Myliobatidae > Mobula > Mobula hypostoma. The sequence continues at coordinate 24,137,541 of NC_086120.1, read as the reverse complement.
CTGGTAGTTCCTAGCCCACATGGTCTGAGCTCGCTCTGCTCACGGCTCATGGCTGGACACTCTCTCTTAATGACAAGACTGCTTGTCCACCAGCCAACATTGCAGCAGCAGAAAATTCCACCAACTTATTATCAGAAGAGGTCACCCTCCATTCTTCCCCATTGTACACTCTGTTCCCTGGCTGTTGAATCCATCCATCTCTGGCACCTCTCCTTGGTTAAACAAAGTTGTTTACAAACCAAATTGCTTCATAATTGGCCTTCAGATGTCGAAAATGTTGTTTTGCCAAGATCCCCACATTTTCCTCCCAACATGGCTTCTACAAATCATCGTTACAGCTGAATCAGACTATGTCATCGCTCCTCACGATGTCTGTTGTCCATCCCGTAAAGCTGAGCTCACCTGACATTGCTGCTCATATCCGTACTAAGTCCATTGACTCATCGTTCTGTGGTTTGACACCTCTGCTGGCTCCTAGGGCATCTTAATGGCAGCTTCCGTCACCATTTTAAAATGTGTCTGTCTATCTGCCCCTATAGAACATAGAACATGGAAACCTACAGCACATTACAGGCCCTTCAGCCCACAACATTGTGCTGACCATGTAACCTACTCTAGAGACTGCCTAGAATTTCACTACTGCATAGCCCTCTATTTTTCTAAGCTCCATGTACCTATCTGAGTCTCTTAAAAGACCCTTTTGTATCCACCTCCACCACCGTCGCTGGCAGCCCATTCCACGCACCCACCACTCTGTGTGAAAAACTTACCCCTGACATCCTCTCAGTGACCATTTCCAAGCACCTTAAAACTACGTCCCCTTGTGTTAGCTATTTCAGCCCTGGGAAAAAGTGTCCGGCTATCCACATGATCAATGCCTCTCATCATCTTATGCACCTCTGTCAGGTCACCTCTGATCCTCTGTCGCTCCAAGGAGAAAAGGCCAATTTCACTCAACTTATTCTCATAAGGCACGATCCCCAATCCAGGCAACATCCTTGTAAATCTCCTCTGCACTCTCTCTGTGGTTTCCACATCCTTCCTGTAGCGAGGTGACCAGAACTGAACACAGCATTCCAAGTGGGGTCTGACTAAGGCCACAGCACAATTGCTGTAATTTCCCCAGTCTTCTCATTGTCCTGCCTTCCCGTTTTATTTGGAGATACAGCCCGGTAACAGGTATTTGCGGCCAATGCCACTGGAGTGACCAATTAACCTACTGACCCTTGCGCCTTTGGAAGCCCACGTTGTCACGGGGAGGACGTACAAACTCCTTACAGACCGCGGCAGGTCTGAACCCGGGTCGCTGGCGCTGTGAAAGCGTTACGCTACTATGCCGCACGCATCCTTCCGCCCGTTTTCAGTTCCCATGCTTTCTGCTGCCTATGCTCCCAGCCCGCAATCTGTCTCTCGCCTCAGTTCCTTGCGTGGCTCGGTGTGGGATTTAGTTAGGATCAGGCGCTTCAGCAAATCTTTACGTTGGTGATGGTCACTGTTCCTTGGAAGTGCTGATGCAAGTTTCGGCGTGACGCATCGACACCACTCCTACACCTGGATGGCACCTGGATGTCGTCGCGGATCACTTGAGTGTTAGTTGTCTCACAGTTCGCGCCCCTTCTCCCCCAGTTAGAGCCATGGATGATCCCAGTGAAGAACCTGATCAGGAAAATATGGGACACGGGGGAGGGAGAGAGAGGGTGATGTAGGAACTGGGTGAACCTTAAAATACAACAGGCAGAGGGCGAAACGGTACCTTTTTAGACACCCGCGGGCCCATTTAAAAATGAAGGATCCCATCCCCTCCCCTCCCCCATGAGAATGTGCTGTGTCAACACTGAGACGTGACATGGGGCGGTGACAGGACATTTTTAAGGACGTCACTACGAAAGTATCGGCAGTGTGTTCAGTACAGATTGTTACGATGCTGACAATGCCAGCTGGTTTCGATGCGGTTTCTGCAAGATAACCATTCCTTCAAACAGCCAAAACAAGATCACTGCGCGGAGTAGCTGCGATGTTTTCAGAGATTCTGTTCCCTATCCTAGATTCCTGTTTCTGAGAACAAGTCTGCAAATTTAGAACACATGTAAGACCACACGATATTTACTCTTCCTTTTTGCAAATTATCCAACAGAAACTTGGTCCAATTGTCCTCCGCCAAAGATGCATTCAGTCTTTATTCCGTGTATAATAAACACATGCAAGTGTCTCATTTTAAAAGCCTGTAGTACTTGTTATCGGTGATTTCCGCTGTGTGTGTCTATAGGGTGCCATACCCGGAAGAGAAGTGACCAATCAAATGCGCTTCAAAAGCTGGAGTTTAAAAAAAGCAGCTGCAGTTGCTACGGTGACTGTGTATTGCACACCTGAGCGTTCCGGCTTGAGGGGGAAATAATTAAAGACATTTGTTGCAAATCCGCAGAATTGCTACAGTAAATTAAAAGTTTTTTTTCAAGATATTTTAAAATCAGTAAGTCCTCGAAAAACAGATTTTTCTCCAGCTTTCAAGAAAAGAGAGAGAAAAATTTCACCAAAGCAAAAAATAAATTTCATTCAACCAACCGTATTTCTATCATCCCTTTTACCATTTCGAGACATAATTGACATGAAGTGGTTAAAGGGACGACAGAAATATTATTTAAAATACACTTGAAGTGTGAGTAATTTTATAATGGAGGACGCGTGGGTGTGCATGAGGTGACAACAGTTGGTCTATTTTTAGAGCATTAAAGTAACGCCCTATTCGGTTTCAGTCTTTGTACATGACTAAACCCTCATTCTAGACTCTATTATTTAATCAAAACTCTTTTCTGTAGAGCAGAGTACCACAAAGACTTTTATAGGCATTACCAGAAGGCACCAAGATACGTGACGATAAGCCTGGGAATTTAGCTATAATTAGCATCTCAGAGGTGAGATCTCCAAGGTGGAGATGGAAGAGGTACCGTGTGGGTTTTAGCGAAGAAATTCCGGAGACTGAGGCAGTGATTAAAAATTGGGTTGATCAAGAGCACCTGGGATGTAAAGAAACCTGGGCTGGAGACACGGGTGTGGCAGTGCTAGGAAACGATTGAAAAGCAGGTTGCAAGATGTCATAGAACATAGAAACACAGAAAACCTACAGCACAATACAGGCCCTTCGGTCCACAAAGCTATGCTGAACATGTCCTTACTTTAGAACTACCAAGGCTTACCCATAGCCCTCCATTTTTCCAAGCTCCATGTATCCATCCAGGAGTCTCTTAAGAGACCCTATTGTTTCCGCCTCCACCACCACCACCACCGCCAGCTCAGTCCATGTACTCACCACTATCTGCGTAAAAACAATAACAACAACTTACCCCTGACATCTCCTCTGCACCTACTTCCAAGCACCTTAAAAATATGCTCTCTCGTGCTAGCCATTTCAGCCCTGGGGAGAAACCTCTGACTATCCACACAATCAATGCTTCTCATTATCTTGTACACCTCTATCAGGTCACCTCTCATCCTCCGTCGCTCCAAGGAGAAAAGGCCGAGTTCACTCAACCTATTCTCATAAGGCGTGCTCTCTAATCCAGGCAAAATCCTTGTAAATCTCCTCTGCACCCTTTCTATGGTTTCCACATCCTTCCTGCAGTGAAGCGACCAGAATTGAGCACAGTACTCCAAGTGCGGTCTGACCAGGGTCCTATATAGCTGCAACATTACCTCTCGGCTCTTAAACTCAATCCCACAACTGATGAAGGCCAATGCACTGTATGCCTTCTTAACCACGAAGTCAACCTGCGTAGCAGCTTTGAGTGCCCTATGGACTCGGACCCCAAAATCCCTCTAATCCTCCACACTGCCAAGAGACTTGCCATTAATGGTATATTCTGCCATCATATTTGACCTACCAAATGAACCACCTCACACTTATTTGGGTTGAACTCCATCTGCCACTTCTCAGCCCAGTTTTGCATCCTATCAATGTCCTGCTGTAAACTCTGACAGCTCTCCAGACTATCCACAACACCCCCAACCTTGTGTCATCAGCATATTTACTAACCCATCTCACCACTTCTTCATCCAGGTAATTTATAAAAATCACAAAGAGTAGGGGTCCCAGAGCAAATCCCTGAGGTACACCACTGGTCACTGGCCTCCATGCAGCATATGACCTGTCTACAACCACTCTTTGCTTTCTGTGGGCAAGCCAGTGCTGGATCCACAAAGCAATGACCCCTTGGATCCCATGCCTCCTTATTTTCTCAATAAGCCTTGCATGGGGTACCTTATCAAATGCCTTGCTAAAATCCATATACACTACATCTACGGCTCTACCTTCATCAATGTGTTTAGACACATCCTCAAAAACTTCAATCAGGCTCGTAAGGCATGACCTGCCTTTCACAAAGCCATGCTGACTATTTCTAATCATATTATGCCTCTCCAAATGTTCTTAAATCCTGCCTCTCAGGATCTTCTCCATCAACCTACCAACTACTGAAGTAAGTCTCACTGGTCTATAATTTCCTGGGCTATCCCTATTCCCTTTCTTGAATAAGGGAACAACATCCGCAACCCTCACATCCTCAGGAATCTCTCCCGTCCTCTTTGATGATGCAAAGATTGCCAAAGGTTTAGCAATCTCCTCCCTTGCTTCCCACAGTAGCCTGGGGTACATCCCGTCTGGTCCCGGTGACTTATCCAACTTGATGTTTTCCAAAAGCTCCAGCACATCCTGTTCTTTGATATCTACATGCTCAAGCTTTTCAGTCCGCTGCAAGTCATCCCTACAATTGCCAAGATCCTTTTCCGTAGTGAATACTGAAGCAAAGTATTCATTAAGTACCTCTGCTATCTCCTCTGGTTCCATACACACTTTTCCACTGTTACACTTGATTGGCCCTATTCTCTCACATTTTTTATTACCTAGTTTTTTGAACCTTTCGTAAGCTTTTCTTTTCCTTTTGACTAGATTTACAACAGCCTTTGTACACCACGGTTCCTCTACCCTGCCATCCTTTCCCTGTCTCATTGGAACGTATCTACACAGAACCCCACGCAAATATCCCCTAAACATTTGTCACATTTCTTCCGTACATTTCCCTGAGAATATCTGTTTCCAATTTATGCTTCCAAGTTCCTCCCTGATAGCCTCATATTTCCCCTCACTCCAATTAAACGTTTTCCTAACTTGTCTGTTCCTAGCCCTCTCCAATGCTATGGTAAAGGAGATAGAATTGTGATCGCTAGTTCCAAAATGCTCTCGCACTGAGAGACCAGACACCTGACCAGGTTCATTTCCCAATACCAGATCAAGTACAGCCTCTCCTCTTGTAGGCTTATCTACATACTGTGTCAAGAAACCTTCCTGAACACACCTAACAAACTCCACCCCTTCTAAACCCCTCACTCTAGGGAACTACCAATCAATATTTGGGAAATTAAAATCTCCCACCACAACAACCCTGTTGTTATTATTACTCCTTTCCAGAATCTGTCTCCCTATCTGCTCCTCGATGTCCCTGTTACCATTGGGTGGTCTATAAAAATCACCCAGTAGAGTTATTGACCCCTTCCTATTCCAAACTTCCACCCACAGAGACTCTGTAGACACCCCTCCATGACTTCCTCCTTTTTTGCAGCCGTGACACTATCTCTGATCAACAGTGCCATGCCCCCACCTCTTTTGCGTCCCTCTCTGTCCTTTCTGAAATATCTAAAGCCTGGTATTTGAAACATAGAAACATAGAAAATAGGTGCAGGAGTAGGCCATTCAGCCCTTCGAGCATTTATTATGATCATGGCTGATCATCCAACTCAGAACCCTGCACCAGCCTTCCCTCCTTACCCCCTGATCCCCGTAGCCACAAGGGCCATATCTAACTCCCTCTTAAATATAGCCAATGAACTGGCCTCAACTGTTTCCTGTGGCAGAGAATTCCACAGATTCACCACTCTCTGTGTGAAGAAGTTTTTCCTCATCTCAGTCCTAAAAGGCTTCCCCCTTATCCTCAAACTGTGACCCCTCATTCTGGACTTCCCCAACATCGGGAACAATCTTCCTGCATCTAGCCTGTCCAATCCCTTTAGGATTTTATATGTTTCAATCAGATCCCCCCTCAATCTTCTAAATTCCAACGAGTACAAGCCTAGTTCATCCAGTCTTTCAGCATATGAAAGTCCTGCCATCCCAGGAATCAACCTGGTGAACCTTCTTTGTACTCCCTCTATCCCTCTATGGCCAGGATGTCTTTCCTCAGATTAGGGGACCAAAACTGCACACAATACTCCAGGTGTGGTCTCACCAAGGCTTTGTACAACTGCAGTAGTACCTCCCTGCTCCTGTACTCAAATCCTCTCGCTATAAATGCTAGCATACCATTCGCTTTTTTCACCGCCTGCTGTACCTGCATGCCCACTTTCAATGACTGAAGTAGCCATTCCTGCCCCTGCACCATCCAAGTCTCTGTAATGGGCACAATATCATAGCCCTAAGTGCTGATCCACACTGTAAGCTCATCCGCTTTATTCATAATACTTCTCACATTAAAATTGACACATCTCAAACCATTGGTCTGAGTGCATCCCTTCTCTATCACCTGCTTATCCTCCCTTTCACACTTCCTCCAAGCTATCTCTATTTGTGAGCTAACCTCCTTTCCTCCGTCACTTCAGTTCAGTTCCCACCCCCCAGCAATTCCAGTTTAAACTCTCCCCAATAGCCTTTGCAAACCTCCCCGCCAGGATATTGGTCCCCCTCAGGTTCAAGTGCAACCCGTCCTTTTTGTACAGGTCACACCTGCCCCAGAAGAGGTCCCAATGATTCAGAAATCTGAATCCCTGCCCCTTGCTCCAATCCCTCAGCCACGCATTTATCCTCCACCTCACTCATTGTCACATGGCTCAGGCAGTAATCCTGAGATTACTACCTTTGAGGTCCTGCTTCTCATCTTCCTTCCTAACTCCCTGTAGTCACTTTCAGGACCTCCTCCCTTTTCCTACCTATGTTGTTGGTACCAATATGTACCACGACCTCTGGCTGTTCTCCTTCCCACTTCAGGATATCGTGGACGCGATCAGAAACATCCCCGGACCCTGGCACCTGGGAGGCAAACTACCAATCCACTGTCATACTGAAGCGTTGCTTGACTGACGTCAGCAAGCACATTTAATTTTTTTTTAATTTCTTTAGGATATGGATATTGCTAGTAGGACTGGCATTTATTGCTCCAACGATACACAAGGAATAAAATCAGCCTGTTGCAGTCAGTGCTGTTGAATAAGGAGTGCTGGGAAATCCACCCAGTGACGATAAGGGGGTCTATTGAGGATTACGTGACTTGGAAGGGTTAGTGACCCTGTACATCTGAAAATGCCTCTTTCTCAGTGGTAGGGACAGTGATTGTGAGAGAACCTCAAGTTCGTGGTGCACTGCACCCCGCAGATAAATTGCAGCCACTGGTGGAGAGCATTCGGACTGGTTGTATCACACCTTGGTGTGGAGACGCCAACGCAAAGCAAAGCAAAGGGGCTTCAGAGGGTCGCAGACTCAACCAGCTCCATCACAGGCACAACCCTCCCCACCATCAAGGACATATTCGCTGGGCGGGGGGGGGGGTGACTCAGGAAGGCGGCATCCATCATTAAGGACCATTGCCTTCTCGTTACTACTACCAGGGAGGAGGTACAGGAGCCTGAAGACCCACGCTCAATGATCCAAGAACAGATTCCTCCCCCTGTCATCTGATTTTTGAATGGTCCCTAAACACTACCTCATTGTCCCTTTTTAACACGATTTTGTGCACTTTATGCAGTCCTGGGTAGGTCTGTAGTCTAGTGTATTTTTATGTTGTTTTTTACGTAGTTCAGTGTAGTTTTTGTATTGTTCATATAGCACCATGTTCCTGAAAAACGTCTCGTTTTTACTGTGTACTGTACCAGCAGTTGTGGTCGAAATGACAATAAAATTGACTTGACCTGACTTATTTTATAATTTAGAGCCACCTTTATGGCTCGGCACTGTGTAACTGCCGCGAGGGGAAAAAACACATCATCACTGTCATAGAAGATGGGACAAGAAATTCTGCTTCTGATGTTTAAAATGGTGGTCGGAGGACCAGTCAACCACCTTGCTTTGTCCTGGACAGTGTTGAGAGACTTCAGATTTTTTTTTTTTTGGAGCAGCAACTATAGGGTTGTGTCATCATCATGATCATGTGCCATGTCACATGACGTGGGCAATCATAGTCAATGACCATAATTGTTTTTGCCAATTTTTTTTTCTACAGAAGTGGTTTGTCCTTGCCTCTTCTGGGCAGTGTCTTTACAAGACGGGTGACCCCAGCCTCAATCCTCTTCAGAGATTGTCTGCCTGGTGTCAGTGGTGGCATAACCGGGACTTGGGATATGCACCAGCTGCTCATATGACCATCCACCACCTGCTCCCATGACTTCACATGACCCTGATTGGTTGCTGCACCTTGCCCGAGGGTGACCTGCGGGCTAGCGGAGGGAAGGAGCACCTTACACCTCCTTTGGTAGAGACGTATCTCCACCCCCTCCCACCCAGTGTATTTATCATGCAATTTGTGGTCATGATGGAAAGACTTTGTGGTGTCAGGAGGAAGAGTCGCTACTCAAGCTCTGACCTGGCGATGAATGGCTAGATTCTTCTTGGAGACAATCACTTGATGGCACGTGTGGTGTGAGTATTACTGAGTCTGTTTATCCAGGTCTTGTTGCAGGTGAATGAAAAGTGAATGGGGCTTGGTGCAAGTTGGGACATGAGCAACAATGATTAGGACCGATCTAATTTATGGACCATGTCAAAGGTTAGACAGATTGGGAGGGCAAACAAATCACAATACGTCGAGATTACAAAAGCACAGGTGAGGGTCTCAGTGCAGTTGAGTTCTTGAAATCGTGGATGATTTTCCCCATGGCCAAGTAGCTTGCGTGGACATAATGGCTTGCTGGACAAGGTGCAGGAAGTCATGGTCATGGAGTCATTCAGCAAAGATACAGGCCCTTCAGCACACCCAATCCAGGTAAACCACCCAGCTAGATCTAATTTCCTGCATTCGGCCCATATCCCCCAAAGCACCACCCCTCCGTGTACCAATCCAAGAGCTTCTGGAATGATACTATTGTACTTGCCTGTAGCAGCTTGCACTTATATACTCCAGACCCTCTGCATGAAAAATGTTGCTCCTCGCTTTCCTTTTAAATATTTCCCATCTCACCCTAAACCTGCGCCCGCTAGTTTTGGATTCCCCTGCCTGGGGGAAAGACTATTACCATCCGCCGTATCTGGGCATCTCAGAATTTCCAGTATGGCCACCCTTCATTCTTTTATGTTCCAAGGAATAAAGACCCAGCCTGGCCAACCTCTCCTTATAAAGTGTTTATCCAGGTCGTCGTCCTATGATGGCCACCAACATCCCTGTGGTCAGAAAGGGAAAATCCCTGTGGGAGAGGATACTGCACACAGCATCTATTGGTTCCCTCCCATGGGACCGAGTAAAACAAATCCTTCCCAGCATCACAGACATTCACCATGGAATACCCGGCCTGAGATGAGGTCTACAAGCTGCAGCATTTATGTGGCTGCTCTGGCTGAGTTTCTGGCCAGTGGTGACTTGTAGGATCCTGGGCAACCTTGGCGATACTTTGGTTGAAATCTGGTTGAGCACCAGAGGAATAGGTTTCAAGATTCAAGATGGTTTGTCATTCTTCGGTACACAAGAGGAGAGGAGAACAAAACAATTGTTACTCCAGATCTGATGCAGCAAAAGTAAACATACAATAAGCACGAAACACAATAAATATAAATACGTAAGATTAGCGGATATACATAGACTCAGCAGCCACTTTATTTGGTAACTCCGGAATTGAATACAGTGGCCACTGAGGGTGTGTTTGTGGTCTGCTGCTGCTGTAGCCCATCCAATTCAAGGTTCAACGTGTTGTGGGTCCGGAGATTCAATTCTGCATTCCACTGTTGAATTGTGTGGTTAGTTGAGTTACTGTCACCTTCCTGACCTCGCTCATTAACAAGTCACGTTGGCCAACATGTCTGCTGCTCACCGGATGTGTTTGTTTTTGTACCATTCTCTAAACTCCAGAGACTGTTGTGCAGGGAAAATCCCAGGAGATCAGCAGTTTCCAAGATACTCAAACCACCCCGTCTGGCACCAACCATCATTCCATGATCAAAGTCACTTAGATCGCATTTCTGATGATTGGCCAAACAACAACTGAACCTGCTTTTATGCGCTGAGTTGCTGCCACATGATTGGCCGATGAGATGTTGGCGTTAACGAGCAGGTGTACCTAATAAAGTGGCCTCTGAGTGTGTACCAAGCATATGTACATGAAGTCTCTCCAGGTACAGGAGTATCTAAACAAAAGGCGACTCTGACAGGAAATGATAAAGTAGTGGTGTTTTGGCCTGGGACAAAAAGTTTTGCTTAAAAAATGAACACCAACACGGGGCATTTGGGCCAGTGGACCGGTGTCTAAGGTATACTGTACGTGTAAGAAATGAGCTTCTGAGTCAAACTGTCCTGAAAGGAAAGGATTCTATAACTCTTTGAACAGATTTGCACTGTTGCTGTGTGCACAATTTCTACGATAACTTACAAGAATGCTGTTCCCTCCGCTCAGATGCTCTGTCTCTGACGTGCCTGTTCTCACGACCAGACTTCCCATTCCAGGAAGTCCAAGGTTCTCAGAAAACAGGGTTTCCCCTCCGCTGCTACCAATGCAGCCATCGTCCACATGTCTGCCCTCACCCTGTACCTCTTTCCCGCAGCATAACAGGGAGAGGCTACTGCCTCCACGTCCAACATATCACCGTACTCTGCAACTTCTGCCGTCTCCAACTACATCCCGTCACTGGGCACACTTTCCCCTGTGTGCAGGGATTGTGCTGTCCGTGACTTGACGCCTTCAGCCTCCCCACCAGTCTCCCTCCAGGTACTTATCCCTAAAGCCACACCTGCCCCTTCACCTCTATTCAGAGACCTAAATAGTTCTTCTAGGTGAGGCAGCAGCTCACATGTCAATCCTCTGAGGTCATCTGTTGTATCCAGTGCTCTCAGTGCAGCCTCCTCTACTTCAACGAGACCCACACAGTCTGGAGGATCATTCCATCGAGCACCTTGGCTCTGTCTGCCAGAACAGGCAGGATCTCCTGGTGGCCAGCCATTCTCATTCCATTCCCATTCCCACACTGACGTCTGAGACGCTGTTTTACTTTCAGAATGCTTGTGTGTGGAGTCCTTCTCGTAAATTGTGCTGTCTGTTCATTTCCTGTAATTCAGGGGAACTCCTTCAGTCTTGGGTGCGGTGAGCGTCCCATCCAGGTTTAATCAGGATGAAACCAGTTTCGATTTTGAATCCAGGGCAAAGTGGAGATTATTGCATTAAAAGTAGATCATTTAAGCATTAAAATACTTGGAGTGATAAAAAGCACATTGCACGGTGTGTGGTGGGATTGAAGAGCAGTTCCCAGTACAGGGGAACAGTAGATTACACTGGACAACAAAGATTTTGCTTCCTGAATGCTTTTGGGTGTATCTGATGTATTTTTAGCTGTTGATCATGAAAATCACCAAGAAATTTCCTTCACGTGCACCATTTAAAAAAAAAGCCTATATTTGTTATTTCAATTCATATTTCAACTCAATTAAAATGTTGCCTACAGTGTAAGCTGAGAAGTTATCTATCTTGTCTGGGCATGTCTGGGCATGCTTAGACAGGGCGGATGCTGCACGGCAGGACAAGTTTTAGAAAGGCTATGAAAATGTCATACACGCACAGTTCTATGCATTGTGTTAACATGTATCAGTTTACAATGACGTCAATGCGCTTCCTCTGCACGCATAGTATATTCTGTGTACTCATTATAATAAAGTAATTGTATTTACAGGAGTATTTGTGATAGCGAAATGTCTCACCAATGTTGTAACAGCCCCAATATTTCTGTTATATTTGTGATGAATATGTGCTTAAATCTCAAAGACGAAACATGGCCCCTCTTATTAAGAAAGCCCATGAGTGCCACTTTGGGCGTAAACTTGGCTGCCGGGACAAAGCCTGGGCTCCTCTCGTTTGCTGTGCAACATGTGCTGTCAATCTCTGAGCCAAGCTCTAAGATACTCGGTAGTCAATGCTGTTCACTGTCCCGATGAGATAGTGAGAGCAGAAGGCTCATGTGACAGACCACTACTTCCCGCTGACCAGTCTTAAACCTGGAGTTTAAGAGCATTCAGAGACTCTGCAAATGGTTCCACGGTACGAGGCAATTTGGCCCACTGAATCCATACTGGCTCTATTCCAGGGCAATTGAACTAGTCTTAGCTTTGGGTACTCCTCAGCACCAGCTTCTTGCAGGTTCAAGTCTGTGCCCCATGGGCACTGCCTAATGGTTTTTAAGAAAAACTAAGCTAGTCTCTTTCCCCCGACCGTTGAAATTCTTTCCTGTTAAATACTGTACATACGTGGTTCTCTTTTGAATGCTGCATTCATACTCCCTCCCACTATTACCCCTGGCAGTCCATTTCAGATCCTAAACACTAGCTGTGCTTTTTTTAAAAACATACTTGTGACACTCTTGGTTCTTTTGCCAATCACCTTTTTCCTATGTGTTCTTCTGTACACTTTTTATGTACTTTTGACTTTACTAGCAGAGAAGGTTTCTCTGTTTTTATCATCTCATGGCTTTAAATGCCCTTATAAGTTCTCTCTGTAATGTCCTCTGTTCTGTGGAGAACAAACCTAACTCTAGTCAATCCTCATGATTAAAGTCCCCCATCACTGGAATAGTTTTGGCAAAAGGCTTCTGAGCCTTCACAGTTTTCCTAAAGTGTACTGGCTAGAACTGGACATGAGCTCTCCAGTTTTGGCCGAACCAATATTTTATAAAGGTCCATTGTGATTTCTCTTGAGTATGGTAAAAATCGCAAGAACAACAAGAGCAAGTTATGCACCAGTCATTCCTTACTTTTGATATTGCTGATGTGCCTTCAGAACTTGATTATACAAATCCATCGTTTTTTTTGTATGTGGACAATACTGGCAAGATTGGCACTTCTGGTCTGTTCTTAGCTGCCTGTAAATTGAGGCAATATTTCAGAGCGAACTACATCAGCAGACCTGGAGTCACATAGAGATAGGTCAGGTTGCACCTGGGGAGCAGATTTTCTTCATTAAGGGATGTTAATGACACCAGTAGGCTTTTTAATAACAAAACCTTCAAATTGTATTGATCATGATTAATGCAACTATTTTCAGCCAGGGTTAATACAAATGGTTGATGCGTTTTGAATTTTTATTACTGGATCAAAGGTTCAGATTTCCGGTTACTGGTGTGATGAATTAGCTTCAGTACTTTTGAAAATCTCTACATTTGTATTTAAAATTTCCTACCAAATGATGCCCTCCGTCAGTCGGGGTCAACCATGGGATGTTGCATCCCAGCTGTCTATACGATACGCAAGGCAGGACAGTACGATTTGGGGATCAAGCTGTTGCCCACGTAGTAGGCTTCCCCCCCAAACACACAGCTGATGAATCCAAAGGACTGGCAGAGGCCAATACAGTTTGACATCAGTGGCATCGCAGGAGTTGCCAGTCAGCGTTGGACTCAACATAGGGATGCCAGTTCTGGATTTTTCCCTCGGGGTTTACTCCTGAAGCCTTTTGCACGAGTGGGTATAGCTGCAATCTAGCAGAGGTTTCAGATCAAAGTTATCCCTTCTCCTAGATGAGCTGCCAAGCTCCATCTGCCTGAAACGACTGGTTTCAAGGTGCCAGTAAGCCTCCTTTCCCCCTTCTTCTGTCTGTAGAAGTGATTCTGCCGTACTTACTATCTAAGCCCCGCGCGAAGGTCAGGAGCTGGACTTGGTTGTCAGAGGCTGTTTGAGACGCGCTATTGGGAGCTTAACTCCATTACCTCCCCAGGCTATACAGTAACAACTTTAAGAAACCAGTGAATTTTCTGCCAGTTTGAGCTAAACACCACCAGAGGGCACCAATGCTCATCTTCTGATTTACAATTGGCAACAAAAATACAGGTGTACAGTACGGATGTTGTGTTTCATAGCAAAGATCCGGTCATCAGGAATATGACTTCTGAAGTACTGTCACTCTTGCTCCCTGCTTTTAAATTTCTGGGTGTACAGTACTTAGGCACATATATGTATAGCTAGGGTGCATAAGACTTTTGTGCCGTACTGCATTTGTCAATATGGAATGGGGAGCGAGTTTGGAAATCTGGTGAGATCAAAGGATGTTGGGAATGGCGAGGGTGGGGTGCCTCGGGAAGGGTGAGGTGAGATGCCAGTGGTGGGGTGTAGTGTGGGTGCAGACACACCCAGCCCAGAGAGAACAGGCAAGGTTATTCGATTCCAAACAATTGATTTATTGATCACTGTAAAATGTCTCTCTAGTGCTTCCCTCGCCCTCCCCTCTCCCTTCCTGTTTTCCCAACCATGATTCTCCTCTCCCTTCCCCTTTTCCCAACCATTATACCACTCTCCCTGCCCCCTTCCCACTCTCAGTCCACAACAGAGACCCATATCAGGTTCATCACTCATATGTCATAAAATTAGTTCTTTTACATGGCAGCAGTACAGTACAATACATAAAATTACCACAGTACTGTGTGGAAGTCTTAAGGCACCCTAGTGTGCGTTCTTGTTCTCTCTCGTGTGTTCTCTCTCTCTCTCTCTCTCTATCTATATATATATATATATGTGTGTGTGTGTATATATATATATTATATATATATATATATATGTGTGTGTGTGTGTTGCTTTAAATAATATAAAAATATTATCTTTTAAATAAATGTGGCACAGTGGTTGTTACTGAGCTAATGATATGGGATTCATCGACTCTGCTTTGGTATTCAAATCCTCTATTCATAATCCTGGAAGTATTGCATTAAAAAAACAAACCAGTGATGTGCACAAAACTACCTGATTTTTGGTTCACTAATTCTCCAGGGAGGAAATCTGCCATCCTTGCTGGTTATGACGTCAGCCTTGCCAATGAAATTGTCACCCTCAAATCACCTAGTGAGCCCCTCAGTTGTACTAAAATATTGAAAGGGAGTCAAACTGGACGAATCCAGTCCCCCCACCCCACCCTGCAATCAGTCTATGTACCAATATTCCTCATGGCCCTCAAATATTTGAGGTGTTCCAAAGAGTTGTGAAGTGGCGGTCTGACACAATCATTGTGTCTTCCTGATTGTTACTATGGGACCTTCTCATAGAAAAGGCCCAGACAGCGTGGATGTGGAGAAGATGTTTTCTGTAGTGGGGGAGTCCAGGACCACAGAGCACAGCCTCAGAACAGAAGGACATCCCTTTAGAACAGTGAGGAGGAGATATTTCTTTAGCCAGAGCGTGGTGAATCTGTGGAATTCACTGCCACAGATGGCTGTGGAGGCCAACTCCTTGGGTATAGTTAAAGTGGAAGTTGATAGGTTCTTGATGCGTAAGGGTGTTAAGGATTATGGGGAGAAGGCAGGAGAATGGGGTTGAAAGGGGTAATAAATCAGCCATGGAATGGCAGAGCAGACTGGATGGGCCAAATGGCCTAATTCTGCTCCTATATCTTATGGTTTTATGGTCCCCACCCGATGTGGAACATGGGAGAATAATCTTAAACATTGTGCGTAGGCCCGTTGAAATCACACAGCATTGGGCCAGCCATGCAGAGGAGGTAGTGGCAATCCTCCATGTCGAATAATGCTTGAAGAAGCGCCGAAAATAGAGGGACGTTCTACGTGGGGCCTCCGCTGACCGAGTCCTGAAGGGTTGTGTTTGTAGCAGGGAGTAAGTGAACCAAGAGGTAAATGTCTACCCTACCTGTGGCAGGCACACAGTGGAGACAAAGCCTTGTCTTCACATCTTGCTGAATGGCACCTCAAAGGTGTTCACCAGGATAAACTTCCAATGGTTTGCTCTAAACTGAACATCCAGGGGGCGCTGTGGGCCATTAGCAGCGGAGATGCACACTACCACAATCTGTAACCTAATGGTCCAGCACATTACTCCCTCGATCCTCAGTAAAAACCCAGGGAATCATCCTGGTTCAATGAAAAGAGTGGAAATGCTGGGAGCAGTCCCGGACATAGTTGAAAACAAGTTAGCAACCTAGTGCAGTCCCTACAAAAGCAGAGGGCACAGGGAACACCACCAGTTGCAAGTTCCCCTTCAAACTGCACAATCCAGATTTGAAAATGCCTCACAGATTCTTCACTGAGGAGTATAAATCTGGGAATTTTCTACTACCCAACAGCACTGGATAAAGATGACTCCCCAGTGACATTTGGGATAGTAATAAATGCTGGTTTTGCCAGCAATGTCTAGGTCCAAAGACTTATTACTTTTTTAAAAATTATATTATATATAAATATATTATATATATATATCTTGCCAAACTAGTGGAATAGACAAAGGGAATCTGTTTAACCTCCTAACTAAAAATAAAATTTCCATAATTCTCTTGAGGATATCATTCAAGAAAACGTCTTTGTGAGGGATTTTATTTGTTTGCAGCCTCTTTTTTAATAACAATGTGATAACTGAAAATGTTACAAAAATGTTATATTGCTGGTATACAAAAATATTCTGTCGAGGAATTCCATCTTTAATTTACAAGAGTGACAAGAAAACTGGAAATCGCTTTGAATGGCGGGGGGGGGGTGCTTGATGTGACTTGTTTTAAATATGCTTTAAAATTATAAAAGTAGTCGTCTTGCAGTACTTCTCAGAACGCTAGATTTCATTTGAATTATGTAAAATAAATTAAATAAAATAAAGTAAAATAAATTATTTCGTAAATCCTAAATAAAGTCATTATGCTTGAAATGAGCAATTTGGTGGATTGGTGCATAGATCACTTACGGTATCAAAATTAAATATAACTCAATAAGTAAAGGTAATTGCAAAAGTTCAAAGCAAGTAGTCACAAGTCTGGCAACCTTTCCAGAAGTTTACGGACTTTCCCTCGAAGTTGTTTGTTTCTAGGGCTCGATGTTTTCTCTGCTTTTTTTTATCCTGGCTGGAATCTCTCGTGATGTTTTCCTTCCAATGGGGGGAGAGATTCTGTCTTTAACGTCTAACTAATCCCAGGCTCGGGTTTTAACCCGTTCATTTTTCAGCTTTAAGAAAAACAAGCGAGGTGTGGTACGGCGGTGCATGCGCAGTGTCACTTGTTTTTCTCTCCTTGCGATCTGTCAATCAAGCTAGCAAGAAGCTGTCGCCTCATGGTCCGCTTCTGATTGGACAGATTAGTGGACGTCTCTCTAATTTACTGGTCGAACCTACCTGTCAGTCTGTCCGCGGCCCGCCTTCCGCGATGCGGAGCCTATATTTAAAGTGACACACACCCAGAAGTAAGGTAGTTTGCTTTCTTGTCGTGCCGGTCAGTTGGCAAGTAGTCGACAGTTCGAGATTCAATCAAGCCGAAAGAGCAGAAATGATTCTAGAGAAGCTGAAGACTTTTTCACTGATATTCGACAGCCCCGATCCCGACTCGGTGCCTGTGTACAGCACTGGCGATGAAGTGTCAGGCAAAGTTGTCCTGGAAGTGACCCGGCCAATGAAAGTGCAGTCCCTGAAGTTGCACACCGAGGGCTACGCGAAGGTGCACTGGACCGAGTCTCGGAGTGCCGGCTCCAGCACGGCTTACACCCAGAATTACAGCGATGAAGTGGAGTACTATAACAAGAGGGTGAACCTCATCCAAGCAGGTCAGCAGCCTGTCGCCACATGTTTCTAACCAGTCGACAGCTTTTCCTGAGAAGTGGGGAATCCGAGGTTGTTTTGCAGAACACTGGGATTGCAGGAGAAATTATGAACACCTGCATGTGAACAATGAGTTTATTGGCCTCTTGCTATGCTGTATCGTGAGAGAAAGTAAAGGGGAAGGGGGGGGGTGGGTGGGAAAGGTGAGCACAGCCTAAATGCATGAACTGTCAACTGCAAACCTGGGCAGCAACAGCAGTTCTTCTGCCCTGGTTTATTCGGCGTGTTGCTACTTCATTGTCAGTGTGTTTGGTGAAAGATGCACCAAACATGGGCTGCTTTTGTAGATCAGCACGTTACTGGTGCTCTGTAAGTGAACCTAGTGACCTTGCCAGGAGATCAAGGTTTTTATTTTACTTTTTGTTTGGAAGGCTGTGTGTGTGTGTGTGCGCGCGGAGTTGTATTGTCCTTCCACGGCTTTCTGTCTTCTCTGAAGCATGGGTTAGTTCTGAATTAGAACAGATGAATCGAGACTCTGTCTGCTTGCTGGTCTTTGTCTAGAGGAACAAATCCCCAGTCGTTTTTTCTGCTTGTCACAGAGATCCCTTCTAGGATTTAGACGTCCATTTAAAGAATCGTTTCTGCCGGTACCTTTTAAATGCCATTTCCCCTCAGCAGTCTATTTACCCCCGTCGGTTATGTCTCTGCAGTGCCCCTATTTAACCCAGTTCTCCACCCCATCCAAGTATCTGTCAAGTTTTCCCCTTTTAATTGTTTCAACACCTGCCCACGACTGACAAGGAGGTGGGTCAGGGACGGGTACGCCAGTTTGGAAGCTTTCAAAGAGATGCAAAATTCTGATTGAATTATATTTGGTATTCCATTGAGCAGAGGCAAATTAACTTAAAGTGAGAATAAATATTTGAAAGGAAGGATTTGGAAAATGACGGATGGGGCGGGGGGGGGGAGGGTGGAGTGGGACTACCAGCAAAGAGCTGGAATGGATTCAGTGGGCAGTATGCTCTACCAGGTGATATCATTCAGTGAAGAAGGGTTCTTGTTTCTGCGGTGGTGGCTCTGGACTATAAATCAGAGGTCTGACCATCTCCCACGACATCAGCCTTTCCCACTGGCAAAAAAAAAACTTGCTTTAGGGTAACCAATCAAGTTGTGGGGGAAATTAGATAGCAGGAAGCAGAACTTGCAGGACTGTTTCAGATTTTTTCAGAACCCTTGGATGGAAGAAGTGGCTTAGAAGAAGGCAGAAAATGAGATGAGGTGGGGTAGGGGTGGAGAGAAACACACTCCTACTAGAAATATAGGATGAGATAGGGCTTGTAGCTTCTGCTCTGGACTAGTCAGGACTTTGTGGTCTTTGCTTTCATGTTTTGTTATTGTCTTGTGAGATCCTCAAAGTCACACCATAGGTAATGAAGTCATTGTAAAGGATTCTTAAAGACTGCCCTAGCATACCTTTTTTGTAATTAAAGGGATTGTTTCACTTAGGTAAGAGGTTTCTCCTCCAAGTCCCAGCCAGTGGATGCTGGCTCACTCTAGTCCACTATGTGGGTGCAGAAAGCAGTGAACAGGATTTCTTAGTGCATTGAGTAGCAAGTAAGGACATGTCTCTTCCTACATGGGCTGTTTGTTATATTGCTTTGTAAGTAGTCATTGTGGGGGCAGTACCCCAGAGGAGGAGGAGAGTGGAGTTGTCGTCACTGACAGCCATGACTCTCAGGTTTGTAAAGGGAATCTGGGCATGGCGGAAAGTCATAAACACAGGAGGCTGAGCAGATGCTGGAAGTCTTGAGCAACACACACAAAATGCCGGAGGAGCTCAGTAAGTCAGGCAACTTCCATGCACGGGAATACAGCCAACATTTGGGCATGATGAAGCCGTTACAGCCCAAAATATTGACTGCTTATCTACCCCTCTCCTTCCCCCCCCCACCCCACCATAGATGCTGCCTGACCTGCTGAATTCCTGCAGCATTTTGTGTTTATGGTTAAAAATCAGTACACACAAAAACCCTTTTTTTAAAAAAAAAGCAGCACCTCAGTTTCTGGAGCAAGTCTCACTTCCTTTTCAGAACAAATAAAAGCATTTTTTTAAGCAAATTTTTTTCTCTCTCTTTAAAGCGGTAATGAGGGAAAGGTAGTAGTTAACACAACAAAATCTCACACTTTCACCAGAAAAGTGGCATCACGAGGGTGGCAATCGGAAATGTGCTCAAGTCTTTGAATTGAAACTTGAGCCCACCACTTGCTCGTTTTTTTTTAAAAGAGAGAGCCTGAAGGTTTGAGGTTTTCTCAATCAGTGCAAAATTCAGTCAGTTCAGAAAGTTAACGGTGTGAAGCACGGAAATTGCAGAGCAAAATTGGAGAGTGACAGTCAGGAGTGGTGAATGATTGTATGTGTATAAAGCAGAACCCTCACCAACGTCTTATTGTCTTGATGGGAAAATAATTTTTTTCAGCATTTTATTCATCTTTAAATCCTGTATACTACTAAAATTGGGCAACTGAGCTTCCGTACCCCATGTTGCAGTACGCTGGCTCTGAGGGTAACTGTTGTCTCTGCACTCCCACCAACCATCTGCCTAGCCCTTCTTGCTAACTGAACAACTTTGAACTAGCATTGTAACATCTAACTGTGCCTAATAAATACAATTGATCTCCTGTCACCTTCCCTAACATCTCTTTGCAGCCTATTACTCTTCCCTGGCCTTCTGTCCCAAAAGTTGTGATATAACTTACTGATGCTCCTGGGCTGGAGGCTGACCCCCTCACGTGGTCACCTAGGCAGGGGTTCATTGGCCGAACTCTGACTTGTTTGGCCCATTGCATTTCAGTGCTTTTTGGCACCATGCCAATGACCTTCGCTCCCTGTTAACCACCTACATTTTGCCTTCTGGAACGTTCCGACAGATCTGGCCCAGTGAGGCAGTCCTAAGGTTGCCGAACTGCCAACTAAAAATAATTGCCTCACTGCTGAGGCTTGATATTCAGTAATTTACCCTTCCGTTGATTTGGTTTCCAGGGAAGAATTGGATTATTGACTGGAGCAGGTGGGACGTTTTAATTTTTAAATACTGTACAGAATCCACTCCATTATGGGGCACAGCCACATTCCTCACTGCAAGGGTTTTTCTGTCTAATTTTTGGTTGGTGGGCGACTATGAGATGAAGCTTTGTGTTTTGAACAACTCCACCAGATTTGGACACTTGCTGTGATGTCCTCACTCCCCCCCCCCCACCCCCCACCTTCTTCCAGGTACAAATCCCATGGTGATAGGTGATTCACAGGCGTGAAATCCATTTGTGCTGTTTTCTCACCAGACATCTCAAAGCATGTTTTCTTTTTGGAAGTGCAGTGATGTAGGAAATAACCCAAAGGTCCTGCAGACAGCATTATCAGAATGGCCAGATGATCCAGGGAAACACACCAGTTCTTTAAAATGATGCCAGAGGATTCTCTGTTCTCCTGCAGTGCAGAGAACTTGGGTGGGAGCTCATCAGAGAGGAAACATCTTCAGGGGTGCAGCCCTCACTCTGTGCTGGACATGCCAGCTTGCTTTACGCCCAAGATAATTTCTAAGGTTTGAACCCAAGAACCTACACAAGGGAGCAGGTGTTGATGTGACCATTTCCGTACAAAATTGAGTTTGTGAAAACAGAGTGTTGGTTTCATGCATTTGATAATAGCATGGAAAGTGCATTTTTTTTAATATCATGATCATATCCTTTAGTCTCTTCTTCACTTGCTATATGATGGTCTTTGATATCGGTGCATCAGAAGAATAATAAAGAATTAAGTGAATTTTTGTTTCTGAAGACTTGTTTCGTACTTTTTTCAGATAACGGAAGTTTCACAGTTCTCCAGGCTGGTCGTCATGAGTTCCCATTCAGCTTCCAGCTTCCTGAAGAGTGAGTCTCCGAACTTTTTCCTATGTCTGTCCTTGTGGATTTCTAGCTTTCTTTTCTATTGCGTCTCACTGTCGGCTTCTACCAAATGCAACTGGTTAACATGGGGGTGGGGGTCAAGGTGCAAACTCTAAAGCTACACAAGATCGCTAAAAGTTGAGACAGAGCATGTCAGAATATTGTTTAATTGATATTAAGCTTTGATTTGAAGCCTTATTGGAGCGAGGGACAATTAAGGAAAGTGCACAGCCACCAAGTCTTGGGGCATGAAGGGTGCAGGGAGTAGACTGAGTGCTGGTAGTTATGCAGTATAAATGAAGGTTATGTAGGGTAACTGCTATCTGAACAGAAGCTGCATCCACCCCCCAATTAGTTCTTCTATCGTAGAAGCAAAACTGCTCCAGAAAATGTTTCTCTGAATAATCCTGTGAGCTGTGCCAGGTTTTTAATTTTTTAAATGTGTGGACTTTGTGTTTCCCTCAATGCAGGAACTTGGTCACATCCTTTGAGGGAAAACATGGCAGTGTGCGATACTGGGTGAAAGCCAAACTTCATCGCCCTTGGGCCACTGTCAAGAAAATCAAAAAGGAGTTCACGGTGATTGAGCCGATCGATATCAACACACCTTCATTATTGGTAAGAAGCCCTGAAACCATCACCAACTTGCTAACAGTACAAGGGCACTCGAGGGAGTGGGGGCATGGGTCGTAGGTGGTTCACACTCCCCTGTTAAATCCTGTAACCGTGTTCAATTCCAGGCTTGCTGCTCACTGGAGGGAGCGCAGGATCAGTTTATCACAATAGTGCCAGCAACTTAAAAGAGCTGGTTTACGAAAGCAATGTACCTAATAGGTTTGCTTTCCTGCCATGAGTTTAAATTAAAGTTTGATCTCATTGAGGTGCTTTGAATTATTTGAAGGAGAGGACAGGGAGAACCTGTCTAACTGGCTGTAATAAAATTGGAGAGGTACCGTCCTCGTGCAGGCATACACGTTGTCTTCTTCCAGATTTAATGAATGGCCCTGCTCATAGGATTGAGTATTCATAGACGAGAAAGGGATTAAATGGTGGTGAGGTCATGCTGGGCCATTGTCTCTAATGACTGATTAGGAACTCGGGCAGTTACCTTGTCTGCCACTTGCATTCCTCACCTTTTGTCTTGCCAGGCTCCACAAGCAGGCACAAAGGAGAAGTCAGCTCGTGTCTGGTACTGCAACCTTGGCCATCTAGCTCTGACAGCAAAAATTGACCGGAAAGGCTACACACCAGGTAAACGGGGCTTTCCTTTGTTAGATTTTAAAAGAGGTGCATTCTGTTTGTTATTGATCGTGACCATGGCACATCAGAACGTCAACCCTCTGGTCTGTTTCCCCAGGTGAAGTGATCCCAATTTTTGCCGAAGTGGACAACTGCTGCTCCCGCACTGTGACTCCTAAAGCAGCCATCATCCAGATGCAGACCTTCATTGCCAGGGGCACGACCAAGCAGAAGAAATCAGTGGTGGCCACCCTGCATGGTGAAGGGGTGGCCCCACGCAAGAGGGGAACGTGGCACGGGCGCCCGCTGAAGATCCCACCTGTCTCGCCTTCTCTCCAGTGCCGTGTGATTCATGTGGACTATACACTGAGGGTAAGACCTGGGATTAGTCACGGACATGGGGAGGAGGAATGCTGGAAAGGGAGACAGTGAATTGAGGGACGGTTTGCAGGATTGAGGAATATTTTCTGGAGGCACTTTCTAATGGGAGAAATTTGTCTTTTATCCATATTAGGTTTACGTTGAAATTCCGGGAACCTCCAAACTGTCCCTGGAGCTGCCACTAGTGATTGGCACCATCCCACTGCACCCGTTTGGAAGCCGTTCGTCCAGCGTGGGGAGCCAGTACAGTATGGACATCAACTGGCTGCGTCTCACCCTCCCAGAAAGGCCAGAGCGTAAGTATCTCGCCACTTGCGTCAAGAGTTTGAGTAGTGGGACGGAGAGGCACCATGTTGGGACGTGCGCGAGTGGTTTGCAAGCTTATTCTATGTCCTTGTCTCGAATCCCTCCTTTGGTGTCAGTGTCCCTTTGCCCATTCATGCCTGTGGTGATGCTTGGTATTTTGTCCATGCAGCTACAACATTAAGGATAAGAGGATGGGGATAAAGATGAGAGATTTGGGTGGGAGGGTGGTTAAATGGTAAATGGTTAAAAGGTCCCAGAAGCAGATAGCTCCCCGTAAGGGAAAAGGGGAGAAATTCAAGGGCTTGTAGTACAAAAAAAAGGGACTCTGATGTTGCAACTATTTCCATTTACAGAGCACCTTTTTTTTAATGCAAAAGATTTTCCCACGTGCTTTACAGGAGTGTTAGCAGACCACTATGCCACATCAGGACATGATCAGGCAGGAGTCCAGAAGCTTGGTTGCAGAGTTGTGTCTCCAGCTTCGTCACTCTCTCCCTGTCTTAAGGATAGTGTGGGGTGGAGGATGCAAGGATGGGGGTCCATAGAAAAGTACAAAGTTGAGATTGGCTGTTTGGTAAAGATGTTGGGGGTTCCATAATCAAAGTGGAACATGCACACAATTTAGTCAGGATCTAATTGAATGGCAGAACATCGACTAGGGGGCTGGGTGTTGACCCACAAAGGGGTGAGTGGTCTTTGCCACAGCAACAGTCTTCACTCGTTGTGTACAAGGCCTCTATTGTTGAACCTGCTCCAACCTCCTGTCTCCCTTTGATATCAGACCCTGGGAGGGCTTTATGACTTTTACAAACCCTGTTTTAATTTCTAGTCCTTCCTCTTCACATTTACCTTAATGTGCCCGCTTTCTATTTCAGCACCTCCTGATTACCTGGAGGTAGTCTCTGAGGAAGAGGCTGGCCAAACAGACCAAAGACTGTCCATTCCTGAGAATGAGGAAGAACGAGAGGGAATGCTGGGGCATCCCTTCTTTGTCTATGTGCAGGAGTTCCGAAATCGCCCCCCACCCATTTATTCAGAGGTAAGGTGGCTTTTTCGCTTCTCACAGGCCTTCTCCCCACCCTCTATAACCCTGTAATCTCCTTCTCCTCTTCCTAGTGGATCTATCCCATTTTCTTAGGGTGCATTGGTTATTTTCTCAGAGAATGGGGCAAATTGAAACTTCCTGCTGTGGAATTAAATTTCATATTCTCCCCACTCTCTGGGAAGTGATCTTTCTCCTGAAGTTGTGACTGGGTCTGGTAATGATGGCTTCTGCACCCCATCCAATCCTTTCCCAGTCACCCCTTGGCCTTCTGTGCTCGTGAAGAGTCCCAGCCTGCTCAAGTTTTCTGACATCAGGATGGTCTCGCTTGTGTACTGGTTGACTTTGTAGTAGGCAGGTTCAGCATGCTCCCTTGACTGACTATTTATGCATCAGTCTCGATCATTACTTAATGAATGGAAACAAATTTGAAAAACAAGATGAGAAACACATCCTCAGGGCACTATCAAGCAAAGTCTCTTTGCCCTGCCTGAGTGGAATCCAAGTCAGTGAAACCAATTTAAGAACCTTTCCCTTAACTCTGTTTCTGTGTCATCCATGGCCAATCCCTATAACCGTAATAATTAGTCAACCATTTTAATGTAAAATGGAACTTCGGAAGTGTACACCTGTTTGCAGTGGTATCTAAGCAGAGTTCTGGCAAGATCTACATCTTGGCCTCCTGTGGGAAATTAGCTCAGCATTTTATTTTCAGTCAACTTGCTAGCCTGCATTGTTACGTGTCACCCCTCCTAGGGTCACTTGCAATGATTTCCCGGTGAGCCTGTCATCCACTTGCTTATCTTGCTGCACTTTCTCTCCATCCAGATTGACCCTCATCCCCAGAGACTGGAGATGCGTCGCCGATGTATGACCTGCTGAAGATTCCTCTGCGTAATTCTGGGGGAGAAAATGGAGCAGAAGAGAGATTTTAAAACCCACTTTCAGAGCCTTGGCTAATGCCAGCACCTTGAAGAGGAAATTCAGGATATTGCTGTCTGAAAGTGAAAGGGACAGTGTTTGAAAGGGAGCAGAGCACGACCTCTGACTGCTGGAGATGCTACAAGTCTGATCATCAGCCACCTTCGCCTTTTGCTGTGCTATTTGTCATCTTCTCTTGGCGTTCCACTTCATTGAGCTTGACGCCCTGTCGAACGATAGACCACCGGGGGTCTGATGAGTTGGGTGTGACTGTGCGGCAGGAGATGGGTAGGTCATGTTGGCCATGCCTGGACCTTGAGCCCAGCAAGACCACCTTCCCTGCCAGGGCAACTGTATGGCTGTATGTCTCAGCAGATGGTACTCACACTTGACCAGTTGACACATGTGGGGTGACTGTGGGAAGGAGATGTCTCAATGTCAGCTTCTGACTCTGACAGCTAGGTAGCCACCCTATTAAGCTGATGTTTGGAAGTTTGCAGAAGGGCGGGAGAAATTTCAGAGCATCTGATGAGGATACAATGGTATTGACGGTCTAATCCTGTCAGATCTAATCTGCCTGCTCTGTGAGTACCACTGGCCAGTCCGCACTGTGGTTACCATGCATGGACTCTTCCCATAGATTGGAGAAGGGTGCCCAGATCTTGATGGAATAGTGGAGGTGTGAAGATTTAGTCTTCAGTGGCAGAGAGGAGTTTCAAAGTCAGGGATTTTCATTTAAAAAAAAATGCTTCTCAACAGTTCCTCCATCTAATCCTCTTTGACCCAAACGTTCAGTCCAAATTCTAAGGCAGGCCAATACTGTCTCTTGTGCAGTATTGGAATACTTGACCTGTTTTATAAAACCTTGACCCTGTAATCTTTAATGTTTAGGCTGCACCTTTGTTTAAAAGTGAATGATGGACAGGGTGAGCATGGGGAGGAATGAAGAAGAAGGATAGGGTTAAGTTAGTGAGATGGGTTTTGTAGGAAGTAATTGGTCAGCGAGATGGGTTTTGAAGGAGAGGGAGAAGTGGAGAGCCAGAGAGTTTTGGGAAGGAATACTTGGATAATTTTTTTAAAAGTGATGGGCTTACAGCTTAACTTTATTGTAGTTGTTTGGTTAATAAGGATGGGTTATGATAGCATCATATGTGATCAGCAGAACCAACAACTTTCTCTGTAACCATTAACTCTTTACAAAGGGCTTCACTTTAAATTCTGTGGATTACCAAAGGATTGAAGGAAAGACGGATTATGAGCTGACCATCTCCATACTGTGGAGATGTGCCTATAACAAGATCGTGGGTCATGCCAGTCCTCGAGCCTTAGAAACGGAGGAGCTTTCTGCATTTGCTTCAGACTTTCACTGAAGAATATTGATCTTTGATTTTTGATGTACACTTTGCCTATCTTTTTTTAAATAAAGAAATGTACTTCTTAGCAAATGTAATTACAATCCATGCTGGTGACATGTGGTGAACGATATTAAAGATTATCAAACATCCGGGATTAAAAAAGTAATCTCCAGCAAACTGCTAAGAGTAAATATTCAAGGGTGCATTTTATATTAAAAACTTATATTTTTCTCTCAATGTTAGTTGTGAAAATAGTGGAGATGGGTGGAAAAGCCTACTGATGAACATCATCAATTTCATATTCTCCAATTGTTTGAGATGAGAATAATAGAGAAACAGAAAGCTGTATGATAATCTACAGGGATAATGCCAGTTCAATTGGCAATTACTTGGTTTGAAGGAGATGTTTCCAACTATTGTATGGAAGATTGATGATAAATCTTCTATTTTGTATAACAAATCTAAGATACTTTTCAAACAGTTAAATTCTTTGTTTAAAAATATATTTTTGTATCTTTTCCTATACAATAAAATATTTCTAAATTATTCTTCCTGTGATAATTTTTTTTTTCCTCTTAATTATTTGATGCATTGACTGATGAAAACAGTTTCTAGACACTACCTTCTCTGGCTTGGTTGGGGCAGTGTGGCCAGAGGCCTAGCAGAATACTCTTCACACAGGGAGGAATGTGAGCCTGACAATGGGTTGATGAGCTTTGTTGGTCTTGATATCCTTGAGATCAAGATACAGTTCAAAATGCTTGAGGTTCCTAGTGACAACTGCATGCTTCCTTAATTCCTGCTGGCTCAATTATTTCACTGGTCTGCACCAAATGGAATTGGAAATTACACAGGATGGGGTGCTGGGCAAAATGCCAACCTCAACAAGCGCAAACATAGAAACAAGATTGTTTTATTTTAGAGATACAGTATGGAACAGACCTTTCCAGCCCGACAAGCTGTGTCATACATCAACCCTTCTATTTAACACTAGCCTAATCACAGGACAGTTTGCAATGACTAATTACCTTACTAACCAGTACGTCTTTGGCCTGTGGGAGGAAAGCAGAGCACCCACGCAGTCACAGGGAGAATGCACAAGCTCCTCCCAGAGGGCGCCAGAATTAAACTCCGATGCCCTGAGCCGTAATAACATGGCACTAACCGTGGCACCATATTGTCATCCAGCTCTTGTCTATTCTGCCATTCAGTGAAGTTGTGACTGATCTGTGACCCAAGTCTAGTTTTCCCACCCCGCTTTGACATCCAAAAGGGATTGTCAGTCTTGGGTTTACAACCTACACCATTCTAACATTAATTGCAACGTGTAGGGAGAACCTTCATCTGTCATGCTATACTCTCCATGCTGTTGCATTTGGAGCTACTTCCTAATTCCTCTTTTGAAAGGCTTGGTTCCAATTTATGCTTGCTGGAGTTAGGCTTGCAGACTGTGGAAACACCGTTTAAAAGCTTGGTTCAAGTCGCCCCCTAATCAGATAAATCTTGAGGAATACAACCTGAGCATGTGAATTTTTCCCTGTCATTTGACATGGTTTGAGAACAGATTCAATTCCATTTGAGCCCTCTCGGGATTGCTCAGTGAGGCTCTTTCTGCACCATGCTGCTGGTGATAACGAACACCTTTTCCGTAGCACCTTCTACGGTAATTTTACAAAATGCTTTGTGGACAACACAGTACGGAGGGCAGGTAGTTGTGCAGCCTACTTGTGTACAGCTAGCTCCCACCACAGCATGATTCTAATCAAAGCCAAAAATTGCTGCGGTCAGCAAGAAAGCCTACTAGAAAAATCTCAAAGATTCAATTAAAAATTCTACGTACACATAACTATATTAATTGGATCCTGTGGACTGGTCTTCATTAAATGTATAAATATCCGTAGCAAGTTCAGAAGGGAAAGGTGTAACTATTCCCAAATTTTCAGCAATCATCTGTTTTCAGAGCGAATGAGGTGTTGCCCAGAAAGTTCTCTCTAAATGATTTCCCTCCCCCCCCTCTGCATTCCGCAGGGATCGCTCCCTACACAACTCCCCTGTCCATTCGTCCCCCCCATCCCTCCCCACTGATCTCCCTCCTGGCACTTATCCGTGTAAGCGGAACAAGTGCTACACATGCCCTTACACTTCCTCCCTTACCACCATTCAGGGCCCCAAACAGTCCTTCCAGGTGAGGCATCACTTCACCTGTGAGTCGACTGGGGTGATATACTGCGTCCGGTGCTGCCGATGTGGCCTTTTATATATTGGCGAGACCCGACACAGACTGGGAGACCGCTTTGCTGAACATCTACGCTCTGTCCACCAGAGAAAGCAGGATCTCCCAGTGGCCACACATTTTAATTCCACATCCCATTCCCATTCTGACATGTCTATCCACGGCCTCCTCTACTGTAAAGATGAAGCCACACTCAGGCTGGAGGAACAACACCTTATATTCCGTCTGGGTAGCCTCCAACCCGATGGCATGAACATTGACTTCTCTAACTTCCGCTAAGGCCCCACCTCCCCCTCGTACCCCATCTGTTACTCATTTTTATGCACACATTCTTTCTCTCACTCTCCTTTTTCTCCCTCTGTCCCTCTGAATATACCTCTTGCCCATTCTCTGGGTCACCCCTCCCTTTGTCTTTCTTCCCGGACCTCCTGTCCCATGATCCTCTTGTATCCCCTTTTGCCTATCACCTGTCCAGCTCTCGGCTCTATTCCTCCCCCTCCTGTCTTCTCCTATCATTTTGGATCTCCCCCTCCCCCTCCAACTTTCAAATCCCTTACTCACTCTTCCTTCAGTTAGTCCTGACGAAGGGTCTC
The DNA here is from genome assembly GCF_963921235.1 of Mobula hypostoma. Lineage (NCBI taxonomy): Eukaryota > Metazoa > Chordata > Chondrichthyes > Myliobatiformes > Myliobatidae > Mobula > Mobula hypostoma. The sequence goes on along the minus strand of NC_086120.1, from coordinate 24,107,794 downwards.
GGCCTGAAACGTCGACTGCACCTCTTCCTACAGATGCTGCTTGGCCTGCTGCGTTCACCAGCAACTTTGATGTATGTTGTTTGAATTTCCAGCATCTGCAGAATTCCTGTTGTTTGTCTCTAAATGATTTGCTGTTTTTGCTGAAGGTGGTTCTCCACACAAATAACAAATTATTTTAGAAATCTTTCTATGCTTTTACTTCTGCATAATAGAAGGGCATTTAGAATGGAGATGAGGAGGAATTTCCTTAGCCAGAGGATGGTAAATCTGTGGAATTTGTTGCCATATTTGTTGCCATATTTGTGGAGGCCAGGTTGTTGGGTATATTTAAGGCAGAGGTTGATAGGTTCTTGTTTGGTCAGGGAATGAAGGGTTTTGGGGAAAAGGCAGAAGACAGGGGCTAAGAGGAAACTGGATCAGCTATGATAAAATGGTGGAGCAGACCTGATGGGTTGAATGGCCTAATTCTGCTCCTATATCTTATGGTCTTAATGTCTTACAGTCTCTACATCATATCCCTGTAACTTCCTCTGGCCTCTATGCTCCCCTTTATACCATTAATACCTCCCAGCTCTTCTACCTCTCAATATTTCTGTAACCTGCTCAGGCCCTGCCTGCCCCATGAATTTTGTAACTGCTTACAGTACAGTCCCTGTAACATCTGTTATCCTCTTTCACTCCTCCAAAATGTACGCATGACTCCAATGCTGACTTTTATTTGTTTACAGGCTCTACATGACACAAACCTGAAATGTTAACTCTGTTTTTCACTGCCTTATACTTTTTGGCATGTTGGCCTTTATGCTGGAGGCTTTGAGCGCAGGAGTAGAAATATCTTTCTATAATCGTCTTTAGTGAGATCCTATTTGAACTATTGAGTCCATAAAAGGATATGTTTGTTCCAGTGGCAGAATAACAAGTTTTATCAGACTGGTTCCTGACATGACAGGTCTATCACCTGAAGAGAGAATGAGTTAACTATTTTGGAAGCGTAAGAGTTGACCTCATTGAGGTTACACAGGATAAATATGGATACGATGTTTACTCTTGCTGAATCACAATCTCAAAGTAAAGGCCATAGGAACAGAAATAAAGAGATTTTTTTCAAGGAGATGATTCTTCAGAATTCTCTATCGTAGTGGGCTGTGGAGACTTGGTCATTGATGGCAGAGACAGTGGTCAATGGATTTCTGGATGTTAAAGAAATAAATGGGTACAGAGAATAGGCATTAAAATGACCTAGGCAATTAGTCATGCCCTAATCCTATTTCTTATGATCAGACCTGATATTATGTCAGTGGTCCTCACTTTGACCATTAAATGATTCAAAACCCATGGGGGTTAAGGCAATCTGGCCAACTTTCTGAAAGTGAGTTTTATTTCCAGATGTATGTAATTACTGAATTTAATTCTCCAGCTCCTGTGGTGCAACCTGGTCACGTCTCTTGATTAAATGATTCAGATCACTGGATACAGGTCCCATGACTGAGTCATTGCATTGCCATAGTTCAGAATCAGAACCCGGTTCTGTTACTACACAACTGGTGGCCGTGTCTACAGCTGCCTGGGCCACAACATCTGGAATTCACTCCCTAAACCTTGTCTTTCTAAAGCATTCTTTTAACATATAAATACTTCCTGCTTTTACGCAAGGGCAGCAGATGCTTTTAAACCTATTCCCCAGAAAGGAGTCAATGTCTTCAGAAGAGGTGAAAGGGCAGAATTATAGACCCTTTGAGCATAAAGGGAGGTTATTCAGCCCATCCTGCCTGTGGTTGCTCTTTGAAAATGCTGCCCAGTTAGTCTCACTCCTCTGTTCTACCCCTATATGTTCCTTTCATTTATTCTCTTGACTAATCAGGTCATTCTGTCGTCCAAGTTGGAGTTCTTATAATACCAACATTTACTATAGCTCAGTTCTATGCGCTAACCAATCCCACAACTCCCTCGTATATTACTGAGCTCTAGAATTCTGGGAAAATGCCTCAGTAACTACTGATCAACAGCCTGAGTCAATGACATTTTTAAAATGTTCATTCCTTTATGGGTCTTGCCTACCTTTATAGAATTTCTTGCCTTACAACCCTCAGAGATACCCTTCCCCGAGTACCCTCCGATTACAACCTTTTGATCAGCCTAGCATTGCACCAAATGGTGGTCATGAATTGGCTGCCTGGGCCCTGAGCTCTCAAATTCTTTCTCTTAATACCTCCACCTATCTCATCTCCTTCCAAACCGTCCTCCAGACCTACCTCACTGGTCAAGCATTTAGTGGTTGACCTAATGTCCCCCTTTATGTCTTGATGACCCCACTTTATTTGAGAATGCTCCCCTTGAGGTGTCCAGGGATGTTCTGTTCCACTAGCAAGGCAAGCTGTTTGCGTTGTAGTGGTTGTACACCACATGACCTTCGCTCACCCCCGAACTGTACTGCTGACATCAGGAGTTGGACACTAGTCAAGTCTGGAAGACACAAACTGGTTTTAGATCCTTGTATAATGCATACCATTGGCTTTTAATTTCATCCTATGAGTCCCACAGCTGCAAGGTCTGCTGTTGGCTGGTCCCTGGCAGCTTGACCTCCTTCACCCTGTTTTTTGACCTGGATTCCTGGAATCTGGCTGCCTTCCGAGAATGTCAACAACATGAGTACTGTATTTCTCTGGGACTTGGAGAAGACATTTTACAGAGGGTAGAGGGAGGGAGAGGAGCATTGATTTAATTACCTGTTACCACCTTCTCCCTTCCCCCACCACCATTCCTCGGATCCCGTGCTAGGAGGAAAGGGAGGCAGCTCCGTACATGCTCCATGCAGCTTAGTGAAGCCAAGCCCTGATGGAGCAAAAAGATAATTCCATCCCTATTTGTTTGAGAGAATTATTTGCCATCACACTGAAGTCTGATATGCATTGTGTAACTTCCTGCCTGGTACATTATGTTTATCTGCTCCTGGGGCTATGCTTGGTGTGAATCATGGAACAGAAAGTACCTCTGGTGTGTTTTTGAGTTTAACTGAAGCTCCTTCAGCACGAGACTGCAGCTTGTGAGTTTTCAGAGGTCTGGCTCTGAGCCCCTCACGTTCATCAGTTTCCTACTTTGTGGTCAGGACACTGTGTTTGCACCAGTCATTAGGCCAGTGTGCTGCTGGCAAGAGCCACAAAGTTGAGGGTTTGAGTCAAGTCCAGTGACTTGAATCTCACATTCTAGGCCAATACTCTGGGCTGGTGCACTGCCGGAGACAGGTGACCCCCAAAGCTGACCCTGCCACAACCTCGTTTAGTGTCCTGCAGAGTTCACTGAAAATTAAAAATAAAACGTGATGGAAAGCAGGGGCCACACCCGTGGCGCAGATTCTGTAATTTTTGCCCAGACTCCTGTGCACCTGACACGGTGATCCAGGTGCAGATCCAGCCTGGATGCCCGGATTCTCTCCCTCATGGACAGTCCATGTCACAGCCGCAGGAAGAGAGCTTGTGAGTTCTGACAGCAGGCTCTCAGGTGGTGGACTCCAGCTGCCCCGCAAGAGGTACAATTAGACACTAGGAATCCTCGGCCCACCAACTCCTCTGACTGTGGGAGTCCCTCCAGCTCCTCACACCAACCCTTCCCAACACTGCCCACTGCTATCACTGGGAGCTGGCCCACCGTCCTCCCACACCGACCCCACCTTTACAGTGAGGTCATTGCAAGAAGTGGTGAATGGGTCCAAGCCTGTACATTAGCCCTGTAGCCGATGAACTTGGAGACAATGGACCTTGTCTTTACCTGCTGACTGCTGCCCCTAAACAAACACCATTTAAATTCTAGACAGCAATCTTTTTCCTCTTAACCCCATTCTCTGGTCTTAACCTTTGACACCATTACTGATCAAGAAACTACCAATTTCCACTTTAAACAGGTCCCACCTGCTCTCTCAGATGCCAATGTTTCTTCTCCTTGATGTCCTGGTCAACATTTATTTTTCACGTCTCTTAAAAAAAACCAGATGATGCAGACATCATCACAATGATGCTTATGCAAGCCGACAGTGAACATACTTCAGGAAAAGAACAAATTCTCGGTCTGTCAAACATTTTGTGCTGTCTTTTGATTGGGACAGACTCCTTGGAAATGCAGATCTTCCTCTTCTACATTCGAAAGCGAATCCTTTCATTGCCTGTCATGGTATGTTCTGACATAATGAATGCACTCAGCCATAGGGGACATAAGAGACGGCAGATTCTGCAGTCTGGAGCAACAGACCTTGAGACTATACGGCCATAAGACAGAGGAGCAGAATTAGACTGTTTGGTCCAAGAAGTCTACTTCACCATTCGATTATAGCCAATTTATTTTCCCTCTTAACCCCATTCTCCCCATAACTTTTGATGCCCTTACTAGTCAAGAACCCATCCACCTCCAGATTAAATATACCCATTGACTTGGCTTCCACAGCCGTCTGTGACAATGGATTCCACAGATTTACCACCCCCGGTCTAACAATCTGGATGCGGGAATTTGTCCCAAAACAACTATTTCTTCCCTCCCACAGGGTCTCCTCAAGCTGCTGAGATCCCCCGGCAGACTATTTGTTACATTCAACCACAGCACCACCTACAGATTCAGACTCGTTTGTTCATCACATTTACACCGAAACGTACAGTGAGCTGCGCCGCTTGCATAAACAACCAAAACGACCAGAGAGTGTGCTGGGGACAGCAAGTGTCACCACACATTCTGGTACCTACAAAGTGTGCCCACAACATTCAGCAGAACTACGGCAATGGAACAATGGCAGCAAAATACGCCCCTTTCCTCCATCCCGCCTAGTCACCCACCCACTCACAGACACAGTTCTCCAACCCAGCGCAGCCCAGGCCTCCAGCCTTCACTGGACTCACAGGCAAACAGGCTTCCTCAGTGGACTTGTAGACACGCTGACCCAGGGCTGCAACCTTTTGCCTGGGCTTCCAGACTTCCGATCAACGCTCGGGGCTTTGATCTTCAGTATCGACCTCAGAACTCAGCGGATTACAGGCCTCAGACTCTGGACCTTTCAATGACGGGACCCTGAACTTTAGGCCTCGAACTGCGAATCACCAATGACAGGACACCGAACGCCAGGCCTCATAACACTGCACCTGCCAATGACAGGAGATGACAGCTGTATGTACTGAATGCTGCTACTGTAGATTCTAAACCCCTCTCTATTCCACGTGGCCTTCTTTAGTCCGGAGAAAAAAGGACCACCATTTCTCTGGCAAATTTCACCACATGTATTCCACATGTCCCGGCGTGGTTCATAGCCCATGAAGGACATTCTGAAACACTGGCACGGCTGTAATATTCCAAACATGACAGCCAATTTGCACACAGCAAACACCCACAGATAGCAAAGTAGTAATGACCACATCATTTATTTTAATGGAAGCAAATGAGAGAAAGTGTTGGTTCCAGGAAACTGGGAAAGATGCAAAAGAACATAAGAATAGGAAAACCCAGAAAGATCAGGTTACTCAAGTTTACCTCATTCATTATAGACAGGAGCAGAATTAGGCCACTCGGCCCATCGAGTCCGCTCTGCCATTTCATGTTGGCTGATCCATTTCTCTCTCAATCCCATTTTCCTGCCGTCTCCCTGTAATCAAGAAAATATCTACCTCTGCCTTAAGTATACCCAATGACTTGGCCTTCACAGCTGCTGTTGGCAACAAATTCCACAGATTCATCACCATTTGGCTGAAAAAAATTCCTCCCATCTCTGTTCTAAATAGACGCCCCTCTATTCTGAGGCTGTGCCCTCTAGTCCTAGATTTCTCCCCCACCATAAGAAACTTCTCTCCATATCCACTCTATCTAGGCCAGGGGTTCCTAACCTTTTTCTCTGCCATGGACTAATACCATTAAGCTAGGGATCCATAGGCCCCAGGCTGAGAACCCCTGATCTAGGCCTTTCAACATTCAATAGGTTTCAATGATCTCCCCCTTCATTCTTCTAAAAGGCCTAGAGCCATTAATCGCTCCTCATACAATAAGCCTTTCATTCCCAGAATCATCCTGGTGAACCTCCCTTGAACCCCCTCCAACGTCGAGTACCTTCCCTAGGTAAGTTGCACAGAACTGCTCATAATACTCCAAGTGAGGCCTTACCAGTGACTTATAAAACCTCAACATTATATTCTTGCTTTTATATTTTAGTCTGCTTGAAATGAATGTTAATGTTGCACTTGCCTTCCTCACCAGTGACTCAATCAGCAAATTAACCTTTAAGGAGCCCTGTACTTGGATTCCAAAGTCCCTTTACACCTTGGATTTTTGAATTTTCTCTCTGTTTAGAAAACAGTTTATGCTTTTGTTCCTTCTACCAAAGTACATGACCATACACTTCCCGACACCGTCTTCCATCTGTCACTCTTTGCCCATTCTCCTAATCTGTCGAAGTCCTTCTGCAGACTCCCTGCTTCCTCAGCACTAGCTGTCTCTCCACCTGTCTTCGTATCATCCACAAACTTGGCCACTAAACCATCAGTTCCGTCATCCAAATCATTAACACAGAACATAAAAAGAAGTGGTCCCTTCTGAAAATCCAAGTTCTCAACATCCATTGACTCTCCCTTATCTATCATGCTTGTTATTCTTTGTCAAGGAATTCCAATAGATTTGTCAGGTAAGATTTTCCCTTAAGGAAACCATGCTGACTTTGTCCTATTTTATCATGTGCCTCCAAGTACCCCGAAACCTCATCCTTAGCAAACAACTCCAACATCTTCCAAACCACTGAAGTCAGGCTAACTGGCATATAATTTCCTTTCTTCTGCCTCCCTCCCTCCTTGAAGTGTGAAGTGACACTTGCAATTTTCCAGTCCTCCAGAACCATTCCAGAATCTGGTGGTTCTTGAAAGGTTATTATTTGTGCCTCCACAATCTTCTCAGCTACCTCTTTCAGAACCCTGGGGTGTACGCCATCTGGTCCAGGTGACTTATCTACCTTCAGACCTTACAGTTCCCCAAGCACCTTCTTCCTAGTAATAGCATCTGCACTCACTTCTGCCCCCTGACACTCTCAAACTTTTGGGAATCCGTTAGTGTCTTCCATAACGAAGATTGATGCAAAATACTTATTCAATTCATCCACCATTTTCTTGTCCTCCATTACTACATCTCCTGCATCATTTTCCAGCAAGCCAATATCTACTCTCACTTCTCTTATACTCTTTATATATCTGTAGAAACTTTTGGTATCCTCTTTAATATTATTGGCTAGCTTACTTCAGTATTCCATCTTTACCTCTTTAATGACTTTTCAAATGCCTTCTGTTGGTTTTTAAAAGCTTTCCTATCCTCTAGCTTCCCACTAATTTTTGCTCTATTATATGCCCTCCCTTGGCTTTTATCTTGGCTTTGACTTCTCGTTATTCATGGTTGTGTCATCTTGCCTTTAGAATACTTCTTTCTCTTTGGGATGTATATATCCAAATTGCTTCCAGAATTTCCAGCCATTGCTGCCCTGCCATCATCCCTGCCAGTGTTCTTTTCCAGTTTATTCTGGCCAACTCCTTTCTCACGCCTCTGTAATTCCCTTTACTCCTCTGTAACACTGATACATCTAACTCCACTCAAATTGTAGGATGAGTTCTATCATAAGCTCCCTAATCAAATCCAGTCCATTACATAACACCCAAAGTTCAAAGTATATTTATTATCAAAGTATGTACTTATTATACAACCTTGAGATTTGTCTCCTTATAGGCAGCCACAAAACAAGAAACCCAAAAGAACCTATTAAAAAAAACAAACACCTAATGCACAGAGGGAGAGAGAGAGGGATCAAGCAAAGAATAAAAGTAAGCAAATGGCATTTAGAACAAAGGTTAGCCCTCAGACATGAAGCCCGGAGCAGGCCCACAGCCTCAGCGTCAGTTAATCACATTGCAGAGTAAACGTCCTGGAGCTTGTAGGCACAGAGATGGCAGCAGTTGAAGCAGGTCCACAGCCACAGCTTCAATGCAGCAAAGAGAGGAGAAAACGTCGCAGAGTAACGAGCAGAACCGGACCAACCTTCACTTCTAGTCCTGACACCCAACCTTTTCAATCCCACTGGCCCAGCGTTTTAATCATCCAAATATTGTGTCGTTCCTCCTCTAGGCCCTGGGCCTTGTCATTTTGATACACTCTGGGCCTGGACCCTGCCACCATGTTCTGGACCGGACTTGACCTTTCCAAATCAGCCCCGTGCTTAGATCAATCAAACCTTGCTGTGAATTTAGGTGGATGAGCCCAAACCTGTCCCCCTCCACTCCGACCTTTTGTGGCTTTACACGCTCCAACTCCGACTCAAATATGCCTCAACCTCACTCCGAGTCTGTCTCGGAGATGCCTCCACCTTGTTCCGACTCCTCCTGAAACACGCCTCGACCTCCGTCTGACACCGTCTCACACCCGCACACTTTGATCCTCACCTCCACACACCTCTTCACTGTTCGGGGTGATCCCAATCCAGAACAGCTGATTCCCTAGCTGTCTCAACCACGAGCTGCTCTGAAAAGCCAGCTGACAGCATTCTACAAATTCTCTCCCTTGAGATCCAGCACCAACTTGATTTTCCCAACACTCACAACACACTGGAGGAAATCAGCAGTTCGGGCAGCATCCGTGGAATCAATGTGTCAACATTTCGGGCCGGAACCCTTCATCAGGACTGAAGGGGAAGGGGGCAGAGGCCCTATAAAGAAGATGGGGGGAGGTTGGGAAGGAGAAGGCTGGTAGATTCCAGGTGAAAAACCAGTAAGCGGAAGATAAAGGGGTGGGGGAGGGGAAGCAGGGAGGGGATAGGCAGAAAAGGTGAAGAAGGAATAGGGGAAAACAGAATGGGTAGTAGAAGGAGGCAGAACCTTGAGGGAGGTGGTAGACAGCTGGGGGAGTGGGCAGAGTGACATAGGGATAGGGGAAGGGAGGGGGAGGGAATTACTGGAAGTTGGAGAATTCTATGTTCATACCAAGGGGCTGGAGACTACCTAGACGGTATATGAGGTGTTGCTCCTCCAACCTGAGTTTAGCCTCATCATGGCAGTAGAGGAGGCCATGTATGGACATATCCGAATGGGAATGGGAAGCAGAGTTGAAGTGGGTGAGTGTTGCTTTGACCCCAGCATCTGCAGATTATTTTGTGTTTACTGATTTTCCCAACCTACCTGCATATTGAAATTCCCCATGACTGGCGTAATATTATCCTTTTTACATGCCTTCATCTCCCGTTGCAATTTGTAGCCCACATCCTGGCTACTGTTCAGATGCCTGTATATAACTCCCATCAGAGTCTTTTTACTCTTGCAGTTTCGTAACTCTGCCCACAAGGATTCTACATCACAGCCGATCTTTCGCCTTTCATATTTTTGGTATCATCTTCTTGTATAAAGCAAAATCTCCTGATTTCTCCCAATGTCAAAAAGTTTATTAGTCCCTCCCTTTCACCTCAACACAATTTTCTGCTTTATTCTATATCCCTTGATTTCATTAATAACTAAAAATCTAATTTTCAGACATTCTCAACAAGGGAGTCTCCACAGTCTTTTTGGTTAGAGATGTCCCAAACATCCATCTTTCCTCAATGGAAGAAATACGTTCTCTCCATCCTGATTGGTAGATCCCTTATTTTGGTGGTGGGGTGGGTGCAACCCAGAAGAATTGTGAAGAGCCTTAAAATGCAAGTTTTGGATTGATGGCAGGAAACTCTCCCTCACACAGAGGAAGGAATTCTGGAATGCCTCTCCCCTGGAAGGCTCTTGAACTGGTGCCAATTGGAAAACTCAATTTGACATTGCTGGATTTTTTTTGGATTGGGGTATCGTTCGATTCAGGAAGGTGGAACTAAGGATGTAACAAGAGCTGTGAACAGGTTCAAGGATTTGAATGGCCTCTTTCTGTCATTGTAATCACCTTTCATCATGTAGAGGAGTTAATGGGTCAATACCCTGGTGTTTTCTGCTCAGACTTAGTTAAAGATTGCATCTGATGATGAGGGAGTAACAATTTTGCGATATTTTTCTTTCCCTTTCTCAAACTTATAAATCTGCTGAGTGCGGCAGTTTTATGTAATTCCGTTTCTATTTTAGATCCCCGGTCTTGCTTTAATGAGTCACCTGCGTGTATCATGGCAACAGAGGAGTAGGCCTGTGTGTTGAGCAAGGCCTCAGTCCAGGAAACCAGTGTGTGTGACTTCAGACACATCGCATTGCAATACGCTCTGTGTGTGACCAGGCGTTTCACACAAATATGCTGTTAGTAAAAATCACCATGGTGTCATTAAAAAAAGAAAATGAAGTTTGCAATTCGGTGGTGCATTTTGTTTCTGTTTGGAATTTCCCAAATCTCTAAACAGCCTGTGTAAAACTTTTAAAGTTTAGTCATTCTTTTATTGTGGGAAATAGAGCGCAGGTAAAATATGCACAGAAAGCTCCCGCAAAGAGATGCGATGATGACAAGCTTGTTTGGTTCAGTGTTTGAATTGAGGAATAGACATTTGCCCTTGATCTGCTGGAAGAATTCCTCTAATGTTTTTTAAATGGAGTTTTTACACGCTCATGGGAGAGCCAGCAGCGGTTGCAGGAACAAAATATGGCCATTCCTGCAGAGCAGCACTGTGGTAGTACCTCACTGGAGTTCCAGCCTGGAATTTTGTGGTCAGATCTCCAGCGTGGGATTTGAACCCAGACCTTCCGACAGACATCGGTACGTTGCATGCTGAGCAGCAACCAACTTTCTCCATGCTGAAGGAAGGAGGCTTGAGTGGGACAAAGGCCTGCTCACTTTGATATTTCTGTGTGATAAGACCCAAGGCCATAAGAAACAGGATCAGAATTAGGCCATTTGGCCCATCGAGCCTGCTCCACCATTCTATCACAGATGATTTATTCTCCCACCCCAACCTATTCTCCTGCCTTCTTCCCGTAGCCTTTGACAGCCTTACTAATCAAGATACTATCGGCCTCCGCTTCAAATACACCCAACGAGCTTTGGCCTCCACAGCTCTCTGAGGTAATGATTTCCACAGATTCACCACACCCTGGCTAAAGAAATTCCTCCTCATTCCTCTTCTAAAGGGGAGAGCTTCTCATTACAGGTATCAACCCTCAATAATAATGATCAGTTAGGCACGGGGAGAATCTGTATTAACTGGCAAATACCTTCACTGGTTCAATTGACATGCAAGTAAGATCTCAGAGCAGCTCTGTAGGTGCAGCATGCCTTCAACTAGGCTATAGGGAAAGAACAAGGCTATGGCACTGATCGGATTGCTCCACTAAGAGCCAGCATCGACTCAATGGGCCAAACAGCCTTCTTCGGCACCATAACGATTCCATAATTTTACGAAAAGTTTGTTTGAGGATAGTTATCTTTTTTTCAGAGAAGAGCGACATGTGTGGAGGAGAATTGAAATGCCATCGGCATTCCTTCTGCAGTGTCAAAAGCATCAGCGCCACGTGTGATCACGCAGAAAACATGGGGATTGATGGGCTCCCGCCCAGGTCAGCCGTAGCTGCTCGGAAGCTACCAATTCAGCAAAGCTGAGGGAAGAAAAGTGATTCATATCCCAAGGTCAGAATGCATGTGAAATTTTCAATTCCTGCAGCAAACGTGTGAAGCTCTCTGTCCCAGAAATGCCCTGGATGGGTTCCAGGCAGCTGTTCTGTGAATGTGAAGTGTCTTCCATGCTCTCAGAGCAATGAACTAACTCAGGCAGGGTTGGCGGCCAAGACCCCCACCTCTACCGTGGCTAGGATGGCAGATGTCAAAAGGTGGCACTGGGAAGAATTCTGAGGAGATTTACCGGGGTATTGACAAAAATGGAGCCAGGATTGTTGTTATCAGATTTGGTTACTTTCGCTGTAAGTTTTACATTGAAAACGTTTAAATTATGGTGACATTTCGTGTTGCCTTGGCCCAGTAAGGTAGTGCAAGGTACTTCACCGGAGTATTTATTATCAGACTACTGGCAGAGAGAGTGATCAAACCTTCACTCAAGTAGATGGAGACAAAAATGGAGTGCTTGAAGGGAGGAACTCCAAAACTCAGAACCCAGGGTACTGAAGGTCCTGTTAGCAATGCTGGAAGAGTGGAAATGGGGTTGAGCAGGAGGTAAGAAATAAGACCATAAGACAATAAGCAGAATTAGGCCACTTGGCCCATCGAGTCTGCTCCACCATTTCATCATGGCTGATCCATTTTCCCTCTCAGCACCAATCTCCTGCCTTCTCCCCATATCCCTTCATACCCAGACTAATCAAGAATCTATCAACCTCTGGCTTAAATATACCCAATGACTTGGCCTCCACAACCACCTGTGTCAATGCATTCCACAGATTCGCCACTCTCTGGCTAAAGAAATTCTACTCACCTCCATTCTAAACGGACACCCCTCTATTCTGAGGCTGTGCCCTCTGGTCTTAGACACCCCCCACCATAGGAACATCCTCTCCACATCCACTCTATCTAGGCCTTTCACCATTCGATAGATTTCAATTAGATGCCCCCTCATTCTTCTAAATTCCAGTGAATACAGGCCCAGAGCCATCAAACGCTCTTCATACGATAAACCTTTCAATCCTGGAATCATCTTCGTCAACCTCCCTTGAACGCTCTCCAGAGTCAGCACAACTTTTCTAAGATAAGGGACCCAAAAACTGCTCACAACACTCCAAGTGAGGCCTCACCAGTGCTTTATAAATTCTCAACATTACATCCTTGCTTTTATACTCTAGTCCTCTTGAAATGAATAGTAACATTGCATTTGCCTTCCTCACCACTGACTCAACCTGCAAATTAACCTGTAGGGAATCCCACACGAGGACCCCCAAGTCTTTTGCACCTCAGATTTTTGAATTTTCTCTCCATTTAGAAAATTGAGTCGCTGCTTTATTCCTTCTACCAAAGTGCATGACCATACAATTCCTGACGCTATATTCCATCTGTCACGTCTTTGCCCATTCTCCTAATCTGGTGTTAGCCCTTCTGTAGCCTCTCTACTTCCTCAAAATCACCTGCCTCTCCACTACCTTCGTATGGTCTTGGCCACAAAGCCATTAATTCTGTCATCCAAATCATTGACATATAATGTAAAAGAAGCAGTCCCAACACAGATCCCTGTGGAACACCACAAGTCACTAGCAGTCAACCAAAAAAGGCTCCCTTTATTCCCACTCTTTGCCTACTGCCCATCATCCAGTGCTCTATCCATGCTAGTATCTTTCTTGTAATATCATGAGCTATTATATTGTTAAACTGCTTCATGTGTGGCACCTTGTCAAAGGCCTTCAGAAAAGTACACAACATCCACCAATGCTCCTCTATCTACCCTACTTGTAAATTCTTCAAAGAATTTCAATAGGTTTGTCAGGAAACTATGCTGACTTCAGCCTATTTAATCATGTGCTTCCAAATACCCCAAAATCACATCCTTAACACTTGACTCCTCCATCTTCCTAACCACTGAGGTCAGACTAACTGTCCTATAATTTCCTTTCTTTTGCCTCTCTCCCTTCTTGGAGTGAAATTTGATATTTCCAGTCCTCTGGAACCATGGCAGATCCTAGTGATTCTTGAAAGGTCATTATTAATATCTCCACAATCTCTTCAGTCATCTCTTTCAGAACCCTGAGATGTAGACCATATTTACCTTCAGACCTTTCATTTTCCCAAACGCCTTCTCCCTAGTAATGGCAACTCCACCCTCTTCTGCCCCTGACTGTCTCGAACTTCTATCATACTGCTTGTATCTTCCACAGTGAAGACTGGTGCAAAATACTTATTCAGCTCATCGGCTAATTCCTCATCCCCCGTTACTATCTCTCCAGCATCATTTTCCAGGGGTCCAATATCTATCTTCACCTCTCTTTTACACTTTATATATCTGTAGAAACTTTTGGTATCCTCGTTAATATTATTGGCTAGCTTGCCTTCATATTCTATCTTTTCCTCCTTAAGACTTTTTTAGAATTGTAGGAAAGGAGAGAATCCAAAGATATACAGAACTAAAAAGGGTTAATATAGATGGTAATTCCGATTTCTCGTACTGACAGTTTGTCAGTCCTTGCATCTAAAAAAGTGAGAATCATCACTCTGTTTACCGATGATCGTCATTTTTCGTTCACTCTTTCGCTTGCTAAACCTCCTGGCTGTGTCTGTTTCCTCTATAGTCTTTCAATTCCTCTTTTTTCCAATCTATTCAATTTTGTCTCTTCTCCTTTTCTTTGCCTTCTCTCATTATACTTCACTATCTGTCCCTTTACTTTCTATCCTGTGAGCTTTATCTTATACTCCAAGACCTCGCTCCTCCTTTTTCTGCTTTCACACTCACTGTTTCCTTTCTCCTTTCTCTCACTCGTGGCCTTTTATCTGTCAACATTTCAGACCTGCAACCTTTCAACAAAACCGGGAAAGAAATAAATGCAGGTTAGTTTCAACAGGAGAGAAGGTGGAGGAGGACCATGTAGAACAAGGGGAAAAACTGTGATAGAACAAAATATAAAGTTGCTGATGAGGAGTTGAAGGTTATGTTTAGCTGGGAGTTATAAAGAACTCCAGAAACGATTTAGACAGTTCTGCTTCTATTTCTCATGATTTTTCCCTTTTTATTTCTGTCTCCCTCCACAGCCCTCTGATTCCATTTTTTTCTCCTCATGGCTCAGTCTCTTGCTGCTGGCGATGATACAGAATGTTTTGTTTGATTAGGTTTATATTGGGAGGCCTGAAGTCGATGGTGAGAAAGAGGGGACAATAAATCTTCTTGTTTTCAGAGAAAGGTCATAGTTTGCCGTAAGCAGCCCACCGACTGTTTATTGTTACAGTCACAAGGAAGTTAAAAACAATGTTATCACTTCAGCACAGTCGAGATTTTTAAGAACGTAAGACTTTAAGAAACAAGATGAAAATTCAGCCTTGTGTCTACTTGAATATTCTACCAAATAAGGTATAACCCCTCACCAAACTAGTCCCAGTTGCTCTTTCCTGCCTCCTCACCATAACTCTTGATTCCTTCAACAACAACCAGTCCATCTGGCCTTCAATATGCTCAGTGATTCAGTGTCCACGGCTCTCTGAGGCAAAGAGTTCCAAAGATTCATGAATTTTTGAGAAATGAAATACTCTAAAGCAGATAGAGTTTGTTACCACTGTGTTATATGACGTGAAAATTATTTTGGGGCAGCAGTGCAGTGAAAAACATTAAAATTATTATAAATTATTAAATAAATAAATAGTACCCCAAAAAAAGATAATGAGGTAGTGTTCAGGGGTTCAAGAACTGTTCAGGTATCCGATGATGGAGTGGAGGATGTTTTTGTATCAATGAACGTGGGTCTTCAGGCCCCTGTACCTCCTCCCTGACTGTAATAATGACAGTAGGGAATGTCCCAGATGGTGAAGTTCCTTAATGAGGACCTTCATGACTGCCTCCTTGAGTCATGGCCTTGTGAAGATGATGGGGAACGTGATACCCATTATGGAACTGGCTGAGACTAGAACCCTCTGCAGCCGCTTGCTCTTGCAGTCCTCTGAATTGGAGCCTCTAAACCAGCCTGCAGTGTAACATAGAAACATAGAAACATAGAAAATAGGTGCAGGAGTAGGCCATTCGGCCCTTCGAACCTGCACCGCCATTTATTATGATCATGGCTGATCATCCAACTCAGAATCCCGCCCCAGCCTTCCCTCCATACCCCCTGACCCCTGTAGCCACAAGGGCCATATCTAACTCCCTCTTAAACATAGCCAATGAACTGGCCTCAACAGTTTGCTGTGGCAGAGAATTCCACAGATTCACCACTCTCTGTGTGAAGAAGTTTTTCCTAATCTCGGTCCTAAAAGGCTTCCCCTCTATCCTCAAACTGTGACCCCTCGTTCTGGACTTCCCCAACATCGGGAACAATCTTCCTGCATCTAGCCTGTCCAATCCCTTTAGGATCTTATACGTTTCAATCAGATCCCCCCTCAATCTTCTAAATTCCAACGAGTACAAGCCCAGTTCATCCAGTCTTTCTTCATATGAAAGTCCTGCCATCCCAGGAATCAATCTGGTGAACCTTCTTTGTACTCCCTCTATGGCAAAGATGTCTTTCCTCAGATTAGGGGACCAAAACTGCACACAATACTCCAGGTGTGGTCTCACCAAGGCCTTGTACAACTGCAGTAGTACCTCCCTGCTCCTGTACTTGAATCCTCTCACTATAAATGCCAGCATACCATTCGCCTTTTTCATCGCCTGCTGTACCTGCATGCCCACTTTCAATGACTGGTGTATAATGACACCCAGGTCTCGTTGCACCTCCCCTTTTCCTAATTGGCCACCATTCAGATAATAATCTGTTTTCCTATTTTTGCCACCAAAGTGGATAACTTCACATTTATCCACATTAAATTGCATCTGCCATGAGTTTGCCCACTCACCCAACCTATCCAAGTCACTCTGCATCCTCTTAGCATCCTCCTCACTGCTAACACTGCCACCCAGCTTCATGTCATCTGCAAACTTGGAGATGCTGCATTTAATTCCCTCATCCAAGTCATTAATATATATTGTAAACAACTGGGGTCCCAGCACTGAGCCTTGCGGTACCCCACTAGTCACCGCCTGCCATTCTGAAAAGGTCCTGTTTATTCCCACTCTTTGCTTCCTGTCTGCTAACCAATTCTCCACCCACACCAATACCTTACCCCCAATACCGTGTGCTTTAAGTTTGCACACTAATCTCCCGTGTGGGACCTTGTCAAAAGCCTTTTGAAAATCCAAATAGACCACATCCACTGGTTCTCCCCTATCCACTCTACTAGTTACATCCTCAAAAAATTCTATGAGATTCGTCAGACATGATTTTCCTTTCACAAATCCATGCTGACTTTGTCCGATCATTTCATCGCTTTCCAAATGTGCTGTTATCACATCCTTGATAACTGACTCCAGCAGTTTCCCCACCACCGACGTTAGGCTAACCGGTCTATAATTCCCCGGTTTCTCTCTCCCTCCTTTTTTAAAAAGTGGGGTTACATTAGCCACCCTCCAATCCTCAGGAACTAGTCCAGAATCTAACGAGTTTTGAAAAATTATCACTAATGCATCCACTATTTCTTGGGCTACTTCCTTAAGCTCTCTAGGATGCAGACCATCTGGCCCTGGGGATTTATCTGCCTTCAATCCCTTCAATTTACCTAACACCACTTCCCTACTAACATGTATTTCACTCAGTTCCTCCGTCTCACTGGACCCTCTGTCCCTTACTATTTCTGGAAGATTATTTATGTCCTCCTTAGTGAAGACAGAACCAAAGTAATTATTCAATTGGTCTGCCATGTCCTTGCTCCCCATAATCAATTCACCTGTTTCTGTCTGCAGGGGACCTACATTTGTCTTTACCAGTCTTTTCCTTTTTACATATCTATAAAAGCTTTTACAGTCTGTTTTTATGTTCCCCGCCAGTTTTCTCTCATAATCTTTTTTCCCCTTCCTAATTAAGCCCTTTGTCCTCCTCTGCTGAACTCTGAATTTCTCCCAGTCCTCAGGTGAGCCACTTTCTCTGGCTAATTTGTATGCTACTTCTTTGGAATTGATACTATCCCTAATTTCTCTTGTCAGCCACGGGTGCACTACCTTCCTTGATTTATTCTTTTGCCAAACTGGGATGAACAATTGTTGTAGTTCAGCCATGCAACCTTTAAATGCTTGCCATTGCATATCCACCGTCAACCCTTTAAGTAACCAGTCAGAATGTAGAATTTGGGAGAAGTATTAAGATTTATCTCTATGTAGATGCTAACATTTGGAATTGCTGAGAAATATTGGAATATTTCCAAAGCAGTGACACAGCAGTGCAAGGTAATTATTAAGATCTTCCTCTTTTGCAATAATCTTGTACTCTTTGACCTTATGTTCACATGTCAGATTCCTTTACATGTCATTTTGACACTTCTATCATTCACTTGCTTTCACTGATCCAAGGTTTCCTTATACAGAACTGATAAGGTCTTCATTTCTTTCTACCTCTCACCCTTTGCCAGGTTATCTAAATTCTACTCCCCATGCTCGAAGCTGAGTCAATTCCTGGCCACTTCACTCTGTGAGACACACTGACCGGCAATGTTTCTATTTTAAAACAGCCATTCCTCTATGGCCTATTTTTGTAACCTCCTCCAAAGGCAGGTCTCCAGAGTTAGTAAATCCTGATTTCTTGTCCATTGTCCTGGGTTCCTTTACCCGCCACTGGTGGGCATTCCTTTAACTGCCCAGTTTTTAAACTGTTGATTCCCTCCCTAAACCTCTTCCTCTTTTGAGGCACTCTTGATTGTCTGTTGGCTTTTGTTGCAGTTTTTGTTTGATCTTGTATCTTTTAATGTTTATCTACATCAATAAATACGGTGGCCCAAGTGCTACACCTATTCATTCACATCCTTCCTCACCTCCATTCAGAGCCCCAAACTGGCCTTCCAGGTGAGGTAACACTTCACCTGTGAATCTGTTGGTGTCGTCTATTGTGTTCAGTGCTCTTGATGCGGTGTCCTCTACAGTGGTGAGACCGGTTGTAAATTGAGAGATCGCTTCGTTGAGCACCTCTGCTCCATCCGCCAAAGGCGGATCTTCCCAGTGGCCGAACATTTTAATTCCCATTCTGACACGTCGCCTCATGACCTCCTCTTGTGCCAAGATGAGGCCACCCTCAGAGTAGAGGTGCAACACCTTATATTTCATCAAGGTAGCCTCCAACCTGATGGCTTGAATATTGATTTCTCCTTCCAATAATTTTTTCCCACCCCCTCCCCACTCCGGCCTTTTACCTCTTCTCACCTGCCTATCACTTTCCCCAGGTGTCTCTCCTCCTTTCCTTTCTCCTATGGTCCACTCTGCTCTCCTATTACATCCCTTCTTCTCCAGCCCTTGACCTTTCCCACCAACCTGGCTTCACCTATCACCATCTTGCTAGCCTCCTTCCCCTCTCCCCACCTTTTCATTTTGGCATCTTCCCCCTTCCATTTGAGTCCTGAAGAAGGGTCCCAGTCTAAAACTTTGACTGTTTATTCACTTCCACAGATGCTGCCTGACCTGCTGAGTTCCTCCGCCATTTTGAGTGTGTTACTCTGGATCTTTGGCTAAGCAGAATGAAACTCTGTATCCAAGTGATGCAGGCCAGAATTTCTGAATCCTTAGGCAATGACTGCGCTCCATCTACCTCTCAGAGAGGGTGTGGATTCTCAGCCATCTGTGCAATGCCTCAAACATCAGGTTCCTGAACCAGTGTGGGTAACCTCACTCTCCTCAGCACTAAACTGATTCCCCAACCTTTGGATTCACTTTCAAGGACTCTACAACTCACGTTCTCAGTACTATTTATTTACTTACTTATTTATTATTATTTGCTTGCTTTCTGTATTTACACAGTTTGTTTTCTTTAGCACATTGGTTGTTTGTCAGCCTTTTGAGTCCTGAGCAAGGGTTTCGGCCTGAAACATCAGCTATTCATTTCCAAAGATGCTGCCTGACCTGCTGAGCTCCTCCAGCATTTTGTATGTGTTGTTTTGTGATCCTATTGTATTTCTTTGTTCCGCAGGTAGGTTTTTGATCTGTCATAGTGTCAAAGGTTATGGGGGCAAGGCAGGGGAATGGGGTTGAGAGGGTTAATGGATTGGCCATGATGGAATGGTGAAGGTTCGAAGGGCTGAATGGTCTACTTCTGCTCCTACTCTGTCTTATGGTCTTCTATGGTGAATGCCTGCAAGAAAATGAATCTCAGGGTAGCATATGGTGACATGTATGTACTTCGGTTGTACATTTACTTTGAACTTTGAATGAGTGCAATTTGCCACCATTGCTTAGACAACCCACATTTATTAATATTGATTCAAAAATAAACAGATGAAGGACAAGTAAAAGAGGTCAGAAGTTAGGGGTATGTTCTATGGACAGGAAGGAGACAGGAACTCCTTCCTGGTTTCATTTGCGCCTGGTACTGTTTTGCTGCTACAAAACAACAAATTTCACAGCATACGTCAGCGATAATTAGTCAGATGCTGAGAGAAGGGCAGAGAGGTATGGGATTAGTGGAGGTCAGAGAGGGGAAGCCCAGAGCAGGTGTTGCAGGGAAGTATTCCGAATTGGACTTTGGACGTGCAAGTGTTCTTTGGCCCTTTACCTTCTCCCAGTTTCTCTCTTCATCCCACCTCCCTCGCTCTCCAACCTTCCCTTTCACCTTCTTTCACCTATCTCCTGGCAGCTTACACTCATTCCCCTCCACACTCCCCTCCCCCAACCTTATTGTGGCTTCTTCCCCCTTCCCTTTCCAGTTCTGATTTAAGGTCTCCACCTGAAACATTGATTCTTTATTCCCCTCCGTTGATGCTGCCTGACCTGCTAAGTTACCCCAGCATTTTAGACTGTAGGATATAGGAGCAGAATTAGGCCGTCTGGCCCATCGAGTCTGCTCCACCATTTCACTATGGTGGATCCTTTTCCCCTCTCAGCCCCGATCTCCTACCTTCTCCCCGTATCCCTTCGTGCCCTGACCAATCAAGAATCTATCATCCTCTGCCTTAAATATACACAAAGATATGGCTTCCACAGCTGCCTGTGGCAAAGAATTCCACAGATACGCCACACTCTAGCTAAAGAAATTCCTCCTCAGCTCCATTCTAAGTGGACGCCCCTCTGTTTTGATGCTGCGTCCCCTGGTCTTAGACTCTCCCACCATAGGAAATATCCTCTCCTCATCTACTCCATGAAGGCCTTTCACCATTCAATTGGTTTCAAATAGGTCACCCCTCATTCTTCTGAATTTCCAGAGCTATTGAACGTTCTTCATGTGACAAGCTATTCAATCCTGGAATCATTTTCATGAAGCTCTCTTGAACGCTTTCTAGCTTCTGCATGGCCTTTCTAAGACAAGGGCCCGAAACTGCACTCAATACTCCAAGTGAGTCCTCATCAGTGCCTTATAGAGTCTCAACATTACATCCTTGCTTTTATATTCTGCTCCTCTTGAAATGAATGCTAACATTACATTTGCCTTCCTCACCACAGACTCAACCTGTAAATTAACCTTCAGGGAATCCTGCACAAGGACTCCCAAGTCCCTTTGCATTTTGTGAGTGTTACTCTGGATTTCCAGCATCTGCAGACTGTCTTGTGTCTGGAAGTGTTCAGCAGCACAGGCGGATTTATTTCTTGCCCTTATCCCAGGGGAGCTGAGGCTAAAGCGCAAGCCTCTGCTCTGCTGCCCTGGCTGAGTTAGCGGACAGGCGAGCGACCGTGCGGCAGATGATCAAACTGCCACAGAGAAGCGGGATTCAGCAAGAAGGGGAAGCTCTGAGTCTGGCAGACAGCTGGAGGTTGAAAGTAACTGGATCCTCACAGAGTGACCAGGAGAGGAAGGGTGACAGGGTTTACAGATGGGAATGATTGCATATAAGTTGTAGAAATAGACATTGAGAGCAGATGGGGGGGGGGGCATGGGAATTAACTGTGGAGAAAGTGGGGAGATAGGGATTGACAGTGAGACAGTTTGGAGACAGAACATAGAACAGTACTGCACGGGAGAAAGTCCTACCACCCACAGCATTGCACCAAACTAAGTCAATATCAAAATGGGGATTTGGAGTGACTGAGGAGGAAGTCAAGTCAAGTCAAGTCAATTTTGACCATAACTGCTGGTACAGTACACAGTAAAAACGAGACGATGTTTTTCAGGACCATGGTGCTACATGAAACAGTACAAAAACTACACTGAACTACGTAAAACAACACAAAACCACACTAGACTACAGGCCTACCCAGGACTGCATAAAGTACATAGAACATTGCAGGCATTACAATAGATAATAAACGAGACAATAGGCACAGCGGAGGGCAGTAGGTTGGTAGTCCGATGGCTTGAGGGGAAAACTGTTACATAAATAAACAGCTGTACTCCCGCCGAGTATTTTGTTGGAGTCGGATGTAGTCCAATTTAATATCCATTGGAGAGCAGAATGGACAGGAGAGCTGGCTGTCTAGGGCTTGCTTTTTTCCTGGCACGGACTCCTGCCCGCTCGCCTCGCTTCCACTTCCTCGCACACCTCTTACGACGTCCCCACCTCCGGCCATCGGCATCAGGCCACTCCGAGGACAGCAGGCCCGCTTCTCTCAGCAAGCCGAGGTCGCGCAATCTAACCAGCAGATCTTCCTGAAGGTTTGTTTTTGGGTGATATCTGATGTGGATCGACTCTGAGCATACTCTTGCCCTGTGGAATCATCGTGACCTCTTCCCTTCCAGAGCTGACTGAAACGAGAATTGCTGAGCAAAACAGTCACCAAACAGAACACCGTAAACAGAAGCAGCTTTTTGCTTGTCTCCTGCCGGTCAGCACATTTCCTCTCTGGATTTAAAATAAGTTTCTTCGGCCAAATATAACACTTCCAGGATTAGGCCTTGGTGCTGCAGAGTACCCAAGAGACAACATGCAAAGGTTATCGCCGTGGAGATGTCACACTTACCAACAGTGCAATCTGTCCCCAGACACCAACATTTCGCAGTGTATCCCTCTACCTAGAGACCCGTGTTTAAAGCCGAGAATGGCTGCCCAAATATTGAAGTAAATTTCTCAGAATGAAACACTGGTTTCATTAAAGGTGGCAATGCATCTAATTTCACACCTATCCCATTAGGATAGCTGGCTGGTGGTGTAGAGGTATCTGCACTGGACTTCGAAGTGAGTGGTTCCGGGCTCAGAGCCGTGCTGGGTTGAACGTAGAGCTAACAACTCGGCCTCGCTAAAAATAGACAAGTGCTAAAGAAAAGGCAAGGTTGCCCCCGATGTGCCCCAAGGTGCGGAGAGGAACAACAAAACAAGAATCTCATTGGGATAATCAGTGACCCTTAAAGAAGGAGGTGTGCTGTCCTCATCCACTGTGGTCTTACATGTGACTCCAGTCCTGCACTGATCCAGTTGGCATTAAGCTGCTGCTTGAAGAGCTCACACGGAGACAGGACAGAAGGAAAGAATTGCATTCCCCGAGCCTTATTCGTGATTCTCGGACCATCATGGATCACTGCACAAAGGAACGTTTTGTCGTAACGTAGGAAGTGCCGCAGCCAACGCGAGCTGAGTGGGATCGCGTGAACGGCAGTGTGGCGCAGTGCAGGAGGTTTCAGCAGTAGGCACTTCAGATCGGTGGAGGTGAGATCACCCAAGAGAGCAGGCAGTACCTGAGTCAGTTCCCGAAGTTTGAACATGACCAGCGGAACCCAAGGCATGAATCACCTAACTATATACCAACCTTGCCAGTGACTCTTACATCCAAACAACTGTGTTATTCAGATGTCTTTGATCTTTTCACCTTTGTGTAGCTCATTCTCTGTATTGTATACAGACATGGAATGCAACATTTTATTGTTTCTGTAAACACAGCTTGGAGAAAAACATGTCAAGCTCACGCAAGGATGGGCCATCAGCTGCAGACTAGCGATGTGTTCACTCAGACCCAGCTCTATCCTCCTCCCTACCGATCTGACAGGGCGGAGGGAGCTCAGTGGGTAGGGGAATAGAAGTGGCTGAGATGGTGAACATTTCAGCTGATTATTCTGTCTCTGAGTAGTGTTGCTCTTGGTAGCCTAGTGGTTAGCACAACGCTTTACAGTACAGGAGACCGGGTTCAATTCCCACCGCTGCCCGGAAGGAGTTTGTACGTTCTCCCCGTGACCGCGTGGGTTTCCTCCGGGTGCTCCGGTTTCCTCCCACAGTCCAAAGATGTGCCGGTTGGCAGGTTAGCTGGTTGTTGTAAGTTGTACTGTGATTAGGCTGGGGTTAAATCGGGGGATAGCTGAGTACTGTGGCTCAAAGGGCCAGAAGGACCTATTTCACACTGTGTCTCGATAAATAAAATAACTAAATAAGACGTTGTCTGCTGTCCAGAATGTGAAGAGAATTGGAGTCAGGAATGATGGAACATCCAGTGAGTCACATGAACAGTCAACAACCTGGAGGAGACCATGACACAGGGAAAGCATAAACACTTCTCAAAGACACGTCCTGATCAAACTAAGTCACGGCCTGGACACCATAGCCCTTGAATGGGAAGGCTTACCAAAAGTGGTGGATATAGCCCAGTCTGTCACCGGTAAGGTCTTCACCATCATTGAGGACATCAACAAGAAAGTCTGACTCAGGAAAACAACATCCATCATCAGGGACCCCCACCACCCTGGCCACGCTCTCTTCTCACTGCTGCCATCAGGAAGGAGGTACTGGAGCCTCAGGAACCACACCACCAGGTTCAGGAACAGTTACTACCCCTCAACCATCAGGCTCCTGAACTGGCGTGGATAACTTCACTCAACTGATACCACAACCATGGACCCTACAACTCAGGTTCTCAATATTTATTTATTTACTTATATATTACTTCGTTATTTTCTGTTTTGTATTTGTACAATTTGTTGCCATTTGCACGTTAGTTGTTTGCCCACCTCTGTTGCGTGCAGTTCTTCATTGTGGTTACTGTGAATGCCCACAAGAAAATGAATCTCAGGGTTGTTTATGGTGACGTGTGAACTTGGATAATAAGTTCACTTTGAACTTTGAAGCCATGAGGGCTACAGCTCTACAAGTTGCTAAAAGAAAGCAGTTCGTGAGCCAGCTGAGCCCTTATTTACTGGACTTTGGAATGTAAGGACAAAAGTTGTAGGCCACTCAGATCCTTGTGCCTATTCCATAATTTGGCAAGATCATGGCTGATTCTTCTCTTAGTACCATTTTCCTGCAATAACCTTACCCTAACTCTCAGAGGAATAATGATCTTTTTGCAAGATCAGAGTTATTGAGGAGGGGGGAGGGTTAACTCTGGATATGTGGAGGTGATGTTTTCCCCTCTTGGGGGTATATGAAACCTGGGAGGTGGTGCATATTCAGGATAGGGGTGAAGGTTGGGAGCCATTAGGTTCTCTCTTCCAGAGAGCAGTGGAGGCTGACTCGTGGGAGTCAGTAGATATACATATATACAAGGACACTGTATTTAATCTGAAAGATTAAAATAACATTATGGGGAATAGACAAGAATGTGAGGCTGAGCAAGTTCAGGTCAGCTATGATTTTCTTATCATCCGATAGCACTTACATCCACTGTGATAAAGTGCTTTGCAAGGTTAGTGACGAAACATACCAACTACTGCCTGAGAAATGATTTGGATCTGCTCCAATTTGCCTACCATGACAATAGGTCAACAGCAGATGCCATTTTATTGACTCTTCACTCAACCCTGGAACATCTGGACAGCGAAGATGCATTTTAGGATGCACTTCATCGACTACAGCTCGACATTCAATACTATCATCCCCTTAAAACTTATCAATAAGCTCCAAGACTTCAATCTTCTACTTGTGCAATTGGAGCCTTGATTTCCTCACTTGCAGACCCGTCAGTTTGGATTGGCAACAGCATCTCCTCCACAATCTCCATCCGCACAGGTGCACCACAAGGCTGTGTGCTTAACCCCCTGCTCGACTGCTTTTACACCCATGACTGTGAGGCTAAGCACAGCCCCATGTGATACTTAAATTTGCTGACGACACCACTGTCGTTGGCTGAATCAAAGATGGTGATGAATCAGTATACGGGAGGGAGGCTGAAAATGGGGCTGAGTGGTGCCACAACAACTCAATACCAGCAAGAGCAGGGAGCTGATTATTGACTTCAGGCGGAGGAACCCAGAGGTCCGTGAGCCAGTCTTCACTGGCGGATCAGAGATGGAGAGGGTCAGCAACTTTAAATTCCTCGGTGCTATCATTTCAGAGGGTTTGTCCTGGATCCTGCACATCAGTGCCTTTACGAAGAGAGCATGGCATTCCCTCTACTTTCTTAGAAACTTGCAGCTTCTGCCTGTCATGTAAAACTTTGACAAATTTCTACAGATGTGTAGTGGAGTGTATATTGACTGGTTGCATCACAGATTGTTATGGAAACACCAATACCCTTGAATGGAAAATCCTACAAAATGTAGTGGGTACATCCCAGTCCATCACGGGTAAAGTTCTCCCCATAATTGAGCACATCTACATGGAGCGCTGTTGCATGAAAGCAGCGTCCGTCATCAGGGACCCCCACCACATGCTCTCTTCTTGCTGCTGCCATCAGGAAGAAGGTTCAGGAGTGTCCGGACCCACACCACAAATTCCAGGGACAATTATTATCCCTCACAAACAGGAGAAAATCTGCAGTTGCTGGAAATCTGAGTAACATGCACAAAATCCTGGAGGAATTTGGCCCGAAACGTCGACTATACTTTCTTCCACTGTTGCTGCCTGGCCTGCTGATTTCCTCCAGCGTTTTCTGCGTGTTGCTATTATTATCCCTCATCCATCAGGGTCTTGAACCAGAGGGGATAACATCACTCAACTCACTCAACAGTTCCCACAACCTGTAGACTCACTTTCAAAGACTCATCTCATGTTCTCAATATTTATTGCCTATTTATTTATTATTATTACCATTATTTCTTTTTTTTTTCCTTTTGTATTTGGACAGTTAGTTGTTTATTGCACATTGGCTGTTTATCCATTAATGTTGTGTGTGGTTTTTCATTGATTCTGTTGTGTTTCTTGCATTAACTGTGAATGCCCTGAACCTGAAAGGTTGAAGTTCCAGGTACCACCTAGTCACCCTAGCATTCCGGTCCTTCATTGTCTGGATCCAGGTCAGGGCTCTGTAGTCCGTCTGGAGGTCAAACTCCCTCCCAAGAAGGTATTACCTGAGGCTGTCCAACGCCCACTTGATTGCCAGACACTGCTTCTCGATTGTGGAGTACTGGGTTTCACGGGGCAGGAGTTTCCCGCCGAGATATAACACAGGACGTTCCTCACCTGGCTCTCTCTGAGCCAGTACTGCCCCGATGCCTACACCTGAGGCATCCACCTGCACCGGGAAGCAGCGTTCAAAGTCAGGACTCTGCAACACAGGGGAAGAGCATAATTTCTCCTTCAGGCCCTGGAAAGCACTTTCACACTCCTCACTCCATTCCACAGGATTACGGGCCGACTTGCAGGTGAGGTTGGTCAATGGGGCTGCCAGAGTTGAAAAGTGAGGGATGAACCGTTGGTACCAGCCCACTAGGCCAAGAAAAGACCGGACCTGGGTCTTGGTACGGGGCCCGGGGCTGTTCAGAATGGCCTCAATTTTATCCACCTGAGGCCGGACTTCTCCTCTCCCCAACTGATACCCCAGGTACCGGGTTTCCTGCCTGGCCCACTCACATTTCTGCAGGTTGAGTGTAAGGCACAAAGCAGGCAAGGAGAACATCACAGCGGACTTCCTGTCAAGACTGCCAAACATTGCTGCTGCAGGAGAGGAGGGTGGTAATGTGATGAAGGCCCGTCACTGACTATGGACGGCACATGGCGCACTCAGTAAAACACTCATCTCCAGCGGTAATAGTGACTGGGTCTGAACCAGAGCTGCTGCATGGAGATGTCTCATATCGAGGCAGCAGCAACCTGCACAGGTGTGCTGAGGGTGGAGGATACCATCTTTAATTGGATAATTGAGTTAATTAGCTTTTGGTTGGTCTAGGGGGAGGGGCTTAGCAGTTATAAGCCTCAGGTTACCAAGGCTTTGGGGTTAGTTTTCTTTCGTGTTCAGTCTGAGGGTGACTATATATATATTGTTTCTTTTTTCCCCCCAGTTTTTGTCTTGTTTTGAGGTAAGTAAATGCATCCTCAATTTATTTTTGTGACTCAAGCCATCTGGTTATCTTTCTTAAACAATTGACCCACAGTTTTTTGTGACACCCACAAAAAATGAATCTCATGGTTGTAAATGGTGGCATAAATGTACTTTGATATTAAATTTACTTTGGACTTTGGTAAACACAAATGAACGAGGAACATAACAAGTCAGGCGGTATCAATGGAGAGGTTTAAACAGTCAACATCTTGAGCTAAGAGATCAGGACTGGAGAGGAACCAGGGCTGACGAGAAAGGAAACTAATTAGAGAAGAGAGAGAGCCATGGGAGAAAGGGAAGGGGGCACCGGAGGGAGGTGATGGGTTGGTGAGGAAAGGAGAAGTGGTGACAAGGGAAGCAGGATGGGGAATGGAAAAAGAGAGGAGACAGATGGGAGAAATTACCAGAAGTCGGAAAAATTAATGTTCATGCCATCAGGTTGGAGGCTACATTTTTTTCTTCAGCCCTTTACCTCTTCCACCTATCACCTCCCACCTTCGTTCTTCACCAACCCCTCTCACCCACCCAGCTTCCCTCTCACTTACCCATCACCTGCCAGCTTGCACTCATTTCCCACACCCACCTTCTTATTGTGGCTCCTTTCCTTCTGGTCCTGATGAAGGTCCTTGCCCCAAAACATTGATTACTTATGCCCCTCCATTGACGCTATCAGACTTGTCGGGTTCCTTCAGCGTCTGGCGTGTGCCACTCAAGATTTCCAGCATCTGCAGGATCTCTCGTGTTCTTGAACGGTAGACCTGGATCGAGGGGCTGAGTGGCCTGTTCCTGCTCCTTCCTGTTTCATATGATGTTGTACCTGGTGTTTGGCAGGTCCATTGAAGGAAATGATTTCAGGAAACGCTGCAGCTTTAAGTTCAGGGCTCATTTTAGACAGCATAATGAGGGAGATGGGGGAGACAATTTTTTTTTAACCTTCTCTGTCATCTCAGGACCATTCAGGGTTAACGTGTTTGACAATGATTAAATATTTGGAAATCGCTCAGTTACCGGGAGGCCATCAACTTTGAGAAGGCTGCGGTACTAACACACTGTACCAAGGACAATGCTGACTGATAAAGCCAAAAGCATTCTCATCCGCTGTGGGGCAAGAGGAGCAGGAGACCTTGCACTGAGCCCAAGGTGTCTGGCTGTGGTGTGGGACGGGATTTATCTCCTCTCCTCCAGAATGCCACTTGCGTGGGAACAAAATGTCTACCTATCCCTGACCTGGTCCCATGTCATTAAGAGCACAAGGAACAGACAAGAGTAGGCATTCAGTCCCTTGGCTTGGCTGTTCCACCAGCCAATAAAATCATGGCTGTCCTTTTACCCTAGGACAACTCTCCTGTACTAACTCTTAATGTCTAAAAATCCACCAGTCTCTGAATACAGAACACTCTACAGCGCAGTACAAGCTCTTCAGCCTATCATGCAATGCCAACCACATCTGGACCTCTGGGTTGGACATACTTACTGACTCAGCTTCCACAGCTCTCTTGGGAAGAGAATTCCAAAGATTCACCACCCACTGCTTGAAGAAATACCTTCTCATCTTAATCCTGAATGGTTAAGCCCTCATTTTGAAATTGTGACCTTTGGCTATTGGCACTCCTACTATGGAGAACACTGACTCCCCATCTACACTGTTGATTCCATAAGTATTTTGAATGCTTCAAAAAGATCACCTTTTTAAACTCAAAAGAGTATGGACACAATTTGCACAATCTCTTCTCAGTTTACAATCTCCCGTCCCAGGAATTCATCTTCATTTCATTCTCTCTGTCCTGCATTCAGTGGAGAGACCAGGTCTGCGTGCAATAGACCTGGGAGTTGGCTCACCAAATAAGTATATATTTTTCAAGATGCCTTTGCTCTTGTGACAAAATCCTTTCCAATTAAAGCAAATTTGCCTGCACATTACCTTTGATTGATTGGTTGTCTGTCTTATCTGATGATGACAGGTTTGCGCATGGTGATATCTGTACAGGGCAGTATTTAAAGTGGAAAAAACATTGCACTGGGGCAATTCCATTCTCTCAACCACAGAAGTGCGGGGTCCAGTTGTACACGTAGTGGCCACGACTGGGCTCTTCTTTGGTTGCAGTGGATGGCCATGACTCCCCCTGTGCCTTGTCATGTCTTTTCTTCTTCATGAAGCATTGCAGAACCACCTTCCCGGCTGTTGTATCTCACTGTTGCCCTCATCTGCTCAGCCCGACGGAGATAACTTTACCTGTTAGGACTGGCTTGTCCCTTTAACTCACCAGGGTATGAGGCCGCCGGCTACCCTCACCTGAATTAGCACACCTGTGGATGCAGTGCACCAAGGTGTGACAGCCGTCACATGCCAGCAGCTACTTAGAGCCACAGCTGAGAGCTGAGTGTTCAGTGGGGACCAGTGTGGACATGACAAGTCCCTTCACCAGAGGTGCTACCCCTCCCTGGATCCCCATACACCACCCTTAATGTGAAGCACCAACACCTCTTACCACGTAAAAATCACCTGCTTTTCTTTTTAATCAAAGTGAGTAAGCTCACACTTGATAATCCACATCCTGGCTCATTCATTTAGCTCATTCACAAGCCCTTCCCACATCCTCTCCCAACTCACACTGCCACCCAATTCTGCATCTTTAGAAAACCTAGTCCCTCTGCTCAGTCCCCATTATGAATGCCTGGGGATTATGATACCTATAATGAATTATGATACCTGCTAGTCACTCCCAACCCAAATGTGACTTTTTTAAGCCTATTCTCTCTTCCCTATCTGCTCATCAATCCACCAGTAAATCACATGATACACCGTGTTTTGTTTACTAACCTTTTGAGTAGCACCTTATCAAAGGCCTCCTAAAGTCCACTTTGCCCTTATCTATTTTACTAGCTGCAATATCAAAACATACACAACAGTTTTGTCAAACATTGATTTTTCCTTTCATTAAGCATGTTGACTCTGCCCAGGCCTTTTGTTATTTTCTAAGTGCCTTAATAATTCCTTAATAACAGATACAGTATGTCCTCTCCAGCTGACATCAGCTATCTTAAGTCTACATCTTTGGTTTATTGATTCTCCTGCTGTGGATTTTAATCTAAGAGGGCTTGTTTTATGTGTAAAGTCCTTGAGCCGTCTGCTCTCTTTTCTCAGGAAGGAGAACCCAGTTTCTCTGGGTTGGCAACAAGATGAACGGTTAGTCCCGATTGGTCCGTGCGGCACCGACCAATGGCCAGCTGCCTCCTCGAGTCAAGTGGAAGCCACGCCCAATCAAATCCTCTGAAGGAAGTGGCTCAGAGATCACTGAACTCTTGGAATCGGTAATGAGTTTGGCCTTTTAACAGGAGACTATTGTTCTGGCGCTGGGTTGTTCAGGGAAGTTGAAGGAACAAGCGCCATCTGGGCAGCAACTTGGACACAGAAAGCAGGTCAGAGGGGATAAAGTGATGGGAAGCCCACCTTTCAGGAAGGGGCTTCCAACATGTCATGGAGCAGCAAGGTAATATAGTAACTCTTAAGGACCATTAAGCAATCCACAAGTTTTGCAAGAGAATTGGAACAGGAGAAAAAGCCAATCCATCACTTATTTTTCTGAGAACTGAAACCAAAATTGAAAAAAATCCCGATACAGTCAACAACAGCAGCTGTATTATATAAACAGAGAGCAGAGTTTTCTGAAGTAAAATGACCTTCACTAAGTATTTACTTAGGTTGGCGCATTGACTCAGGTTGAGCCTCTTCAGGGCAGTCGACATCTGATGCACACAGATGTACACAAAAGAGATGAGGCATAGGGCAGAAGACCATTTCCCAGCTCTCCCAGGGAATGGAGTGCAAACTCGCAGATTAGCCCTCCCTCTGTGCAGCCGGCCAGTCCCCAGCGTGGCAAAAGCACCATCCCAGCAAGTGAACTGGAAACAGGGTTTGAGAGGGGGAGCTAATTTTGGGCTGGCCAGTGAGGTCTCGGAGAATGGTGCAGCCCGGGCATCTCCCAGCATCTTTTCCCACCCCCCACCCCCCCCAGCTGTTGGCACTGAGCCAGTGGTTTTATGGATTGCCTCAGATCGCAGCACCTTCTCCGTTTTCCCCCCACCCCACCCCCTAAACCTACCCCCCCTGTGGGTCAAGGCAGACTCAGTCACCCAGCCCAGCTCCGCTAACTCAGCTCGGTTTGTGAGTGAGCTCCCAGAAGGAAACTATCAGCAAGAAGACATTGGGCACTCCTGGGTCAGGCTGGGCGCTGACGGGCAGCACCACGCTCGGACAGAACGAGCTGCAGTGGTCGGTGTGAGGCAGAGCGGGAAGGGCTGCATGATCCGGAGGACGCTGCTTACAACATCTTTTATCTGCTAGTACTGACAAGAGGAGGAGCCTCTCACATCGTCAGGGTGCTGTCTGGATTAGAGAGCATGTCTCACGCAGAGAGGTCGAGTGAACCAGGGCTTTTGTCTATGGTGTGAAGGAGGATGAGAGATGACTTTGTAGAGATGGGGTAAAATGTTAAAAGGCATTGATAGAGTGGGCAGCGAGCAACCTTCTCCAAGGGCGGAAATGGCTAATATAAGAGGGCATAATTTTAAGGTGATTGGAGGAAAGTGTCGGGGTAGATTTTTAAAACAGAGGATGGAGGGTGCATGGAATGTACTGCCAGGGGTGGGGCAGGGGCAGGTGCATTAGAGAGATTTAAGTAACTCTTTGATAGGCACATGGATGAAAAGAAAAGGAGGCCTATGTGGGAAGGAAGGGTTAGATTGATCTTGGAGTAGGTTAAAAGGTTGGCACAACATCATGGGCCAAGGGTCCTGTACTGTGCTGTACTGTTCTGTGTTCTGTGCACTAGGTTGATGGCTCTGTGCCTGAGGACCATGCGAGGAGGCGGTAGAAGCCGGAACAGGGGTGTGCGCTGTGCCCTTCCATCTTCATACAAGTAGAGTTGGGGAAGGAGGCTGTTACCTGCGTGGGAGAAGGAAGTTTCCTTCCAAACTGTGATCTTTGGTAAGCCTGAGGCTGACCTGCATGAAGACACCTACCCCAGCTAAAGATTCACCACTAAAGCCAGAGCTGGAGTCATCATCCTCAGACGTCCTCTCCCCTTCCCACCCAGGATCTACCTCCTCTCACTGATGTTCCCTTCCCATTGCTGCCCTGGTCGGGCTGGGGTTAGTGCTTTGGCTCCTGTACCCCATGGCCAGTCCATGCTTGTTGGTGGTGGGGTGGGGGAGGCCTTCTTCTGCTCCCATAGCTCCAACGCCATTTTGATAATA
The DNA here is from genome assembly GCF_963921235.1 of Mobula hypostoma. Classification (NCBI taxonomy): domain Eukaryota; kingdom Metazoa; phylum Chordata; class Chondrichthyes; order Myliobatiformes; family Myliobatidae; genus Mobula; species Mobula hypostoma. The sequence continues at coordinate 24,074,832 of NC_086120.1, read as the reverse complement.
GATATCGAAGAACAGGGTGGAGATCTCCACCCACCACAAGACAATGAGGGGAGCCCATGTAAAGGCAATGGGTGAAGTTGTCAGGCCCATGGCCGCTGTCAGCCTTGCTAGGCTGCCTTTCCCCTGAGCGCCCAGCAGGGCTAGCTCTGGGGTAGCCACTTCCTGCTAGTGGACCCCCCGGAGGCCGCCATGCACGGATGATTCTTTCCAATGTCCCACCCTTTATACCCCATCAGCTCCTCTCCCTTGGCCTGCACCGCCTGGGGTAAGAGATGTCCGAAAATGCCTCAACCCCATCAGCTTCCATCATGTTGGTACCCCCACCTTCACACTGCTGACTTGGAAGAAGGAGGAACCATCACCCAGAACTTCAGTGTCCCTTCCCATGGGAAAGCTTATTCGGAACTCGGACAGAAGCTGGGCCCACACCACCAAGGAGGCTGGACGTGTTTGGAAGGGGGTCCAGACCACCAGGTCCCCCTCAGTGGCCCAGGATGGTAACATAACCTCTTTCCTGTGCCATAGGGTCTGAGGCAGAGTTGTCAAGGACGGGAGGGAGTGCCCAGATGAAAAAAGGCGTAGAGAACAACAAACCATTTTGTCTGAACACTGTGGAATATGATTAGCACGGCCCCAGGGAAGCATTGAGTAAGACATAAGGCATAAAACACTGAGGCAGAATTAGGCCATTCAGCCCATCGAGTCTGCTCCTATGTCAGGTGTGAAGGAGCAAGACAGAAAGAGTAGATGGGATGTGGAGACGGAGACTTCTGTTGTGGAGGTCTCACAGCATCCACTCCCTTTAGGGTAAAGGATGGAGATTTATCTCTCCGTAAAGGGGAGGAAGGCTGTAAGATACAGGGTCCATTTGTCCATGGAGACATTCCGTAACTCCTGTGGCTTTCCTGCTGTCACCATCACGACCACAAACCTGGGGGTGGGGTCCTGAAGGATTCTGTCCTGCAATATGAAGGAAGTATAGATTCTTCCAGTCACAATGGCTGAGAGCTGCGACGCCCGTCAAGGTTGTGACTCAGTTGTTTTTTAGGTTTGCAGGGATGGTTTTGAGGACAAACCAGGGTTTTAAGGGTCAGGCTAAGTTTTGGGAACAGCAATGTGGGGTTTCAGAGGGCAGGCCAGAGTGCTCCATGGGTCAAAGGCGAGCAATCGCTGTGGACAGATGCTGGGCCGGCAAGCTCTGTGGACGAAGACCAGCGAGGATAAGCACTGATGACTTCCCCAGGTCAGTGAGTACCCCTAGAATGTGGGGGCTCCCAGGTCTAGATGTTGTGCAGGCAGCAGCCATGTGGGCCTGTGACCTGCTAGGGCAGTGAGTCAGTGAGTCTGGAATTTGAGGACTGAAATTCGAGGTCCTGTCATCAGCAAGATCGAAATACGAGGTGTGGAATTCAGGTTCCCTTCACCAGTGAGTCTGGAGTTTGTTGATCCGTCATCGGCGGGTCCTGGGGTTGATACCAAAGATTGAATCCCGGATGTCGAAGAGTGGCGTCCGGCAGTCAAAGGCCAATGGATGAGGCCCTGTTTCCACCAAAAAGAAGGCCATGAAATTCACAGAAAGTTTGCACTTCCTGGCTGACAAGCTGGCCTTGGGTGTGTATCGTCTCTAGGGGCAGGTTTTCAGCTCTCTTCCTCAGCTGAGCACACGGTGAGGAGAGCAAGAATGCTGGAAGTGTGGGCTTTCAGTGTCACTGAGCCATTACCCGGTCCTTCGGCCCAAATCGCACTGTTTGAAACCAAAAGCAATTTGGGATTGGGGTGGAAAATTTAAAAAGACAGGTGACTGGAAGCTTAACATCTCCTTTGAGGAATGAGTAGGGGTGTTCTGCAAAGTGGTGACTGTTAATACCCACTCCAGAGGCATATTGGTCTCCCTGGGAAGAGATGGGAAAGACAGAGGTTTAGTGTGAGCCATGTGGGAGCTGCCAATAGGCTGGCCCACTTGTGCCTCATATTTCACTTCCCTCTCATTTGTAATTTCAACAGCTTGTGGCTATGCCTGTGACAACACAGCTCCTTCCTGTCCTTCTGCAGCCGAGACACGCAAATAGTTCTCAGCTCTGTCCCGTCTCTGCTTGCTTTCTTCCCCTCACCTGTACAGCGCATGACATCAAGACAGACTTTTCTTTTACAGTTCACTTCATAAATAGAGACAGTCCCAAGCATCCAACAGCATGGAGTCACTGCTGATTTGTACACAGCAAGACCTCACAGTTGTAAAATCACAAAGCGAGTAGGATTCGTGTTAGGATCGGCTCATAAATATTGGGCCAAGATACTGGAGAAAAATGCCTTGGTCTTCCTCAAAAGATTCCATAAGATCATCCATGTCTAACACTGGTCTGCACTGAAGAACCTTTAATCTGTTCTAACTGAACATGCTTTGTAAATAAAAATAGGCATGTGAATGGCAGAGAGCGTGCTCACTGATTTCTATGTCTACAGCCCTTGGAGAGATTTCTGACAACACATAATTCACAGAGACGTGCATGTGTTTGTATCTAGTCACTATCCTCTTCCTGAGACGGAGTTGAGGTGGCACAACCGCTCCCTTTGTTCGGAAGGTGGAGGGACGAGTCTACAGGCAACGCTGGAGACACAACTGTTGCTGACAGAATCTCAGATGGTGACGGAGAGGCGTGCGGGAGAGAGATAGATCAGCTGGCGGAGAGGCGTCGCAACAACAACCTTGCACTCAATGTCAGTAAGACTGAGGAACTGATTGTGGATTTGAGGAAGGGGAAGTTGAGGGAACACACACCAGTCCTCATTGAGGGGTCGGGGGTGGAAAGGGTGAACGGAAGTTCTCAGAGGACCTGTCCTGGGCCCAACACATTGAAGCAATCATGAAGAACGCAGATAGTAGCCGTACTTCTTTGGGAGTCTGAGGAGATTTGGTTTGTCACCGAAGACTTTGGGCAAAATATCTGCAGATGTACCATCGGGAGCATTCTGACTGGTTGTGTCACCCTCTAGTTTGGAAGGGACACTGCACAGGACCGGAAAGAGTTGCAGAGGGTTGTAGACTCATTGAGCTCTATAATACGCCTTCCCACCATTGAGAACATCTTCCAAAGGCGGTGCCTCAAGGTGGTGACATCATTACAGACCTCCACCGTCCAGGACATGTCCTCATCCTGTTACTATCATCAGGTAAAGTGCAGGAGCCTAAGGACACACACTCAACACTTCAGTTATTTATTTTTATTTACTGAGATACAGCGCGGAATAGACCTTTACGCCGCACAGCAACCCCCGATTTAATCCTAATCATGGGATAATTTACAATGACCAATCAACCTAATAACAGGTACATCTTTAGACTCTGGGAGGAAACCGGAGCACCTGGAGGAAACCCATGAGGACACGGGAAGAACCTATGGCCAGTGGTGGGAATTGAACCTGGTGGCCTGTACTGTAAAGCATTGTGGTAAACATTATGCTACCGTGATCGTCTTCCCCTCCACTATCAGATTTCTGAACAGTCCATGAACCCATGAACACTACATCGATATTTTACTCTCTTTTTGTAAGATAGCTGAGTTGGAGAGAAATGAGGTATTGCTGCATTCTGTGTTTCACGGAGACATGGTTCACTTTGGACACGCCAGATATGTCAGTAAGACCCAAGGGCTTCTCGATACACAGAATGGCCTGGACTGCTGATTTGGAGAAGGCAAAACATGGAGATGTGTGTTTCATGGTAAACTCTTTGTGGTGCTCAGATGCAGGGGTCTTGTTGCACTCTTGTTCCCCTGACCAGGAACATCTGATGATCAAGTGCTGACCATTCTACTTACCAAGAGAGTTCACCTCCGTGCAGTTTACACATTGCCAAAGTAGATGTTAATCAGGCACTTGAGATATTGAATGCTGCCATCACCAAACAAAACAACCTACCCCGACCCCTTTCAGATCGTAGTCTGGGATTTCAACCAGGTTCGCCTGAAGATATCTCTGCCCAATTATTATCAACACATAACTTGCAGTACCAGGGATCGCAATACTTAGTACTTACATTCGGAATGCCTACCATTCCGTGCATAGACACCATTTTGGGAAATCTGATCTCTTGGCTGTTCTTCTCCTACCTGCATACAGGCAGAGGCTAAAGAGCAAGGTTCCAGTGATAAGGACAACAAAGTGGTGGTCTGGGGAGGCTGGGGAGCAACTGTAGGACTAGGTCATGTTCAAGGGCTCAGAGAGGATCTGATCTGAACGAATACACCACAGTTGTCATGGACTTTATAAAAACAGTCGTAGATGAGTGTGTCCCCACAAAGTCATTCAGAATCTTCCCTGACCAGAAGCCTTGGACGAACCTTGAGATCCGCAGTCTTCTGAGGCTAGATCAGTGGATACAAGAAGTCCAGGTATGGTCTCCGGAAAGCCCTCTCACGTGTGAAGTGCCATTTGCAGTCCAAACAAATCCTCTAGGGATGCTTGACAGTCATGGCAGGGCTTGAATACTATTATCACTTTCAAAGTGAAACCAAGCGACATAGGTGACAACAAGGTTTCACTCCCAGGTGAGCTCAAAGCCTTTTATGTTCGCTTTGACCATCAAAACATGGAGGAACCTTCACAGACTCCCACAGCTGCCAGTGGCCCTGTGATTTCAATCTCTGAGGTTGATGTGAGTGTATCTTTCAGGAGGGTGAACCCACAGAAAGCATCTGGCCCAGACAGGGTACCTGGCCGAGTACTAAAGACCTGTACTGATCAACTGACTGGAGTGTTCACTGAGATCTTTAAACTCTCACTTCGGCAGTCTGAGCCACTTTCTTCAAGCAGGCTTCAATTACCCCAGTGCCTAAGGAGAACATGGCAACCTGACTCAATGACACAATGACTACCGTCCAGTAGCTCTTACATCCACTGTGATGAAATGCTTTGAGAGGTTGGTGATGACATAGATCAACTCCTACCAGACAAGCAACCTGGATCCGCTCCAGTTTGCCTACAACAGGTCCACAGCAAACGCCATTTCATTGGCTCTTCACTCAACCCTGGAACATCTGAACAGTGAGGGTGCAAACATCCACATTCAATACTATCATCCCCTCAAAACTAATCAATAAACTTCAAGGCCTTGGCCTCAATACCTCCTTGTGCAATTGGATCCTGGACTTGTTCTCTTGCAGAACCCAGTCAGTTTGGATTGGCAACAACATCTCCTCCATGTTCTCCATCAAAACAGATGCACCACAGGGCTGTGTGCTTAGCCCCCTGCTCTACTTGCTTTATACTTATGACTGTGGCTAAGCACAGCTCCAATGCTATATTCAAGTTTGCTGACGACACCGCTGTGGGTGGCCAAATCAAAGGTGGTGATGGATTGGCATATAGGACGGAGTTTGAAAATCTGGCTGAGTGGTACAGCAACAACAACCTCTCACTCAATCTCAGCCAGGCCAGCGAGATGATTATTGACTTCAGGAGGAGGAAACCAGAAGTCCATGAGACAGTCCTCATTGGGGGAGATCAGAAGTGGAGAGGGTCAGCAACATTAGATTCCTCTGTGTTATAGGCGAGCACCGGCTGCCTATCTTTTGATTGCTGGGGGTTGCACTGCAACCTGAGAGGGGACAGCTTGCCACTGTGCCTGGAAAATGCTACCCAGGTTTTCTGTGTTTTGGAGATGGACTTGGACTATAGACTTCATTTTTCTGTCTTAGAGTTTTTTTTATATTCTGTGCTTTTTGCTTGATCTTTCTTTTTTTTTGTACAGGGGTGGGGGATTTGGGGGCCGATATGCCTGTTCTATTTTTGTTTGCTTTTTTGTGTGTGTGGGGGGGGGGTGCAATTTGAGGATTGATGATTGTGCTGCTGTTCATTTTCTTTCTTGGTTTCATGGCTGTCCGGTGATGGAGAATGTCAGAGATGTGCACTTTGATATTAAATAAACCTTTGAACTTTGCTATTATTTTAGAGAATCAGCAAGTGCCTTTACAAAGAAAGTACGGCAACACCTCTACTTCCTTAGAAGTTTGCAAAGGTTTGGCATGACATTTAAAACTTTGACAAAATTCTATAGATGTGTAGTGGAGAGTACTCTGTGTTTGCCCACAAGAAAACAAATCTCAGGGTTGCATATGGTGAAATATGTGTACACTGATATTAAATTTACTTTTCATATTGAACTTTATTTATTTTTAATTTTATTTCTTACTGTAGCTTATAGTAATTACAGTATTGTCCCTTACTGCTGCTGCAAAACAACTAATTTGACAACATAGGTCAGTGATAATAAATTTACCTCTGATTCTGATAGCAGCTGAACTTGACTCAGTATTACCCAGATCCCCTCCCCACAAGTCTCTAGGCTCACTGTCTGAGCAAGAGTGAGATCCTTCTAATGTAACTATTGACCTTTGTATCATAATAGCATTAGTAGGACTAATTAAGAGCAGTAAAGTTAATAAACAATAGGAGAAAGCTATTTGACCTATCATGTATGTTGTGCTGGATCTTGGAAGCAGCTCTCCAATTAATCCCACTCCCTCGCAACCCTGAATATTCAATAGATTCTCCAGTTCCCTCCTAAATGTTCCTCTTAGCTCTGGTTCCACCACCCTCTCCAGCAGCACATCCCAGTTCACACCAACATATTTAAACCGAAATCTTTGTGTCCCATCCTCCTACATTGGAAACAGTTTCTCCTGTTTCACTGTACCGTCAAGCTTTTGAAAACTCAATTAAATCTCCTCTTAACTTCTGTCTGCTTCAAGGAGAGTGTTACGTTGTCCATGTAACAGAATCTTTCATCCCTTATTCTGGTTCTAGGGCTTCACCATGTTATCTCCAAGACTTTAACATACTTCTAGAGCAGGGGCTCTTAACTGGGGTCTACGGACCCCTTGTGAGCCCATGGATAGATACCAGGTTGTCCATGAACTTGGGTGGGAAAAAATTTACATCTTTATTTTCACTAACCTCTAACTGAAATTTAGCATTCCCTTCAATGAAGAATGCAGGCAGCAAACCACCACAGCAGCAACAGCTGTGACTTTGTCACCAATAGAAATCACAGATAATTTCATATCACATTACAGTTGTTACAAATATCTCAAAATATCATTTACAAGCTATTTCTTATCTAACATGTTAATAAAGAAGCACATATGTTACTATATCACATTTTTAAAAATATTTTGATAACTATTTCAATATAATTGGATTCCTTTGTAATCCAATGCATTTTATTTTATATTTTTAAATACATTACTCTGAGAAGGGACCGATAGGCTTCACTGGACTGCCAACGGGGTCCTTGGCATAAAAGAGTTAAGAACCCCTATTGTAAAGAGAAGCACCCAAAACTGAACCTGATTTGATAGCTGAGTATTATCAGAGTAATTGTAAATGTTTAGCACCATCTCATTACCTTTGTTCTTCATTAACAAAGCAGAACATGTAGAAATGTTTGAAAAAGCCCCTGTGAATGTTCTGCCATCTGCTTTAATATGTAACCCCTATCTCACGATTTTCGTAACACACTCAAAATACTGGAGGATCTCAGCAGGCCAGGCAGCATCTATGGAACAGTAACCAGTTGACGCTTCGGGCCGAGGCCCTTCGGCAGGACTGGAGGGAAAAAGAGGAGGTGTCAGAGTAAGAAGGTGGGGGGAGGGGAGGAAGAACCACAGGGTGCTGGGTGAAACCGGGAGCAGCGGGAGGGGGGAAGTAAAGGGCTGGGAAGTCGATTGGTTAAAGAGATACAGGGCCGAAGAAGGGGGAATCTAATAGGAGAGGATAGAAGGGCATGGAAGAAAGAAGAAGGGGTAGGAGCACCAGAGGGAGGTGATAAGGTGAGAGAGGGAAATGGGAATGGGAATGTGGAATGGTGAAGGTGAGGGGGAGGGTTGGCGTTACCTGAAGTTTGAGAAATCGACGTTTATGCCATCAGGTTGAAGGCTACCCAGACAGAATATAAGGTGTTGCTCCTCCAACCTGAGTGTAGCCTCATTGTGACAGTAGAGGAGGCCATGGATTGGCATGTTGGAATGGGAATAGAAAATGGAATTAAAATGGGTGGCCACTGGGAGATCCCGCTTGTTTTGGCGGACGGAGCATAGATGCATGGTGAAGTGGTCTCCTAAGCTACATCGGGTCTCATCGATACACACGAGGCCGCACCAGGAGCACCAGATACAGTAGGTGACCCCAACAGGCTCACAGGTGAAATGTCGCCTCACCTGGAAGGACTGTTTGGCGCCCTGAATGGTAATGAGGGAGGAGGTGTAGCACTTGTTCAGTGGGGAGTGATGAATGGACAAGGGGGTCATGTAGGGAGTGATCCCTGTGGAAAGCAGAAAGTGTGTGTGGGGGGGTGAGGGACAGATGCACTTGATGGTGGGATCCCTTTGGAGATGGCAGAAGTTATGGAGAATTATGTGCTGGACACGGAGGCTCGAGGGCATCACCATTTTGCTCTTTTTGCACTAATATATACGTCTTGTTGTAACTTCTAGTATATTTTATATATTGCACTGTACTGCGGCCACAAAACAACAAATTTCATAAGATGTCAGAGATAATAAACCTAATTTGGATACTTATTCTGATAGAGTACAAGTAAACTTCCTGCTCCCCTCCCCCTCAGTCCTCTATGCCAGCACTCCTTTAAACTTGGACCATTAATTGACATTGCCTCTCGTCAGCTTTTCAACCTGCAGCAAACATTCATTTAAGGTAAACCACTAACTAATAATTGTCTTTGATATATTTGCCTTATGGCTAACTCATCATTGCTAACCCTTAACATCAGTTGGATTAGTGACTCTGGCCACAGATTTTCTGAGAGTATCAGCCATCTCTAGTGAGTCTGTAGAATTCCACCGCTGCAGAATTCACTTGTGGCCCACAGATGGAGCGTATATTCTGATAAGCCCAAAGGAAGCTGGGACCGCAATATAAGATAGTCTTCAATATCATACGTAAGGAATACTTCAGAAAGTTCTCCATCGCATTCGAGGAAAGGTGGAAGGTGTCCCAAGTCAGCTTGAGTTTATTATCGTGTGCTGTGAGGTATAATACTCGCAGCAACATTACAGGCATTAAGGTGGAGACAGATTAGAGTATGCAAATTGTACAGAAATTATAGAAGTCAGTGAAGGCAGAGAAAAGAACTGTGTGAAAACAAGATATTAGTGTTAAAAAAACATACACACAGAGGGAAGACCATTGTAGTGCCACAGGCGTTGAGGTGGTATTAGTGTTTTGTAGGTCAATTCAAGAGCTTGATGGATGAAACAAAGTAGGTGCTCCCGAATTTGGTGGTGAGGATCTTCCAGGTTCCTTATCTCCTGCCTGTAGCAGTGAGGTGAGGGTATGGCCCAGATGGTAGGGATCCTTGAAGATAGATCAGGTAACATCTCTTGCAGATGCTGTCAATGGTAGGGAGAGTTGTGCCCAGGAAGGACCAGGCTATGTGCATCACCTCCTGAACTCCTGTGTGTTGGAGTTGCCATACCAAGCCAGGATCCTTCCCTACAGAGCATCGGTGGAGCGTACCTCACAACACGACTCGGCAAGCCTTCACGTGAAGGTGGCAATGGCACGTGACATGATATTGGTACACTGTCAGGTGGCATGGATTAGCATAACACTTTACAGTGCCAGTGATCAGGAGTTCGATTCCTGGTGCCGTCTGTAAGGACTTTGTACCTTCTTCCTGTGACCGCGTGGGTTTCCTCCACGTGCCCCGGTTTCCTCTCATTCCAAAGACATTCAGGTTAGGATTAGTAAATTGTGGGCTTGCTATGTTGGCACCAGAAGCGTGGTGACACTTGCTGGCTGCCCTTAGATTGTGTTGGTCGTTGATGCAATTGATGCATTTCACTATATGTTTCGATGTTCATACGGTAAACAAAGCTAATCTTTTTCTCTTCTTACTGGTAATTGGTTAGGTTACTGGACTAGTTATCCAGACCTCTGGACGGCTGATTTAGAGACCTGAGTTCAAATCTCAGCACACAGCTGGGAATTTTATTTTTTTGAGGTACAGGCTCTTCAGGCCCAGTGAACCGTGCTGCCCAGCAACCCTAGCCTAACCACAGGACAATTAACCCCAACTTGATCACAGGACCAACAGGCACTTCTCCGGACGGTGGGGGGAAACCAGAGCACCAGGAGGAAACCAGCGCATTCACGGTGAGGACGCACAAACTCCTGACAGAGGGCGCCGGAACTGAATTCTGAACTTCAACGCCCCGAGCTGCAATAGCGTCACGCTGACTGCTACGCTACTGTCGCACCAAGTAAATCCAGGAGTCTGGAGTAATGTACTGGGGACAGGAAGTCTATCAGGATGAGGGACGATTAATAAGCACTGGCCTGGCCAGCGCAGCCCATGCCGCGTGCAAAACAACATGGGGAAGTCCGAGCCGGTGATGATGGAAGCAGGACAGGAGGGGCAGCGAACAGGAGGGGGTGCTGATGGAGGAAGAGACATGGTGGGAGGAGAATGGAGCAGGAACACCAATAAGCCTGGTTCCATGGTAGCACGAGGGCGACACTGTAGCGTAGTGGTTAGCATAATGCTGTCTCAGCGCCAGAGACCCCGGTTCAAATCCTGTCACTGTCTGGAAAAAGTTTGTACGTCCTCTCCGTGACTGCTTGGGTTTCCTCTGGGTGCTCTGGTTTCCCAGCGACCTACTGATTATTCGGCTAATGGGCAGCGCAGGCTCACTGGGCCTGTTACCGTGCTGTATCTCTAAGAAGTAATATTAAAATAGTTCACCCAATTTAAAGGAAAGTGAAACTGGAACTGTTTTGACTGTAACAAGCGGCAGATTAATCCCCGTGGGACAGATGAATCTCATATCCTGCCTCACAACTGCTGTGGTTGGCGTGGTCTGCAGAGCATTGGCATCCGGGACTGGCCGTCCTATGAAAGCTTTCATGCAAAGACTGCAGCATTCGAGGGGGAGGTTTGAAAGACACTGTGCCCTGCGATGCTTCTAAACATGGCCTTCCATCTGTACGCACTGCCCCTAATTCCGTTCTCTCCAACCAGCAGACGTACTTTGGCTCAGAAATTTTGAGTAATAACAGAACCAGATGGTTAACACAAAAACCATCAAAATACGTAATAAAACAAACAATAAATCCAAGATGATAAATGCAGAAAATGGCAAGAGAGATCAGAAACGGTCCAACACATTACAGGAGCCTGCAGCAGTTTGATTCAATCTGATTACTTACACAGGCACAGTCAAGTGGCAAACATTGTTCACCAGAATCTTGCTTTATAATACAAACTCATAAAAGACACCATTCCTTGCCATAAATACACGCCTGACCCAGTTTTAGGGTCAGAGTCCCACAAATTATATTTTGACTGATCCATTATTACAGAAAGGACAATCCATAATAACCGTCCAGATATAATATTACAGGATAAACAGGCAAGAATAAAGTTTTTTAATAGATATAACTATTCCAAACATACATAACATACAGAAATCAATGAGTGAAAATCACCAGAAATATGCTGAATTAAAAGAGGAAATTGAAAGACTATGGAACATGAACAGGGTATACATTGTCCCAATAGTAATATCAACAACTGGTATCATCCCAAAATCACTACACAATAGCATTAAACAATTAGGCCTATACAGAAATAAGCCACAATTTCACAGAAAGCCACAATATTAAACACCTCTGGAATAGTCTGAAAGTTCCCAGGAATTGAGAAATGAGTATGCTTGGCTATGCTCAGGTTTTACCAGCTTGAGCTGAGAAAAAATTTCTATAATAATAATAATGACTTATTTACAGAGCACTTTTCATACAGATGATGTAGTTCAAAGTGCTTTTACAATGGGATGATAGTACAAACATGAAAATAAAAGACAAAAAGATGTTAGTTAACAGCAAGGTTTTGAGCTGGTGTTTAAAAGTGTCAACTGAGTCTGCTTCGTTTATAGCTTTAGGTATTGAGTTCCACCATTTAGGAGTGTAGTTAAAGAAAAGCTGGCCTGCCAAGTTTCTTTTGAGGGAGATTGTTTGAATTTAAGAGACTTGTGGAAGAAGACCAGAGAACTCAAGCGGGATTATAAAAAGAAAGCGATTCTGTGATATGCTCCGGTCCCAGACCATTGAGAACTTTGAAAGTAAGTAAAAGAACTGTAAAATCATTTCTAAAAAGGTGGCCACAGGCTTTTTCCTCTCAGGTTGTGTGAGACTGGACCTAGAGGTCACAGGTTTAAGGTCAAAGGTGAAATACTTGAGGGGAATCTGTGGGGGAGTTTCTTCACTGGGGGTGGTGTGAACGTGGATTGATCTGCCAGTGGAGGTGGTAGAGGCGAGTCGGTTGTGACATTTAAGAGGAGTTTGGATAAGTATATGGATGCGAGGAATATGGTCCAGGTGCAGGTAGGTGGGACTAGCTTGTAAACCAGGCCAGCAGAGACCGAAGGGCTTGTTTTTGCGCTGTGATCCCGTGACTCTACACACTCAGATACTCTATCTGAGCCCCTGGTGCAGTGATTCCGTCCTGGACCTGCCCAAGTGTTCCTGACTGGGTCTGGGACCACAGTCATTCCTCCTCGGGTCCCACGCACACAAGGGCTTTCCTACACGGGCTCTGCCACTGCAGCCTGCATGAATGAAACCAGGTACATGCTGGGCTCAGGGAACACAGTGAAGAGTGGCTGGGGGTGGGGGGATAATGGGGTCATTTGATGGATAAAGAGACTGGGAAGAGATTCCCAGAAGCATGGGGCACGAGTTGGGGAAGCGGGGTAGGAGGTGGCAGGACTGACAGACCGTGCAACCCTGATAATCAGGGGAGATTTGGCACCAGTAGTGTGGGAGACTTGGGTGGTAAGGGGATGGTTGAATGATTGAGGTAGACAGGGGCTGATCGGTGAAGGTTGACCAGTTAACGGGTGGGCAGGAGCCAGTAGATGTTCGGGAGGGGTGGGGTTGATTGGAAGCTGGGGTGGGAATCACTAGTCTCAACGAAGTTGTCAGATCAGTTGGGGGGGGAGGGGTTGTTGGTGGCTAGGGTGGGGGAGACCCACCCTGGAGATGGTTGGCCTGACCAAGTGATCCTGGAAGAGGGACTGGAATCTCAGGGGGTCTGCCTTCTCTGAGCACCATTAACACTGACAAAAATAGTGTCTGGTGGTGAACAATGGAGGCCATTGTAGGATGTGGGGTGTGGGGGGGGTCCACCCACTGCACAGAGAATGCAGTGTCCCGTAAAGGACGCGGCTTTCAATTATGTTTAACTTCTCAGTAACACTGGCTTTTACATAAAAAATAAAACCCTGCTGACACGTAAACAATTCTCCAGGCCTCTCTCCTAATCTTGAAAACTTCTAAATTGGGGGTGGGGGGAGATACAGTACTCAGGAACTAGGACTCTGTGTGAGCAGACGTGTGTGTGTGTGTGTGTGTGTTTCGTGTGTTTCTGTGTGTTTGTGTGTGTGTGTATGTGTGTTTCTGTGTGTGTGTGTGTGTTTGTGTTTCTGTGTGTGTGTGTGTGTGTGTTTCTCTGTGTGTGTGTGTGTATGTGTGTGTGTGTTTCTGTGTGTGTGTGTGTGTGTTTCTCTGTGTGTGTGTGTTTGTGTGTGTGGGTGTGTTTGTTTCTCTCTCAGTATTGTTCTTTCTCTTAGTGGCTCTCTCGTCTCTTTCTCTGCCTGTCTCTCTCGCTCTCCTTATTCTTTCTTTCTCATCTCTCTCTCTCTTGTCTGTGTCTGTGTCTGACTCTTTCTCGGCCTCTCTTGTCCTCTCTCTGTATCTCTGCCTCTGCCGGAGCTGAGGAAATCCCCCTCCATCAGCAGCCTGCAGCCCGCAGCCTTGCAGCGAGCTCCGACAATATCTCTTGTTTTGATCTAAGTGAGCGTGACACCAGCGGTCCGCTGCGTCCAATCACCAACGGCGCAGCCGGCCGCCAGCCTACACGCAATTGGTCAAGACTCCAAATAGCCCTGTTGCTAAGCTGATCTTCTCCGCTTCCCATTGGGCAAGAGCGCAGTCGGGCTACGTTCCGATTGGCCCCGGGTGGTCTGTCTGTTTGCGACCGCAGGAGCGCTGCAAATCTCCGAGGGCTGATTTGACCAGTTTCCGGGCACCTGCTCTTTGTAAAAGGGGTGAAATAACTTTCTGCAGTGCATCTAGTTCTGCGGTTTCAGCTTTATTCCAGTGTACCCTAGCACTTGCTGTTCAGGAGCTGCAGCCGGAAATTCCCTCCCCCTCCGCCCTAGACTCCTAAATCTAGCCGTGTTGTCGGGCTGTTAACCCTTTGTGAAGCACAGTGAGAATTTCCAAAGACCCAACTCACACGGGGAGCAAGGTCAGAGTTGTTGGACGGAGGCAAGCCTCACATCAGCATGGCATGTGAGCCATGGGTCCAGAATAACTTGATTAAAGTCCTGTAGGCTCTTGAGTTTATTGAACCGAAACAAGCCCTTCTGCCCGCTGGGTTCATGCAGACCACCAAGCACCCTTCTGCTTTAATTTGGCTCTAAACCTATTTTATTCCCTCTATGTTCCCTTCAAGACCCCCCCCCCACCCCTCACACACACATTCTACCACTCTCCCTCACACTGGGACAATCAACAGCAGCCAAATAAATGAACGACCAGCGCGCTCGAGAAGTGGGAGGACGTGTGAACTCCACAAAAACAGCACTGGAGGTGGGGATTGAACCCAGGTCTCTGGGGCTGTGAGGCAGCAGCTCTGGTGGTCCCCCCCCCCCCCCGACGTGGGACTCAGGAGGGATGGGCCGAGAGGTGGGACACTTCTCGCTTGGTCTCAGCGTTCTCCCGACCCAATGCCCTGCCCTGCCCTGCCCTGCCCTAGATTCTCCTCCACTGCGAGTGGAGGCTGCAGACTCCACGCTGCAGTCCAGACTGTGACTATGAGATGACTTTTCTCGTGGGCTACGCGATTGATGGCGTCTGTGGCAGATTATAAAATCTGAGAAGCAGTTCCTGTTGTGAGTAACCCTTCCAACCCAGCGCCCCCCCCCCCCACCCTGGGCTGATGCATTCCCTATTTCATACTCCTTTCACAGCATCCCAGAGAACTTCCACCACGCCCCACTCCAGCTGATGTTCAAAGCCTCTTCCCTCACCCCCCCCCCCCCAGGGAGCATCATCCTCCTCCCCATCACATGAAAGTTGTTGGATTCGGGGGTGTTGCTGATTGTTCCGAGTGAGCCGCAAAACCCTTGCCCCGTCCCGCTCAGTAGCTCAAGGGGAAGTGACGAGGTGGTACACCTGGGCCTCGTGGACCAAGACACAGTAAAAAGTTGGCCTTGCATACGGTTTATGCAGATCAAATCACTACACAGTGCATTGAGCCAGAACAAGGTGAAGCACTAACAATGCGGAACAAAGTGTAAAAACTACTGAAGAGTGCAGTGAGGGTAAATGATAACATGTAAGATCATGACAAGATAGATTGTGAGGCTAAGTGTCCATCTTATCACCCAATAGGTCTATTCAGGAGTCTGATAACAGCGGGATATATGTCATCTTTGAGCCTGGTGGTAGACGGTTCAGGGCTTTGAGAAGGGAGAAGAGATGTGTGAGTGGGCTGTTGGATTATTCTGACTGTGTTGGCGAGGTGGTGAGCAGAAATCCCAAAGTCAATAGAGGGGAGGCCGGTTTCGGCGATGTGCCGAGCTGTACCCACAACTCTCGGCAGCCTCTCGTGGTCACGTGCAGGACAGTCTCCAGACCAAATTGTTCATGCAGCCAGACAGAACGTATCCTGCAGTGCGGCGATAAAAATTGGCGGGAGTCCACGGGCTCACGCCGAGTTTCTTCGGCCTGCTGAGGCAGTAGGGGTGTAGGTGAGCTTTCTTGGCTGTGACATCCACGTGGTTGGAGCAGGACAGGCTCTGGGTGATGTTTAGACGCCAATATCTTGGGCCTCCGCTGAGCAGTGCCTCACTGTGGCAGGATTTTATTACTGAGCTACAGCAAGGAACAGACCCTTTCAGCCCTTCGAGCCGTGCTGCCCAGTAATCCTCCGATTTGACCCCCAGCCTAATCACGGGATGACTTACACTGACCGATTAACCTACCAACAGGTATGTCTTTGGACTGTGGGAGGAAACCCACGTGGTCACGGGGAGAATGTACAAACTCCTTACAGACAGTGGCAGGAATTGGACCCCAGTCGCCTGTACTCTAAAGCGTTGTGCTAACTCTATCGTTTCAGCCACACAGCCTCTAGTCATTCACTTGACCAGTTGAGACGGTGTGACTGCCGGCAATGGCCGGGTTTGGGCCTGGCGCTCTGGCTCCATCCATTTTGAGGGTTGCTTGATTCCTTCGGTGGGGGAGTTGTTACTCTCTCCACAACGGACTCTGACCTCCACGGCCAACATCCTGCTGTCTTCATCCGCCAGCACCTTTTGTGGGAATCCGATGAGTGTTGGCATCGGGCACCTTAACCCGGCGTTTGCTTCATCCCGCAGCGCCAGCTGTGCTTCCCAGAAGTGGCCCACTGGGCACTCGCATTCCACGCCGGCGAGCCGGGCTTCTTACCTGTCTAAATTTTGACGTGTGTCAATACCTCGAGCCCCAGGACATCCTTCAGATTCCTGAGGCAACTGGGGGTTCCCATTTTAAGAATGAAAGGAAAAGATCCCCTTTCATAGCCTAAGGCCACAATCACATTTTGCACCAGTGAAGCAGTCATCTGGTAAACAGTTACAGCAGGTTGCATCAGGTTAAATGGGACTGTGTAAACCGCAATGTTAAATGACGTTAGGCCTCTGTGTCACCACAGTACAGTAAAGCCATACAGCAACAAAACAGGTCCTGCAGCCCACTGAAACTTCACCAACCATCAGGCACCCATTTACACTGATCCTGCACCAATCACATTTTATTCTTTTCATATACTCCTCAACGGCCCCAGATTTTACACCGGGGCAATTTAACCCAACAACCGCCCCAACTGCATTTCAACACCATGTGACTCAGCACGTCGGAGTTATGCAGTGATGCTAGGCTGATGTGTTAAGCACAATGCGTATATCCAGTAACAAATGACTAGTGTTTCAATTGGGCATGCACAGCTATAAAAGGCTTACATATAAACACAACTCTCAGCTCATGTTGCTTGGGGGGAGGTGGCGTCAAGTTCAGAACTTTTTTAAGCAGAAGTTACCCGAGCAAATTTCTTCTAAGACTTTGCATGTCAGCATTAAAACTTTCCTTTTCAGTTTCCTCTTTCTCTTTGCTCCGTCTCGGAGGGAGGAGCTGTGTCAGCCTGACTGAGAGAATGATGAGCTGAGTTCCTTAACCATTTGCTCGTGCTAAGCAGGTTCAGGGGATGGTATAATGCATGATGTGCTGTAAAGACAGGGAAAGCCTGCGCTGTGCAGACCCTGGACCCTGTCAAAGACTCATAAGGCACTCCCCCCAGTGTTGTCAGTATTGTCTATTGCCTAGGTGTCTGGGTATGTGTTGTGCAGGGATCACGATTTGCGTTGGACAGGGATGAGGGTCTGAGTTCGCAATGTTGGACAAGCATGCGGTGAAGATTCTGCACAATGTTGCCATCTGCTGACCAGTCTCTGCCAGGGCACTGGTTCTTTACAGTGACTTGCACAGGAATGAGCGGGGGTGAGAGAGTCTCCAACTGATCTATGTCAACCAATGGAGTAGTTAGCATTGTTTGCTTTTTGAAGCAGGTAATTTCACTTAGTGCTGCAGGGCTGCTTTTCAGACACACTATCGTTATTAATTACCCTACTGGTTAACAGAAGGCTCGCTCCTCCACTGCCTTTCTTGTCCCTTCCAGCAGACGCCAAAACACTAGGCAATTACTGAAGCACTTTAATTCTGCTCTGGTCACTGTTGCACTGTGGGAAACAAGGCAGTCAATCTTTCCATCGCAGGATCCCACACACCATGTGGTTTGAACCATAGACCTTTTGGGTTAAAAGATCAGGGAGCCACCACCTTATAAGATATAGGTTGGCCAGAGATTCGTTTTAGCGAGGGTGATTGAGGTTAGGTATTGACCACAATGTGGGAACTTTGACATCTACCTGACAGGGCCTCAGGTAGGTCGGCTGACAGACAGATCTGACAGGACCTCCAGCCGCGAAGCACTCTCTCAGACTCATACTGGACACTCAGCCAAGACTATGGGTTTAAACTTGTGGAATGAAGTTTGAACTGTAGACCCTTTGGACTGGTGGGGGGGGGGTATGGAGAGTCAGTGAGCTAATTGTTATTCCTTCTCGCACCTTATGGCACATCAGGCGGCATTTTTGCCGTTTCCATAGCATTCCACTGTTTTTTACGAGGCCGAGTTGCTAGCTCAGCACTCAACTCAGCACAGATGGAAATCGTGGAAGGAACTAGCCAGATTCGAACCCAGGACCACTCATCTCAAAGTCTGGTGCTGATGTCACTACACCACCGGTCAGCTCGCGAGCTACAATCTCAACTTCCACAAATAATTACACATCGAGGTAAATGTAAACTTTTGAGGATAGTTTTGAGGTCCTCACCTCTGAGCACATCACTTCTGTCAATATGTTACATTCAAGATGTACTTACAACCCAGAGAGTGCAACAAATGTTCACCAGATTGTTTCCTGTGAGGATCACATCTACAAGGTGCGTTGTTGCAAGAAGACAGCATCCATCATCAAAGATCCCGGCCATGCTCTCTTCTCGCTGCTGCCATCAGAAAGGAGATACAGGAGCCTTGGGTTCCACACCACCAGGTTCAGGAACAGTTATTACTCCTCAACCAGCAGGCTTCTGAACCAGATAGATAACTTCACTCACCCCAATACTGAGGTCACAACTGACTGCACAACCTATGGACTCACTTTCAAGAACTCTACAACTTTGGTTCTCAATATTATTTATTACTTATGTATCTATTATTATTGTTTTGCTTTTCTTTTTGTATTTGCGCAGTTTGTTGCTTTTGCACATTAATTGTCTGCCACTCTGTGTGTAGTTTCTTCGTTGATTCCATTGTGTTTCTTTGCATTTATTATGAATGCCCACAAGAAAATGGATCTCAGGATTGCATATGGTGGTATATATATACTTTGAACTTCTGAATTTTGAGATGGGTCTGTATTCTCTTGAATTTACATGAGAGAAGATCTCATTGAAAGGTATAACATTTTTTACAGGTGACTGACATGGCAGATGCAAAGATAACATTTCCCTAGCTGGGGTGTCCAGTCTCAACATAACGTGTCGGCCACAAATGACGATTAGAAGAAATTTCTTCCCTTAGTTAGTAATGAACCTGTGGAATTCTCATCCCAGAGGACAGTGGAGCTTCAGCTGCTGCGTACCCTCGAGAAAGAGATCAGTGAATTTCTTGGCTTTTAGAGGAATCAGACTACAAGGGTTTAGTGCACTAATATGGTGCTAAGATAAATGACCGGCCATGACTTTTGTGCACTAAACCCATGACGTTTGATTCCTTTAACTATCCAAAAACCTGTTGATCTCTATTGATATGTGATGTGGAGGAGGCACAAGAGGTCATCTGTTTGTTTAGTTCCCAAGGCCAATCCTGGAGTCTCAAGCAGGTAATCTAGGCTGATGTATTTTGGTGTGGCAGTGAGGGTATGCTGCAGCACTGAAGATGCCTCCTTCCAGATCAGCAGTTCGTCCGAAACCCTGCGGCGTTCAAGATCCAGCAGAGAAGATATATTTTAATCCAGGGGATCTAGAAGATCTAGCACACACAAAATGCTGGAGAAACTCAGCAGATCGGGCAGCATCTATGGAGAGAGGAATAAACAGTACAAGTTTCTGGACAAGACTCTTCATCAGCACTGGAAAGGAAAGGGGGAGAAGTCAGACTACGAAGGTGGCGGTCTAAAAATCACCTTTACATGTAGACGATCGAAGTCACAAGCAGCTACCCTAAGAGATCTAGGTCAATATTTATTCCAGTAAAGTTCATTATTTAGTCATTAACATATTGCTTCATGTCGTGTACAAATCAACAAACCCATTTCCGGAAAACAATATCAACTATAATTCAGAAAGACATTTTATTGGCTGAAAATCTTTGTGGGTTCTCCTCCGATCTTAACAAAGAGACGAGAAATGCAATTTCTGCCTGGATTTCCAGACTAAATCCTGCTTTACGCCATGAGAGCTGGGGCAGGTGGGCCACAGGATGTTGGAGAGAGCAAGTGACCATATCAATTGCCTGTAAGA
Organism: Mobula hypostoma; assembly: GCF_963921235.1. Taxonomy (NCBI): domain Eukaryota; kingdom Metazoa; phylum Chordata; class Chondrichthyes; order Myliobatiformes; family Myliobatidae; genus Mobula; species Mobula hypostoma. Next base: position 24,054,624 of record NC_086120.1, on the reverse strand, counting down.
TTGATTGTCTGTAAGGAGTTTGTACATTCTCCCTGTGACCATATGGGTTTCCTCTGGGTGCTGCTGTTTCCTCCCACATTCCAAAGCTGTACAGGTTAGGGTTAGTACATTGTGGGCGTGATATGTCGGCTATGCCAGTGCTGAAAATATTGCGATACATGTGGGCTGCTGTCAGCACATGTTGGTCTTTGACACAAATGACGTATTTCACTGTACGTTTCAGTATTTAGATTAGATTAAATTAGATTATGAGGACACGCAATCCTCTTTTATTGTCATTTAGTAATGCATGCATTAAGAAATGATACAATGTTCCTCCAGTGTGATATCACAGAAACACAAGACAGACCAAGACTGAAAAGCTGACAAAAAACACATAATTATAGCATATAGTTGCAACAGTGCAAAACAATACCGTAATTAGATAGAAGAACAGACCATGGGCACGGTAAAAAAAAGTCTCAAAGTCTCTCGAAAGTCCCAACATCTCACGCAGGTGGTTGAAGGAAGAAAACTCTCCCTGCCATGAGCTTCCAGCGCCGCAAAGTTGCCGATGCTGCACCCTGGAAGCACCCGACCACAGTCCGACTCCGAGTCCGTCCGAAAACTCCAAGCCTCCGCCCAGCTCTCCGACACCGAGCACCGAGCACCATCTCTGCCGAGCACTTCGACCCCGGCCCCGGCAACAGGCGATATGCAAAGCTGAGGATTTGGGGCCTTCCCCTCCGGAGATTCTCAATCGCACAGTAGCAGTGGCAACGAAACGGGTATTTCAGAAGTTTCTCCAGATGTTCCTCGGTGCTTCTCATGTCCATCTCCATCAAATCAGGATGGTGCACGGCCCCTATTTAACAAATACGATATAATTTCACCGGAGAGGCCGTGCGCGCTGCGTCGCGTCACCATCTTCTCCTCCCTCCTCCTTTGATGCATATGTGACAAATAAGGCTAATCTTGAAATCTTTTCAGTTCCCTGCTGTACAGACCAGGCCTAACTGACACATCGGAAGAGGCCCTAGCTCGCCATTGACCCCGGTTCCCACCCTCCTCTCTGAGCCGCAGTCGGGAAGGTGCTTGGACCGTATTGGGTTTGCTGGGGTGGTGAGGATGAAGGTGGGACAGTGCTCCAGTTGTCTTCAGGATCTCATGAACAGGATTGGGCAGATCCCCATCAAGGTATGAGGGGCTGAGGCTGGAGCATATTAGGTTCTGGTACCGACTGCTTGCTCATCTCAGCTGCTGCATAACCCGCCTTCCTCATCCCCCACCTCCGCCCTTCCCACCCGGACCCTCGCACTGGCCTGGTGACCCTGGGGTGGGGAGTGATGAGCCTGACTGGGGGATGACGAAAGCAGGCTACATAGCAGCCAAGGCCTGGCTCCCAGCTCAGGAGCGCCGCCTCTGTCTACTAATGGCAAATCCTTTCACGATGTGGCCAGAGGCATCTGGTAGGGTTGACAGCATGCTAGCTTTATATTCAGCCTGTCGAGTCACTCACCAGCTATTCCCTGGCACCCAGACAACTGGCAACGGGAAGGCTCCAGACTGTAGCTACCTGGATTAAGCCAGGCTTCGTGTATGAACCCAATGGCCCCGCACTATCATGCAACGTGCCAGCCAGCTGCAGAGACAAGAGAGCTCTGAGAGGTGACATCAGAAGCTGGGCAGTGGACACCGGCATCATTTGACAGTGTTACACAAGGTGAGACAGGACGACATAGAGGGAGTTGCTCTCTGTCTTCCCTCTGCAGGCTCAATTCAGTATCTAATGGGACAATGAGAGGGAACTTTGGAGACACAGAAGGTTGCAGATACTGGAATCCGCAGTAACAATCTTATGGAGGAACTCTGCAGATCAAGCAGCATCTGTGAGGGAGAAGGAATTGTTTTGAGTTGAAACTCTTCACGAGGACCTGATAGAACACAAAAATTGACAATTCCTTTCCTCCCACAGATGCCGTTGATGCCGTTGAGTTCCTGCAGCAGATTGCTTGCTTCTTTAGAGAGAGATTTACTCAGTACCCAGCCCCTCTTTTTCCATTCGAAAACCAAAGCAGAAATAAGCTCATATTGTGGGAGTCCCAAACATCGTTCCCACTGAAGGATGCTTAAGGGTGAGCTAGAGATTGGACAGGCTGCCAAAGTTCAGCAGCTTTGACACCTCCATCTCCAGATGCTGAGCGAAGACGTGGTTATCCCTCACACTTGCTTTCTGTTTCTGCCCTGGGGATGCTTCTTAGGATAATATAGAGGGAGCTTTTCTCTGTGTCTAACTGATGTTGTACCTGTTTGTGGCATGCTTGTTGGGACTGTAGGGAGCTTCAGCTTCTATCCTGTGCTCCTGCAAGCGTGAGCCAAGACAGTATAGAGAGATCCCTCATCTCCACTTTATCTAAACTCTTGCCTTAGGTGTCTGTGAGAGGACAGTGTAGAGGGAGCTTCACTCTGTCTATAGTCCATGCCCTGGGAATGTGAGATAAGGGGGTGTAGAGAGGACTTCACCCTGTAGCTCATACCCTGGGATAATGAAAGTTACAGAATCATAGCAGAGAAACAGACACCTTTGTCCCGGGTTGTCTATGCTGAGCCTAATACCCAGCTATGCTAATCTCTGTCTCTTGCATTAGACCCCTATCCCTCTGTGCCTTTCCTGTCCAAAATGCTTATGAACGTCGTGGTAATAGCCACTTCCAATACCTCCTCTGCCAGTTCATTCCAAACATTCACCCCCCTCTGCGTGGAAAACCTTAAGCACGCAAATCTCTTTGATCTCTCCCCTCTCATTTGTTCCTTCCAGTTTGGACCACTTGGCTTATCGATTCTTCTCATAATTTTACAAATCTCTAAACAGTCACCCTTCAGCTTCCTACGTTCTGGTGAGAGTAATCCAGCCTACCCACCTTCTCCGTTTGTTAGTACCGGCCTCTGTTCCAGGCAACGTGCTGGTGAATCTCCTCTGTACTTTTCTCTATCACCACCTCGTCCTCTCCGTTGTGTGACACTAGTACATGGGCAGTCTCACCAAGCTTTGTACAGCCTCAAAATGACATCCCAGCTCCTATACCCAATGCTTTGGCTAACATACCAAAAGCCTTTACCACTATCTTATCCATCAGCATTGCCACTTTCCAGAAGCTATAGATTGACACCCCAGGGTTCTTCTGGACATTATTGCTCCTGTATTCCCTGCCATTTACTCTACAAAAGATTCATAGATTCTTTATTTTTTTCTTTATTTTCCTGTAAATGCCTGCAAGAACATGAATCTCAAGGTAGTATATGGTAGCATATCTGTATATGCACATATTTTGATGATAAATTTACTTTGAACTTTGATAGCACTGTGTAGAGGAAGCTTCATTCTGTACGTACACATGTCCTGGGATTGAGAGAGGGTAGTGTGGAAGGGATTTTGCTCTACATGTAAGCTATGCCCAGGGAGTGAGAGAGAGGGCTTCACTCCATATATAAGCCATGCACTGGGAGTGAGAGAGGGAGAGAGTAGAGGGAGCTTCAATTTAGATCCAACCCATACCAGGGAAACGTTTGGACACTACATGAACTGCAGGCAGTTTGAACTCCCAACAGTTGTGTTGCTCGTGATAATGCTGACATTAGATTAGAACCTTGCACTTTTGAGGAGAAAGAGTCCTGATGTTTACCAGGGATGCTTTCTCAGGCAAATGCAAACAAGAGATATTTATAATCTGTTTTTTAATGGGCCCAGCACCTCAACGTCCAGCAAGACAGTATCAGCTTCTAAATAAGGGGTCACTGTTAATTATAGATCACCAGGCAGTGGCGGGAATTATTTTTGTTATGGCTCCAGCCCAGCACTGTAAGACAAGCTGTTTATTTCAGTCAACCAACTGTTTTCCGGGCTTAAACCGCATCTTACCCAGAAGTGAGCGTTTGTAAATACCGATGCAATTCTGATTTGCTGTTCTTTGCTTCATCATGTTGAGGACGACATTCCACAGCCCCACCTTTCAGTGTGGACCGGGGGCACTTTGAGATAGAGGCAAAGGAATGGCCAATTTAGGTTTAAAAAAACACAATAGATTCTGCAGGTGTTGGAAATCCAATACAACACACACAAAATCTGTAGGAACCTAGCAGGTCAGACAGCGTCTATGGAAATGAATAATCAGTCAACTTCTCAGGCCGAGCCCTTCATAAGAACACAAGAAATAGGAGCAGGAGTCGGCCATCTGCCCCGTCAAGCCTGCTCCGCTATTCAATAAGATCATGGCTGATCTGACCGGTGACTCATCTCCACCTACCTGCCTTTTCCCCATAACCTGTAATTCCCCTCCTATGCAAAAATCTATCCAAACTTGTCTTAAGTACTCTGTATATTTACTGAGGTAGCCTCCACGGCTTCATTGAACAGAGAATTCCACAGATTCACCACTGTCTGGGAAAAGCAGATCCTCCTCATTTCCATCCTAAATTCACTCCCCTGGGCATTGAGGCTATGTCCCCTAGTTCTAGTCTCACCTACCAGTGGAAGCAAATTTCCTGCCTCTATCTTATCTATCCCTTTCATAATTTTACATGTTTCTATAAGATCTCCTCTCATCCTTCTCAATTCCAGCAAGTGCATCAGGAATGCACCTGCAGAATCTCCTGTGTCTCTTCTTCCTGGCCCAGTTGCATTTGATACAGGAAGGTGGAAGACAACAGAATAAAAAGGTGGGTGGGGGGGGGGGAGGGAAAAGAAAATAGCTGGAAGGTGGTAGGTGAAGCCAGGTGGGGAAAGGTCAAGGACTGCAGAAGAAGGAATCTGATAGCAAAGGAGAGTGGACTCTGCAAGAAAGGGAAGAAGGAGGGGCAGCAGGGGGAGGTGAGGAGAAGAGGTAGGAAGCCAGAGAGGGGAATAGAAGGGGGGGGGGCAAGGAAAAGTATTATAGAAAGAGAAGTCGATGTTCCTGCCATCAGGTTGGAAGCTACCTGGACAGAATATGGGGTTTAGTTCTTCTGCCCAGAGAGTGGCCTCATTGTGGCAGAAAAGGCCATGGACTGACATGTTAGAACGGGAATGGGATAGGAATTACCATAGCTGACCACCAGGAAATTCAGCTTTGGGCAGATGGAGGTGCGGCCCCCCAATTTACTTCGGGTCTCGTCGATGTAGAGGAGGCTGCGCTGGGGGCGTCGGATACATCAGACTGCGCAACATTTCGCAGGTGAAGAGTTGCCATTGTTGTCTGTGGCAGTTCTGCACTCCCTCCCCTCGGTACCACACGGAACGATGGGCTCAACCCCTTTGTCATCCAAGATTCAAAATTGTTTGTCATTCTTCAGTGCATAGGTGTAAAGAACAAAATGATTGTTACTCCAGATCTGCTGCATCATTAAAAAAAAATCACAATAAACATAAACAACACAATAAACAAACAAACAAGACAGTACATATAAAAGCAATGCCTTAAAACACAATGAACTGGTAACTGAGTTCAGCTGTTTATAAATAAGATTAGCTTATACACTGCAAAGAGACTGAGTGTATGCCCACGCTAGACGCAGGAGTATCTGAACAAAAGATTACTCTGACAGGAAATAATAAAGTAACAAGGTGATTCTTATCAAGGGGAACTCTTACAGGTAGCAGCAGGGCATCTGAAAACACAGTAGGACCACGACTGTCAGTGTCGGCAATGAGGTGTGGATTGTAAGTGTAAGGTGGCCGTGCATGGGGAGATGAGGAGTGCTGAGGGACTATGGAGAAGAGCATTTGATGCAGTGGTGGTGGTGGGTCTCGGGTGGGTTAATGCTGATTCAAAAACATGAGGGGTGGGGGTGGAAGCTGTTGAGTGATCCCTTGTCACCTTTTCAAAGAGAAGGGGTGGGGTTGTCCCCATGTGAGGCATTAGTGATGACCTTTCAAGAACCACTTGATTCTGGAAGACTGGAAAATTGCAAATGTCACTCCACTCTTCAAAAAGGGAGACAGGCAGAAGAAAGGAAATTAAAGGCCAGTTAGTCTGATCTCAGTGGTTGGGAAGATGCTGGAGTTGATTGTTAAGGATAAGGCCTCAGGGTACTTGGAGGCACATGATAAAATAGGCTGTAGTCAGCATGGTTTCCTCAAGGGAAAATCTTGTCTGAGAAATCTTTTGGAATTCTTTTAAGAAATAACGGATGGGATAGACAAAGGAGAATCAGCTGATGTTGTGTACTTGGATTTTCAGAAGGTCTTTGACAAGGTGCCACACACAAGGCTGCTTAACAAGCTTTGAGCCCATGCTATTACAGGAAAGATTCTAGCATGGGTAGGTAAAGAGTGGGAATAAAGGGAGCCTTTTCTGGTGGGCTGCCAGTGACTAATGGTGTCCCACAAGGGTCCATGTTGGACCAATTATTTTAAGCTATATGTGAATGATTTGGATAATGGAATTGATGGCTTTGTTGCAAAGTTTGCAGACAATATGACGATAGGTGGAAGGTCAGGTAGTTTTGAGGAAATAGGAAGGCCACAGAGGGACTTAGATTAGGAGAATGGGCAAAGAAGTGGCAGATGGAATACAGCGTCAGGAAATGTTTGGTAATGCACTTTGTAGAAGAAATGAAGGGATTGACTACTTTCTAAGTGGAGAGAAAATACAAAAATCTGAGCTGCAGTGGGATTTGCGGGTCCTTGTGCAGGATTCCCTAAAGGTTAATTTGCAGGTTGAGTCTGTGGCGAGGAAGGTAAATGTAATGCCAGCATTCATTTCAAGAGGACTAGAATATAAAAGCAAGGATGTAATGTTGAGACATTATAAAGTGCTGGCGAAGTCTCACTTGGAGTTTTGGGCCCCTTATGTTAGAAAGGATGTGCTGAAATTGGAGAGGGTTCAAAGGAGGTTCTTAAAAATGATTCCAGGATTAAACAGCTTGCCATATGAAGAGCCTTCGATGGTTCTGGTCCTGTATTCACTAGAGTTCAGAAGAATGAAGGGTGACACAATTGAAACCCATTGAATGGCAAAAGGCCTTAATAGAGTGGATGTGGAGAGGATGTGGATGGTGGGTGGTGTTCAATGTAACGGGAGATTGGGGCTGAGAGGAAAAATGGATCAGCCATGATGAAATGGTGGAGCAGACACAATGGGCCAAAGGACCTAATTCTGCTCCGATGTCTTTTGGACTGTCTTGTGTACCAGGGCCAGTACTTGTCCCACAGTCAACAATCTAGTCATAGTTACTCTGCATTTTGTGGGATCTTCTGGTGCCCAAAATGGCTGCTTGCTGTTGTAGCATCTGTATTCCAAAATCAAAATGGAAGGCTTACAAGAGCATTTCTGAGGACAAGAAAGGAAGGTTTAGGGAACTCGGGGCCCAGGCTGCTAAAGGCAAAGCCAACAACAGTCAAGCAAATAAATTAGAGATTGTCAGAAACCGGAATTAGAGGAGTAGAGAGGTCTGAGAGAGAGTAGGGTGTGGGAAGTAATGGATGAAGGGAGGAGAAGGGGTTTTATCTCCAGTGATATCGAGCAGTGTTTCTCAACCATGTAATAATCCCTCAGTATGTAACTGGTTACCTCATATTGGAAGGAAGTGGAGGCTTTAGAGAGGGTGCAGAGAAGATTTACTGGGATGCTGCCTGAATTAGAGGGCATGAGGAAAGGTTGACTGAGTTAGGGCTTTTCTCTTTGAAACGATGGAGGGTGAGGGGTGTGTAAGATGATAACAGGCATTGGTAGAGTGGGCAGCCAGCACCTTTCTCGTAGGGGGAAATGGCTAATATAAGAGGGTATAACTTAAAGGTGTTTGGAAGGAAATACAGGGGTTGTCAGAGGTAGAGTTTTTTTTATCTTTACAGTGAATGGTGGTGTGAGGTGGAAACAGGTACATTTGGAACAGTTAAGAGACTTTGATAGGCACATGGATGAGGGCTTTGTGGGAGGGAAGATCTAGAAGTACGTCCTGGCCTGAAATGTTGAGTGTTATTCCCCTCCACAGACGCTGTCTGACTTGCTGAGCTCCTCCAGCATACTGTGTGTATTGGAGTGGCAGGAACTGAGGTGAGAGCCTTCGGTGTATGGTGAGCAAACTGCTACGTCTGCAGTGGTTAAGCACTGTCCTTGCCTAGGCTGGCTTGTTGGGCAGCTAATGGAAGGACCCTTGATGGGATCCTGTGGCTGTGGTTTGGGAGGGGCTGGTCGCGTTTTCCCTGTGCGGAGGAGGCAGATTGAGGCTGCAAATATCAACAAACTTATTGGGAGAAGAGGAGGACCAGGAGCGAGGCTGGTGTTCAGTGTATCAGGGAGCAGAGGAGAACTCAAGGCAAGTCTGGTGTTCAATGTAACGGGGGCAGAGGAGAACTCAAGGCAAGGCTGGTGTTCAATGTAACGGGGGCAGAGGAGAACTCGAGGTAAGGCTGGTGTTCAATGTATTGGGGGCAGAGGAGAACTCGAGGTAAGGCTGGTGTTCAATGTATCGGGGGCAGAGGAGAACTCGAGGCAAGGCTGGTGTTCAGTGTATCAGGGGATGGAGGAGAAATCACGGCAAGGCTGGTGCTCAGTGTATCGGGGGTGGGGGTCGAGGCAAGGCTGGTGTTTAAGCTTCACTGTTAATACTTAGAGAAAGTATTAATAAATCGTAAACTCAAGAGGTTCTGCGGATGATGGAAATCTTGAGCAACACATGCAAAATGCTGGAAGAACTCAGCAGGTCAGACAGCATCAAAAGAGGGGAATAAACAGTCGATATTTTGGGCTGAATCTCGTCATCAGGGTTAATCAAACACCCAAGAGTAAACGGAAGAACATTTATACATCACAGGGAAATATTTAATGCATTACATAACAAAAGTAAAGGAAGATTTAATACTTCACCAACACTGACTGGCGAAATGTTTAATGTGTTACCCACCACAACCCACCAAGACCTTTGGCCTTCTGTGCATTCAACTTTGAACACTAATGCCCCACCCCAACTCTCAAATTCATCTCCTCCGAAGATGCTCCTTTAAAGAGTACAAAACGCTCAGTATTTCCAGCCCCCCTCTGCTTCATTTCTGACGGAGTTTATCGTTGTGCAGCTCAGAATTTCCTCTGATGTAACTCCCATGGGATGTTTCCCGAGATGACACGGATTTCCCACACAATTTGCAGTGGTAAACAGAGCCATAGTCATTGAGAACCTACAGCACAGAAACAGGCCCTTCGGCCCATCTTGTTGGTGCTAAACTATTATTGGATTGGATACACACAGCAGAAATCTGCAAGTGTCATTAACTTTTGCACTTTCTGGGACCCTGGAAGTACTTCCTGGTAAGCAGCTCTGCAGTGATTGGTCGGCTGCCTTGCATTTTCCTGGGAAATCTGATTCTTCAGCCCTTCAAACGTGGGCTGCCAACTCTGAATGGAGAATTCCAGGAGGCTCATCCCATGCTTCCGATTGCCCAGTCTCTACGCTTCCCCCATTGGTTACACAGCACCCAGATCAACTCTCCACTCAAAATTACTCCTTACCACAAGCTCATGGGTGAGCTGATGGGCACGTGTAGGGGAAAGGAAGTCTCGGGTAGCTGTAAGATGGATTATGCTCTTGGAAGCCAGAATGGATCTGACAGCTCAAATGGCCTGATTCTGCATAAAGAAAGACATCTTCCACTTTGCCCCCAGTAATTGCTACACAGTGGGTAATCCTGGACTTGATACTTTCTTCTATTTTATGTATACTTTTTTTATTCCTGAAACTTCTGACCATCAGAAATTCTGAGTCACTCATGAAGGAGGGTTGTTTATTACCCCAAAATGTCGTAGACAACACCACCATGTCCAGCAGCCTCTGCTGAAATGGAAGGCTTTGGCAGAATTAAATCTAGCTGTGAAGGAGTACTGGCAAAAGATGTCTACGTCACTACTTGGGGGGGGACCAGCTGGGGGGGGGGGCTGAGCTCCCACTCACTTCAGCGGTTCCTGTACTCCTGAGGTCACAAGTTGAATAATCATGTCCTTCCCTCTCTTCACTGTAAAGGTTCAAACTTTGGATGTTGCTGTCAGATTAACCCGACAGCACTGTCTGTGAGAAGTTTGTACATTCTCCCAGTGACCACGTGGGGTTTCCTCCCATATTTGAAAGGTGTATGGGTTAGGGTTGGTCATTTGTGGGCATGCTCTGTTGGCGCCGGAAGCATAGAGACTCTTGTGGGCAGCCCCCACCACATCCTCGGACTGTGCCATCGATACAAAACGCATGTCCCTCAATGTTTTGATAATGTTTTAAGCTAATAAAGCTAATATTTTAGGGTCAAAGTAAAGTTATTATCAGAGTCCGTACACTGTATGTCACCATATACTACCTTGAGATTCATTTTCTTGCAGGCATTCACAGTAGAACAGAAGGCAATAGAATCATTGAAAATCTACACACAAAGACTGACAAGCAATGTGCGAAAGAAAACAGATTGCAAATATTAAATAAATAAATAAGACTGATCTGAAGAGTTGTGGAGTCCTTGAAAGTGAGTCCATGGTTTGTGTTCAGTAACCACTTTGTTTAGCAATGCTTTGGCCCTCCGAGCCGCACCGCCCAGTAACCCCGGACAATTGACCTACTGCAGCTGTACTGGGAATGCCACAGGGCTCAGCCTGTAGAGACTCTGCCCCTCAGCAACTCACAATACACCCAAAGCTGTGTACTACCCTCTACCGGGAATGTCACAGGGCCCAGTCATTAGAGATTCTGCCTTTCAGCTCCAGCAACCCAGTTTCAATCCTGACCTCGGGTCCTGTTCGAAGTTCACAGTAAATTTATTATCAAATTTTGTATACGGTATGTCACCACATACTACCCCGAGATTCATTTTCTTGTGGGCATTCACACCGGAACAAAGAAATACAATAGAATAAATGAAAATCTACACTGGAACAATGACTGAGAAACTACCAATGTTCCGAAGAACATTGTTGAACAGAAAGGGGGACAAAGGGTAGTGGAGGGGAGGCAGGGAGGGGGAAAGAAAAGAAGGAAGGACGGAGAGGGGGTGTAGGAAGGGAGAGAGGGGAAGATGAGAACATGAGTTGTGGAGTCCTTGAAAGTGAGTCTACGGCTGTGGAGTCAGTTCAGTGCTGAGGTGAGTGAAGTCACTCACGCTGGTTCGGGAGCCTGATGGTTGCGGGGTAGTAGCAGTTCCTGAACCTGGTGGGGTGGGACCAAAGGCTCCTGTAGCCCTTCGCAATGACAGCAGCGTGAAGAGGGCACGGTCTGTATAGAGAATACACAATCCTCTTGGACACGCGAGGTTCGTCCAACAACCTGAAGATGTGCATGTTGGTGGTTTAATTAACCACCGCAAGTTGCAGTGTGTGTGTAAGCAAGTAGAATAGGTGGGAAGTCGGTGGGAATGTGGGTGGAGAATAGAAAAGGATTAATGCAGACAGTGTAAAATAGGTGCTTAGTGATTGGCATAGACTCCAACTCCGTGCTCAGTGCTCTGTACCCATCCTGGGTGAAAGTGACAAAAAGCTACAAGTCCCTTGTGCCTGTTCCTCCATTGACAAGGATTCTGACTGATCTTTCATATTAGTGCTGTATGCTGCATTCATTTACCTGGACCCTCCTCTGAAGCACCATGCGATGTTTCCAATGTCAATGAACCTATGTAAATACAAGGTTCTGTGGTGATTGGACAGAACAGCTCAGAAATTGATGTCACAGCCTTGGCACAGGGTGAGGGCAATGCCCACCGGGTCCATAGCCTGGCTGTACAGACCTACAGTTTACCCACACGCATCCCTCAGGACACTACAACTGAGTTCAGGGCAGCAATTAAAACTTTTTAAACTTTCTGTTCTGAGCAGAAAGTTCTAATCTAACCCTCAGTTACTGTCACCCTGAGCTCCACTGTCTCCACCCCACCACACACACACACTCTGTAACAGGAACAATTTCTATTTGAGAGCAACTCCATCGTCTTCAGGTGAAACTCTCCTGGACTATTTACCTCTCCCTTGTTTAGAGTCACAACGCTCTTGTTTATTATTGTCATATGTACCAAGATAACGAGAAACACTTCTCTTGCATACTGGTTGTTACACAATGAGGTAAAACAATAACAATGCAGAATAAAATGTAAAAGCTACAAAGAAGTGCAGTGCAGGCAAGATCACAATGGAATGCTCTGCCTCAGAGGGCAGTGGAGGCCAATTCTCTGGATTCTTTCAAGAACGAGTTAGATGGAGCTCCTAAGGGTAGCGGAGTGAAGGGATATGGGGAGAAGGCAGGAACAGGGTACTGATTGTGGATGATCAGCCATGATCACAGCGAATGGCGGTGCTGGCTCGAAGGGCCGAATGGCCTACTCCTGCACCTGTTGTCTATGGCCTATAATGGGATGTATTGTGAGTCTGTCTTATTGTACATTCAACAGTCTGATGACAGTGGGATAGAAGATGTCGTCGAGTCTGATGGTATGTGCTTTAGGCTTTTGAATCTTCTACCTGATGAGAGAGGGGAGGAGAGAGAATGCCAGGGTGGGTGGGGTCTTTGGCTATGCAGGCTGCTTTCCTAAGAATCAACAGAGGGAGGTAGGTTCCTGTAATGAACTGAGCAGTGTCCCAACTCTTCAGGTTCTTGCTGTCCTACAAGCTGTTACTCATCCAGACAGAATGCTTTCTACAGTGTTGATAAACATTGATAAGAGTTGACAGGGAAATGCCAAGTTTCTTTAGCCTCTGGAGGAAGTAGAGATGCTGGTGAGGTTTCTTGACAGTGACGTCAATGTGATTGGAATGGGACCGGTGATGTTCACACCTAGGAACCTGAAGTTCTCAATCACAACACTGCTGCTCTAGACTGAAGCACCCCTCCCCGCCGACAACCCCTTCCTGAAGTCAATGACCATCTCCTGATAATCTTGTGGTGAGAGGTAGCTCATCTCTGTGCTTCAGGTCACATTCCCAGGGCTGAAAGCAGTGAGAGACAGGCGGCCAGAGGGATGCCTGCTCAGAATTAGGCTCACTCAGCATTCCCTTCACTTTACACCCTCCACATTATGTGCTTGACCTCACTTCTTTCTCAACTGCCCCAGATTCAAGGCTTGACCGTTTCATTTGCTTTCATCTTTAATGACTGTTCTATTGTTCCCTCCCTTCCACACCCTCTCTGCCAACTTGCTTTCCCCATCTTCCCATTCTGTCAAAGAATCTTCAACTTGAAATGTTAATTGCTTCCCTTTCCATCAAAGCTGCCTGGCCTTTGAGTATTCCCAACAGTTCTGAGTTGATCTCTTGATTTCCAGTATCTTTGATTTTAATTTGAGAATCGTCCATGGAGCAGTTCCTCCCCCTGCTGTCGGAACCAGGAACTGCAGGAACTTCTCAGGAGGCGAACAACAGGGCTGTGCTGGTTTTATGGAAGCTGGTGGAGGCTGTTTCAGTGGCAGGACCACTGAGAACAAGAAGTTAGTAGGATGCAGGTGGGTGAACATACAAAAGACCCTCAGAGTCAAGGGGATTTTTTTTTTTACTTCTCATACAATGTGATGTAGAACTCAATGTGAGGAAGCATTCAGCAACTTGCTTTAAGGAGAAAATGAGAAGACAGGGTGGAACAAGAGACCCTGGGCTATCAGATAAGAACTCCCTTACACAGAGCCACCACAGACTCAATGGTCTCCTCTTCACCTAAATCACTCTTTATCCAAATCTTCATTGGAGCTGTACAAGAACCTGAATCCTATGTATCACATTTAAATTTTGTATTATTCTGTGTAATATGCTATTTCGCAGGATAGAGAACAGTCACAAGACAATACCGGTGACAACAAGGGCTTGCATATAACTGGAATGGACACATTCTGTCTCAAGCCTGGTTTTCAGGTCCTCTCCCCCATTTTAATCTCCTTTACACACTTGTAAACCTCATGGTTGGTGCTTCCAGGGAATCATTTCTCAGTTCTGTCTCGCCCCTTGAGCTGGTAAGGTTCCATCCCTGTTATGTATCGGCGCATGCTTTCACCAGGTGATGTTTGGTCCAGAGTCGACATCCCTACGTTAATTCATCCCACACATCTCTTGCCTTAATGGAAGTAATTCAGGGGACATTTAGAGACTAGCTTGTCCACTACCTTGTGTTCCAACTCCAAGCTAGTCCAAGTGCTTCCTAAAATACAATAGCTTCCGATCCAGAATATCTAGATCTCATCCTTACCCTCAAGTCCTGTTGCTGCCTCTTCCTCTCATTGATATTTCTTCCAGCCCCAAGACCCTACTAGATTAATTACACCCTCAATCTGCATCCTTCATTCCATGTCTCAGTCAATCTCAGTGAGTCTTCAGCTGCCCGGACCCCAAGGCAATGGCAATCTTTCCCAGCATCTGTGGTTGTGAACTTCCCACTATTCAGGACATTTACAGCAACGGGTATGTAAAAAGGGCATGAAGGATCATTGGGGACCCAAGTCACCCCAACCACAAACTGCTCCAGCTGCCACCACCAGGAAACTGTACCACAGCATTAAAACCAGGACCAACAGGTTCAGGGACCGCTTCTTCCACCAGGGCAACAGACGAATCAATTCACGCTGACACAATTGTATTTCTAAGCTATATTGACTGTTCTGTTTTATATCTTAGTGTACATACTATTTATTAAAAATTACTATAATTTGCACATTCAGACGGAGATGTAACGTAAAGATTTTTACTCCTCATGTATGTGAAGGATGTAAGAAATAAAGTCAATTCAATTCATTTCATGAGACAACATACCCTTATTTAGTTATTTAGTAAATAAGAACAGCACTCAGGAAGTCAGGAAACATCAATGGGGAAATCAGGGATTAATGAGGTTAATTAAGGATGTATTTTAAAATGTGACAAAAGCAACATGTTAACTCGAAGAGAGAGGAGGATGGTGAGAACGGAGTTCTCTGCTGTCTGTGATAGGATAGAGACCAAAGCTGTCAAGTAACTAATACTCTAAAATAGGCAACCAAATAAACAAAGCATGCTGAAACAACCACACCTGCGTAGGGTGGGGGGTGGGGTGTGGGGTGGGGAAAGGGGTCGTTACCTAAATGTGTTAAATTAAATGTTTAAGTCCTAAAGGCTGTAACATCCTTGGGTAGACGCTGTTTCTCAGACTTATATTGGGTAGCAAGGTAGCCCTCTTAATTCAAGAATTATTCCAGGAATGAAAGGGTTACTATATGAGAAACGTCTGGCAGCTCTTGGGCTGTATTCCCCGAAGTTCAGGAGAATGAGGGGATGTCTCATAGAAACATTCCGAATGTTAAAAGGCCTGAACAGATTAGACATGGCAAAGTTATTTCCCATGGTAGGGGAGTCTAGGACAAGAGGGCAACAATTCAGGATTGAAGGACGTCCATTTAGAACTGAGATGCGGAGAAATTACTTTAGTCAGAGGGTGGTAAATCTGTGGAATTTGTTGCCACAGGTGGCTGTGGAGGCCAAGTCATTGGGTGTATTTAAGGCAGAGATAGATAGGTTCTTGATTAGCCAGGGCATCAAAGGGTATGGGGAGAAAGCAGGAGAATGGGGATGACTGGAAGAATTGAATCAGCCCATGATTGAATGGTGGAGCAGACTTGATGGGCTGAATGGCCTACTTCTGTTCCTATATCTTATGATCTTATTTGTACATTAGGGTTAGGGTTATTGTTAAAAGTCAAAGCCCCAGCGCAAATCCCTCTGGTATATTATGCATTTCAACTTGCTAACCGGTATCCAAGCCTTTATGTGGAAAAACTGGGGTGTTAGTCGTTCACAGGAAGGAAAGAAGGTGAACAGGCCCTTTTGGTCTAGCTTGTCAACCACTTCCTGTAGCAGCTTGTTCCATATACACACCACCATCTGACTGGAGAAAGTTGCCCCTGGTCCTTTCAGATCTTCCCCCTTCTCACTTTAAACTGGAACCCTTACCTTGCAGAAAAGACTGGGCTTTCAACTTATCTTCTCATGTGTTCATACATCTCTAAAGTCTCCCTCAGCCCCCATTCCTCAGGGTGGGGGCAGGGGTGGAAAGTCCTAGCCTTTCCTTGTAACTCAGGCCCTCCGGTCCCTGTAATATTTTTGTTCTCCAGTTTAATAATTTTCTTCCTACACCCAGGGTGAGCAGAATTGTGCGTAGAATCCCAAATGTAGCCTTGCCAGCATCTTGTACAACTGCAAAGTGTTGCTAAAGCAGGGCACAATCAGGGAACTTTTCTGTTTTTCTTTCCAAAATGATGAAAGGTTTTGACAAAATAAATAGCTTTCCATGGTACAAGAGTCAATGACCAGAGGGATATAGGTCGAAGTCAAATGGCAAAAGAACCAGAAGGAATATTTCTCATGGAGCATGTTGAGATTAGAGGATAGGAAAGCAGATTCAATAGGAACTTTGGAGATAGAAAAATGGATAAATAGTCACGGGAAGAATTGCAGGACAGTGGATGGGAAAAAACAGGAGAAATATTAGTGACGTGTAAAATTATGAGGGGCATAGATAGGGTAAAATCACTCAGTCTGTCTCTCAGCTCCCCCACCCCACCCCTATGGGAAATCAAGAACAAGAGGGCATAGACTTAAAGTGAGAAGGAAAAGATTTACTAGGCACTTGAAGGCAACTTTTTATTACAGAAGCATGGTATCATTGTGCAATAAGCTGCCAGACAAAGTTGTTGTTGAGGAGAGTACAATAGCAAGTTTTAAAAGGCAGTTTGACAAGTACATGGATTGGGAAAATTCAAGAGGTTATGGAAAACACTGACAAATAGGACTAGCTTGGATAGGACATCTTGGTTGACCTGGACCAGTTGGACCAAAGGACTTAATTATGCTTTGTTTAACTCTGACTGATTTAACAACCGACCCAGCAAGCCATCTTGGAAAAAGAATGGACTGAATGGGCTCCTGCTGTACCATTTCCTTCAATGGATCGATGATCTCTGGAGGTGTGGAGAGCCTAATAAAGCCAACTATTATTTGTAAGGTTACTGCATTCACAATGCAGAGCCACCTCTTTCACATGAGAAATCAGACAACTTGCGGAAAGAACTTCCATCTACACAGCACCTTCAGGAAAATTCAACCCTTGAGTACTTTTGATGGCAAGTCACTATCACCTCGTAGGAAATGCAGCTGTCTGTTTGTGCATAGCAAGATTCCAAAACAGCAATATAATAATGTCACATGTTTTGATGTTCAGTTTGCAGAAGCTTTGGTATTGGCATATGGTCTTATATCCAAGGCTTTGACCCTGTACTGCAGCATCAACCTCTCTTTATTCAAGTCTTAACCTCACATCTCTCAGGTCCAAGAGTTGTCCACTGGCCTTGCTAATCTTTTTCACTGCTGTTGTACGTGATTCTGTCCGAGGTTGAATCGGTACTCTCATTTTTAAGTAGCACTGTGAGAAAGGCTTGCCTAGATACCATGCTTTGCATCTTAAGTAAACTGTCTGCACCTTAAGTAGCCATGTCATCTCTGCCCTATTTCCACAAGGGGAAGGGAGCAGGTATGAGGAAGAAATTCTTTAGGCAGAGGGTAGTGAATCATTGCCACAGATGGCTGTGGAAGGCAAGCCTTTGGGTTGTTAGGTTCTGGATTAGTAAGGTCAAAGGTTACAGGGAGAAAGCAGAGAATGGAGTTAAGAGGGGTAATAAGTCAGCCATGATCGAAAGACTTGATGGGTTGGACGGCCTAATCCTGCTCCAATGTCTTATGGGAAACTAGAGATGATGACCTAAAACTTAGACAAAGATAGAGTTTCAGGAGTATCTTAGGTAAAGAATGTTTAGGAAGTAAACTCTAAAACAGCCAATGGCAAGCCCTCAAGTGTGGAGTGATTAAAAACACAAGACCATAAGGTATAGGAGCAGAAGTAGGCCATTCGGCCCATCGAGTCTGCTTCGCCATTCGATCATGGGCTGATCCAATTCTTCCAGTCATCCCCACTCCCCTGCCTTCACCCCATACCCTTTGATGCCCTGGCTAATCAAGAACCTATCTATCTCTGCCTTAAATACACCCAATGACTTGACCTCCACAGCCGCTCATGGCAACAAATTCCACAGATTTATCACCCTCTGACTAAAGTAATTTCTCCACATCTCAGTTCTAAATGGACATTCATCAATCCTGAAGTTGTGCCCTCTTGCCCTGGACTTCCCTACCATGGGAAATGACTTTGTCATGTCTAATCTGTTCAGGCCTTTTAACATTCGGAATGTTTCTATGAGACATCCCCTCATTCTCCTGAACTCTCAGGAATACAGCCCAAGAGCTGCCAGACGTTCCGCATACGGTAACCCTTTCATTTCTGACAACATGGATCATCAGGAGACCAGAATTTTTAGAGTGCAGAGTTGGAGGAAGGGGACAGGGTGCTGTGGTTTATAAGGCTGCAGAAGAACAGGCATAGAGAAAGAACCCAGAGAGGTTTGAAAGCAAGGTCTGGAACAGTTCAAACACCAGGATCAGCAAATTTCAGTGAATGGAAAATAATTAACTTCTCCATGTTCAACCTCTGCCCAAAAAATTCCAGAAGTATACAAAAGAAGCACATTGAGCACAACATCCTCTTACGTGCTGAATCAGCGTGCAAACTTCATGCTAGATTTAAATTTTCTTTTAAATCATTTGCAGGTCAGTCCACTATTGTTTATAAACGCCAGTGTTTACTTAGTGTTGACAGAGCTAGGGATCATCTAAAAACTAAACACAATGGAGAATTATTTATAGTTCAAGAATTCAGAGCTCACAATGGTGGAGTTCCCCAACATCCTTTGTCTCTTTAACCCCAAGATTGTCAAAGGCTGCAGCAGATCACGTGCAAGGAGTTGATACATTAATCATGTGTCAGTGGCTCAAACGTACACGGCTAACAATTGTGAGATTTATCACCAAAACAATGCTTTCAGAATTTAAGAAATTTACTCCCGTCGATTGTAATAACATGCTTTGATGCTCAGTTGTATCAGCTTCAGGCATTCTTGAACAGCAACAGCACGGAATCAGGTCTGTGTTATGATCAAAGTTGAAATAGAAGTACTAATGCAAACTTCCTGTCCTAACAATTAAAGTCACCTGCACTGCTTTGAAGAAATTGTTAGCACTTCTGCAAATTTTCTTTGTTCTCTGTAATTCTACTGCCACCAACTAATTTAAAATAAGCAGCTTAAAGAGAGGCAAATTTTTAAGAAGCTTCTTTTTAAATTTCAGGGTACTTCCCCCTCCCCCCACCACCAAACTAAAGCAAAATACTACTGATAGGGGAGAAACTATTGAAAATACTCACAAGTGATGAAAGATTGCCCACCTGAGATATTGACCCCCTTTTTTTCCTCCTCGGTGCCACCTTCCCTGTTAAGAAATGAAGCGCAGTTCTTGTTTTAAGGATCAGCTGCATTGCCATGCGTCTACAAACACATATGCCTGCCCAGTTCATAAACTGCCACTGTTTCTCAAGAATATGACAACAGTACCCATTACTAAAACTGGACATTCTCTTCCCCCACTCCCAGTTATTTAGTTCATTTAATTTAAACTTGCTAACTGCTCTAATTGGATTGAAATTCCAATCAGCAGACCATTGGTCTAGACTGTTGAAGTTCTAGCCAAGAAACAACCATGTTGTTATTATATCCTTATATCCATTTATGGAATTAATTTACCATCAAAAAATCAGTACTTCATTCAAGACACTCAAGACTTAACAATATGTTAAAGAAATACAGCTCACTTATGTTCACTTGAGACTTGGCAGTATGTCCCACAACCTAGAGAGTGCTGGAATTCACCCAGGTTATGCCACCTCAGTTGGAAGAGAAACTTCCACCTTCCGGTTAGATGGCAGAGCTTGTGAACACAGCAGTCCTTCAGGGGCCAACCGAAGATGGTTTCTCCTTTGTAAAATTTGTTGTTTTTTTTTATGATCGCGAGACAATTCTTCTCCAAGAACTTCAAGTACGGCAGGGCTACTCCATCAGTGAGCTGCTTGTTGATGGGAGTAGCTGGACCTGTATTGGCAGCGGAGCTGGCCTTAGTGTCAAAGGGGATGGCTGTGATGTTGGAGAAGGTGCCGGCTGAGGTGTCAAAGGAGACAGTCGGGATATTGGAGGAGTCTAGGCACAGGAGAGCTGATCTGGCTGCAGACTGTGTTGCTGCTTGCTACTCGATAGCATCGAACTGTGGGAGATTGTCTCAGAAATTTCACCTGTGATCGCAAGACTTTTGGATGGTGATAGCGCAAGTTGCTGTGGGCCTGTTACCCTTGTCTGGTGGAGGGACAGACAACATGGGAGCTGTGCAGGCTCAGTTGTAGCAAGGACTAGGCCTCAAGCTTGCCTGCTGCTGCAGACCAGGTCAGCAGTGCTACAACATGGAGTCTGCATTCAGCTAGGACCAGGCCTCTTCCTTCAGTGCTGCCCCCCGCCCCCCGCCCCGTGTTCAATTGGTGGAATGACAGGCTGGATTGCGTGCATCTGTACACTGCATCATCATCTTCCAGACATTGTCGCTCTGGGTCTTGGACTACGTGTTTTTTTTTCCAAATGAATATGCTTCTTTGCTTTTAAACATAGAAAATAGAAAATAGGTGGAGTAGGCCATTTTACTTTGAATGTTACTTGCTATTTTGAAGTTCACTTGTTATTTTGAATGTTATACACCTTGGCCCCAGAGGAATGTTCTCTATGTATGGTTTGAATGATAATTAAACTTGATTTTAAACTGGTGATATTTTCGGTGAAGGTCTGACAAGGCTGGAAAAGGGAAAACAAGTAAGGTTTCAGAGAGGTAGAGTGCAGACTAAAGAGGGAATAGGGTACAGAATCAAGGGGACTGACAGCTGGAAGCTCAGGGTTGCCTCTGTGACTGAATGGGTAGTGTTCTGAAAAGCTGTCATCCAATCTACATATGGTTTCTGCGGTGTGAGATCTCTAACCTCTTGCTTTGGCAGTGCGTGGTACCCACCTGCTTCAGCGGCCTTCTATTATACCAGTGCCCAAGACGAGCGTGGGGATCTGCCTCAATGACCATGGCCCAGTAGCCCTTACATCCACAGTGTTGAAGTGTTTTGAGAGGTTGGTGATGAAACATATCAAACTCCTGCCTGAGATGCGACTTAGAGCCACTCCATTGCCTATCAGAGCAACAGGTCCACAGCAGATGCCATCTCATTGGCTCTTCATCAACCCTGGAACATCTGGACAGCAAAGAAGCATACGTCAGGATGCTCTTTGTTGACTACAGCTCAATATTCAATACCGTCATCCCCTCAAAATTATTCAATAAGCTCCAAGACCTGGGCCTCAGTACCTCCTTGCACAATTGTATCCTTGATTTCCTCACTTGCAGATCCCAGTTAGTTCGGATTGGCAACATCTATCAGTACAGGTGCACCACAAGGCTGTGCTGAGTCTCCTGCTGTACTTACTTAACACTTTTGATTATGTGGCTAAGCACACTCCAATGTCATATTCAAGTTTGCTGACAACCACTTTCATTGGCCTAATGGTGACGAATCGGCAAAAAGGAGGGAGATTGAAAATCTGGCTGAGTGGTGGCATAACAACAACTTGTCACCCAATGTCAGCAAGACCAATGAGTTGATTATAGACTTCAGGAGAAGGAAACCAGAGGTCCATGAACCAGTCTTCATTGGAGAATCAGATGTGGAGAGAGTTAGCAACTTTAAATTCCTCAGTGTCATCATTTTGGAGGATCTGTGACGTATACGTACTTTGATAATAAATTTACTTTGAACCACAACTTCCCAAACTCATGACGATATCACCAACAGCAAAGGAAGGAGTTGCAGGGGAACACCACCACCTACCAATTCCTCTCCAAGTTGCACATCATCCAAATTTGGATGGTGTACTGCTGGACCTTCGTGGCCACTTGGTTCAACGCCTGGAAAATTCTACAAAGGTGGTGGCTCATCATTTCCTGAATGGAAATTAGAGACACGCAATAAATGCTAGCCTTCCCAGCCACACCCAGATCCTAAAAATGATTTTAAATCCCCGGCAGATGCTTTGAGGTATCATAACATCTGCAGACAGCCATCTGCCAATATCCACAGACTGCTGATCTGGGTAACTGATTAATATGCTAATGAACTCCAAAGGGAATATTTTAACCGATGTACTTGGGCTATGCTTTGCATTTACAGAGGCATTTATAATCCCTGTCATGTCTCAAATATGCTTCTGAAAACAATGTGGTAAATTTCTAATCACAAGAACTCCTTCAACCAATATCACTAAACAGCAAATCACTAACCTTCCAGAAAATAACAGACATCAGTTTAACACCTCATCCAAAAGCAATTTAAAATTCCCTCATTATAGTGTGGAAGTGATAGGGGAAAAAAAGCAGAAAATATCCAGGTTTGATTCCTTAACTGCTGGCTTGTGATCTTTTTGAAAGGCTCTTGAATGCCATCCATTTACGTGCACTTTCTCCCCATCTAGTACTTATCAAGTTCTGTTCCAACTGTTCCCATTGAACCCCATTTGGAAGTGCATTCCTGAGCACAACTCACTGCATTAATAACTCCAGTGTGTGCTGCTCTGCCTTTCTTTTACTGGACGTCTTGCCAGTGCAAACAGTTCATCCCAATTTACCCATCAAATTCTTTTGAATGTCTCTATAGAAGTCCTGAATTAAAAAGTTAATAAACATTCAAATCTTTCCAGATTCACTACTTTTCTTTGCCACTCAATAACACTTGCTGAGAAAAGTATCCAAACCTACAACTTAAAAAAAAATTCTTCAGGATTTGCAAATCTCCCTCCAACTTCCCCTGAGACAAATGGTTTGTTGACTAGTCAACTGTAGATAAGAATCACCTGTGTCTGAAGCACATAAATGCACGATTGGGTAATAAGGGGCAGATTTTCTTTCCTGAAGAACAAAATAAGATTTTAAAACAATCTGGCCGTTTTATAACCACCACATTTAGTATGTTTTTTTTAATAAAATGGAATAATAATTCAAATTCCACAGCTGCCATATTGAAATTTGAACACTCATTTCAAACTCCATTATTAATTCACACTAGATCAGTTTTAGTACCCAACCACTGCAATACCATACTGAATCATGTCGGATGGTTATAAAATAACAGAATGGCACAAATTAGCCATCAAGCCCAAATGTTCAATGCTGGAGTTACCAGTCCACGCGATTTTCCTCCTCTAACTAGAGAGATGGGCATTCATATACAAATGAAAACCTGTTGTCCACGTCAACCAGTACCTGTGGCTGTGAGGGCACATTCTAACTACTCAGTGAAAAGACATTTATTCTGAAATTCCAGTGAGATTTATAGCAAATCTCTTACAATTTGCTAATGAAATTATTTAAAAATCCCAATGATTCCACACTGGCTCACGGGGTAGTGTTTCCCTACCCATCCTGTAAACTCAGCAAATCCTTTAAAAAAAAAATCAGGTTTATTATATTACGTAACACCTTGAAACAAATGATAATTAGAATTGTTACCATCAATACTTAAGTATTAAGCTAATTTAATTATTACAGCCCAGAAAATCTGCTGGTCTGAAGTCCCAAGCATGCTGCATAAATGGAGTTTTACTACATTAATGACTTTTCCTCGTGTTTATACATAATTGTATAAGGGCTAAGAGAGTTGTAAAAGAGCACCTGAAGGCTTTATGTGTCAATGCAAGGAGCATTCGTAATAAGGTGGATGAATTGAAAGTGCAGATTGTTATTAATGATTATGATATAGTTGGGATCACAGAGACATGGCTCCAGGGTGACCAGGGATGGGAGCTCAACGTTCAGGGATATTCAATATTCAGGAGGGATAGACATGAAGGAAGGGGAGGTGGGGTGGCGTTGCTGATTAAAGAAGAGATTAACGCAATAGAAAGGAAAGACATAAGCCGGGAAGATGTGGAATCGATATGGGTAGAGCTGCATAACACTAAGGGGCAGAAGACGCTGGTGGGAGTTGTGTACAGGCCACCTAACAGTAGTAGTGAGGTCGGAGATGGTATTAAACAGGAAATTAGAAATGTGTGCAATAAAGGAACAGCAGTTATAATGGGTGACTTCAATCTACATGTAGACTGAGTGAACCAAATTGGTAAAGGTGCTGAGGAAGAGGATTTCTTGGAATGTATGCGGGATGGTTTTTTTGAACCAACATGTTGAGGAACCAACTGGAGAGCAGGTTATTCTGGACTGGGTTTTGAGCAATGAGGAAGGGTTAATTAGCGATCTTGTCGTGAGAGGCCCCTTGGGTAAGAGTGACCATAATATGGTGGAATTCTTCATTAAGATGGAGAGTGACATAGTTAATTCAGAAACAAAGGTTCTGAACTTAAAGAGGGGTAACTTTGAAGGTATGAGATGTGAATTAGCTAAGATAGACTGGCAAATGACACTTAAAGGATTGACGGTGGATATGCAATGGCAAGCATTTAAAGGTTGCATGGATGAACTACAACAATTGTTCATCCCAGTTTGGCGAAAGAATAAATCAAGGAAGGTAGTGCACCCGTGACTGACAAGAGAAATTAGGGATAGTATCAATTCCAAAGAAGAAGCATACAAATTAGCCAGAGAAAGTGGCTCACCTGAGGACTGGGTGAAATTCAGAGTTCAGCAGAGGAGGACAAAGGGCTTAATTAGGAAGGGGAAAAAAGATTATGAGAGAAAACTGGCGGGGAACATAAAAACGGACTGTAAAAGCTTTTATAGATATGTAAAAAGAAAAAGACTGGTAAAGACAAATGTAGGTCCCCCACAGACAGAAACAGGTGAATTGATTATGGGGAG
Organism: Mobula hypostoma; assembly: GCF_963921235.1. Taxonomy (NCBI): domain Eukaryota; kingdom Metazoa; phylum Chordata; class Chondrichthyes; order Myliobatiformes; family Myliobatidae; genus Mobula; species Mobula hypostoma. The sequence goes on along the minus strand of NC_086120.1, from coordinate 24,029,869 downwards.
CAAGGACATGGCAGACCAATTGAATAATTACTTTGGTTCTGTCTTCACTAAGGAGGACATAAATAATCTTCCAGAAATAGTAAGGGACAGAGGGTCCAGTGAGATGGAGGAACTGAGCGAAGTACATGTTAGTAGGGAAGTGGTGTTAGGTAAATTGAAGGGATTGAAGGCAGATAAATCCCCAGGGCCAGATGGTCTGCATACTAGAGTGCTTAAGGAAGTAGCCCAAGAAATAGTGGATGCATTAGTGATAATTTTTCAAAACTCATTAGATTCTGGACTAGTTTCTGAGGATTGGAGGGTGGCTAATGTAACCCCACTTTTTAAAAAAGAAGGGAGAGAGAAACCGGGGAATTATAGACCGGTTAGCCTAACGTCGGTGGTGGGGAAACTGCTGGAGTCAGTTATCAAGGATGTGATAACAGCACATTTGGATAGCGGTGAAATGATCGGACAAAGTCAGCATGGATTTGTGAAAGGAAAATCATGTCTGACGAATCTCATAGAATTTTTTGAGGATGTAACTAGTAGAGTGGATAGGGGAGAACCAGTGGATGTGGTATATTTGGATTTTCAAAAGGCTTTTGACAAGGTCCCACACAGGAGATTAGTGTGCAAACTTAAAGCACACGGTATTGGGGGTAAGGTATTGGTGTGGGTGGAGAATTGGTTAGCAGACAGGAAGCAAAGAGTGGGAATAAACGGGACCTTTTCAGAATGGCAGGCGGTGACTAGTGGGGTACCGCAAGGCTCAGTGCTGGGACCCCAGTTGTTTACAATATATATTAATGACTTGGATGAGGGAATTAAATGCAGCATCTCCAAGTTTGCGGATGACACGAAGCTGGGTGGCAGTGTTAGCAGTGAGGAGGATGCTAAGAGGATGCAGGGTGACTTGGATAGGTTGGGTGAGTGGGCAAATTCATGGCAGATGCAATTTAATGTGGATAAATGTGAAGTTATCCACTTTGGTGGCAAAAATAGGAAAACAGATTATTATCTGAATGGTGGCCGATTAGGAAAAGGGGAGGTGCAACGAGACCTGGGTGTCATTGTACACCAGTCATTGAAAGTGGGCATGCAGGTACAGCAGGCGGTGAAAAAGGCGAATGGTATGCTGGCATTTATAGCGAGGATTCGAGTACAGGAGCAGGGAGGTACTACTGCAGTTGTACAAGGCCTTGGTGAGACCACACCTGGAGTATTGTGTGCAGTCTTGGTCCCCTAATCTGAGGAAAGACATCTTTGCCATAGAGGGAGTACAAAGAAATATCACCAGATTGATTCCTGGGATGGCAGGACTTTCATATGAAGAAAGACTGGATGAACTGGGCTTGTACTCGTCGGAATTTAGAAGATTGAGGGGGGATCTGATTGAAACATATAAGATCCTAAAGGAATTGGACAGGCTAGATGCAGGAAGATTGTTCCTGATGTTGGGGAAGTCCAGAACGAGGGGTCACAGTTTGAGGATAGAGGGGAAGCCTTTTAGGACCGAGATTAGGAAAAACTTCTTCACACAGGGAGTGGTGAATCTGTGGAATTCTCTGCCACAGGAAACTGTTGAGGCCAGTTCATTGGCTATATTTAAGAGGGAGTTAGATATGGCCCTTGTGGCTAAAGGGATCAGGGGGTATGGAGGGAAGGCTGGGGCGGGGTTCTGAGTTGGATGATCAGCCATGATCATAATAAATGGCGGTGCAGGCTCAAAGGGCCGAATGGCCTACTCCTGCACCTATTTTCTATGTTTCTATGTTTACGGCTCCTTGTCCTGCCCATGCCCACCATCCCTCCCAAGTGAAAACAAGTGTATTTATACTCCAAATGAGTTAACTTTCTACCTGTTTATTCTTTAACTTATTTTCTAGAGAAAAGTAGCCAAGGTATAATTAACAAAGAGGCACAAGCAGTCAAGCTAGATTCATGTACATTTTAATAAATACTTTTTTTGACAATTCCTATTTACAATTTGTACAGTTTTGGTAGGCACATTTGTAAGAGGCGACAAGCTTTTAACAAAACCTCCAGAGACAAATTAAAATGTTACACCATATAATCATTGCAGATGCAGTACTGAACCCAGTGTCTGAAAAGTTAGAGAGCCGACCTTTTAAGCTGCATTTTAGAATAGGGCTTTTCACTTGGCAAGATATGCTTCATATAATTTCTGGTACGAAGCTGGAGATGTGCAGTTATGTTAAAATACCAATAAGTATGGCTCATTTGTTGTGTAAAGCTACTGATGTAACTTCAGGTCACTTCAAAAGCACATTACAACCAATGAAACACTGGAAGTTCAGTCACTGCTGTAATGTCAGAAACATGGTGGCTAATTTGCACACAGCAAGTTCCCACAGAATAGCAATGAGATAAATAACTAATCACTTGTCAGCTGAGAGATAAATGCTGGCCTGAACATGGGAAGCAAACCTCACTCCCCCTTCATACAATATTCTCCGTCTACTCATGGAAGCATTGAGATCTCTATTTAGCGTCCCAATGAACAGATGATAGCTCTGAACAATGTAGCACTTTCTTGACACTGGCACTACATACATCATGCTCAGGATTCTGGGTGGGGTGACATGAAGCCACCACCTCATGTACACAGGAGCTTTACCCACTGAGGTATGGCTGACATAAACAGCTCCACTAAAATGCATTTGGCTCATAGTGCAAAACTCCAGATGCAAATCCGTGATGCATTTCCTGAAGCACTGTAAAGCCTGGATAATGTTATCTTTGTACATCTGAATAATGTCAGTGATTCCTGTTTAAAATTGTATTTCATTTGATTCAATGCATCGGTATGAAGAAATATCTTTCATTTAATAACTGATAACAAATTTTGGGAGGAAGAAGTGTAATAAAAAAAATCACACATTATCAATGACTAATTTTAAACTCTCACCCAAGTAAATCAAGCCAATTCAAAACTAGCCAGGTAAATTGTTTTCACTCCAAATGTCTTGATATCATCTTCCCCAATCATGCTCTTCTCAAGTGCTTTATTTTTTGCTGTACTTTACAGATACAACCACTCTGTGGATAGAAGAGGCCATTGATGCTGGAATGTGGAACGTCAAACAATCTGCTGGAGAAACTTAGTGGGTCAAGCAGCATGGCGGGGGGGGGGGGTGCCGATGGACTGTCCTGATGCAGATATGACCAGAAACGTTGCTAATTTCTTCATCACTCCCGAACCCCACCACCATGGGTACTGCTCAGCCAGCTGAGTCCATTCCAGCAGATTACTTAACCATTTTGTGCCCCCCCGCCCCAGCATTTTAAAGTGGTCACTCTTCTAAATACAATACAGCTTATATACAGAGTTTTAGCTGAGCCAGGTTCGTCATCTCATCCAAACATCTTTCAAATTCCTTGGCCACAGAATATCAATGTATATAGTGGATAGAATGCTGAATAAGAAAATCCAGACTTTCAATTCAAAGCAGATCTATATGCCCTAATGTAAATCACGCTGAAGTTAGAACAATCTAAAGATAAACCTTTCTTCTGGAACAAGTTTTTCAACTATCCTGGATTCAGAGGTTTGTAGGGAGTGATTACATGCATTGGGGCCTAGACGATTACAAATGTAGACATTCTCACTTTTCAGAGCAGGAGTTCACAACCTTTTTTATGCCATGGACCCCTACCATTAACCAAGGGGTCTGGGGACCCTAGGTTGGGAACCCCTGTTTTAGAGCATAACAAAAATTTATTGGGCTGCATCTGAAATCAGGATTCATACAATGGAGGCACCCATAAGATGTCCAACTAGTACAGAGTAGTGGCTGGGGTGTGTAGGTTAAAGATGCGGGTAAAGAGTAGTTTTTGGCCTATTATTGGAAGAAAAGACAAAACTGATGAGTGCACTTGTCAAACAGAATATGGAGTCAAAAGAGACCGCAGAGCAACACACAAGATACTGGAAGGACTCAGCGGTTGAAACTGCACCTATGTAGGGGGAGGGGAGGGAAATGGACAGTAGCTGAGTCCCTCCAACATCCCATGATAGAGATGAAGAATGGGATACATTTGAGCAACCAACACCATTTTCCAAATTCCTGAATGCAGGATCACACGGAGCTGAAGAATGTAAAAACAGGAGGAGGTGGTGCACAGAAAAAAGATGTGGAATCTTACTGTATTCAATGGATCCGAAATCTAACAAGTGCCAATACTACTATGACAAAACAAGCCTGGTGCTTCTTCTTCAGTGTTTGTTTACCCAGAAAAATAGCCTCTTCAGTATGATTCTCATTCAACATTTCTGTGTGGTTGCATGGTGATTTGGTGCCAAGTAAGCAGCACTTTGTTAAGTGAGATCTTACTGAAGCAATGAAATATGTGACAGGATGAGAGCTGTACTATGATTTTCTCCTTAAAGAAATAAAAGGACTTTCATTTCTACAGTGCCTATGATAGCCCGAGGGCCTCCCAAACAGAAGGAATCCTGAAGTGTATCCGTAACTGCTCATGAGAAAAGCAGTCATAAGTCTGCACAAGAAGCTTGTAAAATTGAGCAAAGTGCTCCTGACCAGATAATGTACTTTTTTTTTGTTGAGATAAGCACTAGCCCACAATATCAGGGTCATGTCCTAACTCTTCTGTGCAACAATGCCATAGGAACTTTTACATCCTCCCAAGAGGCAAACTGGGTCTTGGTTTAACATTTCACTAAGAAAAGCAGCACCTTTTACAATGCAGGTTAATTCAGCCTGGTGCTGATCACTATTTTATGATGCCAAGCTGTGACAATAGCAGCACAATAGCTGAAGATATGACCTCCACTGATGGGTTTACCTAGGTTTGAAACTTGACAATCACGGTATCTGCATCAACAGTTAAGCTTGCTTAAAAACTTCTAAATTAGCAAAGCTTTGAACAGGAAAATATATTTCTAAAATGCATGATTAAATTATTCCATTTAGTAACACTGTTTGAAGAGTTTCTCCACATGTGCAGATGGGACAGAACTAAACTCTGACAACGAGGATCAGTTAATTCAGTAAATAATCTGGAAAACAAAATTAACGTTCTGCAAAAAGCTTCAAGCAAACATAAACATAGCTTTTCATATACCAGTTATAAAAAGACAACCTCAGGAGAGGTAGATAGGATGGGTGAAAGTGGAGATTTAGAAAATTACCTCAGCTGATCACTAAGCACCATTCGCAAATGTCATTGAAAGCCCATTTATGAACTTTGCTCTCCCAGCTGATAAGGGAGGGTAAAATTATTGTTGAGATCACTTAGTATTTTCTTTGAGCACCAGCTTGGGCAGACGCCTACCTGAATATAGCTAAGCAGCGATGTTTACATAACTCACTACATCACCTAATTACCTTCCAACTCAATTCATTTTACCAGAGAAAGAACTTGTTACTGCGAGAACAGAAGCTTTTGATCATGACAAGTTGTTTTCTCTAGTTTCTAGATTTTTGAAGCAGATTCTGTAGATTATCTACAGCTAGGTGATGTTTAGATAGATTGTTGTACATTCTCATCTGCTCCAAATCACTGGGTGTCAACATATTGTTGGCAAACTCAGCCTAGTTTAGCTTACAGGTTACAGGTAAGTACAGGCAAGCACAAAAGCAGACTTGGCTGTCATATTTGAAGTGGATTCCCTTACCCCACTTCCATATGAAGTACATTCTGAGAATTCAAATTCTTTATTAACCATTAGACCAGCTTTCACCATGAAATTAAACATTTCTATTGCTAGTGCAAGTGCAAATCGTAACTTCAGAAGCAATGGCATTTCAAAGCTAGTATTTAGCTGGACTGTACTTGATGCTTCCAAAGTCCTGAATCTGAGAACCCAGTGGGAATTTTCACAGTCCCATACATCCCCTGATACAGCAAATCATCACATAAAAGTTAGTGAGGCTCAACAAGCTGAATAGCCCAAACCAGAATGACATGTCCTCCATCAGCATCTTAAGACAAAGGAATTCAACAGCAGTCATCATGTGGGGTTGAGCATCGGATGATTTTATAACCCTGTGCTCACACTATTTTATGTATGATCAGATCAACTGCAGACCTATATTCTTCAATTCTAATCTCATTGTAGACCAAACACTGGAACCAAAATATAGTGGGCTCCACAGCCATCTTGCTTCGACAATTAAAAGTTCTATGATGCTTTAAGTGCTTATTACTATCAAGTTCCCACATTTATCTACCAGCTTCCAATGAAGGCAAGTCCAGATACGCTCAGCCACTGCCCAAACTCTCATTGGGCAACATATGAAGGACCGCTGAAACATTTTAGATATACAACATCTTTTGGTGCAAGGTACAACACCAACCCTGAAAAGGCTTCAAAAATAATGCCCACCCTAGACCAGTTCTAAAATAGCACACATATTAAGGCCAATTTGACTGGCGCTCAAGAAAAATCTAAAGATAAATTGAAATATTGTTTGGCATATGTAGATATCTAATATAATTCTATAATTTCACTATAAACTTTTACAGTAAATGTTACACAAACTTGTTGAATTTTAGTGTACTGTTACAAGTACAATTATCCTTTGAGGTCTATAATAACCTCCCAATGCCCACATTGGAGCATCAAAGCTTATTATCCCATCAGATTTTACTCGTCATATGGGTAATTCAATACTAATCAAAAGTCATAATTTGTCAATTTAAAGTGTTTTTTTGTTGAACATGTCCATTTTCTACAACCTGGTGGCAAGCAAATTATTTGCTTTGGCCCCTTGCTGGATATTGCATCATTGTGTTTCTATCTCTTTCAAGATGCTTTCCCTCAGCACACCCTCCCCACCCCCAAAAAAAGTCATTTACAGCTTGCAATAGTCAACAGGGCACAATTTTAAGTTTTTCTTGGTACGTAACAGAGTTATGTAATTTAAAAAAAATTGAAACCTGTTTCAGTCATTAAAGGTCTGGTGTTTGTGATGAGACACTTGGCTACAGCAGATCAGCTCTTTCAAAACCATTAGTAAAGACTAGAGTACTTGGGGGTGAACAATTGTGTTGCACAAAATATATTATGATTGTTAATTTTCACAGGGACTCCCCACAAATATCAATGACTAAATTACTTCCACTATATTTGCAATGAGAGAGAGGAGTAGAGGAAAAACACTGACTGACCTTATGGTAAAGAGTCAATAGCTTTCACACCATTTAAGTAGACCAATTAGCCTTTCATAGAGAAAATAAACACAGATCACTAGTTTACACAAAGGTAGCTTCAATGTCCCCTCTCTCTCTCTCCTCTCCCCTCTAATTAACTTCAAAATATAAAAGTACAAAATGAAAATAAGATTTACAATTGCTATAAAAATGGCAAATGAAAACAATGGCACTGTTAATAGCAGAACCAGATGCTGGAGATAGTGGAGGCACATGCCAAGAGAGCTCTGTAGGTGAATTTCTTTCTTTCAGTAGCACTTCATATTGCAAAATGACCTGCAGTCTGGATCAAAAGTGCACAAAGAACAGCAGGGTATTTACAATGTAGATGTGCAGTGTATTGGAGGGGGAGAAATGGCTATTCTGAAAATGGTGATAGCACACTAGACCATTTCCAGCACAGGAAGCATCGATAATTATTGTATCATCTCATCCTCGACAAAACATGCATCTTGTTTTCTTTACAATGATTACTCAAATGCACATTCACCCTTGATAATTCTGAACTGCCAGTATTCAGGTTGACCACAGGGGCTTAGTGGCTTACACTTTACAAGCCATGCACATGGTCTCATAGTTCACTCAAACGACAATGTCTGTGGTGAGAGTTGAATGATTTGAACACAGGGGCGAGTGGTCATGAACGTAGAAGTAAACATGTTCCTCCCCACCAGGTGTTAGGCAGCAGAGTAACTAGGAAGAGAACTCAGCCTAAACTCTAATACCAGTGCAACTGAACCTCACAGTATAAAACATTACTTAAGACTTCTATGGTAGTCTACAAGAATCTGTTAAAGGTAGCTCGTAGAAAATAGGTTGGTGTTAGACTGAAACAGACTGGTGTACCATGAAACTTTCATTCAACTCAGGGCTATGTATAACTTGGGTATAAAAATCCAAATGCTTTTTGAATTCATTAGTTATCACAGTGGATTAAGATTGCTCTAAGATTAAAGTTAGGGGAATTAACCAGGTACATCATCCTTCAAAGGCTGTCTACTGGAACAGCAGTTACTACTCCTGCCCCATTGACAAGCAAAATGACTTACAAGTATTGCGAATCAGATCGAGCTAGAGTGAGCAAGTGCAGGAGCTGGAGGTAGAGAGAACAAGCAAGGTGTGAGTTACTCATCCATCCTTAGTCTGTCAACTGCCTTCAGACTGGAGAGTTTCTATAGTACAATATGGTGAAATAGTGTTTCTGACGTGACTGAGAAAAGTGATCACCCAGTTCACAGCCAACTCAAACGGTGTTGATTGGCTTGGGAATCCAGTTGTTTGCATGGCTTTCTTTTCCCGCTTCCCTCAATAAAAACAACAAGATTGATCAGGAACAGTAGTTTCTGCACAGTACCAAACGGGGCACTTGACTTGTTCACCAGCTCCCTCTGCCTTCTTCCTCATACCTTCTGGATCTCCACAATGACTGACTGGAAACACAAATTCACCACGAAGTTGGGAAAGTTGTCAGTGGATGAATCTCAGTACCAACAGGAAACCAAACTGAATGAGTACCAAGTACACGTGAGTGGAAGACAGCAACACAGGTGTTCATAGTGCCATCCAAATAATCTAACCAATTTCCCCCGGGATCAATAAAGTATGACTATAAGTGTTACTGATTAGAGATTATGGTTCAAATACCAATGTGCTGCTTTAAAAACAATCAGATGTTTATGCATAGACCAAAAAGCTAGTATTAGCATACACATCTAATACACACCATTCCCACCCAAAACTCCTACGTTTGCCCCACCCCTCCATTTGGTTAATACAGACCTACAGCAGATTGTCAGATATCTGAATTCAGAACTGTCCGAATTTGTCCAATGAAAAGAAATTTTAAACGGATCTTTTTCCTACTTTTTGTAAATTTCAGTGGCGTTATAACCAAGCTTGTGGCCACCTACAAGATGATATTTCTGGGAAGCCCCAATAGTAGCACTATGTGGAAAAAAAAACATTTGAGTATAAGTAGCGCAGCAATTTGCCAAGCTATTGTAACAGACTTCTGGTGTCTTGCACAAGGCATTAAAAAAAATGGAGAAATGAAATCCTGCATTTACGGGATTTGGAGATCGTACCCAATGACAAACAACCCAAGATATTCCAGACTCCAATACGTTGAACAGGTGGAGGACCAGAAGGCATTATGAGAAAAACATTTTTAAACATTAAATTAATAGATGAAACTCTGAACTGAATAACTCAGAGAAAATATCAGTATTTCTGAAATGAAAACCTTGGGTCAACAGCCATGTCTGACCTCCATGTCCATCTTGAGCTGCACTAGATAGGCAGCTCTTCACCATTATACACAACTGTCTTGTAATAAGGGTTCCTTTCCATCCGGGCTTGTGCTCTGTGGACTGTGCGTATGACCCTGGGACCCATTACTGTGTTTTTTCCAGCTGCCAGAACGCAGAGGGAGACCGCTATGCTCAGGGATGAACAAGGCAACCAGCAGAGAAAGCAACACCGAGCATGCTCCAAACAGAAAAGGAGGTCCTGGGATTATGGTGCTCTGAAAAGAACAAGGAGAAAAAAGGAGTCAGTAGAACTATACATTTCCAACATAACAATATTCTTTAAAAACATTTTGTTTCAATATTCTTGTTACTTGTGTTTACTAGGGGATGCACAATTAGAAAGCAAGTAATGAACTTTTACATTTAAAACATATAATACTGAGATCCAGCTGTGAAGTACTTGAAACTGCAGTAACTTTAGTACGCAAATATGAACAAGTAGACTTCTGCAAGTTGCTGTCTCACACGGTTACAATATGAATTAATTGATCTGACTTAAGAGGTGATGACTGAGCAAGATACAGAAAGCATGACGCTAGAACCCCTTGCGTTCAACTGTTTCATCACAAAGCTCTGCAATTTCAAGTAATTTAAATGGATGCCAAATGGAGTCAAATACCGCAGCACCAAATTCCTTCAGTTTTCTTGCAGTCAAGTCTGTCAAAAGTGACTCAACTCATTTAATAATGATGAAGCAGGAAGATACGCAAGTTTTTAGAGCATTTATACTTCTGTGAATACATTAGATTGAGTGTATTCAAACACTTCAACAATTACTCTCTCCAAAAATAAAATACTGCAGATGCTGGAAACATTGAATAGGTTAGGATGCATTTGCAGGGAAAGAGAAACATCTTCAAGTAGATGATCCTTCTAAACAAACATCAACCCGAAATGCTAACTTTGTTTCTCTCTACATAGATGCTGCTCAACTGAGGATTTCTAATATTTCCTTTTTTTTCATACCACTGCTTTTAAATACTTTTTTTTAAAACTACAAGGCCCAGAATATTTAATTAGTTTTCCTTTTCCTTTATTTTTGCTGCAATTCTGGTACACACCCTTGCATATATGCAATGGTTTGATACACTTTCTGAAGCAAAGCTCTCAAGGGACAGACAGAATATACAAGCTGAGGCTTAAATAGTGTTCTATAAAGTGTAATTTGGTTTATATACCCTACAACTACTTGTAAAGGTAAAAGTCCCATGCAGCCTTCTTTTTAAAGAAAACATTACAGGCTGAATATAGTTCAGGCCTTCCTTGACAGATCTGACAGATGTGCATAGACAAGGAAACTTTTTTTACCTCATCAGTGGGATTCTGCATGTTCCCTTTTGGAACTTTACCAGGGTTATCAACATCTTCCATTTCATTTAGTTCCACGTGGAAAAGGTAGAATACAAATCCATACAGTGCTGGACCAAGACCATTACAAAGCCCACGAATTCCTGTAATCATTCCTTGTACAACTCCTGCAGAAACAGGGAAAGATCAACTCAAATATATAACAATTAAAAACTTCGTATTAGAGCCATTGTTTTCTAATGAAGGAATGAAAATTTACTTACTGAAATTGCACCCAGTAATCTTAGAATTGTTCTAGCAATTGTCAAAATAATAACTGCGCCCCACGTTCCTTTCAATAGATGTTGTCTGATCTGCTGAGTTCCTCCAGCAGTTTGTGTGTTATGCTCATGCCCGTGATACATACTAACACAAGAACAATACAGGCTACTTAACTTCTCTAGCATGTTTTCTTATGACCTCCAGAGGCACAGCATCAATTACTGTTTGTAGAACACATCTATATTTCTCCTGCCCATTCACTTGTGCACATTTCCCCTAATTGTATACTTAAACTTAGATTATGCTTTCTCAATCCTGGTATTCCCACCCCACCAGTTCAAATCATTCAATGGTGAGAATAGTCTCCTTCCTTCATTTCCTACAGAAACACTGGAACTTCCCTGTGGATATTTTCTATAAATGGTAGTAACACTGCACTACCATATCCATTGACCATGTATCTAAGTAAGGTGTTAACAGGTTGATTGGCTATAAAAGGCAACACAGCTAATTGGAGATTACAGATAAGAGTGATTGGAGACAGAAGCTTTGTTTGTGTGTACTTTCCATTGACTCTATTGTATTTTTTTGTTCTACTGTGAATGCCTACAAGAAAATGAATCTCAAGGTACTATATGGTGACATATAGATACACATAATACATTTTCTTTGAACTTTGAAGCCAGAGTGATTTCTTCCATCCTTGCTTGCCTACAACTTACTGCCAACGCAATCAGCCTCATGTACCGCCAACGCAATCAGCCTCATGTACCGCCAACGCAATCAGCCTCATGTACTGCCAACGCAATCAGCCTCATGTACCGTCAACGCAATCAGCCTCATGTACCGCCAACGCAATCAGCCTCATGTACCGCCAACGCAATCAGCCTCATGTACTGCCAACGCAATCAGCCTCATGTACTGCCAACGCAATCAGCCTCATGTACCGTCAACGCAATCAGCCTCATGTACTGCCAACGCAATCAGCCTCATGTACTGCCAACGCAATCAGCCTCATGTACTGCCAACGCAATCAGCTTCATGTACTGCCAACGCAATCAGCCTCATGTACTGCCAACGCAATCAGCCTCATGTACTGCCAACGCAATCAGCCTCATGTACTGCCAACGCAATCAGCCTCATGTACTGCCAACGCAATCAGCCTCATGTACTGCCATCCAACTACACAGCATTCACCAGGTTCCTCAGGCTTATGGATTCATTACAGGGCCTTAAACAATTAAAAAACAGAGCAAATAAAAAAAAAGACTTTTCACATTCACCTGATCGGAATATGGGCAATCAAGGAACAAAGAATGGCATATTTGCTTGCTGGCAATGTTTAATTACATCAAGTTCAGGAAGTTTTAAAAATAGTTAGCTGTAGACAGGGTGCAGTTTGGAGACGATGGAAAATTCCTACCTTGCTGATCTGGGTCAGCATTCCGAGAAACAAGGGCACTGACTGCCGGGAAGGTGATGCTGGACATTGCAGCCACAGCACCTGCTGCCCACATCATCCTGCAAGAACAACACAGAAGCATTTAGTGCATCAAATGGTAAACACTCGGACAACTAGCCGGTATAATTTAAGTGCCCCACTCCTTAGACAGCAAACGTGACCCATAAGTCATAGGAGCAGAATTAGGCCATTTGGCTCATCAAGTTTGCTCTACCGTTCTATCATAGCTGATTTATTTTGCTTCTCAACCCCCTTCTCCTGCCTCCCCCCCCCATCACCTTTGACAGCTTTACTAATTAAGAACCTATCAACCTCTGCTTTAAATATACCCAATGACTTGGCCTCTACAGCCATCTAATGGCAATGAATTCCACAGATGTGCCACTTTCTGGCTAAAGAAATTCCTCATCTCTCTTCTAAAGGGGTGAACTTGTATTCTGAGTTTGTGCCCTCTTGACCCAGACTCCCCAACGACAGGAAACATCCTCTCCATATCCACTCTGTCTAGGCCTTTCAACATTTAATACATTTCAATCAGATTCCTCCTCATACACTATTCCTTTAATTCACAGGATCATTCTCATGAACCTCCTCTGGACCCTCTCCAATGCCAGCACATCCTTTCTTAGACAAGGAGTCCAAAAATGCCTACAACACCCAAGTGCAGTTTGACAAATGCCTTATAAAGACCCAGTATTACATCCTTGCTTTTATATTCTAGTCCTCTTGAAATGAATGGTAACATTGCATTTGCCTTCCTTTCCACCAACACAACCTGCAAGTTAACCTTTAGGGAATCCTGCACAGGGACTCCCAAGTCCCTCAGCTTTGCCGATTTCAGAATTTGCTCCCCATTTGGAAAATACTCTGTGCCTTTACTTCTTCTCCCAAAGTGCATGACCATACACTGTATTTCATCTGCCAATTTCTTTGTTCATTCTCTTAATCTTTCCAAGTCCTTCTGCAGACCCATGGAAACAGATACAGAAGCACAAGCAGTGAATCAGCTTCAGGCACCTACACTGCAGCCTGGCAAGCAGCAACTCGGTGCCATTGCACATGAAAGAGTGAAGTGGAAAAGCAGCTGCGGGTCGACTACTGCCTTTCCTAATAACCTGTGAACCTGTGCATTCACATCAATATCCTATTGTAAGAAAAACAGGCCACGTCACGAAACCTAGTTGTACTCAAACAACTGATTTTCACACAGACGATAAAACTACCATGCTTCATTAACTACTACTCAATGTAACATGTTTAAAAACCATTTGGGTGAACACAAGTATTAAAAAAAAAGAACTTGTTCATTAATTTCGAGATTTGTAAGTTTTTAAGGAACATTCTCACTACTGTTCTCATCACTCAATACTCTGCATGCAGCAGTGAAATGTACTTAGGCAAGCTAATTGTTCTATTTACACTGTTCAGCCGGCAGTACTTCATCACTTTAATTTTGTACGGCTGGTTTGTACTAGATTAAATTTACAACCAGTCAGCTGTGATTTAAACCCAACAACTCCAAGGCTTTTTGTTGCCATAGCAAATACTAGCAAGTAGTTTTGCTCTGTTCTTTGACCTCAGGGGAAGGGAGCTAGGAGCAGGTGGTTTTGGCTGCGTGAGAAAATCAGATGTGAAAGGAAAAGGATGGGTAGCCTAGGACAGAGAAAGCAAATTGCACATTTATTATACTGCAGGCAATCAGCACACTTACAATGATACTAAGGCAAACATAGGTTTAATGTACAGATATGTAGAAAACAGAAGTTGACTATTCTGCTCTATTCCACCTTACAACACTATCATAGCTGCTCATCTATTTCAATAACCAGTTTGTTCCTTCTTCCCATATCCCTTTATTCCCCTTGATTATTAAGTGATACATCTATTGCCTTCTTCTGGTTTAAGATGGCACTACTGAAGGGGGTGACGGCTTATTGGCGGTTTTATAAGCAAGAATTACGACTAGATAGTGTATTAATAACACATTTTATGTGGAAAATTGTGGTAAACGATCAGTGTAAACAATGAAGAGGCGAGTGAAGGTCAGGCTGATCTGAGGGTTGAGGCATGTAGACTGAGTCAGAGCGAAGACGATGCATGTTCGAGATGAAATTGGAGTCAAAGATGGTGTTGGTGACAACGAAGAGAAGAAAAATTGGAGCAGAGTTGTTTCGGTGTCCGTCAACCTAAACTGGGAACGAGGTTGGATCCATCTAAGTGCTGGGCCGATTTGAAAACATCAAGTATGGGCCAGCCCAGAGCGCATCATAAGACCAAAAGACACATGAGCAGAATTAGGCTATCTGGCTCATCAAGTCTACTCTGCCATTCAATCATGGCTGATCTTTTTTTTTCCCATCTCCTCCTCAACCCCAGCTGCCAGCCTTCTCCCTGTAACCTTTGATGCCATGTCCAATCCAGAACCTATCAATTTCTGCCTTAAATACACCCAATAACCTGGCCTCCACATGTGGCAACAAATTCACCACCCTTTGGCTAAAGAAATTTCTCCACATCTGTTTTGAAAGGGCACCCCTCTGAGGCTATGCCCTCTTGTCCTAGACTCTCCCAGCATGGGAAACATCCTTTCCACATCTACTTTGTCTAGGCCTTTCAACATTCGAAAGGTGTCAATGAGAATCTCCCCTCATCCTTCTGAATTCCAGCAATTACAGACGCAGAGCCATCAAACGTTCCTCGTATGATAACCCTTTCATTCCGTTGCAATGGTGCCTGCGTCCTAATACGAGGGTCAACCCAGCCCTTGGACAATTTAAACGCTGGGATAGATGGACTGAAAAGGCAGGGTGTGGGTACTGGAGGCGAGGATCACAGCAGGTTCTGTTCCACGACATTTTACTCCACTCTCCTCAGGGCCGAGGCTGTGTCATGCTCCAGCTGCTCTAGGCTTAGAATCTACAACCTTTGCAGTGATTTGCCCCACTGTGTGATGAACTGAGACTGAGGCTATGGACCTGCTTTGGGTTTATGGATTCAATTTCATTCTGAATACTGATGCTTGCACAGTTTGAGAATAAGGGGTAGGCCATTTAGAACGGAGTTGAGGAAAAACTTTTTCACCCAGAGAGTGGTGGATATATGGAATGCTGTGCCCCAGAAGGCTGTGGAGGCCAAGTCTCTGGATGCTTTCAAGAAAGAGATGGATAGAGCTCTTAACAATAGCGGAATCAAAGGTAAAGGGGATAAGGCAGGAACTGGATACTGATTGTGGATGATCAGCCATGATCACAGTGAATGGCGGTGCTGGCTCGAAGGGCCGAATGGCCTACTCCTGCACCTATTGTCTATTGTTTGCATGATTTGCTTTTCTCTTTCTGCACATTGGTTGTTTTTTTTAAATTGGGTTCTTTCGGCTTTCTTGTTTTGTGGCTGCCTTTAAAGCAGGCAAATCTCAAGGTTGTATAATTTATACGTATTTTGATAACAACTGTACTTTGAATATACTTAATAACCTGGCCTCCACTGCCTTCTGTAATAAAGAATTCTAGAGATTTACTTCCCTCTAAGGTTCCTTCTGATTTTGGTTCTCACTAGTATAACCCAAGGCCAGGGAGTACTCAAAATCTCTAACCTTTGGGAACATCCTCCTTGTATTTATTGCCTAGTTCTGTTACAACTTTTTAGATTTCTCTCTGATCCCCTCGTTCCTCTAAATGCCAACAAATACAGGCCCAACTGATGCATTACCCCATAGCAAGAACATTCTTCCACAATTCAGGTAGCTAAAAATACAGTACAGAATTCAGTAACTATCACAATACTCCAGATCTAGTCTCACTATGTATTGCTGCAGTAAGACATCCTTACCCTGATACGTATATCTGGAATAAAAAGGACACCGAGTCACTCCACTATGCACTGCTTGCAGGGGTGAAATATGTTAATTCCAAAGGAGCAGAAAGGAAGAAATTAAAGGAATTGTACTAATGTGGAACTGGTGGCAAATATATTTAATGGTTCCTATTAACATATTTAATGGCAGCTTTAAGTCCAATTTAGGTATTTAAGAGAAACTTTTTAACCTGGAGCGGCAAGAACATGAAAATGTTTCCCCACAGCAAATAGTCAATGCAAATAGAGAAACATTTAAAATGCTAGATAAACTTCCAAGGGAGGCAGGGATTGAAATGGAGAGTGCATGTCGAAAATACTGCTAACTTAGATGTTACAACTTTGTGACATGCAG